>NC_062555.1:67407923-68062566 GCF_016906955.1 Phacochoerus africanus | reverse complement strand
AAAGTACTTGATTCCTACTTTGGTGAGATAATTTTTATCACGTCAATGACATTTCTTTTCAAGGTGGGTACATTATGACAAAATAGACTGATTAATCTGGGAAACTAGGCTACCCACTGAGGTACAGTAAATTTTATGACAGTAAAACTATTAACATGACATTTTACACATCACCTTTTTTGGAAGGCTCACGTTTTCATGGAGAGTTATTTTTTAAAAAAGAACTTATTAGGAGTTAATAGGTTATATTGGGTACTTTTGCAATATCTTTTTTGTTAAGCATTGGTTATGGATTGCCATCTCAAATAAGTGTGCTACCTTTCATAGGTATGGATACATAGAAAATAAACCTCATTTCCTTTAAAGACATTGGGACAGGATCTCTAGAGTAAACAATTGCATTCTTGCAATTAAATCCATTTTGAGC
Source organism: Phacochoerus africanus (assembly GCF_016906955.1). Taxonomy (NCBI): domain Eukaryota; kingdom Metazoa; phylum Chordata; class Mammalia; order Artiodactyla; family Suidae; genus Phacochoerus; species Phacochoerus africanus. The sequence goes on along the minus strand of NC_062555.1, from coordinate 68,062,139 downwards.
TGTTGTTGGTCATGGTGTTTTAACTTGAAGCCTTTTGCCTACCCTATGAGGAGTGACTCACTTGGATGCAATGCAGGAATCAACTGTGCCATTGCAAAATTAGGTTGTGGTAGTTGTTCATGGGAAATCATTATGCAAGTTGAGAAAATGTAATTTTCAAGTGAGCAACTGTTTCTCATTGGGCGGATATGAGTGTGTCTGGAGGTTGACTGGGATTTTCCATTTCATTACTTGGGCTTTTTCCAATATATGTATATATATGTATATATATATTTAAATTCATCTTTAAAAAATAACTTGCCCTCTTCAAGCTCCGTTGCTCTACCTTGAGTCAAGAAAAAAAATTTTTTTTCTAAGGATTGCAGTAACCTAAATGGACTAGACATTTCTCTTGCAGAATCTGAAAGCTCTCCTTTCTCTAATGCTTAAAATGGTATAACCTCACCCAATATAGACAGAAGGCACAGTGTTTACTGGTGAGTTCGTTGCCTTTATGACAGCAAATACGCTATTTTGAAGTAAGGTTGATTTCCAATTTGTGGGATGAAGTATTTTAGGAGCCCTGACTTGCTTACTTTCTGGCCGAAAACAACTAAACATGCTCAAGAAATATTAAAAAAAATCTTCAATGTCTCAGTAACTTGGCAAGAGAGTGCACAATACTCCATTCAAAAGATGAACACCGAAGATAGCATATGGCCTGAGGGCATAAGTAAATTTAAACTTTGGTTTTTATGGTTGTTTAGGGGCTTGAGGGACATCAGACAAAACCAAGGTCTCTTTCAATGAAGAGAACTTAAAGGGAGCACTCCTAAACTGGCACTTAAAATACCTACTCTCAACTTAATGAACTATAGATAAGCTTAATGATAAGCTTAACATTCCTCTCACTGTGGATCTGAAGTGAAAAGTGGTATAACAAACCTTGGACTAGGGAAAAAAAAAATTCCTTAAGAATTAAGTGCTACAAGCCATCACTCACCACAGGTTTGCAACAGAAATCCATATTAATTAATTGGTCCAACAAAACAAAACAAAATAAACAAACAAAAAATATCTTAAGTGGTTCTGGGCTTACAGTGTCCCGGGTCCCTTGAAGAAATAAGTGACCCACAACTTCATATCAAGCCTCAAAGAATTTCACAGATAAATTCCAAGAAGCATGAGCTCTATTTATAACATTTCTTTTTTAAACCCCCAAAGCAAGGTATGTGAGTGAGAGGCAACAGCAAAAACAAAGAGAAAAATATATACAGAAACATGCCAGAAGTTGTAATTATGAGTGGTAAGTATAAAACTTTTATACTTCCATAATGTAAACTAAACATATATAATAACAATTAAATAATAAAAATTGGCATTAGTAAAAAAAAAATTGGGTAAATAAAAAATGACCAAGCAGATTTTATAAAGATCTAAATAGAACTTTGAGAAATAAAAATATAATAATAGTTGTAAAAATTGAATATAAATACTTGAATAAAGTCATTTGGGATGATTTTAGGAAAGAGAAAAATTAGTGTACAAGGAGTTAGAATTGAGGAAATTATTCAGAATGCAACCCTGAGAAAAGGTGGAAAATCTGAAAGAGATATGCTAATACAAGCTTTAATTGGTATTCCAAAGGAGAGAGGGAGAGAGACACAGACAGAGACACAGAACAAGCAAACCTGGTAAAGGCAACAGTTGAGATAATAATGGTAGGGAATTTTCCAGAACTAATGGATGACACTGCTTATGGTAGAACTCCACGAACTCCAGTTGTGGAAAGAACTTTTTGCGTGTTTGTTTGTTTGGCTTCATTTTCAGTATGTGGATGTTTCCAGGCCAGGGACTGAACCTGTGCCAGAGCAGTGACCAGAGCTGCTGCAGTGACCACACTAGATCCTGAACCCACTGAACCACCAGCGGTATTTGTCAGAAACATTTTGGTGCATTTCCCTGGACAGTCTCAGCCTTGTGTACCTCCCTTCGCTCTTCTTCATCCACTGCCACAGCTGATAGACACTGGGTGGACCCAGGTCAAGTTACTGACTGGAGAGCCAGTTACTCGCTTGGAAATACCAGCCCCTCAGCTTTTGGCTGTCATGGCGTAGCCAGACTGCTCATGCAACCTCTGGCTCTCTCTGTGGCTTCTGACCTGTATGAGCCACTGTACTGTAGCAGGATGAGTGATCTGGCCTCTCAAGCTCATTTCAAAGCAGTTGGATGATTTAAACTGTAAGTAGCGCAGTTGGATGATTTAAACTGTAAGTAGCGCAAACTTTGACCAATGAGATATAAGAAATAGGAGCTATCTGTACAGTTATGCTTCCTCCTCTCTAAGGCACTGCTCCAAGGCACTATTTTCCCCTCTAGCCAGTCTGGAGATGTCCTGAGTGCCTGAGCAGACATACCTGCTGAACTACTGGCTGTCTCACATTGCAACGTCGTGGGAATCTGATGCCAGAACGATGATGCATCATCTTGCATTGTTTGCTATCCTCTCCTGCCTCACTTGGTTTTTCCCTCACTCTTTTCATTCCAGGGTATTGTTTTCCAACTAAATTATGACTACTTAATATTTGTTTTAGGCTCAAGGCTCTTTAAAGAGTGCACTGGGGCAAAATACCATTATTCCTAAGTAAGAATACAAAATAAAAATGCATCCAGACACATCAAAGTTAAACTCCAGACACCAAGACAGAGAAAAAATATTTTAAAAACAGCCAGAGACAAAGGACAGATTAACTTGAGAAAACTGACAATTGCAGTAACAACGGCCTTCTCAAAAAAATTCAAGACAGAAGAAAGCAAATTCAATGTACAATGTTCTTAAAGGAAATAATTGAAAACTGAGGATATATTTCAAGAGAAAGAGCAAACTGATGCTTTTAAACAAATAAAAATTGAGAGCGATTGTCACAAACAAACCTACTACAGAAAATTCTAGTTTATTTCTGGCAGAAGGAAAGTGATCGCAAATAGGAGGTCTATGATAAAAACAGGAATAGAAAGCGAATTAGTTGAGAAATATACAGGTACGTCTAGATAAACACTTTCTAAAACAACAATACTAATGTCATAAGGAGTAAAAATAAGTACATACAACAGTACTGAAATACACAACAGCACAAGGAACATAAAGAATTAGAAAGGGTGTGGGTATTCAAAATTTTGGAAAGAAGGTAAAGATACTGATTAAAATTCTGCTTGGACACATTATGAACAGAGGAATATGGGTAAAAATGACTATACCTTTCTTGTCCAAAGTCCATGAGTAAGAAAGCAATAGAATGACTTCTTTAAAATGCTGAAACAAAAGAAACAGTCAAGCAAGAATTATTTATCAAATGATTTAAAAATAATTGTAATTAAGGTTGAACCTACCTGAAGCTGAGTAGTTTCATAAGCCTGTTTCCTGTGTATAGGGTTTGGAGAAGCTGGTGATCTTGTTTTCATTTTGTCTTCTCTCCGTCCCTTTCAACACATGCTGGCAGAGTGTCTCTAGACGTATATATATATATATATATATATATAGAAGCCATATATTGAAGATAAAGGGTCACTGGCAGAGTGTCTCTAGATGTGTATATATAGAAGCCATATATTGAAGATTAAAGGGTCACTGGCAGAGTGTCTCTAGATGGCTCTGTGGAGGAGAGAAGAAGATCTTGTAATCTAATTACCAGCCCCCGATTGGAACTTTTGTGTTTCAACTATTAGATGTTTGGCTAATCAGGAATTAACTTAGTACAGTTTGCCACATGTACAGATTAAAGGGAAAAATCAAATGCATAGATAAAATTTCATAAAGTCTAATATTCAGTAGGATAAAACAAAACCAAAAACATTGATATACAAAAAAGGAAAGCCATTTCCCACTTTTATAAATGGTATGTATACTCCCTCCTCCAAAAAAAGCAAAACAAAACTAGAACAAATATAATCATATTTCATGATAATACCGACCTAGAGAATGTAGTAATAAAAGAAAAGGAAGTAACAGATATAGGGTCTGAAAAGGATGAAATAAAAATGGCATTGTTTTCCAAATTGTAAAAAAAGTTAGAAGACTGATCATTGGAATTTGTAAAAGCCTTTCTGGTGACTAGATACAAAATTAATATACAAAAATCAATTACATTTCTACATGCCAAAAATAAGCAGAAAATATATTTGGTACTGTTCCTAAATACTTCAGATAGTAAAATAATCTAGGAATAAATCTATCAAAATATTTTTGAAATACTTTTAAGATTTTAGTGATAGAAATTATGAAAAATCAAGTCTTAGAAGTCTGTTTTTCACAAAAGTTATAAGGTGGAAGTAATTTACCCTATGTATATCAAAACTTATTACAAAGCTCTTATAATTAAGACAGTATGGGAGCTCCCCTCGTGGCACAGTGGTTGACGAATCTGGGTAGGAACCATGAGGTTGCGGTTCGATCCCTGCCCTTGCTCAGTGGGTTAAGGATCTGGCGTTGCCATGAGCTGTGGTGTAGGTTGCAGACGTGGCTCGGATCCCGCATTGCTGTGGCTGTGGTGTAGGCTGGCGGCTACAGCTCCAATTGGACCCCTAGCCTGGGAACCTCCATATGCTGCGGGAGCGGCCCAAGAAATGGCAAAAAGACCAAAAAAAAAGACAGTATGATAATAAAATATAGATTAATTTAGCAAAATAACAAAATATAGGGCTCAGGTACACACTCATTTAAATGGAAACTTGATTTATGACAAAGCTGCCTTACAGATCAGTGTAGACCAAAAGCTATTTCATGAAACATGACTGGGACAATTGGTTATTGATACAAAACAAACAAATGAACAAAAAAAACCAATGGATCCTACCTGGCATTTGATAAAAATTAATTTTAGAGAATAACAGAACAACATGTGAAAGGCAAAACTATAAGACTTTTATAAGAAAATATATTCGGATCTATTTATGACTCTGAGGTAGGAAAAGATTTCTTACACAAGATGCAAAAGTGCAATTAATAAAAGAAAACAATGATAAATTTTAGCATGTACAAAGATTGTCTATATCAAAAGTTAATATAGAGTTAAAAAACAAGCCACCACATTGAAGACAATGTTTGCAACACCTAAATCAAAGGATTTGAATTTACAAATTGCAAATTAACTAGGCTGAGTGATACAGTCATTAGAAAAATTGGACAAAAACTCCATCGGGCACTTCACTCATGCACAAAAAGGATAAACTCAAGAATGGCTAATTAATATAAAGGAAAACTTCATCCAAGCAATGAAAATTAAAATAAAATGAATTAAAAAATTTAAAAGTCAATGTCAAATCCTCATGAAGATTTAGATCACCAGAACACTTCTGACCTAGGGATGAGCATGTAAACTGGGACAATCCTTTTGGAAAACCTTCTGACATTGTTAATAAACTTGAATATACTTATGATTTAGGACCTAGCAACTCTACCCTGACGTTCATACCCAAGGAAAACATTTTTTCATAAGTGTGCTGAAAGACACAAACAAAAAGGTTTGTGGTAGAATTTTTTGAACAGGAAAAAACTGAGGAATTCCCCGGTGGTCTAGGGGTTAAGGATTCTGCATTGCCACTGCTGTGGCTTGGGTTTGATTTCAGGCCTGGGAACTTCTGCATGCTGTGGGTGTACCAAAAGGAAAACTAGAAACAACTCAAACATCACATCAGTGGGAGAGAAACATAAACTGGAGTATAGTCACGGAATGCAATACTTTATAGCAATGAAATTTGAAAAAATACGCACACATATAACAACATGGGTGAATCTCAGAAACACAAAAAAAGAATGTCAAAGAAAAACGTCAGAAAAGCCTGTTAAGAGAAACCCTTTCAGTTTAACAAAAGTTGGATCACATGCAAACCTACTAATACAGCTTTAGGGGATGTTGTCTGAAATGGCCCCGAAAGGACTGACAATCCCAGAGCCATATGGACTCATGGCATTTTGCCTTCACATTTTCCTTTTGATTTTGTAACTTCTTCCTGGAAAACAGATGCATTTCAATCTCTGTGCCTCATCTTGCTCTATCTACAACCAGTTATAACTGCAGTAGAAACCCTCTATAAATTCCCAACATAGCTCAGATGCAGGAGAACACAGAATTATGGAAGGGAGTCCAAGCAATGACTTTAGGGTCAAGTTCACAGTTCTGGGCTCCAAGATCAGACTTTCTCAAACTTGGCACCACTGACATTTGTGTCGGGATAATTCTTTGCTTTGGGGGACTGTTCTGTGCAAGTAGGACATGTAACAGCAGTATTTCTGGCCTCTACCCAACATACTAGACTCTAGACACTGTGAAATGTCCCCTGGCAGGTGGGGGATGGCAAAATTGCCCATGGCCGAGAACCACTGTTTTAGATGATACCTCTCAGCGCTACCCCTAGTGGAATATTATAGAAAAAAGGGCATTCTTTGAAACTTCTAGAACCATGTGCGGTGCAAGAAACACTGGTGTGGGGGAGACCTGTGCTAGCAAAGGTGTAACTTCTGCAGGATTCCAGGCCCTGGAGGGAATCCAAGACATTGGACAGTCTTGAAGTACCGCACAGACGTTCACTTTGGTAAAGCCATGGCCTGAGAAGAAACGTTTCTTGCGTGTACCTTTGAGACATTCAGAGCTCCCCTGTTTTCCTAGGATATCATACAGATCACCAAAACTGCATGGAACAGGATTCAGTATTAGGAATACTTTATCCTGCTCTCAGACTTATTTTTTTTATGTTTTTTATAAGGACCTAAGGATTGATGCTTCCTGATTCCAAATTCAAATTTCTCAACACCCTCATGGTATGTCTATTAGTTTTTCTTTCTCCCTCCCTTCCTTCTTTTCCATGAAATCCTCTTATAAACTGATATACATAAACCTCAATATAGAAAAGCTGAAACATACCTCATCTCCCCTGGTCATCCCCTCACAACTGACCTTGCAAAGCAGTCCCTAAAGTACCTTTGAAAAACATGTAGATCTCTCTGGTATCCCCTTTGAAAACACGACATGGGAAAATGAAACCTCAGGAGAAAATAATACATAGTAAGACGCATATACACATTTTGAGAAATCTCAAGAATATTAAAAATGAGTGAGAGACATAGGGTTCTACTCAGTCAGGAACCTGGAGAAGAGACACAGGGAGATAAATTTACTTATATACAAACATAAGAAATCAGTGGAAGTAGAATTTTCAGTATTCTAGTATTTGATTTACATAACCTCTTATTCTTGGAATTAATTAGGGTGAGCTATTTAGTAGAGAAAGTCAATGTTGAGGGAAGAGTTTAGCACCAACATATCTGGTGTGGCTTGAGTTAGCCTCAGTTCTACGCCCTAAGAGAACCAACCACCTGCCTCAACTTCCTTGTCTCCAAACAGGGTCCAAAAAGACATGTCCACCTTTGAGCTCGGTTTAGAAAATTACATGAGGTGACACATTTGAAAGTCACTTGGAAATTACTGTGCCAGAGAGGATAGACTAGAATAGGTGTGGTCTAATTCTCATTCTATCCACGCTAGAAACTCTTAGGGAAGGCAGTGGTTGAGTCTCTTTGCCTACATATTAAAAAGGGAGGTTCAGAGTTGCAGTGTCTTCAACAAGTACGAACACCTCTCTCAACATAAAGCACCAACTGAAGGTGAAAGCAGAGAGTATATTTTGCCATGACAGTAGCCCAGGTGTGAGCTGAGCTGTTATCGTTTTAGCTATGGCACGGATCTGCAATATCGTGACATGCCTGGGGTCTCTCTTTCTTTAGCTGGTGGAAACCAGCAGGGTTCTCTGAAAATGATTTATAAACCAATTGTGGCTGCTTTGAAACTAGGGCAACTGGTATCTTGGGCTCCATCTGTTTAGCACTTTAGACCTGGTCCTGATGTTACTGTTCAGGTATTAAAAATTGGCTCCGGGCCTTCCGGGCCTTCTGAATGTCAATGAATGCACACAGATGGCCTTGGGTCCTTAACCATAAATGTTAATGCTAAAAATGATGATTTTTTTGGGGGGGGTGACTAGATGCACTGAAATTGAAAACAGCAGGAAGGTATAAACAAGATACATTTACTTTTTTTTTCCCTTTGAGACTGAGAAGTTTTGAAATGCAAATGAAAAAGATTAAGGCAATGTTACAGGTTGAAATGATAGAAACTTTCCTGAGTCTTGGAATAGTTCTTTAGTAAGATGAATCTGATCTTTTCTTAAAATAAGGCTCAAGGGAATTTGGAACTATATAAATACGCTTTAAAGAAAATTGCCTCTCAGATAGAAACTTCGATTTCAAATGGTTTCAGATGAAGCTGTTGAAAGATCACATTCTCCTTTTTTAAAAAACTTTGAAATTCAATGAATACTTCATTAAAGATTAGTAAATAGAGTGTTGATTTTTTTTCTGTGGAATTCGAATATTGTTTGTACTGCCAGTCTAAACATGTGAGAATATTGCTGAGAAACTTATGAACCTCCAGATGCAACAGACGTTATTGTACATAAGACAATTTTTACTTCTCTATGTACCAAATACATAAATAATACCTGCCATTCTGTTATCCATGCTCTGACAAACCGTTGACGGCTAAGAATTACACCACCATGACAATTCTTTAAAAAAGTAAGTGCAAAAAAATCTATTTTATATGTTCACTTAATTTTTAATCTCTTTTAAATAATTCTTTAATGTAGAAAAGAATAAAGAATTCTCTTATGGTCTGAGGCTCAACTACCAACTTTTATTTGAATTTAGGCAAGAAGTCAATTTATTATTTTTTTAAGCTAGGGCTCTATCTTCATAAGATAATGCTGCTACACTTCAAACTGACAAAAAGAGCATGAAAAAGAGGATGAAAACTGAAAAGAGTATCTGATTTTTTCCAGTGTAACATTTCAAAGGATTTCAATTGCCCCTGAATATAATATCTGGTTTTTATTAATGCAAGCTAACAAAAAATAAATAAATGAAGTGGGGATGGCACCATAAACATGTAAGATTTAAGTCCCTTTTAGTTTGCTTTAACCATTTAACTGTGAGGTCATCTTGGGGCCAAAGTCAGGAAATTCCTCGCTAAATGCCTGCACAACATGCCTTCATTTGATGCAATTTTGAAGGTATTTTGTCAACATTCACTGAAGATGAATTATTTTGCTTTTCAAACAAGTACATCCTACCACTCGCCTTCCCCATTTGCTATAAAATTAACATGAATAATTTTATTTTTCTTTTTTCCACTATATTATTGTCTCATTCAAATTTCTCTTCATAATTTATTCATTGGAAGGCATTTTTTTTTTTCTGAAATGAGGTTCAATGTATTGTAAGTTGCGATGGAATAACTTGGTTACCTCCTCTTTAGAGGCTGAAATCAGTCATCATCATAATTTTTCCTGTCACTGACAGCATTCTCTTTTGGACTAAGCTTACCACACAGGTTTGTTTTCCCTTTAAAGTCAGATATATTTGCAGAAATTTGCAAATGCTTTCTATTTCTCAAACTAGTGAATAGATTTATGGCCAAAGAAAGCCTTAACTTTTTAGCAATTACATGTTAGCAATAATTCCCACCTTTATATAGAGTTCTTTGCTTTCCTAATCTTGGGTACACATTTTTTTAAGTCTCTTAAGTACATGTCCTCAGCCTGTATAGATGTTTTCCTCACATAATTATGTACGATAAGATTCTAGCTTGGAAATTAGCATGGTGAATTAAAAATCCTGGGCTGCCAGTGTTGGCGAGGTCCTTAAACATCATCTGGTACAGAGGCGGCAAAGTGAACACCAGATTAGGCAACTGTACACGTATGGAGTGTCTGGGAATAAGACAACAGGGAGGTCTCTGGGAATTCAGATGCAGTGGGCACTGTTCTAATTCAACCAAACAGTGCATCTTTGTTGGCCAGTTCAGTCCACCAGCCACCAATCTAACACATTAGATTCCCGACCAAGCTGATCATTCATCATGTGAGGAAATTTGGGTTGGAGGAGAAAAATGACATGTCCAAGGTCATACCATTACTGAGTGCCCAATTCTCAGATGTGTCTTTGTGCTCATAACTGATGTTTGTCAGGCAGAGTAAGGTGCTGAAGTCTTTGGCCACAAGCACTCATTGCATACTCATTCTTTCCTGTAGCACTGTGTGGGTGCTAGAGGAGACGGACCATTCCATCGTCTGAAATATAAAAAGGAATGAGGTAGAAAGCATCAGTCAATGAACGAAGCAGTCCTGTACGTCTACTGGGATTTCTCTTCTGAGGGATGGAGTCATATTCTTAGTTTTCCCATTTTCAAATGTAGTCATACATATAACCCTTTTACCCATTTAAATAAAAATCACTAAAACATAAATGTTTCCAAATGGTTTCAGAGAGGATGAGGCTATTTTCTCATATAAATCAGGTGTGACGCATTGCACTAGGTAACATTTAGGAAATTTGAATTAATATACTATTTTCAGTGAAAAAAATTGCATACACTTTTAGAAGCTCACAAAAATATGTAAAATAGGCTAACTCAATTGATTTTAAGTTATGTCAATGAAGGTAACACCTTATGTCACTGGAGTCATTATATCTTAGATCATGCCTCAAGGATTAAACTAAAAATCTAAAGTCTTCACAAAATAGTGCTTATATATAATTTTATGTTATGATACACATCCTCTATATACATACTCATACGAATTTTGAAGCTGGGGGCACTGCTTTGCTTTTTTAAAACCTCCCAAATTCTTAATGTCGGAAAAATAAAATATCTAAAGGAAATGTCACAACTGTTAAATTTCTACGGAGGTTAGGAAAAAAAAAAAAAAAAAAAGCTGTGATCACCTGGCAAGAAACTACTTAGAACATTCACTTTGATGAAACTTTATGAACCTGAAAGACTGGCTTCCTTACCTCAGTTTGCCTGTAAGTAAATCTCTGGGAATAAGACCAGAGATGAGGTTTTGTTGTAATGGATCCTAAGCTCTGATATGTTGTGAAACACAATCTATAATCAAATTTGCATACATAGCATAAGAGAAAAAAGACCAAGTTTTAAGTCGACACCATCCTTTACACGTTTGCACAGGCTAGAATGTGAAATATTCATAAGTTCATAATTAAATTAAGTTAAAAAAGCATGATTTCCAGAATGCACACTGCGAAACTCAGGTAGAGAATGCAGTATGTCAATATCAAACGGAAGTTGTTCTGGGTACATCTATATGTTTTATGTTGTCACATAACTCTACATTCTAAGGTTGACTCCACCCCCCATCAACTCAATAAACAAAACACTTTAGCATAAAGTTGATTTATGGGAGCCCATATATCAGCTTGTACACGGGAGGTTCCTGAATTGAAGAAGAATCTCCAAGAGGCTGGATGTCAACACATCTACACAGTTCTTATGGTAAGAATGTCACCACCCAACTGCCACGATCAATTGGTGCTTCACTTTTCTACACATTCCAAGGTCATTCCACCAAGCAGATTTTTCTCAGCATTGTGAATAAGCTTGGACAAACCTTGCGGCTGTTTCTCGTTACTTCTAAAATTTTAGACAAAATTGTGTGTGTGTGTGAGGGAGAGAGAGACAGGGAGGGAGACAGAAGGAGAGAGGCAGGAGCTTTACCTTCGAAATAGGAGGTAAAGCATCAGCATGGTGCCTGGTTTATAACCAGAGCTCCATATTTTACACTTAATACCACTACTGCTATTTCGGTATTGTCTTATTTCTAACAGTTGTGGATGATGGAAAAAAAGAGGCACAGAGGGAACACACAGTGAAGGTCAAAATTGAAAATGCTCTTTTTGCTTATATAGTTCCATTTTCATAGAACTTTTCTTAAAGAGTATTTTGACCTTTTTCTTAAAGTTATCTTGCACATATAATGCAATAGCTGATGTTCATATTCCTAAAACTTATGCTAACTTTACAAATGAGTACAGTCTCACAATATCATAATTGGAATAAGGCTTCCTACACTGAAATGAAAGTACGTTGTGGACAAGTACCAAACAGTATTTCATATTCTAACTTGGCTGTACTTTGCTACAAAATTTTCATACTCCTAGTAAAGTAGGGTTGGTAAACACAATGTAAACTAGTAAACAAATTTACAATTGTCAACATTTTTTTTCTGCCAGTAAATAAACTACACTTAATTTGTAATAGATAAATGTAAAAGATACATTTACATAAACATGAAACATAAAACCCAGAATTCAGGTATAAATGTTGATGTATATTACCAAAATAATATAGGTTGTTAGCATTTTCTGTTTCACAACTGCCTGTTTTGTATTCTACTACCTTTCTAAATTAAAAGATATTTTTCAGTGTTGTTGTTTCCAATAGCCACACAGTCAGTAGAAGCGTTTCTTAGTTGAAAGAAAAATGAAGTATATTTTTAGAAAAAAATATTTGTCTTTGTTTTATCAGAGTGGCCCAAATATATGTTCAGCACTAAATCCCAAAGTGATCAAATAAATCTCTTTTTTACTAAAAATAGAAAGTTAAATCTTGCAAAATAACAAATGTATCACATAAAAGAGGATACAATTTGGTTTAACCATATAAAATGCAAGGTGTACCTAGTACTTATCCTTCTCATACCCAATGTGTTAAATAAATAAGCATATATTTTGACCCCAGCCAGCTGACACTATGTGTCTGTAAATAAGTGTGTTGCAAAATCAGAGTGTTTACAAAGTTGCTCCTTCTTTACTTATCTGTTAGGAATCAAATTTAATGTTCTTGCTTCCCTAGATAACGTGGAAGCAACAAAGCCACTGAAAGGAATTTTAACTTCCTTTGCTTGTTGGAGGTGGTAGTGACCCCATCACTCCAGCAAGGGAAACTGGATGGCTCTCAAAACAGCTGTTTCCAGGAGGGGAAAAAAAAAAAAGTCAGTTACTGCTGGGTAATTTCTCTTTTTCGTATTTCTCATGTGTACTTTCTGAAAACTAAAGCATAGGCCTTAAAAGGGCTACGGGGATTTCTGCAGTCAGTTGCACGTCTATTTTGCAAAAAAAGTATAAGCCACAGGAAAACATAATGATTAATATTTATGAATAAGAACTATGCTCACCTTTACCAGGTTTTATGTTGCAACCAAAGGTACATACCACGGAAAGTAGGTCTTCTTTTTATCTGTGAAATCCTTTATGTCAGTCTTAACATATTCAGAACTTCTCATAATCTGAGTAAAAATAGACTCTATCTGTTCAAAGGAAGAGAATTTGCGATTTTTGCACAAATGCACTATATACCAGTGGGCCACATTGGAGTGGATGAATAGGAGGGAACAGAAACTCACAATGTACAAAAGAGACAGAAGCAACAACAAAATCACCATGGATCTTTTCAGAACATAGAAATGTTCCTCCACGTGCCTTCCAGAATCATCCCTTAGCAGAAATTCTATTCAAAGCATTAATTTAATATCTGACATTGGAAATAAAGCATTACTTATTGCCTTACGGAAATTGCTTTATTTGAAATTACAAGGTAAAATAGAAATTAAATTCTGTCTTGCTAAATTCTTAGTTCACGATATCACTGAAGGGTGTTTTTTTTGTCTTTTTTTTGTCTTTTTTTTGTTGTTGTTGTTGTTGCCATTTCTTGGGCCGCTCCCGCAGCATATGGAGGTTCCCAGGCTAGGGGTCGAATCGGAGCCGTAGCCGCCGGCCTACGCCAGAGCCACAGCAACGCGGGATCCGAGCCACGTCTGCAACCTACACCACAGCTCCTGGCAACGCCGGATCGTTAACCCACTGAGCAAGGGCAGGGACCGAACCCGCAACCTCATGGTTCCTAGTCGGATTCGTTAACCACTGCGCCACGACGGGAACTCCGTTTTTTTTTTTTTTTTTTTTTTTTTTAAACACTTTTGCAACCTGATCAGTTTGGGACCAAACTGTTGAAGCTGTTACAAATGAAACTTGATTTTTACATAAACTGTATCTTCATCAGCATATGATGATATGATGCATATGATGAAGAGATGAATAAATAAAGAGATACTACTGAATTTCACTTCTTTACTAGCAGTGAATAAATGAGGAGTGGATTGCCACATCTTGAAGATGGAAATTTGTTCCTAAACCTTCAGCTCCTGAACAATGGAAGCAGCCTATTTCCCAGGTATTTGGGCTTGAAAACCATTCCAGGCCCATCTACCTCTCAGCAGTCACGGGGAGGCAGGGTTCCCGTTCTCTCTGCCTCACTCCTGTGGGAAGAGATTGTAGAGCACTTCTTTGCTCACGTGAATTTTTATTTCCAAGATGATGTGACTTCTGCCACAAGCAAACAGCTTGGGGATGACAAAAGACATCCTCAGTATTTAGTGGACACTCAGAGCAGCCCTGACATTGAAGTTGAGAGTGAAAAATAGGAGAATGGTGAGTTCTGAATGATTCTGAACCCCTGCCTGTGGAAAATCCTCTTAGTTTGCTTCCTAGATGGTCTCCGATAGAGGAAACTCGGGCAAAGGAGGAGTTAACATTCTGTGTTCTCTGAGCAGCCCCGGGAAGTAGACTTAGGGAGAGTAACTTCTGTTTATTTTTGTGTGTAGGCATCATGAGTGTGACTATGGATAATAACCCTGTTTGAATATCACTTTGAAAACTCACGTGTAAGTATGAAGTAGGATCGCATTAGTATGATGGAGGTTTTGGCAAATGTGCTGTAAACTATTATAAATAAGCGATCCTGCACAGGTAAACAAATAAATCTGCTTCCACAGGAAACTGCTCTATACATTTATTAAAGTGCCAACCCCTTATTACATTAAATTTCACTTCGGAAAGGTTTAAACTCTGAAACTTTGTTAGACCAGTCGCCCTTTGTTTCTTAGAAGGCCCCTCATTTACTTTCATGTCTTGCCTGTGAAAAACATCCCAGGCATATTAAAATCAGTTCTACATATTATATGTGATGTAATAATTATAATTTAGACATCAAAACCAACAAAAATTAAAAGGTATTAATCTTTTAAATTCCTATCTTTTTTTTCCTATAGAGAAGTTATGTTTATTAGATTTGTTCCACAACCTTTTTTCTGAGAAATTTTATAATTGAACAGAAAGTAAATAAATGTATTTCTGTGTAGCTGCATATGTTTAGAGGAATTTCTCATAGTTAAACGGTGAAAGTATAAGGGAAGGCTATTTTCTATTAATTGTATTATGGATTCATGGTTTATACATGTATATTTTTAATTAAATATTAAGTAAACTATTACAATGTAGATTTCATATGCAATAATGTTTTGGAAAATACAATTGAGGGCAATTTTCCAATTGTTTTGGAAAATGTAAATGATTGAATTGCTTTATTCTTACTACTTGTTAGAGATATTGGAGATGTTTATATTCCTTGATTAAAAGTTCTGATTCTCCTTTCATGAATAACATGAATTCCAACATTATTATCTTTTGAGTTTGATGTCTTTTTTTTCTTCCTACAATGAAATTTCTTCAAAGTAAAACTTGTAGGAAGCCAGTCTCAGGTAAGATTTCAAATTTTCCTTCTTCTTCTTTTTTTCTTTTTTGTCTTTTTAGGGCCACACCTATGGGATATGGAAGTTCCCAGGCTAGGGGTTGAATCAAAGCTGCAGCTGCCGGCCTACACCACAGCCACAGCAACAGAGGATCCAAGCAGCGTCTTTGACCTACACCACAGCTCACGGCAACGGTGGATCCTTAACCCACTAAACGAGGCCAGGGATCAAACCCACAACCTCATGGATACTAGTTGGATTCATTACTACTGAGCCACAATGGGAACTCCTCTAATTTTTCTCTAAGCCAATTTTTTTTTTTTTTTAAATGGGCACTGATGCTTGTTCTATTCCTTGCTGTGGGACTACAGCTTTAAAAGTTTTTTTTAATCATTTTTTTTGAAAGCAAAATTTAATCCTCCAACTAATAAAACCTCAGATTTACTTACTGAGTGCTCACTATGTGACAGCTACTAAGCACCTTACACGGGCTGTCTCATTGAATCCTTACACAAACTCAATTAGGCATTTGTTATGTTTATTTTCGTGATGAGGAAACTGAGGCACTGACAGTTTAAATAATGTGCCCAAAGTTAATGAGTAGAATAATAATGCACAGGTAATGCATAGAAAAATATTTTAACCCATCTGTCTGACTCCAAAGTAAAAAGTTAAAGGAATGGTTCTATGTAGAATCACCTTAGAGATGTTCCTGGCTGCAGTTCTCCAATGAGATTATTTTAACAACCTTAAGTAATTAAGGATGAAATTATGAAATGATTTGGCATTTGTAGAACATCTGAAGGTAAAACAATGGATATTCATTAGCAAGGAAGAAAGTCTGTAAATTAATCTTTCCCAAAGATTTTTCTTCCAGTTATTAGTTCCTAGAAATAAGTATGATAATTAAAATTTCCCCCAAATGTATTTTAAAGGAACACTGTTAACCCTTGGACAGCATGGGTTTGCACTGTCCACCCATATGCTATTTTTAAAAAAATTATAAACTAACTGTACGGTGCAGTTGGCCTCAGCCTCTGCACAGAATGGAATCCGCATATAACTTAGAGTTGGCCTTCTGTACCATGCAGCTCCCCTGTATCTGTGTAATACTGTAGTATTTACTATTGAAAATGCCATTGTATCTTTGCAGCTCAAATTGGTGTGGTTCAAAGGTCAGCTGTACTCCATTGTCTGCTGTTGGTAGAATCTGCTGATGCAGAACCATGGATACAGAGAAACTGGGTATAATCGAGGGCCAACTCCACAGTTATACGTGGATTTTGAACTAAAGGGAGGGTCGGTGCCCTAATCCCCAAGTTGTTCAAGGGTCAACGGTCTCCTTTGTGATTACAGTAGAGACAGGAGCATAGTCCAGACTCTGGGGTATTTACAGACACAGTAAACCTATACCAATATACTCAAGCCAGCCCAGGACATAAGCTAGCAAATAGCTAAAGTTAAACTCTGGTTCCTGAATTTGTTCGACTTTCTTGTAAGCATTACGTACCACTAAAAAGAAATAGCTGTAAGTTATAAAAATCCTTCAGAGGAAGATGGACTCATTTCAGCTGGTCTCCTTGCCCCAGTCCAGCTTCCCTTCAATTCACGCTCAAATTGTTTTCAGCCAAACTTCCTAACAATCTTTTACATCTTCATTTTGGATCTGCGATTTATTCTTAATTAATCGGAACAAAAAGTTTAAACTTACAAGGGGTATTAACACTCATTCTGCTGTCAGCACACTTTCCTAACCAAGTCATGCACCCCATTACTGCAAACTATCTAGTCCGACCCTTCTGTTTAGAGTTTCAAGTGCCGTGTTCACTGGGCGTTCCGTTCACCTGGGATAAACTCATTTCCTCTGTGCCTCCTGCAGGATTTATTTCAAGAGTTATCTCCCTTTGGAGGTTCTTGAACTGAATTAAGTGCCCTCTTCTGAACTTCCTTACTATTTAGAGCATATTTGTTATACAATGTAGTTCGCAGTATAACGAGTATTACTTCTGTGGCTCCTCTAGAATATTCTGTGATTTTTGAGAGCCAGGACTCTGTTCTGAGACTGACTGACTTATGAAAAATGTGCTCAACTACATGATTTTTCAAATACTTTATGTATGCCAAAGAAGTCCAGTAGCCACAAGATAGATTCTACTGAATTTAATATATGCTTTAAAGCAATTCTGATCACTTTACTTTTTGCCCTACCTTATATAATTTTATTTTTTCCTCTTACATTATCAACTATATTCATCATGTCATAATTAGATCCTCCGACCTTATTCACCTTATGACCGAAGGTTTAGACCCTTTCACGAAACCTCTCCCTATTTCCTCTCAACTAAAATAATGTAGCAATTGCTCATTGATTGGGTGAGAAATGGTTTTTGTAGGAATAGACAAAAATGCGAGAATTAAATTAATCCCTTGAAGGGATACAACTTAAATTTGTAAATTATTTATTATCTGTTCCTTTAAAAATATTTTTTACAAGTACAAAATAGTTTAAACAGTATACCATAAAAGTCTACACGATTCTGGAACAAAACCCAAAAATATATAACGGAAGTGATCGCATCTCATCTGTCACTTATTCTCTTCTCTTTTTAGGGGTAATGATTCGGGTTTAACTGAAAGGCAGAGTCCACTCAACTATGACCCAGCTCCTCCACGTAAAAGCATTGCTTTCAGAGGCTGTTACAAACGGCCTTCATCTAAAATGAAGTGATTCATATTTTATTATGAAATTGAGGGATGCTTTGTTCTCTTGGTAAACACTGTGTTTTGGGGGGAATAACTCAAAAATTTTAGTGGTTAATGTTTAATCTATTAATTCTCTCAGCATGACAGCTGCACACAAGTTTTCAAGGGCTTCCTGAGTAGAAAATCTGGACCAATCTCTAGCTATATAATTTCATCAGCAGGAAGTGCCTTTCTGCAGACCTTACTGCTGGTCTGATAAAACCACTGATTCTGCTGCTGCTGATAAACTCCCTACATTAAAGTCTTCAACCTTCAACAATTTTCAATTCCAAGCAAAACCTAACAATTTTATTTTCTGTCTGCTTCTCATTTACCCAGAGTAATATGCTGTCCTTTCCCACAGCGTATCAGGTTAGCTCAGCTCACAGTGGTAAAAAAAGTCCCCCAAGTTCATTTTCCAGAACACTAGCTGCTTCACATCAACTGGATTGAAACTCTTCTTCCCCCAAACTAATAATGAAGGTGCCTTTACATTTTCATCCATGGTGCCAAGGAAAAACTCAGGCCGATGGCTAACTTATGGCTAAACTTTCCCTCTAGTCTGTGGATTTTTTAGAAAAAGCTACTCTGCAAAGCGCTCCTCAGACTTTTGAGCACAAGGGGCTGAAAACAAGAGAGAGAGGCACCCTAAACTTAGTATTCAGTGTTTTGGTAGTAGGAGAGATCTAGAAGATAGATTCAGGTTTTGGGTAAAAGTCCTTAGTGATTTTTGTGTTAGTTTTGGGGTGGTTTTTTTTTTTTTTTTTTTTTTTTTTTTGAGCAGAAATTGTGGCCAGACTTTGCCAAGGAAAGTAGAAGTCAGTCAAGGCTTTCCAGTACAGATCTGCGAGCAGGCTGTGCTAGAAACCTGTCCATAGGCACGCCAAGCTAAGCAATCAATCACCCCCGGGGACAGTGGGATACTAACATCACGTGAGATCTGGGCTGGGATGCAGGAGGAAATTTTGACTTCTGAAATCAGATTCAGCTGGCGGCAGACCGCCAGCGCAAGCACGCTTCAAATGCAACACAAAACTGAGGCAGGGTGCACCCTTCAGAGGCACGGGAAATCCAGGACAACTGTGGTGGGTGCAGGAGGGGATCAGGGTGAGCCTCCCTGGTTCCCCGTAGCCGTTTCTGTGGAGTAACGCAGCACAGGTGAGGACAACATGCAGTTCATTTAGCTTAGGTCAGAGTGTGCCTGGAGTGAAAATTTTGACATGGGTGAACATGTGACGGGTAGTGATGGGGGTGAGAAAGTCCAGGACGTTTGTCCGAGACTCAGTGTCACAGGCTCATTGACACGCTGTGTGGTTCCCAGGGAACCCTGCCCTTCACTTAGAATGACTCTGGGCGGGGACATGTGCCTGTGTGACAACACAGCTGTTTGCCTCTACCTCCAAACCGAAAGCTCCTTTTGCAGTGGAGAACATGGAAGAGGATATTTGGAACAGCATATGCCAGCTTTGTTTCTTGCATTTCAAGATGCGTGCTTTCAATACCACAGACAGGTCAGCTCCCCTTTACTTCAGAGTGAGAAAGGCTGATCAGCTCAGTCATCGGCTTAGATGCTCATAACAGCAGTGTACATAAGCGGACTTTCTTAACGGTGTTCTTTCAAAGTCCCCTTCATAGTAAAGGTGGTTCTTCCAGCGAAGGCTGGGTGGGTGCAGAGAAGTCAGCACTTAGCTTGGTGAAGTTGTCAACCACCACTGGCCTTTCTTTATCAGCCTGGTGACTAATGCAGGACTCTACATGGCTTTCCACACACAGAAGGCACTTCTGCTGGAGTCAAAGCAATTTGCTAGAGCTTTCTTACTGCTGCAGATCATTCATTTTTTAAATTTTTTTCTATTTCAATATTCCTTTAGACTCTCAAGCCTTGTCAAGGTGCCAAGAAGAAGGAACATGCAAGGATGGAAACAGTGTTTTAATAAATTACATAGAGAAAAATGATGTTATAATGACCAAGTTGAAGAATTAAAACTGTATTACAATACAGTTGGTTAAACACAAACATGAGTGGTTTATTTTAGGGACTGATGTTTTATTCCCAAAACAATGTTTTATACCTGGGAAGCCCTAGAGATAAAAGCAATCAGGTGTCCAATAGTGGGGGTCTAAGCAACCTTTTATATATTCACTCATATCTTTTAGAAAATTGTCTTAGATTTAATTTTTTTGTTTATTAAATAAGGCTAATCATAGGTGACATAGCTAATAAGGCTTAATAACAGGGTCCCAGATTTTTACAAGGGAAAAGAGGTAAATGTATAAACTTTTATATCTTCAGAGAAAATCTTTAAGACAATTAAAAAGAGGAGTTCCCTTCATAGCTCAGCAGTTAACGATCCTGACTAGGATCCATGAAGATGTGGGTTCGATCCCTGGCCTTGCTGGGTGGGTTAGGGATCCGACATTGCTCTGAGCTGTGGTGCAGGTCGCAGACATGGCTTGGATCCCATGTTGCTATTGCTGTGGCTGGGGTATAGGCCAGCAGTTACAGGTCCGATTTGACCCCTAGCCTGGGAACCTCCATATGCCTCGGATGCGGCCCTAAAAAGACAAAAGATGGAAGACAAAAAAAAAAAAAGTAAATTAAAAAGCTATTCTTTCTTTTAGTTGACTTATTGCATACAGGTAGCAGTAAAGGAAAAATATGGAAGAAGTATAAATTGCTACTCTTTCACCACTCCAACATACAAACTAGCTTCTTATTTTCACATCCCCTTCTTGTTCTTTGCCAATAAAAAAAAAATTCACTGCAGTGATTTTTCCAAGTAACCTCGCACCTCCTATGGCAACTCGTCCACCATCTCACCTAAAAGGTGACATGGCAGAGCCACTCTTCATATGAGCTCCTGTAACTTCCGAAGCATTAACTAGATGGCTCCTTCTTCGACACATCACCCCTCAATTTGTTTTTATTTGTTTATCCATATGCTTTACTACTATTAGGTAGCAAACAAATAAAGGCCAGAAACCTGAATCATTTAGGTATGCATAGTTCCTTCCAGGAGAATAAGACACAATTTTACTTTTCACAGAAAACCAACCTCCAAAGCAGAATGCTACACAGTGGACCCCTGAACCACAAGGGCTGGAACTCTGTGGGTCCACTTACATGGAGATTTTTTTCAATAGACATAGAGCTGGTCCTCTGTATTTGCACATTTGGAATCTGACGATTTAACCAACTGTGCTTTGAAATGCTCAGATGTGGAACTGTGGGCACAGAACACCAACTCTGGGCCTTGAGCACCCATGGATTTTGGTACACACGGGGGCTCCTGGGATCAATTCTCTATAGATACTCAGGGATGACTGTATTTTGAAAAAGTTACAGGATGGAGTGTACAGTGAATTTCCATCTTAGGGTCTATTCCTAAATTTCTCAAGGCATATTTATTACTTTTGGAGAATCTACCATTGTTTCCTGAAGACAAATTGTACTAACAGCCTCACCAAAATTCAGCAGCAAAATGTGATCAACTGCAAACTCATAATATGCATTTGCTGGGTCCCAAAGAAAAAGAATTTGGCTAAGCCACCAGACCTAAAAATAAAAAGTGCAGTTCTCGTGAGACAATCCACACAGCAGCACCATGGTTCTCTTCTAGACAAGGAGGCTGCAGCAGTGAAGGAACCCAGCAAGGTATGCTCTCTTGTGGACAATAAACGCATCCACAGAGAAACAGCTCTTCATTCCAGAGACAAAGAAATCGAGGACCAGAGGACTATATATATATCATGCCTAAAGAACTATATATATATATAACATGCCTAAAGAAACACTTCTGAGGTGAGGTAGAGTGGAAAGAAGAAGTCAAATATCGGGATTATACATCACTGTTTTTCCAAACAATTCTATTTAAAATACATGTACATGATTTTATTAAAACAACTGGGACTTTACAAACTATATATATAACTATAACTATACACACACACACACAGCATTAATTTTCAAAAGTATAACAATAGACTTAAAACTTGGGTCACTCTCTTTCAAGAAGAAATGAGTATAAAAATGTAAAAATGCCAGGAAGGATTCAAGTTAGACACAGAAAGATTACTGGGAGAGAAAATTGGACTCCCGCTCAGAGAATTGGCTGAATTCTTTAAAGAAAAGATGATTTTAAAATGTCTTTCTGGGTTAGTTTAAATGATTAAAGATGTGAAGCGTGGTGAAGGTGACAAATGGAGAAGATGACTTTTCAAGGCGTTTCCTGGGCAGATAAATTTAATCGTGAATATTTATATCAAATCATTTCATTGAAACGTAGATGACAGCCTCAGTGTCTATGTCTCCACCCAAGGACTGTTGTGTCTTTGAAACAAATGTCGCAACGATAATTTTTCAGAAATATTTATAACGAAAGGGTGAGTTCTTACATTCTGCACGGTATAGCATGCAAACAGAAACGATGCATTTTTCTTGTTTAAGGCCTGGGTAAAACAAATAATTCACAACAATTATTTCAAACTATAAGCAATATAAATACAAGAAGCCTTACTAGCGTCATCAAAGGGTTTTACAATTCATCGAATGAAAATCATAATTTGACTGTTAGGAAGTCAGTTGCCCTTGCATTTTTTTTTCAAGTTCAGTTATTGTTGAGCTTACTCCAGTTATCTCCCTTTGCCAAGTACAGACAGCAAAATTTAAAGCCACAGCATAGAGAAAAACAGATTTGAAGCTTAGCCAGGCCACTTTGGATATTTCCAGAAAAATAAATACAAACTTTATTTTAGTTGGTGGGGCAGGGGAGGCATGCATAAAACATAAGTAAACGCATTTTCATGACAAATATAACAGGCTGGCATAGAAACAGTCTCATGGATTTCAGAAGTTAGAAAGATGTGCCTATGCCCCCCTTCCTTTTAGCTACTATGTTTTCTTTTAAAAGGAAGGGGTAAAATGAATGAAGAACACATTTCCTTAGAGTTCAAATGATGAACATCTAGAAAAATTAATATAACTCTCATGTTTTCCTCAGGAATCACTTTGAGGCTAGAGTGGCAGCTTTGATGAAGTTGAAATCTTAAGGTTCTTGGTCTAGTTAGAACCCTCTTCACACTGGACACTTTTGTCTACAGTACTCGGGTTTGGACTAGAGGTGTTTGGGGAAGAATGGAGGAGCAGACAGACAAACCCAGAACACTTTCCCAATTTTTGGATAGAATTTCACTTAATACAATGGTGGTGCCAGTGCTGTGAAAAGGATGGCACAGTTCAAAATATGTTTATATAACATGGCTGCAAACCTTGGAGAGCTTGTAAATTCTTTCTCAAGAGAAGAGAGTTTCAGTCACTGAATGCTCATTCATCCCAAGCCCTTCAAATTCTCAAATATCTCAGTTGCATCTTAAAAGCCAAGCACTGAGTAGGAGAAAATAAAATAGATGTAGATATTTCAAAGCTTTTATTTTCCCCTTGATTCTTAAAGACTGAAGTGGAGAGCTATTTAACAGAATATTTCGGATACTCTAAAATACATAGCTTTCAACTGCAAGCTATGACCCAATGCCATGGAGTTCGACTTAAAGCCTTGCAAATGATATTTCTTTTCTTTTTCTTTCTTTCTTTCTTTTTTTCTCCCTAGCTTTAGGAAAGACTTCGACTTCATCTGCATTTTGCCATTGAAGAAATTAAGACACACAGCCCTCAGGTTATTTAATTTACCCATAACCACGTTAAATAAGAATCCAGTCATTGCTTTTTTCAAGTTCAGTGCTCCTCCTGCAACATAATACTACCTCCCTGTTTCACGAGAAGTTCAGATCTGGCCCAGAGTCATAAATATGAACATTTCTTGTTACCTAGATGTTCAACAAGCAATGTCAAATGAATTCTATTCTTCCTAGGTATTGATTGCATTCTGAAAATCATTCAATTGATAACAATTAGCAGTTTTAGATGAGTGGATGAGTATCCTAGAGTGAGGATGGAAGCTAATTAATGAGGAATTCTGGGAAGTCGTGTTCTTCCTTTCCTGTTGGATGGTTAGACACTAAACCTTGGGGTTGTCAAATGAGTAGCACCTTCGCATCAGTATTAAATTCACACACAAAGAAAATTAATTACAGGAAAGCTGTTTCAAACCCACTTTGTCAACTCTCTCGACAGGAAATTCTCACTTAGGCAGGAAAAGTCAAGAACCGCGGTCTTAAAATATCCTTGTTTTTATAAGCTTGCTCTCATTCTTTTTTTTTTTTTTTTTTGCTTCTAAAAGAGAGATGGTGGTGTAGAGAAGAATTTATATATACATAAATTTATATTTAAATATATACATATATATTTTGGATGAAAGACATATATTTAAATATATATATATATATATATATATATATATATTTCGGATGAAAGACAAATACATCTGTCTTAAAGATGAAGGTTTAGTGAAACCACAGATCAGATCTTGAGCTAATTCCCAATATATCATCATCAAGTAATGCTCCCACTAACGCCAACTGTAAAAACTTGAAATGTGGAATTCGTACCCACATGATTGCTGGGCCCTGGAAAGAGTCATGTGTTTCTTACTGTAGCAAATGGCCAGCAAAGCAGTACCAATGTCCTGAGAAGATGAAACATAATCATTAACTGAAGTCACCCTGGCTCATCTAACTTTCATTCGGAAGCTTCCACTATAAAATAATTCCACGTAACTCTTCCTTTTCAGATAAATATGTTGAGACATTCTATTCTTAAACTCTAGGCACTAGAAAAAAGTTCCCCAGCTTGAGTAAATTATGGATTGTGAGAATTAAGTCAGTCTCCTGCATTTGGGCACTTTGGCAACTGTGGACAAGGTATCTGTGGCAGTAATTCCCAAGTCCCTTGCTTTGGATCCTCATCATTTTCTGGGAATAGTGCCTTCGGGAGCCTCTACAATGACTCAATAATGCTTTTGGTGTTACACAGCTTACCCAACTTTCCGAGGAGGAAAGGAAATTCTCTTGCTCTTGCTCCTGGGAGTAAAGACATCATTCCTAGTTCTGTATGTGTCTGAGAAAAAGGGTATGCCATTATAAATTACTCTCAGATTTCAGAAACCCACCATCCACTCAGAATTTTGTCTAAGATGTGGTTGGAAAGATACCTCATTGGAAAATGTCCATGCACATTAGGTCTTAGCAGAACAGAATTGGCAATGCATGGACTTGACTGAGCATAAATCACATTTATTAATATCATAAGCTGTTACAGATAGCAAATGTTGTTTTTGACCTGAGATTAATAGTGTTAAGTCAGTGTATCACAGTGAGTATTCAACTATTTATGCCCCCCCAAACCCATTTAGATTTTGAAAGCAGTTCTTATTTAAAGTCACAATATTATCTAATAACTATGTTGATAAAGGGGAGGACTAGGAAGATTATAACAAATTAAGGGAGCCAGATTATGTTTATAATTTTTGTAAGTTAAATTTTAAAGTCATACATGCATTCATGTTAACACGCATAAAATAACAGATGTACAACTATAACTCATAGAACTAATGACATAGTGGCTATATTTGCAGATGAATAATATTCATGTATATATAAAGTTAAAAATTAAAAATTGGTCAAAGAAGGTATTTTTCATATACTAATCTTTTGCTGATAAAGTATTATCCATTTGGAAAAGGAATTAACACATTTTCTTTTACCACTCAGCAATAAGCTACTTCACCAAACATTTATTGAGGGTGGAATCTGTGTAAGAACGATTAATGGGACATAAAAATGAGTATTGAGGAGGGTCAGGCAGTGTGAAAGAAGGTAATTAGGAGAGTTTTAAAAGGGTGCAATGAGTTCCATTTTCCAGAATATGTCTCACTGGTGTGTAGAGAAATACCTTCCAGCATAGCACATATAAAAATGAAAGATAAAATATAGGAAACATCTTTTTTCATAGCATGAATGAAGACTAAGGAAGTAAGGGAGATAATTAGAGATAAGAAGAGAAAATAATTCTTCAGAGATAAAGTAGTGTTGGGGTTGTCTCTGAAAGATGTGCCAATTCAGAAGTTGGCTTGTGGTTAAGTTTTGATGGGTCATGTGTGTGGAGAACAGGAAAGAGAGCTTGTGTCCCAGTTAGGTGAGAGTCCAAATTCACCTTTCCATTAAGTAAGAACGTGAAGCATGTGAGAAGCTCACAGGTTGAGAAGCTCAATTTTCTAAAGAAAAAAGACTCTATTAAAGAAGAGCTACATGTGTTGACTGCTGTCCTGGCAAGAGCAGAAATATATTTTCCCTAACCGCACTTATAGCTGTGGATGGAATTCACAATATTTGCATGACCCACAAAATAAGAAGCTGAAATTTTAATTTGGTCATGCCAGGTTGAAAACATCCCAAAGGGCCTGGAAGAAGTAAACACAAATGCTTTCCAACTGCGCCTTGAATAACTTCTACTGATAAAGTTCCAAGGAAATTATCTCCTATTGGAAAATTATAAAAATAAGATTTATGAGTGTCTGTAGGAACAATCTAGCTGTCAGATTTGCAAATATTTCAAGTATTGAAATGGTAAAGTATGTAAATATTTTGTGTAGCTTGCTAAATTTAAATAAAAGAAGAGTTTGAAAACAAAGCATCATAAATGAGAAGCCTAAACATTTTCCAAACATATTTGAAAAGTATCAAATTGAATATATGGATATGAAAAATACAGTAAAATACATTTAAAAACTGTGAATGGATTTCTGTTTCCTAGAATAAGGAAGACCAGGTTGTTTGGAGAAACTCTGTCCTGAAAATAATTTAAAAGGCCCAGATGAAAACATTTAAAAAATCTTAAAATCCATGTGGTAATAAATTACCAGGTGAAAATCTAGGGGAATCTAGGGAGATAGAATACTCAAGCTGCCTCACTCCTTAAATCACCTGATAATTTTGGAAAAGACAAATTTCACTTCAGATAGACATTATAGATGATGAATGAATAAGGTAAAGTCCAAAGCAAGTAAGAGATTCTTGTTATATTAAGCAGGAACTTCTAAGACACTAGGGAAGAATTTTTTTTTCTTAGATAATGGCTAATAATTTTCTATAAACAGAGCAACAAGCCACAATTAAAAAGTCAAACAAATCCATATATGCATATGTATACACATGTATACACAAATAGTTACATAAATAAAAAATATATGACAAATATGTACCATTAAGTAAATAAAAGAAATTCTCACCTAGACATAGCATCGTGAAACTGCACCCAGGATCGTGGGTAGGAAACAAATTACCTTCAAAGAATAACAGTCAAAGGAGCAGCTTACTTCTCATGGCAATATTAAGGCCAAAAGATAATGGAATAGTACACCCAAAGTCCTGAAAGAAAATAAGTTTAGCTTAGATTTCTATACCCAGCTGAACTACCTTTCAAGAACAAGCATGAAATAAAGGCAAGAGGGAAAGTGGAAGCTGCCAAGCCTCTTGAAGCCTAGACCTGGGACAGGCACAGTATTATTTCTGCTGTATGCTGTTGACCAAAACACAAGGCCAGCCCCGACTCTAGCAGAGGGAAAACACCCAATATGATTGCAACATATTTGAAAACAGGTAAAGACACCATTGGTGATAGCCATTTTCAGAGACTATCTTCCACAATACAAAGATTGTTTTGTATCAGGATCATTATGCCATTTACAAATAACACAAGAAAAAGATGAGGAAAATACATAAAAAAACTAGACCTAAGCCAAATACCGATTAACAGTAGGGTAACAAAATATTGCCTGTATTCTATGAGTGAAATACTACAGAGTAGTAAAAATAAACATAGTAAAGCTATATCCAATAATATGAATTCATTTAAAATACAATATTTAACAAAGAAGCCAAATATAAAGGAACACATGATGTTATCTGCCATTTATATGCAGTTCAAAAATGATCTAATTAAACTATACATTTGTTTATAAAAATGCTGAAACTATTAAAAATTCATGAGAATGACCAAATAAAATTACAGAATAGTGCAGGAGAAGTGGGGGAAGAGAGAAAGAGGGGGGTGGATTTCTATTCCTTAATTCACATTGTGGGCATATTTCATGTATTATTATTATTATTCAAAATTGCATGTATGTTTAATCTGTTCTATTGTATATATCATATATTTCACAGTGAAGGAAAAAGATAAAAGTAAATACGAAACTACCATGTTTTGGGTGGACATGGGGAATAAAGAAACAGTTTTGGTGAGAGTGGAAGTATGTATCATCACATTTCAGAACAATTTGTCAATATTTAGTATAGCTGACCTTGCAAATTGACTATGACTCCAAAATTTATCAGAAAAATCTCTCACTCAGGTGCCAAAGGGGGCATATGCAATGGTGTCTATTGCAGTATTGTTTATTAAGCTAAGATCTTAATTATAAGGGAAATGAATTTTTAAAATTGATAGTCATACAATTATGTATCATAGTAAAAATTATTACCCTAGAGTTAATACCACAATATAGATAAAAATGGGGAACCAAAATTTAAGTAGTAAAAAATTCCAGAATGCTATGGAGAGTATGCTATCAATTTAGTAATTTTTAAAACACATGAGACAGTTCTACATAATGCTTACAGACAGGTATTAATTAAACATACAAAATAATACACACCAACTTTATAATGATGGTTAGTTCTTTGAAAACTCCTGTCTCAGAGACCTCAAATTGCATTCTCCAGGTTACACAGAATTTTTATTTCAACGTCAGCCATCTTTAAACTAGAATAGCTGTAAAATCAGGGGATGAAGTATTAAGAAGATACAGATAACTAAGGAGTTGGGAAGCAGTGTTTATAGGATGTGGGAGATATTCAAGAAAGGGGAGCAAAAGCACATATTGCAAAGCTTACTATATTTTTGTATAATGTTTTATTCCTTCCCAAGCAGTTGAACATATACTATTTACTAGTGTGTAAAGATGGTCAGGCAGGAAGTATTTCTCTCATGTTACCTTTGGGAATCTGACGTCCCCCAAAGTTATATGACTTACCCAAGGTAACACAACTAGTTAGCCATATAGTTCAAGGTAGAATTCCTTTTTCCTTAGAATTGCAGTGGTATCCGATGACCTTCTCTCTCCCTCTTGGTTGACCTATCTTTCAACTCAAAGAGAAGATCACATACGTTTTATCTACCACAGTTTATTTTTATGTTCAGGAAAACTTTGAATAGAAAGAAAATAGGGTCATACATTCCAGTGATATCAGCATGTAGCGAAGGAAGTTCATAAATCAAGTTGACAGCTTGGGAAGGAGTAAAACAGGGCTGCATTTCCTGGGATGGTGATAATACCCATGAAGAATGCTGTGGAGTGGTGGGGACAACATTACAGCACACCTGTAAAGTGCCACATAAAAAAGCAGAAGCTGTCTGATCTTCCTTATTCCAGGGGAAAGCCCACTCTACATACCTTTGCTTAAAGCCTAGGTGTCCTGAGACGATAATCCTCTCTTAAAATGCAACCCCCGCCCATCTCTCTCAGAGATGAAGCACTTGGTTTCATGTGGCTGAAGTTTTATATTATAATTATATTCATTGTGATTTAATAACTACCCTAGTGCTTATGGTTATGGGGGAGATATGTTCTTTGAAAATCCTATTGAGTTTAAGGCTAGTCTGAGAGGTAAACAGGTTATATGGGTTTTTAACTTTGTGAGATACATGTTCTGCATTCAGCTAGACGGTTGAAGATGCCGAAGGGACTGTTGTTATAGGAGGCTTTGTAGAATGGATGCTAGCATAAAAGTAATCAGAGGAGAGGAGGATGATCCACATAATGTCAGCAATCTTAAAAGTCCCACTGCAGATAGCCTTTGTCATCAAACATACACAGAGTTTGAAGAGAACTGTGTAACAACTCAAGGAAGCGCCTCTTCTACTTCAGTGATTCCTCCTCCGAAGCCTGGCTCTCATTTTTATCAAGAAGTCATTCAAGGATGAGGGAAAGGAATGATGAAGTGGGTGGGCAGGGTGAGAAAATAAGTAGGGTGCTTTGGGAATTCTCAATTGGTCTGAGAGTAGCAGTTTTTCAGTTAAGAGTTATATTCTAAAATTCAATATACTAGAGTCGGATCTTAACTTTTCTGTATATATGTTATCTGGCATTTTATGATTTGATCTTCCTGGGTCTCTACTAATTCATCTGTAAAATGGGAACAGTAAGAGTATTTACCTCGTAGAGCTTCTGCAAAATTTAAGAGCATGATACAGGTAGCAAATGGCAAGGTGCCTGGCACTTAGGAAGTATCAAATCATTATTAACTATTCATTCATCTTTTAAAGAAAATATGTCATTATAAAGCCTGATTTTATGGGAAGACCCACTCACTTCATTACAAAATGACTCCTCTTTGTCCTTCCTCTCCCATTCGTAGGATACTTATTCATCATTAAGCCTTAAAGAGACCCTGCCTGGTTGTGTGAATGATCTCTATTGAGTGCAAGAATAATTTGAATCTTAAACAAAAGTGCAAAACATCAGTTAATGTTGAAAACATTTCTTTCTTTAGGTCCTCTGGCCATCTGAGGAAATGTTTTATGATCAAATGAAGAGAGGGGCGTGAACCAGTAGCAACCGTAGAATTTTGAAGCTCAATACTTCTGAGACTTGGTCTATTCCCACAATGCCTGATCACACCCTTACACCCTAATGGGACCACACCTTTCTTTGCCACATGGAAAATTTTCATTGTGAAATGTCCCCATTGCTTAAACATAAGGGCTTTCTTCTTGAGAAACTCACATATTTAATTGCATCTTGTGCACCAACAATTTTGAGAAGATGATCTAGATGCCTTTTACTTTAGTTTCTCCTCATCATCTACTCATCCTAGTACTTCTCCAGTTTGTGGTAGTTAATAAAGCTTGATAAGATTATTTAAGGAATCAAGAATATTGCTATTTGAAGAAAAGAAGTGATGAATATATGTATACACACACACAGATACATACACATACACACACACACATATATGTATATACATACACAAACATGCACATGCACATGCACACACACATGAAAAGGTATTAACCAGAGTTGACCACTCTGGCCATGGATCAGAAGATTCTTTGAAAGTCTGAAAGACTCACGAAATAGGAATTTTGAGGGGGTTGTTCAGCTTGTGTGACAGACATGCTCTTTTAAAACTGGGGTTAACTATTCTTTCTGTAAAG
The DNA here is from genome assembly GCF_016906955.1 of Phacochoerus africanus. Classification (NCBI taxonomy): domain Eukaryota; kingdom Metazoa; phylum Chordata; class Mammalia; order Artiodactyla; family Suidae; genus Phacochoerus; species Phacochoerus africanus. The sequence continues at coordinate 68,030,752 of NC_062555.1, read as the reverse complement.
ACTACTCATTTATTTAGGAGTGACTGCTTGAATGACAGGTTAAAGATGCCATCAGTTCTTTGGCATTCCCCTCAGGAGGAGTTCATTTTAACTCCCCTTCTCTTGAATCTGTGACACCTGTTGTGATTCTCTTGTAATCAATAGACTGAGGTGGGAGAGATGCTGTGTGACTTCAGGCTGGGTTAGAAGATGCCACATGGCTTATGCTATGGCCCCTGGGCTATTCCCCCTCAGAAGCTGGCTGCCATGCTTTTGGAAGCCAAAGCTGTATGGAGAACTCAGGCTTGTGGCTCTAGGTGAGCTCCTAGTCAGTGACTAGCTTCAGCTGCCAGACAAGTGAGTACAGGTAATCCTTGAACAATAAGGACTTGAACTGTGTGGGTCCACTTGTACATAGATTTTTTTCAATAGTAAATACCATAGCACTACATGACCTGTGGTTGGTTAAATCCACGGATGCAGAATCGTGGGTATGGAGGACCAGCATTTATGGTGGGCCACCTGTAAATTACATGTGGATTTTCAACTGCAAAGAGGGCCAGCACCCCTAACTTCCCCCCAATCTCGTTTTTGTTTTTGTTGTTCATATTGATTTTAAGCACACTTACTACATGCTAGGGACTACTGTAGGAACTGGGTTCCAGTGAATAAGACACACGTATTAGATAGGTCTGTGGCAGGAAAGAGAGCCCTCTGCAGATTGTCCAATGACAGAGACTTAAAGGACAGTTTAGAGAGGTGAGCAGGTTTAAGAGAGGACACTGAGGGCCCTGGACTGGCAACAAAGGGAAGCGTTACTGCCCAAGGTTTAAAGGGGGAGAGGGAGGGAAGAGTGGTCAGAGAGCCTTGAAAATGGAATTGAGGAGGATGTGCTGCCTTGAAGAAGCTGTGGTTGACAGGACCAAGGCCAAAGTGTGGTGGGAATGGAGCTGAAATGTATTTCAGGGACTCAGGTGAGCCAGCTGGGCACATAGCAGAGCTGAAAGGAGTGGAGAATGGGTGTGGAGCACCAATGGAGAACTAAAGGGCATGATGGGAGACACAACGAGGTAAATGGGTCATTACCATAGAATATAGTACTTGCAAGATAAAGAATATCTCAGAATGATGTGTAGCAGCACAGAAAAGACATCTCAAAATGGGCATGCAAAAAGGCTTCACTGAAGAAATAGTGCTTGGTATAGTATCTTTACTGTGACTGATACTCAGGCAGATAAAGGTAGGGAATTAGGGTATTCTGGGCAGTGAGAAATCTGTGGTCTCTCATAGGAATTATATACCTATCCACCCAAAAAATGTCATTAAAAATATATTCAGTGTAAAACCCTGTGGTGGGCGCTAGGGATTTAAGACATGGTTCTTTTCTCAAAGAATTTGCATCATTCTTATATTCAAGAGTGAAAGAAATAGAAAATGGAATTAATGACATTTATTTTTATTACAGTTTAATACTTGTTCGACCCACCACGTTTTACACCAGGATTTCCCAAACACGTTCTAGAACATTAGTTCTTAGACTAGTAACGTTTCTCAAAAAACAGGTTTTATAATTAGATACATTTTAAAGAGGTTGGATTAAATACAGTTAAACAGCATATTTATCATTGGATTTCTCCGAGTCTTTATGATGTATTTGTGCATCTAAGAGAATACATATATCTTAGAGAATTCCACAGAATTCACTTTTCCAAACTCAGCTGAACACAGAATTATTTACTAAGAAGCATCTTTTGGGCTTAGCATTCTGAAGAATGTACTTATTAAGATGTGGCAGATATCTTTTAAAACTAATAAAGTTATCCAATTACAAAATGATTTAAATAAATATAAAAACCTCAATATTTAAAGGATGTGAATAAAAGGGCTTAATCTCTCAATTCATATTTTCTGCTTATGTGACATACGAGTCATTCATTTTTACTTCTGGGCATCTTGCCATTTTCAATTTTATTTTAAAAGGTTTTACATTCTAAACTTCAAGAATTGGGAGATCAGAAGTTCTTCCTGTGGCTTAGTGGTAACGAGCCTGTCTAGTATCCATGAGGATGTGGGTTTGATCCCCGGCCTCACTCAGTGGGTTAAGTATCTGGCGTTGCTGTGAGCTGTGGCGTAGGTCGCAGACGAAGCTCAGATTCTGCGTTGCTGTGGCTGTCCTGTAGGCTGGCAGCTGCAGCTCCCATTCGACCGCTAGCCTGGGAACCTCCATATGCTGCAGGTGGGGCCCTAAAAAGTAAAAAAATAAAAGTGAAAAATAAATTAAAAAAAAGAACTGCGAGATAGACCTGAAATACGAAGCATAGTATTTTTTCCATCTGTATTTTCTGTATCTTTCTTAATAGCAGTTACCATCCTAACAGAAAGAAGTGTTAAAAAGTTCTAAGATTTAACTTTTTCTTCTCCTACTGCTGTGTATATATTTTCAAGTTTTAAGATAACCAGGAGTGTCAACCATTGTTTCTTGTTTCGCAGAATCACAAAAATTCAGCATGTGTTGAGCTCAACTCTAATGTCTTGTAAAAGAGCACAAGGATCAGAATACAATGAGCAGAAATACCAACACTAGAAGATCAAGCCTATTGGGTAAATTTAACAAACTCTCAAAATAGATCTTACTCTGTAATGTGTAGATTTTGCATTTGATAAAGTGCAATATTTAAAGTAAAACACTTTAAATATTTATGCAGTTTTCTGTTTGATACACTAAGCTATCTGCTGCTCTTAATTTCCTTGATACTGGGGAATGGCTCAGGCATTGAAATGATAAACATATTTCTGCTGTTAAGATTCAGCACAAACAGCCTGATGGACCAAGACATACTAAATTTTATATGAAATTTTGTGTTTGTCCCCACAATGACTGGGATACAAATGTTTATGGATTTATACAAATAGTATATTGAAAGAAACACAGGGATGTATGAAGACACAGTCACATAAATTGCCACCCCGCGCTGTTTGTGTTGTTTTTTTAAATGAGATCACAAGACGACAAAAAAAAAAATGCCATCAACTCAAGAAAGAGCTCAGGAAAAATGACCCCGGTCCTAGGCTTGGCTCTATCAGCAACTTGCTATTCAAGTTTTATCTATGTCATTTGGATTTAGTGTCTTTTATACAAAAAAAAAAAAAAAGGCGGTGGTGGTAGTGGTGGAGGAGGACTAATTTTCCTTACACAGAGTCTCAGGAGGCAAATTGCTAGCTTATTATAAAATCTTTCAAATGGCAAGTGCTTCTCCACAAATGTGCATCTTCATTCATTTTTATGTAAAACAGATCACATCAAAAGAGACAATTATTCCTTGAAACTAGATGTTGCTTTCTTGATCACCTCTAAATTGAAATCCTCGTGTGTGTGTGTGTGTGTGTGTGTGTGTGTGTAGACGGTGGAGGCAAGATTAAAGAATCATAGTTCTATTGGGGGTGCTAATTTAATCAAGAGAATTATCACTGAATCTGCGCTTCAAAACCATTCTAGAGCACCAAAAATTCATGCAGCAAACCTTATGAAACAATGAATTTGCATTCTGTTGGCCTCCCATGCACAGCTTAATTTTGTCAGCTATTGATTGGTGTGAAGAGCTCTGATAAAGTACATGATTTGATTACAACATCGCTGGAAAAGAGCAATGAGATCTGCAAAAGATCAGAAGAATGGGAAATCCCTCAATGATGCTGTGACTTCATTGCCATACAGATCTCGTCAGCAGTGCAAAACGACCTTTAACTAACGAGAGTAGTGTAGGATGGATTCTAGTTTCTTTGATTATTTTTTTCTTGTTTGAATTATGAGAGCACAATAGCCACAGTGTGTAAAAGCTGGATCAGTGAAGTTCCCCCATATGATCTTGGTCCATCTCTAAATGATGATCTGTACGATTATTCAGAGTCTGAAGCCCCTTTGTAAAGTGCTCTATGAAACAGTGTAGTCAAGTCAGAACTCCAATTTGTTTCAAGGGAAACCTGAAACCTCAGTCAAAAATCAGTCTTTTAGGGCAATTTCAAACCGATGATATAAGAGGTAGACATGCTATTTTTTTCTGATAATTCATCGAGTTTTAGTTCCTGAATTGCAAGTAAGCTGATAACTTGGGGGAATATTCATTCTTCTAGAAAATCTGAATTGCTTGCTTTTGGACTTTTTTTAAGTTTTGTTTTTAAAACTTGTTATTTAAAATGTGACATACACACAGAAAAATGCGAAAATCATAAGGGTACATAAGCTCAATTCATTTTCATAGAGTGAATGTGCCTGTGTGACTTGCACCCAGATAAGGAAATAGAACATTATATGAATTCCAGAAGGCTCCAAGGCTACCCCTGCTCCTTCTGAGTACTATTCCCATCAAAGAATAATCATTATCTAATTTTTGCGACTGTATATTCATGTTTAACTCTGTGTACGTGAGTTATGTAGTGCACATCTTTTATGTCTAGCTTCTTGGCTTAATACTGTGTGATTAATCCCTGCTGCATTCATTCTCACTGTTGGACCAACCAGTCAGCTCTCTGTATCGACAGGTTCCATGTCTACAGATTCAACCAAACACTGATCAAAAATGCTTGAAAACAGAGCGTTCTCTTGTGCCGCCGCAGGTTAAGGATCTGGCGTTGTCACTTGCAGAGGCTCTGATTGCTGCTGTGGTACTGGTTCAATCCCTGGCCCAGGAACTTCCACATGCCACAGGCACAGCCAAACACCAAAACCTAAACAAAACAACAATAAAAATATTTGAGAACAAAGATTCCATCAAGTTTCAAAAAGTGAAACTTAAATTTGCCACACAGGTCAGCAACTATGTATTTACATTGTCTTTACTGCTGTGAACATAGCGTTTACATTGTAGTAGGTATTGTAAGTAACCCAGAGATGATTTAAAGTATAGGGGAGGATGCGCATAGATTACATGCAAATGCTATGCCATTACATAAGAGCCTTGAGCATCTGTGGAATTTAGTGTCCGTGGAAGGTCCTGGAACCAACCCCTATGAATATCAAAGAATGGCGGTACCACAATTCATTTATTCATTCTATTGATAATGGACATTGGTTTGTTTCTGATTATTGGCTACTACTAATAATACCACTACAAACATTCTTGAACTTGTCTTTTGGTGAATATGTATGTATTGTGTTTGGGCACATCCTTGGGATGGGAATTTCTGGAACAGGGTCTAGTGAATGTTCTACTGTAGTAGCAACGTAAATGTCCATTTAGAGAGGGATGGAGAAAGACGACATGGAACATATAAACAATGGGATATTACTCAGCCATAAAAAGAATGAAATAATGCCATTTTCAGAACATGGATGGACCTAGAAATTATTATACTAAGTGAAGTTAGATAGTAAAAGACAAGTATCGTAAGATATCACTTATATGTGGGATCTAAAAAAGGATACAAATGAACTTATTTGCAGAACAGAAACATACTCACAGACTTTGAAAAACTTATGGTTACCAAAGGGGATAGGTGGTGAGGTTGGGGGGATGGACTGGGGGTTTGGGACTGGTGTAGGCACACTGAGATCTAGGGAATGACTGGCCAGTGGGAACCTGCTATATAGCACAGAGAACTCTATCCAATGTTCTGGAATAATCTATGTGGGAAAAGCATCTGAAAAAGAATGGATGTGTGTATACATGTAACTGAATCACTTCATTGTACAGCAGAAATTATCACAGCCTTGTAAATCAACTATACTTCAAGAAAACTTGAAAAAAATGAAAAAAAACCATTAAAAAAAGAAACACACACACACACACACAGAGCAGGCTGATTTTTCTTCTTGGAACCTAGAAAGATGACAGATATACCTCGTGTAGACTCAAGCACAGGAGCTAAACAGATATAAAGTGAAGAGCAGGTCTTGCTTTATCGCAGGCTTGAGTCTATGCTTTCCCTTCCTCCAACCTGAGGAGCATGGCATTCTCCTCAGCATCATAGACCAGCATTTATCACACTGTTCTAAAAACTGGGTGCTTTTCTGCAGTCACTGAGTGTTCTGCCTTATAGCACAATTCAGGGCTGCTGGAAGATAGCTTTTGGCTGTACCTAAATTTGATATTTGGTGGTTGAAACCCCCACTGCTCCTATTTATATATTTTCACTGTTGAAAGTTAAGCTTGACAAATATCAAGGGGTCTCTTGCTGGAAGCCCCCGCCCAGCTTTGTGGACAGAGCAAGCGTACAGGGTGGACCTCAATGAACCCAGTTTCCTTGAAATGTTCCCGAAGAATCATAATAGGAGTGCCATCAAAAATTGAAATTGCAACTCCTCATTTCATACTAGACACAGAAGAAGAATTTCAATTTACATGAGAAAAACAAAGTGCGGAGGGTAAACTTCTGCCATCCAATATATAAACATATGTGATGAAGTCTAGGGCTTGATCAGAAAAGAATACAAAGCAAAAGGATTTCTATACACTGATCCTTTCCAAAATGAAGATTACGTGCTGCTAGAAGGCAGATTTTGATGTAACTGAATTTGGTCCAATCTAAAGTCTATATGGATGTAAATTAAATTGCTAGAAAACATAACATTTTATAATCACCTGGAAAGATGTCAAAACATAACAATATGTGAAACCACTTTCTCTGTATGAGGCATATAGCTCATGTCTGGTCTCTTTGTGAACCCATGCTTGTAAGATACAGCTTGCATAATTTATTGTATCTTATTTATGAACTATAAAGCTCTGTTCCACGGCCTCAGGAAAGAAATAATTTATCAATCTTTGAAAGCTCTTCTGGCGACTTTTTTTTTTCTCTTTTTAGGGCCACACCTGCAGCATATGGAGGTTCCCAGGCTAGGGGTCGAATCAGAGCTGTAGCTTCCGGCCTACACCACAGCCACAGCAACACTGGATCCTGAACCCAGTGAATGAGGCCAGGGATAGAACCCATCCTCATGGATAATAGTCGGGTTCGTTAACCACTGAGCCATGACAGGAACTCCATTCTGGTGACTTTCTAAAGTCAGATGGTAGAATGTGCAGTGTACCATACATAGTTTCTCGATAATAATGGTGTACTATTAAATGATCATGAGGAAAATACAGACATGAGATTGTAAGACTTTACAGTGTGATGGAAAGACAGCCTTCTCTATTTGGTAAAATGGATTTTTATTGGTTATAAAAATACCCTCTGCACGTAGAGGGATTTCTTTAGCAGAGAGGTACAACGATGTTATTTGTATTCCTCCTTTAATAATATTGGATTTAACCGACTTAACATTTACTTGATTTATATTCCTACCTAACTCTTCTAAGGGCATATGCTGCAACTTGACTTATATTGATTTCTTAATTTATTGCCTTGTTTAAATTGCCTGGAAAAAAGAAAAAGATCATTTTTTTACATTTGAAAATTTCAGAGAAGAAAATATAAAAAAAAAAAACCCCAAACCAGGGGGACGATTTATCATTTGATATCCCCATGGTTATGAACAATTGAGTGCACGGTCATATTTAATTTGACCGCATGAGAGAAAACATTTCTTCTAAGATAAAATTCATTTGATTTTCTAAATCAAAGGCAGGGAAGCTTCTACATACAGAGCAGTAGTACAAGTAGCTTGTGGGTATTACTGCACAGAGCTTTTAAAATCTGAACCTATTTAATTTATGGGTAGGTATTTTTAAATTTGCTATTATTTAAAGACAATTACAGTCCTTAAACACAGCACATGTATTTTGTTTCTATAAATAAGACCATGTTTATCACAAACAGGTTAAATAACTCAAGATTGGCAATTGAGGCCTGTTGAATAATTCACTATGTTATTTGAAATCCATAAAAATTAAATATAAGAGACAAGCCAGTATTCCTTGTGCTTTAAAAAAAATGACAAAAAGTAAATCTACTGTCATCAGCATATTAAACTGGTTAAAATCTCATAGTTCCTGGACATAAAAGGTGGTAAATATTCAGTTAATGGCAGCCTTTGGTTTACTCATTAACCCATAAAATTCGCATTGTGATTAATATTCACATTTACTGCCATAATGCTAAAATTTTCTAAATTCATCTAAAGAAATGATTATAATAAGAACCTTTCATTGAGCATCTATTAAATCGCAAATTCTGTGATATATATATATATACACACACACATATAAGTATTTGTGTATGTGTGGGTGTGGACATATACCTACACACACAATCCATGAAAATGCTGTTGATTTTCAGGAAGAATTTGAGAGTTATACTAGTTGCTTTTTCTTTGGCCATGCCCCTGGCATGCAGCAGCTCCCAGGCCAGGGATCAAACCCATGCTACAGCAGTGACAAAGCCGGATCCTTTAACCAACAGGTCACCAGGGAACTCTGAGAGTTATATTAACCCCTACTCATAGCATAAGTAAGACCCAAACTATATGCATGTTCTAAGATATTCTTTCGTTCTTATCTTTAGTTTTCTATATACTAATGCTGACAGTTACCACTTATTTAATATCTTTATGTTAAGCACTGTACTTGGCATCCTACATACTTGATCAATAATACTCACATTACGCTTGTCTCTAACAGTATTTCAAACCAGGTGCCTATTCTGTGCCGAGATGTTTGTTAATTTGGTTACGGATTATATGCTGCCCACAGAGAATAAAACGCGCCAACACAAACCAGGGAAGGCTTCTCTGAGGAGCTGACACTGGGGCACAGCACTGAAGGCACTGAGACAATGCGTTGTGAGACGATCTGGGGAACGCCATTCTGTGCAAAGCCTGGGAATGGCAAGGAGCTGGGGGCACTTTTAAACCAATATCAAGAAGGCTGGGCTAGAGATGACCCAAGGGAATGGCACGCGCCATACCTAGCTAGGCTGCTGGAGCCCTGGGAAGGCATCTGACTTACTCTGAATGCGATGGTGGTCCATCGGAGAGCTTTAACCTGAAAAAGCGACCTGATCCAGTCAGCAGTTAAAAGCCCCTCTGTGCGGCTCTGTGGAAACCCGCATGTAGAGAGCAGGAAGCAGGGCGGTCAGAGGGCATGTGCCCAGGTGAGTGAGGGATGATTGTGATTCGGACCAGGGAGGTCAGTCTCCAAGAAGGTGAGAAATGATTGCACTCTGCATATATGTGTGCACCCATCGAGATGCGACAGCAAACTGATGCAGCATCCAACCTGGATAATCCAAGGGAGAGCTGTTAACGATGAGCTCATTTACAGAGGTGCAGGTTCGGGGGCACCCCAAACCCCCTGTGATGTACCTTCACCTTCTGCACACCTTTGTAAGGTACCGTGTATATTAGGTTCTTTCCAGATTACACAATTTGAGTAAAATTCTCTTTTCTGCCAGACTCCAGAAAAAGCCTGGTACCTTACAGGTTCTCACTAACTATTTGATGAATAAATGACTGACTGAAGAACGAATGAATCTGTAGAAGAGCTGTGGTAAGGATAAAACATATATAATTCGCCCAGTATTTGCAGTTGCTCGAAGTGTTTTATTTTGTTATTGTCAAAATAACTTTCCCAGAGTTGTCATTCATTGCCTCCTAAAATTGATCAAGCACCATGGAATCCCTGGGACAGTTAAATACACAATCCTGCCCTCAGGTAACTTCCACTCCTCAAGGGTCTCGTGAGACACGATTACTATATTTATTCTCATAGGATTTTGTGTCAAAGGGTCTGGGTACAGAGGGTGAGAATTTCCCACAGCTTTGGGGAGCTGTTGGGGGTATTCTCAGGAAGGATTCGAAGAGGTGAGATCCATGGTGGGTCCTGAAACATAAGAGTTTAACTGTTCTGTCAGAGGAGTACATTGCCAGGCTGCTGGGAGATAGGTGGGGAGCCAGACAGAGAGACCTCCGCGGGGCGAACGGCATGTGTAGAAGTAGGGAGGTGAGATGATGCGCTCTTCCTGGGAGGCTAGTTCGTTGGTTTTGGCTGGTGCTTTTGGCTAGAGCGATGGCGATAGGCTGAGAAACATGGTCACCTGGTTAAGGACCCTGTGGTCTTCATGAAACATCTGCACTTGATCTGTCTGTATTAAGCAGCCATTAAAAGATGTTAAGCAGAGAAACAGCAAGTGAACATATGCTGCTAGGACAAAATCATATTGGGGTGAAGTAAGACGTTAGGCAATTGTTGTAGTTGCCCAGATGAGAAATGATGAAGCTCTAAACTGAGCCTTTGTGATGGGAAGGGAGCCAAAAAGAAGAAAAAGTTCACGAAGGGGATCGACAGGCCTTCCCTGCTGACTAGTTGAGGGAAATGGAGATACCTCTGAATCTAATTAAAGTAACTGAGCATGAACCCTGAATCATTCCCCAGTCCTTAGCACAGTCAGTAAATACTTCACCCTTAAAATACACACTGTATTTGTGAATGAACATGGCTTTGAAATTGGCGGATTGTAGGAAATTATATGAATAGCTTGTGAAGAATTTGTTAAGAGTGGTTGGTTCTATGTGATTGCTCTTAAATCACACTGAGTCCTCTAGCTCATCCTAAGATTAGCCCTGGGGAAGGCCTCGGCTAGATTAAAATAATGACAGTTGGAAGACAATTCCATTTGTGTTACGTCTGAGAAGGCTTAGGCTTCATTCTCACTTGGTGGTTTTAAAAACTAATTTGCATAGAGCTATTGAAATGAGTGGTTCCTTTTGCCATCTGCACCAAGCAACCTTTGCGTGGGAACAGTGGGATGTGGAGCAGGTGCTGGACAGTCAGGTTCTCATGGTGAGACTTCTGTGCTTACCAATCATCCATCTGCTGGATGATGTGTTCCTGCAAGGAGCCTTACTGAGAGCTCTGTTTCTCTCACAAATGTGTTCCTTTAGGTTGAAGTATGCAAAACATCCGTTTTTCATTTTCCGGAGTGGTGGTGGGGAAACTGGACAGCTGTTCCCTCCAAATCCCCCCAAAGTTTCTGAGGTGTAAAATAGCTTTTCAGTTCGGAGAATTCGATAGATGAAATCTACCATTCTAGGTATGTTTCTCAGATGATTTCACCGAGTGTCTTTTCAGTCCTCCAGAACCTGGAGGGGCTCGAGGACACCACGGAGGTGCGAGGTGCCTTTGTCTCTGACTTTGCCTTTGTCTCTGACTTTGCTGTTGCTGCTCTAATTCTTAGGCGGGGAAAATCATCTAGATAATGCTCACCTAGATCTTCGTTTTGTGGTTTGGTGACTGCATGGATGTGACATAGAGATAAAAATATTAGACTGAATTTTAAGGATGCTTGTGAACAATAATTACCCACTTCCTTGTGACTTTAAAAAAAAAAATGACTGCTTTTTCAAGATCGAGGGTTTTTACACCATCATTTCAACAGGTTCTTGAAAGTATCTCGTCTGCAGTGGATTTTAAAACAAGCTATGAATAACTATAAACATATATTTACAACTCGCAAGCACACATTTATATTCTAATCCTTCAGAGTTGAGCATATCCTCCAGTTCGCTGGAGGATTTTGGTGATCTTCTGGAAAAAAACGAACTGTGACAGTGATCTCTACCCATGCGAAGACATTCAAAGTTGATTCACTCTTCTGATTCTATTGTTCTCATAGGTTTTCATAGTGAGACTATGTAGGCGGGGTTTTAGTTTTTAGTGGATTTTTTTTTTTTTCATTTTTCAACTCTGCTTTCTTCCCATGCCCCACCCTGCTTCCATATGCCACCTCCCAATACTGGCTCTCTCAAATTCTGCCTACACCACAGCCACAGCAACGTGGGATCCAAGCCGCATCTGCAACCTACACCACAGCTCATGGCAATGCTGGATCCTAAACCCACTGAGTGAGGCCAGGGATCAAACCCTCAACATGGTTCCTAGTTGGATTCATTTCCGCTGCACCATGATGGGAACCCCAACAAGAAGATATTTTTAAAAGAAGCATGTTTAACATCTAAGGATGAAAAATAAAAAAATATTTTTAATGCAATAAAAATATGCATTAAATATGTTAAATGCAAAGAAAACTGGATGGGATTACTAGCAGTTAGACACTGCTGAAGAAATTAGCTTCCATACAAAACATGTTATCCAAAATGTTCACACCATTCACAATAGCCAAGACATGAAAACAACCTAAATGTCCATCAACAGATGAATGGTTTAAGAAAATGTGGTACATATACACAATGGAATACTACTCAGCCATAAAAAAGAACAAAATCATGCCATTTGCAGCAACATGGATGGAACTAGAGATTCTCATAGTAAGTGAAGTAAGTCAGAAAGAGAAGGACAAATACCCATATGATAGCACTTATATGTTGAATCTAGTATATGGCAGAAATTAACCTAGCTACAGAAAACAAACAAACTCATGGGCATGGAGAACAGACTTGTGGTTGCCAAAGAAGGGGGAGGGAGTGGCGTGGACTGGGAATTCAGGGTTGGTAGATGCAAACCATTGCATTTGGAGTAGATAAGCAATGAGGTCCTACTGTATAGCACAGTGAACTCTATCCCATCACTTTTGATGGAATGTGGTGGAGGATAATGTGAGAAAAAGAATGTAGCTATATGTGTAAATGGGTCATTTTGCCGTAAAGCAGAAATTATCAGAACATTGTAAGTGAATTATAATAAAAATTTAAAAAAGAAATATTAAAAAAAGTGCTCACACCAGTCAGAACGGCCATCATTAACAAGTCAACAAATAACAAATGCTGGAGAGGGTGTGGAGAAAAGGGAACCTTCCTACACTGTTGGTGGGAATGTAAATTGGTACAACCACTATGGAGAATAGTATGGAGGTTCCTTAAACAACTAAATATAGAATTACCATATGACCCGGCAATCCCACTCCTGGGCACATATCTGTATGATATATTCATTCAAAAAGATACCTGCACCCATATGTTCATTGCAGCACTATTCACAATAGCCAAGACATGGAAACAACCTAACTGTCCATCTACAGATGAGTGGATAAAAAGTTGTGGTACATATACACAATGGAATGTTACTTAGCCATAAAAAAAGGACAAAATAATGCCATTTGCAGTAACGTGGATGGGACAGAGATTCTCATACTAAGTGAAGTAAGTCAGAAAGAGAAAGACAAATATCATATGATATCACTTATATGTGGAATCTAAAATATGGCACAGGTGATCCTATTTACAAAACAGAAACAGGTCAGAAACAGGTCTGGAGAGCAGACTTGTGGTTGTTAGGGGGAGGGGGAAAGGAGTGGGATGACAGGGAGTTTGGGGTTGGTGGATGCAGACTGTAACATCTGTAATAGCTAGGCAATGGGCTCCTGGTGTATTGCACAGGGAACTTTGCTGTACAACAGAAATTGAAGAAACATTGTAAATCAGGCATACTTTAATAAACAAAGAACCACCCCCTGAAAAAAAAGGAAAAACATGCACTATAGGAAGACAAAAAGACCGACCAATAAAGACTGAAAAAGAGCTCAACAGTGTCTTGGAGCAGCATCAAGTAGCTCAAACATATATAACTGGAGTCTTAAAGGAAGAGGAAAGATACACGGGGAGAGAAAAACTATTTGAAGAATTTTTTTTTCAAAATTAAAAAAACCTCTACATCCAAACACAAAGGAAGCTCAATGAACTCTAAGCAGAATTAAAATAAACTGTACCAAGATATATTATGACCAAATTGTTCGAAACCAGTGATAAAGAGAATATTTTAAATTAGAAGGGGAAGAAATGCTGCCCTGTTAGTTTTCCACTGCTGCGTAACAAGTCACCACAAACTTAAGAGCCTAGAACAACCCCAGTGATTATCTCTTAGGGGCCAACTTCATTCTTTCTCAGGCCTAAAATCTCTTTGGCTTCCTCTGCCAATACTCACTTGGGAAAACGCGTCACTTTCGAAGGCCTCCCGTGATTACATTAGATCTACCCAGGTCATTTCCTTCCTCATCAGCTTAAAATCAACTGATTGGTAACTCCAAGTACACCCGAAAAATCGCTTTTGCGACATCGTGTAATGTACGCATTAGAGTGACATATCTATGTGTTGTTCACAGTTCTGGAGATGAAGGCAGGAAATCTTGGGGAACTGTCTTAGGGTTACAAAAAGTAAAACACATATTGAGATGGTCAGGCGACAAAAAAGGGATTGAGTGCCTGACGCATGGGGATTGTGGAGCCTCTGTTCCTCGCGTGGGCTGCAGTGAGTAGGACGCACAGACAAGGCCACCAGTTAAAACCAGACATGCCACTTAAGCTAAAAGAGGCTCTGGGTGGAAGGAGAGATAGGGTGGAGTAAGATGTGGTTTGGCAGATGTCAGATAGATAAGCGCCGGGAGAGGCAGAACAGGAGAGCTAAAGAAATGGCAATGCAAATAGAAGTTTCTATGGCGGTTTCCAGCACCACCAGATAAAAAATTCCGCAAGAACTATCCATCTCTTTGCCTAGTGCAGAACCTGGTGCACGGAAGGCATGTCATAAATACTTTTGTAATAAAATCAAGTAATGGATCTGGATTGGCAGCAAGATGGAACACACAACGTTGAGAATCATGATAAGCAGTCAGGAAGGCAGGCAGGTCAGACCCACCTGAAGATCCATTATCCAGTTCGGGACTGCTTCTTCGGAGGGCAATGGTCAGAGGAGATGGCAGGGAAGGAATCAAAGCAATGTCTCACTGGGCACTGTGCTAGTAAGTTTTAGATGCCTCAACTCATTCGATCTTCACATCAACTGGGAGACAGAAACATTATTTTACGCTCATCTTGTAGTTGAGAAAACTAAGTTTCGAGCGGCATCAGTAAGTAAATTGTCCAAGGGCTCATGTTTATCAGTCAAAGGAGCTGGGATTCATGCTGCCTAAACTCCAAACTGCCTTCCACCCCATGACCATGAGCTGGCTCCAGGCAAGGCAAGCCCCAGCCCCAGGCAGCCATCAGCTGGTGAGCGGCTAACCATCTAATGATATCAGACTTCTCATTTGGTCAAAAAATGTTTACCGCACATTTGCGTCAGGCACTTTTCTGAGGGCTGCTGGTTAGCATTTTCCCATCAGGGGCAAATCAAAGGGCAGTGAGAGAGAACAATCTTCTTTCCTAGTAATGGCATTCGAATTATGTGTTGTTAGGGAGAGACTTCTTTTCCCTTCCTACTCATTCATTTTATCCTGGTTTCTTCTGGATCACAGCTGCTGGGAACACCGAATATTATTAGCATCTGAAACAGTCCTTCTCACCATATGAGGTGCACTAGCTCATTCTGCAGACATGCTGCTCTCCAAAAGCACCTGGGGGAGGCTGAAGGAGAGGTGGAGAATGCTGGCAGGATGGGGGGCAGGGGGCCTGGGTCACACAGAGACACTCACGCTGGCCTTGGAGTTCAGGGGGGCTGGCAGATATGCCTTCTCCCAGTGGACAGAGAACCTGCTTTACCACAGCGAGGTGGTCGCGCTGTCAACACCTTAGCTGGAACCATTACGCTGGGGAAAGGGAGGCAATGACCAGAGAAAGGTCACAACTACTGAGTCTTCTGGATTTCACAAAACTGTCTAGATTTTGGTAGTTGTAGGGGGACACAATTCACAAAGAGGAAGCTCATGTTGAGGAGACCTGAAATGGAACGGTGGTTGCCCTGGGGTGATAGGGGGAGGCCGTCAGAGGGAGAAGTGAGAAAAGAGGATGGTTGGGCTGTGACACAAAGGACATCTGGAGCAGGACCTCAGACTAGCTAGGAAAGACCCTCAAAATATAGTCCTTTCATGTACTTTGATGGTTAGAAATTCTCTCAGAAATGAATGAGAATCTTGATACACACTCCGGATCACTGCCATGGCCGCTGGACATTGTCCCCACACATTCTTGAATGTTCATGGAAAAATGGAAAGAGAGTCCACAAAAATGAAGGGTTTTGAGTACATCAGTCTACCTACTAAGTGTTTACTGAGGTTAGGCACCATCCTTCACCTTGGCTTTCCATCAGACCCAGCCACACACTGGAGGCTGAGGTTGGTGGGGGTGCTGGTGCGTTTCTCTTTCAGCAAGACTATCTCTAACGAAATGCACTTTTATGAGTTGGCATGAGCATCGACTAACCCCAAATACATACAACAGGTGTAAGCCACAGCAGTCAGAACTGACCTAGGGTGCAGAACATCCGCTTAGCTGTTTTCACTGTTGACTTATGATGGATGGCAACAGACTGATAGGGTTCTGGATGGGACAAGCAGCTGCTTGCAACATGGAACCTGCATCCATCATACACATATTAATTGATTTATTAATATGACTTACACAGTTTTTTTTTCCCTTCTGCTTGCTGTGTTGAGGCTTGCTGTGACTAACAGAAATTAAAATGCCTTGTTTTAGAAAGCTGGGTAGAAATGGCTTTAAGCACAAAAGAGCCATCTGGAAAACTTTAAGCAAATGGTGATTCCTACCTCTTTAGTTTTTAAATAAGTAAGGCCCGGTATTTCTTCCCTTGTCTTCCAAATGTAGTTTAAAACACCAGATACAAAGGCTGGCATCATCTGGATTGACATAGTTTTCTTTCTCACTGTTTCTAAGCAAAACAGGGTGTTGGGCTCTCGTAAGTTATGTAATAAATATGCTATCGTTCTTACAGAATTCCTTCCTAAGCGATACAGGCTCCTGCTTATTCAGCACATGTGATATATTTAGCTTGTGGTAGGCCATCTGAGTCACACAGACGTAGCACAAGACAGGGTTCTTACCCTGAAATTCTTATGACGTAGTTAGAGAGCGAGAGAAACGCAAGAAACGAGTACAAAGCCAGTGAAAGAACAGAGTGATAAATTGTGCAAAGGGATGAAGGAGGGCAATTACATGGGAGCCCTGTGAACAGGACAGTGTATTCTCTGTGAAGAGATTTGACAAGAACGGGAGACCGTCACACTGTGGCAATAATAATGAGACCCTTGAACTGAAGCTAAATATGGGAATAAGTGAGCTGTGAAAAGTTAAATACAAGGCAAAAAAAACTCCACAAGCCCTTTCCGTGCTTTTTGAAAAATAGTTATTTGGCATCCTTTGGATGCAAGAGAACAAAAGAGAAAAGTGGAGTAAACAGACATTGTCTGTGAAAACTTGAGTTTCTTCAAATATCAGGGTGGTGGTTATCCGGGCATTACTAATCATATGCTAGCCTAGATACCTGAAGACATGTTCAGTTTTATCTAAATGGTGTGCACTTTATAAGTTGGTTTTAGAATTTTATTAGTGATGGGAGACTAAAAATAGCATTAAACTCTAGACTCTCTAAAATCACCCAAACTTGTAACACTTTTGCTTTGCTTGAATAAGAGTTAGATATGGATTTGTGTTTCATATCCACATTTATGACTCTTCTCCATCAACACTAAGGTCTTTATCAGTATAAAATTATCACACAACTTCCTATATGTTTTGTCTGTTGACCCCAAATTCATCTGTCCATCCACCCACCCCTTTGACAGCTATTTACCCCTTGAGTCATTATGCAGTGGGGATATACTCAGATTAACTGAATTCTGATTAACTGGTTAAATGCCTTGGTTTGAGCTGGAACTAGAACAGGGAAGCAAGACTGAGGTTCTGCTGCTCTTCTAGGGTCACTTGGAAGGTTCCCTATAAAGGAAAAGGATACTCATTTCACATGTATCTCTAGTACACACATCTCATAGTAAGTCCACTTTGATGTGAGTGGCTGTTAGGCATTTTCCATCCTATTGAAATTTGGAGGAATAAACCAAACACATTTTGTGTTAAGGTGAGAAAGTATATTCCATTAATCCATAGAAGAGTGACTCACGAGAAATGGGTTGGGAGGATTATATTTATTTCAATATGTAACTTGAATTAGTATACTAGGAAGGTAGAATTTAGATGACAACAAAACCAATAAGAATCTAAACCAGCTAAGAGGAAAAAATCCATCCCCATCCCTCCTGGCTTAGCTTTAACCTGGGTCCATGTGTTGAGCCTGGGCACAGTCTAGCTTAAGAAAGGTCTTTTCAGCTCAGAAATGATTGCAAGGGTATATGAATGGGCTATAACTGGATTTGTTGCAACTTAATTTAAGAAATTGGGGGAAATTATGTATATTGGAGGCAAAACAGCATTTGATTTGACAAAAATGCACTTGCTTAAGGTTATGTTAATAGTTATCTTCATTTTTTAGTAATTACTATGAGGACAAGGCTAATTAGCTGTTTTGGATATTCAAGCAAAACTTGGATTGGGACAGACACAAAATAAAACACAATCTTTTGTTAGGCCTAAGGTATAACCACTTGGCTTCCGTGATACAGTGGCATGAGTTGTGACAAAGAACGGTGAGAAAACATTGCATAATCTTCTCTACAATTCCCTTGGAATAGTTTACATACAGACCAAATGCCTAGTCAACTTTTTTTCAATATCCATTAATGTAAAAAAATTAGTTAGGATGAGTCCAGTTATTGAACTATATGGAAACCAAGGGCGGCTGCCATTGCCGTATTCCAACCTAGAATGTTAAGAAGACTTTAATAGGATGTCCAGCCTAAATCTCACACTTTGCATTAATAACAGTTTCTGGGCTTAAGAATTTAAATCATTCCAAAGACATGACAGTAAAAGGTTCATCATGAGTGTGAGGGCTTTTCTTTTCAGGGGCAATTATTCACCCTGTGTGGTGTGGGGTTATGAAGGAAAGATGCATCAGCCACTGCGGGGGAGAAACCTGAATACTGGGCAGTCTGAGTCGTTACAACTTGTAGTGAAATTCGGGAGACAATTTTCACTTTTTGACAATTTTCCTAGGTATTTTATAACATCTGACCATATCAATCTCATCTTAAAAAATAAAAAAGCATGTCAAATCCAGTCTTAAATTTGATAGAAAAACTACGTCAGAGCATCAAGTGAATATCAAGCATGTGCATTCTAAACCTAAGTATGATTCCTTGTCTTTGTACTGTACTGTACATTCAGGTAAAGAAAATATCTTTCATATTGTCTGTCTATATATTTATTCATCCATTGTATACATATCAGGTCTCCTATCATTTATAATATAGGTGATAATATGTCCCTTATAAGGTACATAATCTACAGGAATTAAGAAAAATGAGAAGTTCTGGGCTGGAAAAGTAATGGTTACTCTCAAAATGTTCAGGGCAGAGGTGTTATTTGAGCTTGTATCTGAGAGCTCTAATGAGAATGGAAATAAATATGACAGATGGAATTCTTGGATCCTTGAATATCCTGCATTCTTGTTCTAGTCCTACCACTTAGCTGTGTGATTTTATGCACGTCACCTTAATTCTCTGTATTTAAAATTCTTCATCCAATAAATGTTAACAATTATAATTTTTATTTCTTGACACCAGTGGCCATAGCAACTCTACAAGAAGGTATTACTGAGTTGCAGTTTCAATGTTAGGACATGGGAATTTACAAAGGTTAAATAATTTCTCCAAATTTACAAAGACGATTTATGGATTCAAGGCCTGCTCTGATGGATTTTAACTCTGCTTTGTTTCTCTTTCCACCACACTTTGCTTGTTCTCCTAATAGTACCGTGGGGATTAAAGACAACTATAAAATGCTACGGAAATGTGATGTGTGCATATATTGCTGTGAAGATGACTATGAAGACAATTATTTTGTAGCAGCATAGCAGGGGAGGGTGCATTTCAGCCAGTGTAAGTCAAATTGCAGAGACCTAACTTAATTTAGCATCTATTAATTATGATTATAGTGTTCTACCAGTAAAGCCATTAAATAACTAAATTACGTTTAATTTCCATCTTTTTTTGGCATGGACTTTATAATTTAGCAACTTGTTTACTGTCAACTTGTTTACTGTCAACTGTCTTGCGTCTCAAGGAATTTCTGGAACTAATCCTTTTGTTTATCAACAATGTTCATGCATCTTCTTGGAAAACCTTATTTCATATACCCTGACTCCCACCACCAAATTCCTTCTAGTTAGTTATTTCTTTAGCTAATGAAGTTCCAGTTAACTTTGAAAGATGCTCCGTCCCCTGAGCTGTGCAGAGGCTGGTGTGTGTCTGAATGCAGAGCAGGCTGCTAATAGCACAATGTTTACCTACTCTGCTGAATCTCAAATCAATCACGAAAGAGTCCAGAAGGAAAGCCAAGTGTAAACATTTCTGAAAGGTACTGGTTGCTACCATTTGTTTTTGAAAAAGGTATTCAAAATTCTAGTTTAGTTTCTGCTAGAGTTTGGGAGGAAAAACACTGATTTGTTATTCTGGGGTATTATGCATAGTATTCTTAAATATGAATGTTCTTCTTGAACTATAAGATTTCAGAAATACCAGAATTGTGATTTTTATGTTTCCATAACTTTTCCAGGGTTTGTTTGGCTTAATTCTAAATGGCCCATTGAAAATAGGTAAAATGATTGCTTTGGTCAGTGGCCTAAATATACCATGCTTTTTTGTACAAGTAGGTTGCATTGCTGGGGGAAAAAAAATGCATTTAGTGATGTCTGCTTAGGGTGGAAACAGCCTTTTGTCACTTTAAGTGAATTCCATTAATGATCTAGTCGGTGGATTGGTTGAAGGCAGGGACAATGTTTATTGCAAGTTCAACTCTCCTTGATCGATTGTAGATGGAGGACAAACCTAGGAACTATCAAATCAGAGAACCGAGTGGTAGGTTCTCTAAACCCGCATTCCATACCTGGCCTACAGTTGGCCTTGCCTTGAATTATGACAAAGACATACCACATGCTCAGGAATGAATTTGATTCCTATTTAAAAACAATTACCTAGACACCTTTTTGTCTAAACATTCCCTTGAAAATGGACTCCTGGGTTAGTTTCCCCGTTGGTAGGAGCATGGAGACCACCTAGGAAGCTCTTTCACTAGGACCTGACTCATAATGCTGATTAATGGAGACCCTGCATATTTTCTAGTAATACAAATAGCATGGAGCATTTTTATAGCAAAATTACATTTCTTTCATCATTGAATTCAGAAAAAACAATTGCTTTCAAATAAAGAAATTCTGCTATTTCCTTAAAGCAATCTGAAAAATTGCATTGAAGTCATTTTTGTTTTTTTTAACCCTATGTTCTTAGCTAGTAGTTGTGGTAGAAAATTTCTGTTTTTCAGGAAACAAAAATTGCCTTTTCTAAAGAAAGGATCAGTCTTTTTCTGTGTTTCTCATACTCTATGCTATAAATTCATCCAGAACTTACATAAAATAGTGATACTTAAAGAGGGTCAATGTTCTGGATTTTTCTTCCTTACAGCTTTCTCTGTCTCTCTCTCATTTTTTTTTTTTTTGCCTTTTTGTCTTTTTAGGGCTGCACCTGCGGGCATATGGAAGTTCCCAGGCTAGAGTTCTAATCAGAGCTGTTGCCACCGGCCTACACCACAGCCACAGCAATGCCAGGTCTGAGCCGTGTCTGTGACCTACACCACAGCTCATGGCAACGCTGGATCCTTATCCCACTGAGTGAGGAACCTCATGGTTCCTAGTCAGATTTGCTTCTGCTGCACCACGATGGGAACTCCTCTCTCTCTCATTTTAAAGATCAAAAGTTATAAATAAAATTAAGGTCAAGTATAAAATAAATCAGGTTATTAGCAGTTTGTTTTTAAGGACAGGATATTAACAACTAGTTGTATTCTTTGTAAAAGATGAACAAATATTTAATGAATAATAATTTCTTTTATTATATAATATTTAAAAGATAGTTTTACTCTTTGTAGAATTTGGTATTGTTTATTAATCTACACTAACATACAGAATGATCATCCTAATGATTTAAGCGAATCATCTGGCATAACCCTGTAATTTTTTAAATAATTTCATTAGGGATAGTTGATTTATAACATGGTGTTATTTTCAGGTGTACAGCAATATGAATCAATTATAGCTATACATGTATCCATTCCTTTTGAGATTCTTTTTCCCATATAGGTCATTATATAGCACTGAGTAGATTCCCCTGTGCTACAGAGTAGGCCCTCTTACCCATCTATTCCATATATAGTAGTATGTATATATCCATCCGGAACTCCTATTTTATACCTCCCAAGGTTTTCCCTTTGGTAAGCAGACATTTGGTTTTGAAATCTTTGAGTCCGACTCTGTTTTGTTAACTAGTTGACCTGTATCATTCTTCATTAGATTCCACATATGAGCGATCTCATATGATATTTGCCTTTCTCTATCTGACTTATTTCAGTTAGTATGATAATTTCTAGGTCCATTCATGGTTGCTGCAAATGGCGTCATTTCACTCCTTTTTACGGCCAAGTAATAAATATTCCATTGTCTGTGTATATATATCTTTATCCATTCATCTGTCAATGGACATTTAGATTGTTTCCAAGTCTTAGATATTGTAAATACTGCTACAATGAGCCCTGGGGTGCATGTATCTTTTCAAATTATGGCTTTCTCCAGATGTATGCCCGTGGGTGGGATTGCTGGATCATATGGTTACTCTATATTTTGCTTTGTTTTTGTTTTGTTTTGTTTGTTTTATGGCCACACTGGTGGCTTACATAAATTCCTGGGCCAAAGACTGAATCTGAGCTGCAATTGTGACCTATGCTGTTGCAGCTGCAGCAACACCAGATCCTTTAACCCACTAAGCCAGGCCAGGGATAGAACGTGCACCTCTGCGGCAACCCAAGTGACTGCAGTCAGATCCTTAACCTGCGGCACCTAGGTTCCTAGGTGGAAACGCCTAGGTTTAACTTTTTATGAAATCTCCTTACTATTTTCCACAGTAGCTGCACCAATGTACATTCCTACCAACGGGTAGGAGGGTTCCCTTTTCTCCACAACCTTTCCAGCATTTATTGTTTGTAGATGTTTTGATGATGGCCATTCTGACTGTTGTGTGAGGATACCTCATTATTGCTGTGATTTTCATTTCTCTAATCCTAGTGATATTGAGCATCTTTTCCTGCGCTTCTTAGCCATGTGTCTGTCTTCTTTGGAGAAACGTCGATGTAGATTTCAACTTTATTGAGGAGAAACCCCTCAAAGTTGTGGTTTGCCCAGTGTGACCTGGGAACAGAGAAGATACTGTGGCTCATTACCTCAGACTCCCATGTATAATTTCTGGGTGGTTATTAGTCTGCCTCCTCTTGTATTTGAAGAATCCTATGGCTTTGTTATATTATTAATAAGTAATACAAAGTACCTCTTAAGAAGAGTAGATCCTTTGCCCTTTACCCTTCAATTATTTTAATTAAACAGAGGCTCATCATTTAGCTATTTGGATGTAGCTTTTGTTCATAAACACCCAGTTCTAAAGAATTATGGTGTAAAACAGCTGACGTGAGAGATGTAGGCTGACTCTCTGCCATACATTGAATAATCTTTCCTCTAACCCTTTACTATTAAGTTTGCATTACTGAGTTTGCTGGGGAAAGTATATTCAAGGAGAAAAATCTGACTTCTGGATTTCACATAAATTTTCTCTTTTCCAACTGCTCTTGAAGCACAATGATATTTTTGATTAAGTTTCTTAATTTTCAGCGAATAAATTCATCACTGGGCAATTTATAGCATTACTACTTCTTCAGGTGACTGAACTTTGGGATACAGATGCACCATTGTTCTGGCCAAGGTAATTGTTTGAAAAGCTGGGGAAAACATTTGCAGATGAGTACATTTTGGGAAACTCTGTGTAACATGCAAGTATAAATAAGCTTCCTATGCATGACTCACTGCCATATCTTTGCAGACAGACCGAGGAGAGGAAATAAAAACTCTGCATTTTGGTAATTCTTTTCCTGCAGAACAACTTGTTAATACACAGAAAGGCATTTCAAATTTTGATTTAAATGGGAATAGGTTAAATCAAATGAATAATTGGAGTGCCATGTTCACATATTAACAGGTATAGACTATTTGATACTCTACAAAATAGTTCCTAATATTTAAGCTGGTGAAGCCAACGTTAGTTGTCTGTCAGACAGGTATGTGCTATTAAATGGAATTGACTAGAGCATAAACTGAGGTGGCGAAAGCTCAAGATTTGATTGACAGACACATTTATCATGATGCTGGTCAAAGATAATGATCAATCCACTCTGTTTGCTGAGGTCCACATCTCACTTCTTGTGCAAATGAAGGAGAGTGCTTTCTTTGTAGTTACCCTTTAATTCTCACACAGATATGTTTATCCATGTCATTCATAGATGTAATATGAAATTAAATTTTTTTTCTGGACTTCATGTTCCTATCATTATTTTTTAAAATACTGGAGGGCTAAATCAATCTATCCTCCAACATCTAATTTGCTAGACAAATATGCAGAATATAAGGTACATCTATTTAGTGCTTTTAACTTTAGTTATTCCGTCATAGGTATTAATTCATATAAGGGTCCAATAAAATTTCACTGAAGGGTATGAAAGATATTTCAGTACTCAAGGCCCACTTGTTTAAGGCAATATTTAATTCATGCTGTTTACCAGATTGCATAATATCTGCTAATTATCGACCACTCTACAAAATTAAGTGCAAGGCAATTTAAAAAGAAGAGCAAACCTAAGAAATACACTTTTCCTACTGCCGCATCTCTATAATGTGCTGAAGCTAATGCATGAAAACGAGCAATATTTCTGTATCTATTGAACACGACTGTGGGAAAATGCCCTTTCCCTTCTCTTTAAACCAGAAGACAAAATTTAAAGAGATGCCAATCCAGAAGATCACATTCTCTCTTTGAAAAAAAAAAAAAAAGAAAGGAAGAAAGGTTGATGAGGCTGTTGCTTGTGTCCACAATTCAAAGAACTGAATATGCAGAAAAGAGCTGAGAAGGAGGTTTCATATCTAGGAAGACAGCAATTGCAAATCTAGGTAAACAGTTTGCTTTGCAACACCTAAACAGTTTTCTAATATTTTCTTCACAAAATTGTTTGACTCAGTCATTGCAAAGTATCTTGAAATGAATTACTATGGGACTCCTTCCCAGCTTGACTCAGTTGAAACCTGCAGGTGTATCGCTCAGCAAAGATCTTGCTCTCGTCCCTCTTTTCCTCCGTTCTTGTTATTCGAGTCCCCAATTTGAAATGCACCATTACCACCCAATAACTATTTAGCAGTATACAATCACACAATTGTGCGAAGAGACAAACATGATGAAGGACACCAGGGAAATAGGATCCTTTATCCAGGGCACCTACCCCGCACTGGAATGATTGAGAGTTCTGTAGCTTTTGTAACAGAGTATCCTCTCAACAATTACCTTCAACTAATGGTATGCTAACCTGAACAGGAAATCAAGCCTTGGGATGAATAGACCCATTGGTCCAAGCGACAGAGAACCCAGCACAGTTTTCAAATAGTTTCAAAAGAGCCAATGTTCTCGTTATATAATTATAGCTTCACTAAATTAAGGAATATTGATATGCTCTCCGATTCGACATGACTGCTTTTTCACTTCAGGGTCCATGATGTATCTGACTGCTCACATACACGAAGTGAGGTATCTAGCATTTACTGTCTCATTCCGGGACTCTCCTGTTTCCTGGCTCACGCTGTGTTTATAAGCTAATATAAAACTTAGGGCGACTATTTATGAAACACTGCCGTATAAAAATTATTTTAAGAACTTTGAAATCACCTCCTGTGGCTGCTTCTAGAAGCACTGTTTTAGCTAACTCTTAGAAAGGGATTCAAGGAAATGGCAGTGTTAAGTTATGAAGGTTAAGGGCTCAAGGAATTCATACCTAAGACATTATTTTTCGGTTAGTATTTTGTCACATTTAGCCTTCAGAAGGATGTTCCTTCTTGGCTCTTCAGGTGAGACAATTTCCTTTTCTTTAGATCAGTAGTTCAGATCTTCTGCTCACCCTGCCTGCAGAGCATGTATTGCTATGCTTTGTGAAGCAAAATGGGATTGCTGGACCGAATGACCCAGACAGAGAACTCTCACAGCATTTTCCCATGCTCAAATTGGAAAAGCCCTGAAAAACAGTCGTTCTTAGAAAACTCCCCTGTCTTGAAACACAATTCATAATACAACTGAAAAAAATTCTCTCAAAAATTAGAATTCAGAAAGCTTTTTCAATTCTAGTAGATATATTTTGAAGAAAATTCAAAAGTTGTTTTGAGGCCTTGTTGTTTTAGTATTTTTCTCCAGTCACTTGAGCTTTCATGTGGGAATGTCACTAACTCAAAGGCAGATACATGAGATGAGAGACACTCTATTATGAAGAGTGGAAATAGCATGAAATCTGATCAATTGTGGATCATGTTATAGGCAATGAGCTGGTTGAATCTTATGCTACTAAACATAATTTCCTAAAACCTGCTAACATCTCACATATCCAAAAATAAAATAGATAGTAATATTTTATATAAACATTCTGTGGAATGCCATTGTAGCTATTAAAAAAGAAGTGACTTAGAGCAATGTACACCGAAGAATATTCATAATGTATTATGGAAAGTGAGTTATGATATACTACATAAATTATCATTCATGTAAAAAATAAGCACTATCTATGTACTTTTGTATCTGTTTACCCAGGCCTAGGAGAAGGTGTGGGGGGACAGAAGGAGATTTTTAACCTTAGTATTTCATTGGCTGTGCCAAGATAGCATTTCAGCATTTTGAAAGGTAATTAAAAAAAGAGAATTTTAAAAAACCGTTACATTTTTAAATTTTCTTTGAAACATTTATGTGAAAATGTTTTCTTGAGAGACTGCATCTTATTTTTATGGGACTATTAGGTCTGACTACAGGTTTCTTTCTTTACATCTTCACCACTGCCCCTCCGTCTATCAAAAGGAAGGCTAACACATAACTCAGGCGCTTGACGTAGTGACGACTATTATCCACGGCTGCCAGCCAGTATCCTAGAGTAAATTCATGAGTTGGTGTGCCTGTTTAAACTCTAAATAACTAATGATTGTAGTTAAAGTATTTTTAATGAAGAAATAAGAAATGCCATGACCTGGTGATTAAAATGTTAAATATCTTCCTGGACTACAAGTGGAAATGAAATACAAAACAATGAGTGCGGCTGGAGCCAAGGCTTACCAGACTGGTTCTCTGTACTCTAGTGTTCTGTACCTCTTTTAGGTACCACTGCCATGGGATGATGAAAACTAAGAGGACTATGAAAGAAAGAGGATACTTGTTTTCTGGATTTAAAGCTAGTGTTAAGGGCTGTTACTTGCTTAAAGGAAACTGAGAAATCTTGCTGCCAGTTTATGTAGATAATGTGGGTTGTAGGTCTAGGAAGACAGAAGAACACAAATAGATGCCTCCCACAAGAAACTCAACTTAGTTACTTGATTGTGATGAAAATAAATTTGAAAATAACAATTAAAAGAGATGAAAAATCTGATATTGTGGGGAGCTAAACAATGCATGACTCTGTTACCCATGAGTTTTAAAGGAAACCTCAACAAAATTTATAGAAATATTTTTTAAATAAATGATTAGGAATGTACCATTTAACAAAGCTTATTAAATGTAGTTAAAGTTAATCTTAGAGGTAATTAAATCATAAGCTGATTTTTAAAATTGAAAATAAATTTGACTAAGTAGAACAATTTGCCAGATTAAATATTAAAAAAAAAAACTATAAAAATTAAAAAATAAGGGTAGAAGTAAAGTGGTAAGAAAAGTAATGCCAGAGTGCATCAAGCAAATCAAACTTTTTTGAATTAAATATACGTTAGAAATAAATATATATACTATGTTCATAGCAAGAAAACAAAAATGACAAAGACGGCTATTCCAATTGAATTAACCTGTGGTTCTAATGAAAATGCTGACAGAGTTTCATGACATTTAATAAGGTATATAAAATTCATATAATGAGTGGTTAGGACATCCTGAAAGGAAAAGAAAAAAAAAAAGTATAACTTATCCTCCTGAATATCAAAACCAGAAAAAAAAATAAGTATAACTTATCCTCCTGAATATCAAGACCTGAATATCAATACTGTGATAAATAAAAGGAGTTAATGTTGAAATAGGAACAGGCAAACAAGTAGACACACCTAGAAATAAACCTAAGTCTATGTAGAAAATTCGCATAGAATTAATGCAGAATTACCAATGGATTACTGATGTCTATCTATACTCTTGTTTGCTCTGAGGACTCCTTAATGAGGTGGGAAAAATCATGGATGACCACCCATGGTATCTTCCATATTTTGAAAAGATGTGATTGTCAAAAGCTCTGGAAAGAATGACCAGGATGGAAATTTCCCTTTAGACCAAGAACACATCTTGGAGGATGTGAACATGCTTTCTTATCTCTGGAAAGCCTAGTTGTTATTTGCAAATAGTGCAACGTAAAAGAAAGACAAGGGAGCCAAGATGCATCGCTCTCTTCACAATGCATTTCCTCTAAAGAATAGCAACTTTTTTCCCATGCTGTTTGGCTGAAATTCCTTTTCCTATTCATTGAAATCAGTGGTCCTACAGCTTAGAAAGTCTCCCTTTTCCTAACTCTCCCTTTTCCTATTCATTGAAATCAGTGGTCCTATATCTTAGAAAGAATTCACTCTGGGTCAAAAGACTAAGAGTGACTGAATAATGTTCTCCCAAATGATGTCCTTCCTTTTCAGTGGGAGATTCCGGGACTTGTTAGAAATGATGAGATTAGAAAACCAGAACTAGAGCTAATATTTCTAACTCCTTGTTGGCACTCTCTTTCTTTACTTTAGCCCAAATACCTAATAAATTACAAGTGTTGCCTGAATAGAAATTAATCTTGAATTGGTTGAGGAATTGAAATATATGAAAACATCTTTCTAAAGCAGTGAAACTAGACAAAAATAACAATAAAAAGTAAAATAAATGCTGCTTTAAAAATAGAAAACTTGTTTCTGAAACTAAATGATGTTTAATTAATTTTTTTTAATGTCTCGCTCAGTCCATGGGACTTAGGATCAATAAATTTTATATAATTTCTACCCCCATAGGCTTCCCTTGTTTAAACTAGAGATTACACTTTCAAGGCCCTTTTAATAAAGCTCTTAAAAATACAGTTTAGTGACTAAGATCTTTTTTGGGCTGCTGTGAAGAGAGAAGATCCTTCAGTACTAAGAGACTCTCAAGACAGCTAAGCCTGGGAACTGATGGATTAGATCATTAGGTAAAATGCCTCTATAAGTAAGATTTGCCAAGTTTCTAATGTTACTAATCTTTAGTGTACCATAAAAATCGCTGTGGATTTACGTGGAGCAATTATTTTGAGTACAAGGAAGAAAACCTCATTACTCAGAGTTATTACTAATAATCACCATCATTAAGATTACTGGCAAGAGGGCAGTTATATGGCAAGTTATACTAGGTTAGTACCAGAGGCAGAAGACAGAAAAACCCTACCCTGTGGGCCTACTTGCAGAGACAGTCTGTAGTAATGAGCTGTCTGTTAAGACGGTCCAGAGAGCTGTTATAAGTCTCTTCAAAGAGGTGGATCTCCCATGAACTACAGTTTCTCTATGTAAGCACCTCTCAAGTTCAACTAACTGCAAATGCAATTGCTGCCTTTCTTGTTGTTTTTCAGTGACGTGAAATTTCAACCAAACATCAGCATGGGAAAAAGTTGCTAGTTCTTTATAGGAAATGCATTGTGAAGACAGCAAATACAACTCCGGAAATAGCTTCAATCACAAGCACATGGTCTAGTCTGTTTTCCAGAAAACTGGGTTCCAAGTAAATTTTGTTGCTTACAAACATATGAATCCAAAGTCCTTCTTGAGAAAGCGCAATGACTCAAAAACAGTGTAGTTGAATTGCGCTTAAATTGAGATAGGATTATACTGTGAAGTGACAGGGCAATGTCTGTCTCTATCCTGCCTCTTGGTAATTGGTAGAGTCAATTCCCACTATAATTTTTTTGAAAAGTATATCTTGCTATGGATTCAACTATACGTTTCATGCATTAAGATTCAAAATTCTGTTTTATCATTACGGTGAATTTTAAAAAGTCCTTGTTTAAACTGGATTTTAAAATGTAGGATTTGAAACACTGGCTTGAATCTTATGACTGACATGTCAGAAGACTTCAGTTTTAACATCTTAGAATGTACATGATCAGATGAAAGAAAAGAAATGTACTTACAAACACGAAGATGTTCAAGTGAGATTAAAACCACCAAAGGCTAGAGTGTACTCTGTGCACGATAACCATCTTTGTAAGAATCCCAAGAAAAGAAATGCCTACGTCAGAAAGATGGGTTTGATAAAATATAAATATGAGGCAAAACCAATTTGTGGGTTAATTTCAAAGAATTGTACTGTGAACTGAAAATTATCTAAAATCTCTCACTTATTTGGTAATACATTTAGAAATATCGATGACATAGAATTTCTTATTAAAATCATATGTAACCCAGGCTTATATATGTATTTTTTTAATTAAAAATTTTTTTTGGTTTTGCTAAGGGCTAAGATGCTTAGGTTCCCTTCTGTTTAGATTGACATTCTTAGAAAACTAACCAGATAACTACCAATAAAAGATGTCTGCCACATAAAAGCGTTTTTTTTTTTTTTCTTCTAGAAAGATATTTAACGAGACTAGTATCACAGAATTTGAGATGAGAAATGCCTATTACATTTTCCTCCCCTGATAAAATATTCAGAGATTCTCACTGGCTTTTTAAAAACTTTTAACCCGTGGACTTCAATTAGTCTAGTGTATTTCTCATGATTTACAGACTGGTTTATCAGATGGTTTACTGACCTTTACTGGTTCATCAGAGTGTTTTTTGGTTATTGTACAATTTATATTATTTGAAAATACTCATTTAGAATTCTGTCTCAAAAGAGACACAGTATATAGTGTTTTAGAAGCTGCACTGTTGGAGATCTGTGATCGAATTCCAGTTCTGTAATTTTACTAGTCAAATAATTGGTTTACTACTACTATTCTCATAAGTTTGGTTAAAGGATGAGTTGAGATCATGCACATAAGGTCCTTGACAGGTAATACCCACAATTATTTCCATCAATTACTAGAATCAATAGAAGAATGACTTTCCTCATTGCAATAGTCTAAGGGGGGACCAGGGAGGCTTTCCAGCTATGTGTCAGGATTTACCTGTTTGCAGGTGTGCCACGATGTTGATCTGCTCAGCTTCCTCTGCACTTGGATTGGGGCATCTGGAGCCCTGGATGAACTCTGCTTTCCATAAGGTGGGAAGACAAAAGTTTAAGAATCATGATATTTAGGGTCAATTTTACCATAAATATTATGATTCTTAAACTTTTGTCTTTGTCTCAAAGTGACTGGAAATTACTGGCTAAGGAACAACAGAAGATAAGATTCTACATTTAAAAAGAAGGGAGAAAATAGGGAGAGAAATAGCCACTACTTGAGAATTATTCATGGATTCAGATGAGTTCAGTATGAACTCCTAGGTGTTTTGATTTCCCTTACTACATTAGTCAGCTCCTAGTTTTCTGGATTAATAGTCAGTTTTAGTAAACGTGAAACAAGACCTAAATGAACACCCTTATTTGGGTAAGTCTCTGTTCACGGCTTCACTCGCATCTTTTCATGTTTATTTTATGAGACGGCTTCAAAATCTTAGGAATGGCAAGCTGAGATTTTCAATATTTCGGATGGTAAAATGGAAGCATTATTTAATCTAACTCCTACTTTGACCATGGGGTGTTTTTCATCAAGAATCTTAGAAATATTGTGAAAATTTTCCTTTGAGTATTTCAAAAATTCTACTAAGGCATGTAGACCTCAAAGTTCTAGGGAAGGAGAAAATATCTGGAGTTCTAAGGTCTGCTCTGCATTCCACACGGATCACAACCACCTAGACCCGGGTGGTTTGGGGAGAGGAGACGGAAACAGCGACACCGTTCATTTAAAACAGTTCGGTGTAAAGCTCGTGCTAAGCTCGGTTCATTTGCACAGGAGTCTAGGGCAGATACACACCAAAGGCCGAAGGACAAACCTCTGAGAAAAAAAAATCTGAAAATTTGAAAATTCTATATGTTACCTTTTTTTAAAAAAAAATAATGGTGAGGTGCTGTCACTTTTGGCAGATTGTCAATGAGTAAAACGGATGTTCCTGTGAAGGAGCGTTGGAAAAATACCTGAACTATAAATTTATTAGAGGACATGGATCAGAAAAGCAATTTACCGTTGCTTTTTTTTTTAAAAAAAAATAATGTTAGAGATTTTGAAAATATGGATCATTTACATAATTTCTTTTATCATTATTTCAGTCGATAGGTCTTTCCATAGTCTCAATATATTCTCTTTCTTCAGCCCCACTTTAATTTTTGATTGTTTTTTAGTAAGACATATATTAAAAACATTGGAATTAAAACTTTTCCACGGGAACATCAGGGCACAGCCTTTAGCACTCGGAGGTCCATAAAATGATGTCTCTGGAGTTAAGATGAACTTCTCTATTCTTTGAGGTTATTTTATTCATCTCATGTCACTATCAGGTATGAAATATATAGTTGCTAAAGATACAAATTAGATAGCAAATTATAATTGTATTCACAATTGTGTGGGACTTTTAAATTATGCAGAAACATAATTCTAGAAAATTATGCTAGAAGGAATTTGCACTGTTGTTGTTCCTGTCACCCGAATAAAACTTCACATTGGAATAGGTTGTATCACCTATTTTCATTCTGTTCAGCTTACGTTTATACTCTAATTGGGAATTCTAGGGATAAAGAGGTTTTTCAGGTCTGTGGTCTGTGCTAATACTCAATGCTCTTTACATATGACCAAAGCAAATTATTTTAAGATAATTAAGGCATTTTTAAAAGTGGAAATGGAA
This sequence comes from Phacochoerus africanus, assembly GCF_016906955.1. Lineage (NCBI taxonomy): Eukaryota > Metazoa > Chordata > Mammalia > Artiodactyla > Suidae > Phacochoerus > Phacochoerus africanus. Next base: position 67,998,071 of record NC_062555.1, on the reverse strand, counting down.
GATCGCCAGCCTCTCCCTTACAATACATAAGAATTGATTGGAAGACCTTTCTCAGTCATTTGCTTTCTCTTCTTTTGCCAAAATACCTGCAACTCTTACCCTCTCCTCACTGTCCTTGTTTCTAACCCTTCATTTTTCACTTCAGTGATCCTTTAGATCTTCTCAAATTTCCCTACATCTAGAAATTGCTTCCTCATGAAAAAGGACTAAAGGCATTACCTTGGCATAGCAACTCTCATAATTATTGTTTACTTTTATATTTTACTACTTGACTATTAAAAAAATAATTATCTCATTTACAGATTCAGAAAACATATAGATCTTTCTGCTCTTGCCTTAATATTCCTTAAATTCCTTAATAGTCCTTAAATCACCTTGGACTCATTTCTTGTTCCTAATGGTTTTGCTGCCCATATCTTCAATTATTTAAATATCCATCTGTGTTTCTGAAAATTCATAGGAAGGACAAGAGGGAGGAATAAAACTGGGTCTTTCCCCCCGTTAGTTCCTCTTATTAAGAATGACTAAAGTATTTAAGTTGATACTTGCTGTGTTCAGAATAAATGGTAGTTGCTTCAAATTCCTGTACTATAGTTAAAGCAGACACGTTTAGTTTCTCATTAGGAGATTATTTAAGATTGTTTATCTTGTATGTAGAGTTGTTAAAATAAAGTCACTCAGTGATTAAATTGTGCAATAGCTTAAGGATTAAGGATCTAATAGCTTTTTTAGGTAATGATGGATGCTTCATTACGGTGTACTTGCTTAATACATGCCAGTTTATAATGTTCTATCTAAACCGCTCCTGTTTGTGACCTGTGCATTATGTAACAAACTTCTAAATAATTCCCATTTGTCCATTAATATCCTAGGTTAACAACTTCCATAATATCCTATTTCATCACTGGAAAGTTGTTTACCTCCTGGAGGCCAAGTTTCCTCATTTATAAAATGAAGATAATAATACAGACCTGAGAGTTGTCGTGAAGCTTAATTTAAGCAGGAGGCATTTGTAAAATTCTCACTAGATGAAAAGCAGACATAGGCAATAATAAAAGTTGGCTGTTAGGTTGCTAAAGGAGACAAAAGAGGAGAACACGGAGAGGGAGGGAGGGAGGGGGAGAGAGAGAGAGAGAGAGAGAGAGAGAGACAGACAGACAGACAGACAGACAGACAGACAGGATTGCAAGTGCTTAGCTGTGCCTTTGGTCCTTACCAGGCTTTCTCTTTAGGAGGGTACCCCTCATTCAGATCCCAATTCTTTTCCCCAAACTGTGCTGTCTCTTCTTATTATCTGGCCTTGGATGAGAAGAAGTGGTCTGGGATAGAGGAGGAGGTTTATTAGAGGACAATTCAGAATGAGTATGGTTTCAAACGAGACTTGGCAGTGATATAATTTTTAAAAGATGTGATAAGACAGGCAGCACTTAGCACATGTCCAGGGCAGGGCGATGGCGGATAAGACGTGTGATGGTGATATATTCCATGAGATTGGTCCTTCATAGCCCTTTCAGTTTTTTTTTTTTTTTTTTCCTGTATTGTGAGTCAAGACCCATTAGTGGGACATGAAATCAGTTTAGTGGATATATAATCAGAACTTTTTCTTTTCAGCAAAGGTAAGCAGAATAGAAAACATCTCATGGTTAATTATTTGTTCTAGTTATGTGTGTGTGTGTGTTTCATTTACCACAGGTTGTTAAAAAAAAAATCAAAAGAAAAATAGCAGAACATTCTTAGTTTCACTACTTTGGGCAATACCAGGCCTTAAAAATATAAAACTACAGAACAACATTTTGGTTGAAATACGACTCTTGAAGTTTTTAAAAATTCATTTTGTATAAACCACACTCCAACACTGACTAGTATTTGTTTAAATGTCTCCATGTGGTCCTATTTAGGTTTCCACTGACTGCCTCTGAAAGCAGGGATGTTATATTCTTATGAAGGTAGGACCTCTAATAATTCAATTAAACGTGAAATAAAACACTGTGATTCTTCCTCCACTCCCATGCTCCAAAAATAAAAAGACTTTTTTCCCCCCAATATAACAGGTAGGACTAGAAAATTAGGTAGATTAAGCTTGGTAAGCTGACAGCTACGGTCCAAGATGAGCACCTTGGATAGCTCCATAATAAGCTCATGGCTTTGGCCAAATGAAACGAATGCTATTTTCCCTAAAGTTAACCTAGACCCACCGGATCCAGGAAGTTCGCAAAGTAGACAGCAGAAGAGATATTGTGCTATTTAGCCTTTAACTCTCTTTTCTCCAATTGGAGATTTCTCTCATCTCTTTGCCATAGGCCAGATAATTTTAGGTTCTTTCTGTGTAGGAAAGTTACTTTTATTTCATTCTGTAGTCACTTCACATTGTGGTTTATGATATAGACTTTCTGACCTGAGTCTTCCAGCTACTTAGTATTTCAAATGATGAAAAGGGCTTTTGGAAGGCAAACCTGTCTTTTTCCCCCTTGAGTCAATGTTTTCCTGATCTATCCCTCACCATTGTGTAAAGGTGGATTAGTTACTAAGAACTGTAACCTTCTGGAAACAGGAACAGCAATACCTCAACCATCAAGTTATTTTGCAGATTAAAACCAAGGTAACATGCGTGAAGTTCTTAGCAGAATTCCTGACCACAGTAAGCTCTCCATAAAGATTGGTAATGAACTTTGACACAATCAGCACTTCTGAGGAGCATCCACAAGCAAGAGGACAACTGGACTAGTTTGGAAACAATTTGAAGCTCAAAGTTTGCATCCCAGAAAAATGCAGTAAATTCTTGGCATTTGAAATTATACATTTTGAATTTCTGAAAAGTGAGCGTGGCATGTCGTGAGCTGCAGTTTTGCACAGCTGTGAATCGGGAAGGACTGGTTATGGGACTCTGCAAGAGAAAATCATCAGGTTCCTACCCAGAGTTCGCACCGAGTGATGTTCAACATCAGTGCCTCACCACTGCGTCCTGTCTTTGAAGCTCTATCACCTTTGCTACTTTGGAGACTCATCAAAGCTCTCCGGGTATGGCCTTCAGGTCACTGGTCTAGTATAGTCATGTAAGTTGTTCATTTTTTAACCTCTGCTCTACTTTGTGAAACAGACAATTTTCTCCTCTTTGACTCAGTTTAGCAAGAGCATAATAGAAACAAAGGGAGGTGCTTGCTTTATTACAGAGCTAATTGGTAACAGAAAAAATGCATTAAGATACCTGGATATAATGTTTAAAATAATTTAAAAGAAATTATTATTGTATTAATATATTGCTATAACAATGTTCTTTGATTATGCTTAACTTAATTAGTACTCTTGAGGGTATCTTAAATATACATTTATAAGACATGGTTACAGTCTGCCAAAGTCTGTTTCCTTTATCTTCTTATCCATTGCATTTTTGCTAATTAAACTTGTATGGAATATTCATTACCTACATATTCAATTATAATATAAGGGTTCTTGAATTATGACACATTTAAAACATCTTTGCACCTATCCTTACGACCTGTAATTACTTAATCCTATCTGTGACTATAGGCTGATTTCAATACAGAAGCCATAAATATTAATTTCTTTATTCTCCAAAATTTAATTTTCCTCCATATTCCATGCTATCAAATCAAAAGGAAGAGATGCTACTTAAACTTTTTTTTGTCTTTTTAGGGCTGCACCTGCATCATATGGAAGTTTCCAGGCTAGGGCTCAAATTGGAGCTGTAGCTGCTGGCCTACAGCCATGACCACAGAAACAAGGGATCTGAGCTGAGTCTGTGACCTATACCACAGGTCACGGCAACAGTGGACCTTTAACCCACTGACTGAGGCCATGGATCAAACCCAAATCCCCACAGATACTAGTCGGGTTCGTTACCACTGAGCCCATGATGGGAGCTCCATTATACTCTAGATTCTAGTCACCAAATTGGAATTTCCCATATTGCATATTAGTGCATCATCAATACAGCTGGTCACTAAAAAAGAAATTGGATAATAATTTACAAAAGGAAGGTGGCATGAGTCAAGATGTAAGAATGAAATCTGAGCATGGGGGGTAACCTGATTTTGTGTCACCTCCCATTCTTGGAAACTGTCCAATTATTTGGGATTGTGGAAATATTCCCAGCTTGCTTTGCTTAGGGAGTTTGGTGTTTTGACAATCTTACTCAAATTCCATGTTTTAAAATTTTAATTGAGAAATGTAGCATAGGAGGTCCCATTGTGCCTCAGCGGGTTAAGAACCCGACATAGTGTCCATGAGGATGTGGATTCGATCGCTGGCCTTGCTCAGTGGGTTAAGGATCCAACACTGCTGCAAGCTGTGGCACAGGTCATAGGTTGCAGATGAGGCTCAAATCCCAGCATTGCTAAGGCTGTGACGTAGGTCTCAGTTGCAGCTCTGATTTGATTCCTACCCTGGGAACTTCCATATGCCACAGGTAAAGCTGTAAAAAAAAAAAAAAATGTAGCACAATACGGAAAGGTATATAACATTTATGTGTAGAGTTTAAAGAAGATTGTAAAACAAACCTACGCATACACCATCCAGAGTGAGAACTGGAACACTGCCGATGCCTTAGAAATCTCTGGTTTTCCACCTTGGCGAACTCCCAGTGTCCAAAGTACCACCTGCCTGCATGGTGTGCTGACCATTCTCTTGATTTTCTTTAAAAATTTACTATCTACTTTTATAGACTCAAAATATATCTTTATTTTTGAAAAACGTGAGTAGTAGTACAAATCTCGGTGTATCTTTAAAGATAATATTAACTTTATTAGATGACAACTCTCAGAATAAAACTCCATACAATTTGGTTTCAGCTGTTTTTGTTTGTTTGTTTGGTTGGTTTTAGGGCCGTACCTACGGCATATGGAGGTTACCAGGCTAGGGGTCTAATTGGAGCTACAGTTGCCGGCCTACGCCACAGCCACAGCACGTGTCCATCATGTATCCATCATGTGTCCACCTCGTGTCCAGCACATGTACACCTTGTGCCTATCACGTGTACACTACACATCCACTATATGCCCATCATGTGTCCACCATGTGTCCAACTCGTGCCTATCGGTGTCACCTCATGTCCACAATGCGCCCATTACATTTCCACATCATGTCCAGATCTGAGCCACATTTGCTACCTACACCACAGCTCATGGCAACACTGGATCGTTAACCCACTGAGAGAGCCCAGGGATTGAACCCGCAACCTCAGGGATACTAGTCAGGTTTATGAATGGATTTCAACATCCTATCTCATTTTGAGCCAATGGCTGCAGTTCCAAAAGCTTTAGCCTCACTGTCTCAGCCCCACCACAGGCCACAAAACTTGAGCTCCTATTTACTGAAACATCTCCTTTCCATTTCTGACTCCTGGAAATTTCCTTTCTTGCTTTTAAACCAATTTATTTATTTTAAATATCACTGTATATATTCATATTTATTCCAAGTAATATTTTTTCATAAAACTTTATTGTGCATGCATTTGGAACAGGAAAAGGGTTTCTACATGTGCTTGATTTATCACTTTGTCTAAGAACTGATGACATTACTTTTTCAAGCTACATACCTCCTCTGAGAAAGAGCTCAAACCAGAATCCTGTTCATTTATCTCTACTTCTCTATATTCCATTGCCTCATGACTTTGAAACACTGACCAAAATTTTGCTAAAACTGAAGTTCAAGAAAGTCATGGCATTCCCCTGATAAGCCATTCTAGCAATGTCATCTAAAAATGAGATCGGTATAATTTGTTTTCAGTGAATTTATGCAAGTTCCTAATGGTCACAGTTTGGGGCTGTCTTTAGGTATTTAGTTCTCCCTAGAGAACTTTTAGATAAACTTAGATCATGTCTACATTGGCAAAGCAGAGTTATCTAATAAATTCAGTACAAAATGTGGTTGTAGAATTGTCCAAATTGACTTTCTAGGCTGTCCAGATGATTGCTCAAGCCTCTGAATTATTGACAGTTTAGATGAGAGTTTATGATAATGGCATATTTTATTGCCTATTTCTGAGAGATTAAAGTACTGACTTTACTGCATAGATACGCATCAGATATTATCTCTTTTGATGACCTTAGAGGCCAGTTCTGACCAACATGAATTGATCACAAGTTTCAAGGAATAGAGGAAAGATTAGGAAAAGGAAATATTTTCTATTATTTCCTAAAATAGTGCAGAAATACTTATGAACATGATTTTCTCAGTATGTTTTTCTAAGGGATTGCAATATTGCAATATCAACCTCTCTTTATACTGTAAACTAGTGGGAAACTTGCAATGCTAACAATAAAAAATACATTTTCAATAAAAACTATCCTTACAATAGAAAACGTGCTTTTTATACTTATAATAAAAAATACACTTTCTCTCGTGGGCTATGTCATCCCCATTCAATAGTCATTGTTCATGGGTCCTGTATCTCTTTGATTACATAGGATTTTGCAAGTATGAGAGAAACAGAATACTTAATGCAAGTAGAAATGACTGGTGTATTTCATTCATATTTCTAATATAGACATATAATTAGATTTGTGCAGATAGAGTCCGTGTAGCTTTAACAAGGACAGAAATGCAGAAGCCCTTTATCTGCTCCTGCACGTTCCTACAAATATCCCCTCCACTCAAGATTCCTGGGTAACCAAATAGCATTATCAACCATGTCAGTTTCTTTCCATGGACACGTAACATTGCAAATTCCTGCAAAATGTCTTCCAGTCCATCTCCCTTTGTACATTGCTGAAGGATCATTTTTAAGTGCTGTGAGGTTTTGATTTCGAAAAGCCATTTGCCAAGACGAAATCTGTTTTGATCTTCAACCAAGCAGTGGAGGAGCCAGCCTCCACCTACGGTTCCTCACCTCCAGGTGGGTGCCAACCCCTTCCAGAACTCACTGTGGAGGCTCTTGGAGAGAACCTGCCTCTGCCTGCTTGTGCGCCCTGGGTCCCACCAGCCAGGAGGATGCCAAGAAAGAAGACAGTAATCTCCCGTCCAAAAGAGGTTCTGGGCCATTCACACAGCGGCAATGCAATTACAGCTATTTTAGCTTTACTTCCAATTCTCCAATTTTCAAAAGTTGCTTTACTTAAGACTTCATAATGCGTGTCTGAATGTAAGAATTCCTAAGGCAGTTCCTCTAAGGCGACTTCTAATACAAAAGTTTGGTTGAACTCAGACAAGGTGAAGCAAGGATACAAATGAACATTCCTCTCTTTTATTTCCAAATACCATCAGAATGTGATTCTGCCCAGTTCAACTATGTTAAAGGTTCAACTTATTTTCTAAGCTAAAATAAGCATTCTTCCCAAAATATTTATCTCTACTTCATTCTGGGAAACATGTATTTCTGTTTTGGCTAAAAAATCTTGTGTTATAATTTCTTGCACAGTTCAGAGATTTCCATCCTCTTACCATATAGCTCAAGCAGAAGCAAATCTGTTTCTTCTAAGTCTTATGGTCTTTGATAAAGCCAAGGTGCCTAACATTTTCCCCTGCTCCTGACATGTTTACTGTTTTGTTTGCCTGCTTACCACGTACTATCCTCTTCTCTAGAGAGACTGGTACCAAACTGGTTTGGTTTGGGAATAATATCATTTGTTAATAATGTGTTTAAGTTTTTCTCACATGATTTAAGAACGTAATTATAACATATCATCTAGGGGTAATAAAAATGTACAATACACATTAAGTAAAGTTTTATTCAAGCCTTTAGCAGCCTTGAATTCCTTCCAGGTCTTTTTAGGGGAAATTTTCACCCCCAGGGGTTGGGGAACTTGGCATGGAACATCCATTAAGTGTAACAAGGGCTTGATTCCCAGTGAACAGCAATGAGAGCTTGCCTTTCAAAAATTCCCTTTGATTTCACTTCAACAGATGGAAAAAAAAAAAAATCTCTGCTTTGTGATTTAGTCTTCAGTTTACGATTGAACAGGAAATAGACTCCATGCCCCATAAGGTACCTGGTATTCATCAATTATTTCGTCCTTATACGACAATGTTGTTTTCCCCACACTTCGTATTCCCCATAGAAAAAGCCCATTGGTGTCATAGGTATTTTATGGATTAAACAAAAATGTGACAAATGTTTCTTTTTAGCAACTTATGGACAAGTCTTCCGAGTCCTCAGTGCCCCTGCCCTCTGGCTAGATGTTCATTTCCCTCCGCAGAGGTTAAAGGGTGCAGTGATGGGGACTGCAGGTTACAAGGGAATTCCTGGTTTTTGCCAAAGCATGCTAAGTTCATTTGGGGCAGGAACATTGTGCTGTCAGGCCTGTTCTTCGCATTTCTGCCACAAGCCTAAATGCCTGTGAAGCGATCCTTCTGATACAAACATTTTCATCTAATTTTACAAAAAGAAAGGGTTAAAGTGGTGCTGGAAACATCACTGATCGTAATGAAATCTGGAAGCAACTTTATCCAAAGGGAACGTTCAGGGAAGGACCTTCCTTGGTTCTTTTAGGGTGTCCTCAAAACATCCTACCTTTCTACAGGCAATTTTAAGAGTTTTAATTTTATCTGATTGAGCTCTCAAATAAAACTAAGTGATCTCAGGATTAGGGATATGATATAACTGATGCCTAGGAACTTTGAAAATGAGTAACATTTTTTTTTAAGTACAAAGCATAATCGTCTTTTTTGACTGGGGTAGTTTGAGAGTTTGCCAAAAGTGCTGCATCTATCTGGAAATGGAAAAATCTAGAAGAGAAAGCCTCAACAAAGAAAAGGAGCCAAATAGAGTCTTTCTTTTCCTTCCCTTCATATCATTTTTTGTCAAGCTTCCATTTTTTTTCTTGAGGAAAGAATACTTACCCAGTTGAAAGTTTAAGAAAATGAATTCACATAGTAATACTTATTTATTTATTTATTTTTTTACAGGAAGAGGACATTAAGAAATCTTTCGCCGGTAATGAAGATGTTTACCTTGAGAGCATGCATATGTCAGCTCATCAAAATGTATACGCTAAATCTGTGCAACTTTTGCATATTAACTATATGGCAAATGTACTACATCCTTTGCTGGATTGTTACAAGGGACAAGGGAGGGGCTCATGGAAGTGCTTTATAAAGCCTGAACACACGGCTATCAGCTAGTGCCTAAGTCTTCACGGGCTGTGGATCATAAGGCTTCAGAGTATTCCTAAATCTAGTCCAATTCACATAAATTACAGACACAGCGATGGGCCCCAACAGATGAGTGTCCTGCCCGAATTCACAGAGCTATGCAAAGATATCGATATTGGATTACATATCTCAGCCATGCTATAATTCCTCTTCACAACATGCTGAGGTTAAGTTACATAAAGTCCCTCAGTCAGAAAAGGCAGAACTGGGGTTCTAGCTCAGGATCATTTAAATCCAAAGTGCTTCTTCCTGCTTTAAGGGGCCTGCTATTGAGGGCACTGCAATCAGGTAAGGTGGGGCCAAATTTTATGCTCAAAAATTTAGGAGCCTTGGAAAGATTTTAAGCAGGGAGCAGCACAATACATTAGCTCTCCTTGGTGACACAAAGGAGGATGGTTTTGAGGGCAACCAGGATAAAGATTTGGAGACCGGTGAGGAGTTTGTCATTGTAATGAAGGCAGGAGGTTATAAGGGTTGTTAGTTGTCTGAATGGGGAAGGTGAGATTTGAAAACTATATGAAAGTAAACATCTCTGTAAATATGACCAATTTGGTGTAGGTGGCAAGGGAGAAGGAATGATAAGATTTTCACTAGATGGGAAGGGGGTTTATCAAGGTGCAGTCAAATGCAACAGGGGAGCAAGAAACAATTTAGGAGGAATGGTGTGGATTTCCGAGGAACAGTGTGGATTTTGAAAATGTGATGGTGAAATTTCAGGGCTACTCAAGTGAAACTGGATATTCACTTGGATTTTCAAGAGCATTTGGCAGTTGCGTGTGAATCTAGAACCGAGCAAGGGGTCTAGAACGGAAAGATGAACTTGGAAATCACCAGATATCTATGGGCAGTTGAAACCAGGAGAGTGGAGGACACAGGATGATGGTGCCCTGGAAACATTATCTGTTCAAAACAAAGAAGCATGAGACAGTGGCCAGGAGAAGGTAAGGGGATGCTCCCACGTGGTCTTTCAGGGTCTCTGCTTCATTTCAGCCCAGCCCAGGAGAGTTTAAAATGTCGATGTGGAGTCTTAAACTCAGGTTTAATAAATTGGAGTCTCTCTTAGGAGAGTGTTCCAGGTCCTGAATTTTGAACGAACACTCCAGGTGGGAACTAGTGTTCTGGCAGTTGTAAACCAGATTTTTATTTGTGAACAGAGCATTTTAGCTGGCTCTATGTACAGAACTTCTGGACATGGAAGGGAGAGGTGATGTCTATAGAGTTGTAGGCTCTGAGGGATCCTTTTCTCAGATTTAGGAGCCTTATCAGATTCAACACAGGCCACTAGGGTAGCAGTGCTCTTTATTTTCCACCATCAGCTAAAAGCTACTACCCTCATTCTGAGCTCACTCTTAAGTTGTGGTCAGCAGGAGATGGAATTCACTTATGACAAAGCAAGGAGTTAGAGAGTGGATTTTATAGCCACTACAGTAAAAGGGATAAAGAAGATTCAGGGTGTCATGGCAGCGCTGTGGGATCGGGTTCCCTCAATCAGCACCATATCCTTGCTCTGTGACCTGGGCAATCACTTAATCTCTCTGAGCCTCTCTTTCCTCATCTGTAAGTGGGGATAATGGTACTTGCCTCATTGTCTTCTTGTGAGGACTAAATGAAATTGTGTATCTAAGGCATCTAGCCTGCAAGAAGCTCTAATAATAAAAGGTAAACTATTATTACTTCTTTTACAGTAGGTCCAGAGGCTCATAAACTCCCCGTGGGTACTTCACTGAGGTAGTGCCAAGGGCTCTGAAATCTTTTCAGGACCTCAGCTCCCAGTGAAGGATTATGATCTGGGCAAAGATGATTACACTATTTCTCTTTCTTACACTTATTTTCCTAGAAGATATTTCTCAAGGAAGATGAGAGCCTTTGTAATTTTCAACCTTTAAAAATCAATTATACCTGAGTTATTTTTGCATTTATGAAGAGCTCCAAATTAATTTCTACTGAATTTTCTTTTCTGTGATCAATGGGGAGGTCAGCTAGTAGAAAATATGATATTCTAACAATGTTGTGTATGGCCTCTCAGAGTTCTAATTGCCTTAATTCTCTATAATTCTATTCTGATAACTAGCATCTTTTCATACAGTCTTGAACAATTCAGCTTCTTAATATATGCATGAATGACAAAATGTTAATATGCATTTCATGTCACAGGGTTTACAGGTTATAATTTGGCACAGAGAAAAGCCTTAAAATCCAGAAGCTCTGGACCCAAATGTTCTCCGTTCCCACAAGACATAAAGAGATAAAACCTCACAACAGAGGTAGGATCATGATTTTCCTCTCTCATTCATTATAAATAGTATCTCTGCCCTGGCCTTTAGATTTCCCTGTACACCTTAGGAAAGAGTCGGGAGATAGGTTTGAACCAGCATCTAGAGGCAAATGATGCCACATTCCATTACCTGAGTCGCTATCTCCCCAATAGCTTTTTTTTCCCTTCAATCTCTCTCTTTTTTTTCCCCAAAAGAGTACATCTTTGGAAATTGAGAATATTCAGTGAACAGAACTCATAAATCAAATCATTATCATTAATAATCAAAGAGAGACGTTGTAAGAAATAGCAAATTAATCACAACTGGCAGGTGAAGCTACTTCCAGCATGTGCTTTCTGCATACTAAAGGGAATAGAATTTTCCTCAGTGGGTTTTTATTTTTTTTATTATTTTCTTAGTGAGCACTGAACTTTTTGGCTGACTAGGAACTACATCTGAACCCAAGTTTTCATACTATCAATGTGACTGATTCTGTTTAACAGAACTTCATTTTTAGAACCACTTGGATCCATAATAAGATATATGATGATTTAATGTACTTTGTAAATACTGACATTGTGTATGTCAAATTGAAGGTGTTTTTCTAGAGAAGAAAACCAACCCATTGTATTACAAGTTTGGATTCAGACTTACTATTGATGTCCTGCTTCTTGAGTCTTAATTCTTTTCTTTCTTTTTTGGGGGGTAGGTGGGTCTTTATTACCTGATAGGCTATAATCTTAGTTTAAATGCCTTTTGGAGGAAAAAGGAAGAAAATGTATAATATCTTCTACTATTGTAATAGTTTCCATAATCATGAATAGTGATTATGACTTGAATTTTGAGAACACCTTATTTCTCCCCGGGGGGCGGGGGGCGCTTGACCCTTATCATGTTTGCCTTTTTGGCTTTCCTGCGAAGGGAAGAGATACTTCCTTTTATAGGGAGAAAATGAGTCAAGAAGAGTGTGCCCATGCCACATGGCAATTGTGGGTTCCAATTTAGGGTAGAACTCATATTTCCTGACCCAGAACTAGGCAGTGCCGTCAGAAATTTCAGTTTTGACTAACATCTGAAAAGGTTTGTAATATTTTAAAAAATAGTAGAAAATAAATACTAATTTCTGCATTATATTTTTAGTTCTATATTTAATTAAAATGCACAGAGTGGATAACAATGCATTCAAGATTTTAGAAGGTAAAGAAATATACTAAACTCTAGAGAGGAAAGCAAACAAAATCTGTGGGGATTAGGAGGAAATAGAAATAAAAGGCAAAGTATATTTGAAGATTGAGAAACATAATATTTCAGAAAAGCCCATGTGGTTACGAGACTCTGTGCTTTCACCAGGCATAACTTAACTAAGAAATGAAGGGGCAAACAGAAAGACTGTCATTTTCTTTTACCCAGAATCATCTTTCCATTCCAGACTGTTACCAATTACCTTAGCTCAATTCAATAATCCTCATCAGTACTCTAGGAGTTTAACTAGAAAGCAACATTAAGGACCTAAGTGCTGGGGGTTTGTGCAAGTAGAATTCTCAAAATCTTTTCAGCAGATTCCTGAATTATTCAACAGTGTCAGTATCTATTTCTTTCATATCACCTATATACAGATATTTTCTTCCATTTGAAAGCATCTCTATTTGGTAAAAAAGCAAACTTAAAATGCTTCTGTGATGTCTGTTTTATTGAAGGCAGACTGGGAAAGAGGTTTAGAAATGGATACATTCGTTTACTTTCTTTAACATTATACATTATACATGTTGGTTACTACTTCCTGGCTATTTTCTGGATTTTTTTTTTTTTTTTTAGTTTCTTTCAGTGGCACAATTTGTTCTTGACATTCTTTCTCTATTAACCTTTTACAGGGAAGTCATTCAACATGATAACGTTGTTTCTTAGGCCTGATGGCCCTTCACTGGGGATGGAGCCTTCTCTGGAGAATGTTGACACCCCGGAAGTTCCAAAGGTAGTTTGAAGGGATAAAAGCTCAAGTCTCTAATGATGTAGGGAATAGGTTTCTCAAAAATGTAATCACTTTTTTAATCTGAATAGAATATTATATCAATTTAGTGTGAGAAAGACATTTGCTCCTTTAGGGAAGAACCGTGCTACTATAACAATTCAAAACAAACAAATTCAGAACTTTAAGAAGAGAAGTTGCATAGGAAGTATGGTGCAAATTTGTCCTTTTTGTTTGTGTTGCAGTATCTGAGACAACCTGTTAGATACAGCAATGTCCCTCTCTTGTTGGGTCCAGAACGCGCGAGAAACGAGAGGGGAATACACTTGGTTCTCCACAGTCTTCCCACTGGATCCTCCAAAGCGTTCCATTTAAACTTGTTTAACCCTGAAGAATTGCTTATGCGGTTTGAAACCAGGGGAAAATCATTTCCAGATTCTTGATACAGGGGCAAATAGTTGTAACTTCCAATGATCACATAGGAAGCTTTCTTGACTGTTGATATGTTTATTTTAATCATTCCTGATGTGTGATTAAGGAAACGGGTTATTAAGAAATCACTAAATGGAGTTCCTGTTGTGGCTCAGTGGGCTACAAACCTGATGAGTAACCCTGAGGATGCGGGTTCAATTCCTGGCCTCACTCAGTGGGTTAAGGATTGGCGCTGCTATGGCTGTGGTGTAGGCTGGCAGCTGTAGCTCCAATTTGACTCCTAGCCTGGGAACTTCCATAATGCTGCAGGTGTGGCCAAAGAAAGAAAGAAAGAAAGAAAAAAGAAAGAAAGAAGAAAGCAAGCAAGCGAGCACTAAATAAGATTGCAAATCATGGATAAGCAAGAAGTAAAACAGATTCTCTGGCACTATTAATACAAATTATCCTTCCTGCTTCTTTTCCTTTCTTTTCTTTCCCATTCAGGCATATCCTAAAGTTTTGTTTTCTGTTGCTCACACAGGGCTTCAGCAGAAAGTTAGGCTTTTGCAGCTTATTACTTGGGATTTGACTGCATGGATGTTAAAAGTGCCCGAGCAATAATGCACATTAGGTTATTCAATAACGCAAGGAATGTAAAGTGATTTCATATCTCCTTGAATCAGGAACATTAATTAAGCATATGATGAGAATGCAACATTCTATTTACCAGTGCAAGAGGCTGCCAAGATCTTTCTGACTTTAATAATTGCACATGCTGTTGCAGGAGGAAAAAATTAATTTAGTTATTAAATTGGAGGGTGCTTTTTTCCTATCGTGGATAAGCTGGAAAGCAGCCAGGCCATAACATTAATGTTATGAGGGTTAGGATCTGGAATACTTTTCCAAAAGCTTGCTCCACCTTTAGCTAAAGAAAAGCATACAAATATGTTATTCCCATCCACCCCCCAGTTCCTCAGTATCTACTCAATAGTTTGTGATATCCTATATGGGAAGAAAGAATGGATATAGTTATATGTATAACTGACTCACTTTGCTGTGAACTAGAAATTAATACAACATTCATTGTAAGTCAACTATATCCCAATATATTAAAAAAATAATAAAGTGTGCAACCTACCTGCAAAAAAGAAAAGCCTAAAAATAAAGGTGTTGGAATGGTACATAAAGCATGTTCCTCATGAATGCTGATCACAAAACAATTAGGTTTTTTTTGTTTTTTGTTTTTCCTCTCATCACAATGAGTAGCAGTGGCATGGTGCATGACCTTCCCTCAAGGCACAGATATTGGCTAGAGATAGTGCCTGGTGCATCAGTCACCTATCAAGTACTATCAGTCACCTATTTCATGTACCTGTCATGTGTTGATCATGTGTCTATCATATCTCTCAGCTACATATGTATCTGTCATCTATCTTATCTATCACCTATCATTTAACTCAGTTTTCTATAATCTATGTTATTTTTATCAATCATCTATTTCATGCATTTGTCAAGTATCATCACTCATCTATCACCTGTTGATCATGTATCAGTCCTGTGTCAATCACATGTCTATCATGTGCCTATCAGTGTCTATCACCCATTTAAGCTACGTTTGTACCTGTCATCTACCTTGTGTCATCCATCATTTAACTCATCAATTTATCATCTATTGTCCATCACTTGTCCATCTTCTGTCCACCATGTGTCCACCACATGTCTACTATGTGTTGATCACATGTCCAGTATGTGTCCATATCACATCCAGTATGGGTTCATCATGTGTCCATGACATGTCCATCTCATGCCCAGTATGTGTCCATCATGTGTCCATAATGTGTCCATCTTGTGTCTAGCACTTGTCCACCCTGTGTCCACTACCTTTCCACCTCGTATTCATCATGTGTCCAGCTCATTTCCAGCACATGTCCACCTTGTGTCCATAACGTGTCCAATTCACGTCCATCTTGTTTAGATCACGTGTCCACTACGTGTCCATCACGTGTCCATCTCGTGTCCAGTATATGTCCATATCATGTCCAGAATATGTCCATCACTTTTCCATCTCATGTCCATCTCATTTAGGTCACGTGTCCTCCATGTGTCCACCTCATGTTCACCATGTGTCAATCACATATCCACCAATGTCCATCTTATGTCCACGACTTGTTGATCACATGTGCACAAGAGTCCAGTAATTGTCCATCTCATGTCCAGCATGTGTCCATCATGTGTTCCACCTCATGTCCACCTTGTGTTGATCACATGCACAGAATGTGCCCATTACATGTCCATATTATGTCCAGTGTGTGTCCATCACTTGTCTATCTCGTGTCCACTACATATCCATCATGTGTCCATCATGTATCCACCATGCGTACATGTCGCATCCATCACATGTCTACCTCTTGTCCACTGAGTGTACACTACATGTCCAGCACCTGTCCACCTCATGTTCACTATATGTTGATCACATGTCCACCTTGTGTCCAGCATGTGTCCACCTCGTGTCCACTATGTGTTGATCACATGTCCACCATGTGCACATTACATGTCCACATCATGTCCAAGTTGTGTCCATCAATTGTCCATCTTGCGTCCACTGTATGTCCAGCATGGGTCCATCGTGTGTCCACCTCATGTCCAGCACATGTACATCTCATGTCCAGCACATGTATACCTCATGTCTACTGCATGTACACTACATATGCACTGTATCTCCATCATATGTCCATCATGTGTCCAACTCATGTGCATCATGTGTCACCTCATGTCCACTATGTGTCTATCACATGTCCACCATGTGCCCATTATGTTTCCACCTCATGTCCAGTGTGTGTCCATCACTTGTCCATCTCATTTAGATCACATGTCCATCTTATGTCCACCATGTGTTGATCACATGTCCACCCCTTGTCCATATCACGTCCACATGTCTATCATCTATCTCATCTACGTGTACATCTATCATCTATTATACCATGTCATCCATCATTTAACTTATCAATTCATCTGTCATCTTTATCTATTATCAATAGATGAAATACATCTATTTCATGTATCTGTCACATGCCCATCACCTGTCGATCACATTTTGATCATGTGTCCATCATGTGTCGATCATGTATCCATTACCTATTGATCTTATGTCCACTATGTGTCCATCAAGTGTCCACCACGTGTCTATTACCTATCTCATCTATGTATGTATCTATCATACATATCTTATCATCACCCATAACTTAACTCATCAATTCATCTATTTCATCTATCATCAATCATCTATTTCATTTTTTGATCACGTGTCTATCACATTTATCATATGTCTATTACATGTCTATTATGTCTATTTCCTACCTCAGCTACGTATGTATCTGTCATCTATTTTATCTGTCATCCATCATTTAACTCATCAATTTCTCTATCATCTATTTTTATCTATTGTCAATCATCTGTTTCAAGTATCTGTCACATGTCAATCACAAGTCTATCACATGTATCTATCACATGTTTCTTAGATTTAAGTTTGAAATGTTGATACAGTGTCCAGTCAGCTGTCTAGAACTCAGAAGAAAGATAGGAGCTGTGGACACCAAACTGAAGCTCCAGGAACAGATAAGATTATCTCCTTCTCCAGAAGGAGTGCAACTGAAAAGGAACAAAGGCTCAAGATGGAGCACTAGGATGTGCCAACCTTCAGAGACTTGATAGGGGAATAACTGGCAGAGAACGCTGAGAAAGAGTGGTCAGGAAGAGACCTGGGAAAGCGTGACATCCGGGAAGGGATGGAGAGAGAGGGTTTCAGCAGGAGGGGCATGGTGGGGAGCTCTGGAGAGGTGAAACAAGATGAACGCTGAAAAGGTCCCATCATAATTTACTTTGGCCTTCAGAAATCTCGTCTTACCTGTCTGCATTCCCAGCATCTAACACTTAGCATATAGCAAGAGGCATAACATGATAGGCACTAGGTAAATGCTTGTTAAATGATTAAATGAAAGAGGTAGTATCAAAAGAGGGCAGCAGCACGAGTCTATCAATAATTAAAATCCATTGTGGCTCTTTGAAGTGAATTTCTATAGAAGTTGAAGATGACTTTTGCCTCAATTACTAATAAACTGATAGAAATGTTTTGCGAGTCTGTGAATTTCAGCTATGACTTCAAGAGTGCAACTGTGTAGTTTTTGACCAGCAGGTGTATTACCTCAGTCTTACAAAAGAATGGTTTTGAAGGAGAAGGAGAATTTGCGTGCGTGTCATATTAGTTTCATTTAGTGAAAAAAGGCATCCAAATAACTAACTTAGTTCTACTTAAGTTTGAAATTGTAGAAATTCAGTGGGAACAGAGCGAGTCTTCATAAACGTGTAACATTTTGGGGGGTGCAGGTCTGTGTGCGGAGGAATGAAGGTGGAAAAGACTGAGGGGATGTCTTCCCATGAGACTTGCTGGTCTCCTCTTCTTCACATGTTTTTCTCTCTGGCCGAAATATTTTTCCTGTTCTGCTCCTTTCCTTTTCTACCCTCAGTGTTCAAATTCCACTTGCAAGGATTACCCCAAGGGCCTCTCCTGATCGGCTCCACCTGAAAAGATTTTTCTTTTTATTGCTTGCCATCCTTTTCCTCCTCCTCGTTCTCATCCTTTCCTTATCCTCTCATTGGTTGAACTCAGTTCAATTTGTGGCCCTTTGCAGGCCTCAAATTCTATACATATATGCTCTATATTTATGTGTACCTCACCTTTTATCTCCTGCTAAACTCCTTGAGGGTGAAGTTTCTAATCCTCTCCAATCTCTGCAACCCTAAGTGTTAATTACAGTCATTTTGTCACATTGATTTTTAACCATTGCTCATTGTCTTCATTTGGAAGGGCGAGAAAAGTGGGGTGGAAGCCTAACTACCAGGCCCAGCAATTTACTAGCTATATGGATCTTTTGGCAAGTCACTTAATGATCCTGGGCCTCAGTGCTTTCACTGTAAAGAGTATTCGTCCTTTTCTTTATGTTACCAATACTGCATTGTTTGATATGGTATGCTTGTTTTTATTTGGTTCATTCAAAGTACAGTGTTTTCCCTGAGACGTCTAGAAGTTTTAATAGAAATGGAATAGAAAATATTTTAATAGAAAAATAGTTTAATAGAACCAGAAGACAAGAACTGTAATTTGGGGAGGGTATATTCTTTGTTACAAAAATTTTGTTTTTATATTCAATATTGAATGTGATTTTTCTCGATTTTCTTTATATTAAGCAAATTTGAACACAACTAATTAAGTATATATGATAATGCATGCTGAATTAATAGGTATGCAATAAGCAGTAATATATGCACACATTAATATCCATGAAATATTATGTATGGAATCTAATTTGCTTTTTTAAAGAAAATATGGTGTTCAGAGCTTCATTGCAAATGATTTTCCAGAGCCAATGCATCTGACATTGTCCATGGTCTATTAAATGTTAAACAACATTATCTCAGATGGAAGTATCTCCAGGGCCTCCATTATCTCCAGGTCCTCAACTTCACTGGAATATCCATCTCTACCTTCTGCTGAATTTCAAAGGAACTAAAAACCAAACAAAACAAAACCAGAAGCAAAAGCAAAAGCAAAACCAAACCTGAAGCTAAAATTTCCACATTGCCTTCTCTCAACATACATCTCCATACCTGCATCTAGAGAACTGGATAGAAAGAAGGTTCACAGTGCTTTCGAGGGGAACCCTGAGTGTCAGTAATACGAAGCACTTAATACATACACAACTTTAAAAAATCCAGACCCTGGGGCCAATAATTGAAGGTAGCAATTCCAAATAAGTTTGTTGGGATTACGTGTATGAGAAGAGAATCACTGCTTTGAGCTCGAGGGGGATACTGTTGTATTCAATAAAAATGGACTACCACCATTCGGATATCTTGGCTAGTCATGGAACAGAGCAGAGAGTCAAGAAATTGATTCATCCAAATAGGGACAACTGATTTTTGGCAATGGTGTAAGGTCAATTTAGTGAAGGAAGAATAGGCTTTCAATAAATGGCACTGGAAAAATGGATATCCATGTGCAAATAAATAAATAAATAAAAGGAGTGAACTTCAATCCATACCTTGTACCATATATAACATGTCAACTATGAGTCTATAATTCCTCCAAACAAAAACCCCATTCCATCAGCCCTTTACCAGAGATGAGGAAATGTTTACACAGAGAGTAGCAATCGTACCATCTTGGAGCAAAATGGAGAGAGATTATTGGATGAAGGAAATTGAGAAGCTGGAGAGCTTGGGAGAAGTGAAGAAATACATGTTGTCAGAAACTGGATAGTGCTGATGGGCAGGTTTGTAAAGATGGTACATACTTGGGCTGGTGAGTTGCTGGCATTACTTGCAATCAGACAAGACCCAGAGAATATATACACCCATACTTGAGAAGGAGTAGGGATCAGATTAGAAAGTCTCTATTAACGAATATAGCCAGCATCAGAATACAATACGCAGAGTGACTCTTACAATGCAGTAGAAACACATAATTCATCAGGCAGGTAAAATTTACTTAAAACACTGAAGACCAGATAGACTCACAGTTCCGCTGTCCTAAAAGCTGATGATAATTCATCAACTTCTTATAACTGGGACAGAAAAGAATGACAAATTTAGTTAAAACTGGTCATTGAGAAGCCAAATCCAACTCACAAAATCCAATAATTAAAATTCATTTGCTGTTTTAAAAAAGCCCTCCGGTTTCAGAGCCTGTTTATACACAGTTTACACACAATTCTCATCAACATGGCAAACCATCTGCATCTTAGAATCAAGAAATTAAAGCTCAGAAATATTCTTCTAAGGGTATTTACATTGACAAAAGCAAGTGATAGCTGACATCTTAGTTCAAGGGAAGGGAAATAATTATTAAAAACAACCAACAGAAACAGTCACTAAGAATGAAAGTCTTCTGGGCCTTTTAGTGAAAGTGTTAAATTCTATTTAGAAGTCTTTAATTTTAGAATATCAAGAAATACATTATCTATTTTCAAATCAAAAATGTTTTCTTAAACATTGCTTATAAGGGGCAAACTATTATTTGAGGAAGCTCTTTATTCTGAAAAATAATTCTCAAAACTCTAGACAGCTAGGATTTTATTTTATACCATTTGTTTTCTTATGCAATCCATTGTTTCCTTTTGTGAAGATAAATGTTAATCTAAAATACTTAAACTTATACAAGAAATAGCTTCAAGCACAGGAGGGAATTTTTTTTTTCCTTTGCTAGTGACTTTAAGTTGATTTTTGTTTAATTCCTTATCACTGTTTTAGCATTTTTAGCATTTTCAAATGGGTACTAAATCTAAATATTTTGAGGATTGAATATTATTCTAAATTCAGTATCTTACATAATTACTTTAATCAATTCCCTAATCAATAAGATCCATGTTAAGCATTTTTATGTACGAAGTATCATGTCAGTCACTGGACATAATTAAAGTTGACTTAATTCTGTTCTTAGACCAAAAGACCTACACTGAAAGACAAGACAAAGCCGTAAAATCCACGGAGCGATAACTAAGGAAAAATAGGTGGTTCAGGAATGGAATAGACAATATAGGCTGGAGGAATCACAAAGAAATAACTATATTCAGACACAGAACTCAAAATACATCAACCCACCCATCTCTAGCCAATCACTACCCTTCTCCCATATAAATCCCATTTCAAATGTACATGTGGAGTCAGGGGAAAGGCACCCGGGTGGAAATCAAGGAATTCCGCATGCTGTAAGGTCCTTTTTCAGGTTGAGGACCTGTGGGTCTATGAGATCATTAACACTATGTTCATGGGCAAGAGCTTTGTTTAGATGTACGGCATGGAAAGTACATTTCAAATTTTTTAAAAAGGCTGCTACTCCACTGTTGATAATAGAGTCTGTTTCTTGAGGTTGGAAATAAAACACCAAAATATTGACAAAGTGCTGGAAAGAAGTTTGGCTTATAATAAATTTAGGGGCAACATATCAAGTATGTTGCAAAATCCCATATCTAAAAATATTTCTCTTCTTCCCTCCCCTCCCCTGCCCTCTCTGCTCCTCTCCCATTGAGGTGCTCAATCAATATCTCTTAAATTACGTTAAGAGGATCTTTACGCCAACAGAGAGAACATTAACAGATGAGAAAATGCAACAGAACATCAACTGTGGTCGAAGATAAAAAAAAAATTTTAAGTAACTATTGTCAAGAAAAGTACAGTTGCACTTTGATTTATGGGAGACACATAAAATGAAATGTGGAAGGTTGTTTGTAAAATCAAAGGCCATTTAAAATTTAGTAGTGTTCTGGAAAAATAAATTAATCCTTTTGGAAATGCTGTTTAAAATTGCTTAAAATGAAGTAATAACTGCCTTCTTTACCTTTAAATTTTTTTAAGGCAAATCTGGATTTCAAAATATCAGATTTATTTAGAGAACTAATTTGAAAAGTTAAAACCAGTTATTACCCCCATGCATCAAGTCTAGAACATGTCGTTCTAGTCAACAGGCTTCCAGAAAAGTAGCAGGGCTGAAAAAAAATCCCAAACTGCACAATTTAAGTGGTCACAGGACTGTAAGTTTCCCCCATCTATAAACTGCATGGTAATAATAAATGCATGTGACAGAGCATCATCTGAATGGTGTGAAAGAAAAAGGCAGGTACAAGGTGACAGGTACAAGGTATCTTTTATGATTGATCAGGGTCTTAGTATAGATCTGATTTTAATCAAGGCAGTAGATATTTAACTCAAAATTAAATTTTTTAACATATTTATGACATTATTCTTAAAACCTAAAAGATACCACCAGAGGGGCTGCCTTCTTTGGGGGCATGCTGGTTTCGTAAAGAGACTATGAAAAGTCGTGGAATGGATCACGGAATTCTTCCCCCACTAAAATCCCAACTACCCAAGTAACCATGATGCTTCCTGATTCCCTCATCTGTAAAATGAGATGTCTAAGAAGGACTATTGGAAGGATTCAAAGCTATGAGACATGACCCTTAAAGACATCCTTGAAATCTCTTTACCACCCAATTGAAAAGCTCCCACTAAAGGGACAAAGTTATCCAGTCTCATGCTAACTTCTATAATCTCAGAGATAGTGATGGAGAAACTGCCTCTTATATTTCCATGCATATTTTTTTTTCCCTCATCGACCAGGGGTTGAAGAAAAACTACAAAATGCTCCATTTCCTATCTTCTTACTTGCCTTTTGTTTTGCCACCTATGCCCCGGAAAATTACTGGCTGGAAGGGCTATTCAATTCTTAATATCACAGGGACCAGTCCAGTGTTATAATGGAGTTTTGGTTTGGTCCAGTTTGATTTTGGCAAGAATTTCTTGACTGGCCATAAACTTTTATGAGTTCTATGAATCTAGTATGTCAGCCCAATATTTTGACAAATGATCCCTAAGTTATAAACTTGGAAATGTGTGTGAAATAACCTAATGATAAGACAATTTGATAACTGCCAGAAAAAATGCGGTTTTAGTCTCAGTTCTGTCTGAGCAAGTCTCAGTGATTCTGGTTATATTGTCCTCAACAGAAATCCTAGATGGATTGGTAACTGAATAGTTTAAAGGATGTCCAGTTTTAAAAGGCTAGGAGCATATAAGAAACACTGTAGAAGGGACTTATTTAATTAATAAAACAAAAAAGTATTTGGAAAGATATGGCTTGCTCAAATTACCTGTATGAACCCAGAACTTTCCTTTTATATGTAAATAAACAAATAGCAAGCAGGGTTATGTTCTCCTGACATTTATATTGCTTTTAGGAACATAAGGGAAAGTATCCTTTTTGAAATTTCAATATTATTCAGATCTGTTGACATTAAATTAATAGTAACTATGCTGCCTTGTATAACTCATTATGTTAGCACTGTATTAAGACAGTGTTTAGGGAGTTCCCGCCACGGCTCAGCAGAAATGAATCTGACTAACATCCATGAGGACACAGGTTCAATCCCTGGCCTTGCTCAGTGAGTTAAGGATCCTGTACTTCCGTGAGCTGTGGTATAGATTGCAGACATGGCTTGGATCTGGCATTGCCATGGCTGTGTCACAGGCCAGCAGCTACAGCTCCAATGTGACCCCTAGCTTGGGAACCTCCACATGTCACAGGTGTGACCCTAAAAAGACCAAAAAAAGAAAATAGTGTTTAAAAGTAAATAAGCATAGGCATAGTAGCTGAGCCAAATAATCTGATGTTTTCTACTAGGAAATAATCACTTATTAAGTATTCATAGCTTTGTTCCCATGTTCACTGGGTAGTGAGTTTCTTTTCTCCCCCCAGAGCTCTCTAGAAGTTGCACTGAAGGTATGATCATCAATTGTCTTTCATAATGAAGTGTTGGAAATGGTCACCTCTGCAATAATTTAGGGCCTCTGAGCAGTTACTGGCAGACCCACCAAGACTGATTTCATGCTGTTTCCATGAGAGTGACATAAGATTGACATTTCAGTGAGACTGGCACATCTATGCTATCAGAGAAATGTTCTAGCAGACAGAAACTCTGCATAATTATTTCTCTTGACTGTGCTCATGTCAGAAAATTAGTAAGGTCTTTTTTTCAATGTTTTAATTTATATCTTCAAATTTTTCTGTTTATTATTTTAATGATATTATTTGAAAAAAAATCAAAATTTCAAATGCTTTTTCCTGGCTTTACTGAGGTATAATTATTCTACCAAAATCTGCATATAATTCATGTACAAAAATCTGATGAATTTGGACATATGTATATATTTGTGTCACCATCTCCACAATCCAGGTAACAAACATATCCCAAAAGTAACATTGCCACAAGAGAGCAAACTGACTAGGGACACCTGGCCCCCAGTGTGAGGCCCCTTGAAAATAAACTTGACCAAATGTCCTTATAAAACTAGAATCATCACTTAGATACACTACGATTTTTATTCTCTTCAATTGACAGAGTAGGAGTAGTAGTGAGAATTTCTGATTTCAATTCCTGCTCTTTCCAATACTAGCTCTATAATCCTAGGAAGAAGTTAACTTCTCAGTTACCAAATGTATAAATTGACAATTACAGCTATAACATGAGATGTATTTGGAAGTCAAATGTTATAGATGACATACGAATGCATTGTAAGCACTCTAAAGGCAAGCTAAAAATGGAAGGTATTATTATTTTCCCTGGCTGGTTTCTTCTCATAGTTAAAGGAAGGCCTTGCTGAACCATTGCCTTGCTGAAGTTTGCTCGTTTAATATTCTGTGACTGTCATCCTTAGGTAGATAAGTGACATTGTACGCACTACTTTTGTAATGGTCTGCACTTTGCATAGCAGACCTGGCTTGCCTCCATTAGCACCAAATGGAAGCAACTCTAACTTGAACTTCAGAAGTTGAGGAAGGTAGAGGGCTAGTGAAACTAAAATGCATCTCCTTATCTTATCATTATTGCCATAAAAACAAACAAAAAACAAAGTGAGGAGACAGTACCAAAAGGAATAAGAGAGGGGACTACATCTATAAATTGTGGAGAAATTCAGCTTTCTAGCCCATGCATTCTAAATTCTCACCATGAGGCAGGAATAACACTATCTTATATAGGGCTGACCGAACAGCTGGATTAGTTCTGCCTGGAAAACTAGTTCGGGGGCAAGAGCTCCACTGCTTTTCGGAGGTTCCAAGTAGACAACGGCCATACTGCAAATCAGAGAAAGAGTCTCTCAACAAAGGTTCAGCCTCTGAGAAGCTCTCCGTTGGCAAAGGGGATTGTACAAAGCAGTGTGGGCCATAAATTCACAGGATTGGTCTACTGAGATTCACAATAGAAACCAACAAAAAATAATCATTGACATTTGGGAAAGGTAGTCTAAAAGATCCTATTTTAAGTGTGATTTTTGAAAGGTACTTTTGGTAATCTCAACATGATTTAGGAAAACTTGGGGGAGAAGGCTTTGGTATTTCTTTCCCCGCCCCCAAGGTTGTTTGTTTTTCACATGAGAAAACACACCATCCCTTCTGGTTTGTCCTGAGAACAAATTACTCTAAAAATGGCTTGGAGAATATGAGAGATTGCTTATCTTACTATATTTAATAGAATAATACAAAACTGCAGGTGTTGACTGCTTAATAGGGAAAAGATCTTCTGCCATCATGTGGAATGTTGGAGAATCTTCCCTTGTTTGATGTTTTTGTTCCTTTGCCGGCTTTTCCATGAAAGACACTGAATCTCCTGACGGAAGGGTAATTATTATTACCACAAATAAAATGTTTGAAAATCAGGAAGCAAACAAAATGAAGGGATTTCAGAAAGCTAAGACTTGATAATGCTGTTTCCACCTCTCCCATAAGACAGAGTTAAAGGAAAAAGAAATCTTCCAACTTAGAAAAAAAGTCACAAACTGGAGATGCAAAATATCTTTTGTTTAGTCTCTATTTCGTTGGTTTTTTTTGTTAATTGGGGAAATATGTGCTAGTCTGCCTCAGTTGAATGAATGGCGACACTTTATCTTGTTCCTTTCTTGGGATGTTATTTTGTATTATTTATAAGTATCTTTTTTTGCAGTATCATTCAGTGTTACTCGTATCTTTTTTCCAGCATTTCTCTTCTCAGCATAGTTATTACATACATCTCTCCAGTTTCTTCCCCCAGATCTCTTTTTTTATCTCGACAATTCTTTTCAGGGAGGGGGACTGACCCACTTCTCTCTAATAAAGGTTAGAGACCTCAGCTAGCTTGGAACAGCCTTCTGCCGATAAATGATAATGCTTGATTCTACCTGCCACACAGGGGCCAGTTTCAAAGGAAATTTTTGACCAGGCTGCCATTCAAGCTTAATTTATATTCTCGAAAGAGCCTTTACCAGATGCCACGTATTTCTTGTTGAAATGATTCATCATATTCCACAGGTAATGCAATCACCTCTTATGTGAGAAGAGCCGTGAGAGAAACGCAGTAAGGAAAGGAACAGCTTTAAATGAAAAGGAGAATGGGTCCGAATTATCCCGTATTATGGGGTGAAAAAAATGATGTCAGCAGCAGGAAAGACATTGTTAAGAATTGCTGCTGACTTTGCAAGTACCATTTTAAAAATGAAAATTCCACTTTTTCATGGAGGAATATATCTATATGTAGTTGGACATATATGGCAGATGCAATTTTCCACTCCTTCATCTAATTTTCCACATAGATTCATCTCTCTTTCCTCCTTCAGATACCTTAAGGAAAACCCACTTTTCCCCTGAATTACAGAATTCTAGGAATGAAGGAGTTAAACCTGTTTCTTTAAGTGAGGGGAAAGTTGTTTCCTGCAAATGTACCCAGTAGCCTGGGAGAAATGTTCTGCTAGATTAGGCTGATTGAAAACCTCCGCTGATAAAGAAGGAAATGAAGAAGTAGTACCTGGAACCGCTTCCCTCATCCTCTCTGGAAGACTGTGGTCAATCCATCATTTTAAACTATTGCTCACAACTCTCATTTTCAACAACGTCTTCTCCAACTGAATTATATATGATCCACATTATAAACACCCAGTTCCTTTACCCTCTTTAAATATATGCACTTGATTTTAAGTACAGCAGTGGACATGGATTTGTATGTTTGCGTGTGTGTGTGCATGTGGGTGTGCGTGTGTGCACGCACATATTTTCCTGTGGAGGCAACTATCACCAAACTTATGACGGTGAGGCGATGGGAAGCGAGCATGCTTACTCAATCTTCATTCCGCTTACCTTACTGTCTATCTCTATGTGTTCCATACACTTAGTCACTGGCCCACAGAAACCCTGCTGTGATAACGAATTACCAAGGATTTTTCAAGCTGTTAGAAATTTAGGACGAACAGACATGTAGCAATTGGTTGGGGAGCGTGTGGAGAGCTCTTCTTGGTGGCATATTTTACGGAGTCAAGTTCAATGTCTCTTACACAACGAGTGCAGAAGGATAACAACTCAACAAATCGTAGGGGACTTTCCCTCCCCACTTAGAGGTCTCGCAGTTATTTGTCCATCATTTGACCACCAGGCGTGGGAGGAACCAATGCGTGTTTGGAATATACCCTGTTGCTTCAGCTCTTATTAATGATTTTTATCTGGAATCTTTCGTTATAAGCTGAGTTTCTGGGAGTCAAGGGTGAGATCCTCTCTATTTTGAGTTATGGGGCTGGAGCATTCAGTAAAGTGTTCTGTCCATGGGAGATACTCGCTGTGTGTTTATCACAAGGACCGTGTGATAAAGGGCTAAGGAAAAATGCCCATGTGCAGCAAAATTGCTTGAGCAAAGGGGAGAAGGACCAAACAAGAGAAATGTAAGAAATAAAAAGAAATGATATAGGAAAGGGCAAATTGTTGATATTTGTTGTCATTGCTATCACAGGGAGACCTATTTAAATAGAAGGGTACAGATAGGGATTTGGTATCAAGTCAATTTACTCTGTGCTCCAAAGTCATTCTTTGATAGTGAAATATTTGAAGTCACCCTCGACTTTTGATGTATGGCTTTCTGACACGAACTGATAAAGCCAGAGGACAGAGGTCTTACCATTTGCTTTCTTTTAGTTACCTGTGAACACAATGGTCCTGCCCACTAGTCATCAGTGCTCATTACGATGACAATGCCTGTTTGTCCTGGATTCTCGGCTGGTTGTTGGTGTGGTCCCTGGACAGCTTTAAGTTTTCTCAGTTCAAACACTGGCACGCTGTCAGTGCATACCCTTTTAGGCAAAGCAGTGACTTTACATTTCTGCCCCATAAGTCAGAACAAATACCTTGGGGTACTCAGGATACAAAATTATCCTTCCTGGAAATTGTAGCAATTACCTAGCACTAACGAAAATAGGGACTTCATCTTCTATAACATTATCAAACTTTAAACATTATCACTCTTTAAACTTTAAATGATCTCAGTGAGTCATCTTGTGATGTGAACGAAAATAAATTCTCACTGTCACACCCTCCACACACAGACACACACAATACATTCATACAACCCAAAACATTAACCTGAGTTATTTGTAGATTTTTTTTTCAGATGAAAAAAAAGAAAAAAAAAAGCGCATAGAAACCACATGAGTCTCAGTGAGACAACTGTCATTATCCTGACAGGAACAAGTGACAATGACAGCAGTTTTAAATGGTGTGTTAGGAGGACTTTAAATAAATAAACTTGGAAACTACTTCAAAAGACAATAAAGAAAAATTTAATTATAAAATGTAACATAATCTATGTGGATGTCCTTTTGTGATACTCAGTACCTACTACTCTTTGGTTATGTTCTTCTGTTAAGACCTGCTAGGGCAATTACAGGGATTTTCAGATGTGACACTGATGACAGAGATCTGACCAACTTTTCTTATATAAGAAATATACTCTGCTGGGTTTTTACTTTTTCAAATGCAATATAGAAAATTCCTATTGTTTTCCATATGGCTATCTACCTAGTTCAGAGAATTTGTGTCTCAGTTCAGCAAACAAGCACAACAATAACACACACACACACACACACACACACACACACACACACACACACCCTCTGGGAAGAACTGGGCCTGCATGAAAGAAAAATAGAAATAAAGTACAAAAAGTTTATGGTGCTGCCATTTGTATTTCAATGTCATACAGACTATAAAGACTATGATTTTACTCATTATTAGTTCTGAAGAAGAGACACAGAAAGCCAAATTCATCACAAATAAAATTTTCTTCCTAGTTCTCTAGACATTAATTTGTCAAGTAAAATCACCTAGGCCCTGAGGCAAAGGTTTTCTAGTTTAAAGCAATACAAAATCTGGACTATTTCAACTATGATGAGAGTATGGAGCATAAACATTTACCAACGGACGGTCGCAGCTCCAGCAACTGAACCTGCTGTTGAGCTCAGGTGCTGCAGCTCCTCTGCATGTCTAATCTGCCATCTCCTGAAGATTAAATACAGAGCCCAATAAGAAGCATGTTTATTTGGTGGTACAAAATGCCTCTGGGCTATTCCCAGTTTTCACCACTAAGGTCTAAATGGTTTTGAAGACTTCAGATTGCATTGCTGTGGCAAAGTTCAAAGGCAAAGTAAGAATTACACAGTGATCTGGAAGAAGTACAGGAATGTTCTAAAATTTATGTTGTAGCAAGTCCTTGGCAATGTGCAATGGTGTGTGTATTTTTGGAGTGAACGCTAAACAGGTGTTTTGAGAACACTGTGTGCTTCAGCTCAGAATTGGTAAGTAACTGTAGCCAAGTAGCATAGATAATTTGAATTCTGAATGATCTTTTTCAAATAAAGATTATGACTGTCACGCAGAAACAAATGATTATCTTGGAACTTGCATTCAGACAGTTGTCTTTACAAAAATAAAGAAAATAAATGTCAAAGCCCCCGTGAGAGAGGAGATACTGATGTGCTGAGTCACTTACTTTTACACATAAATTTGTATTAATTAATTTTAAATAAGGATTTGTTAGGTTCTTGGAGAGTCAGGATGAATAAGACCAAAGGATTCGCAATCAATCAGGGAAGAGGGATTTGTAAACCAACAGCTACTATAACAGAACTTGTCTAAGGAGCATGGAGAGGCAAAAAGGGAGCCACTGACTCTGCCTAGAAAGGCTGTAATGAAATGGGCTCATCAGGGAAAGCTGTGTTTTGAATGAGTTAGTTTATTTTTGAGTATTCTATACATAGATACAAATATAGCTATATATGCTAGGGCTATTCTGTACCTACATTTATACCTATTGTTTAGGGTTCAATCAGAAAAGCAGAACCAGTAGGAGACAAACATCAAGAGATTGCACTAGTGTAAATAAAATAAGCCAGACACCAAAGGAGAAATAGTGTGTGTTTACAATTATATGTAATACTTTGAAGAGTCAAATCCCTAGAGTCACAGTGTAGAATAGAGATTAGTAGGGATAGGGGTAGAGGAAAATGGGGAGTTACTGTTTGTTTAATGGGTACAAAGGTTCTGTTTGAGATGATGAAAAAGTTCTGGAGAAAGATGGTGGTTATGGTCAAATTCATCTTTTTTTTCTGTATTTGTTTTTGTTTCGGCACAAGAATTGTTCCAATACCATTTGTTGAGAAACCGTGTTTCTTCACTCAATTGCCTTTACATGGCTGTCAAAAATAAGCTGTCCTTACATGTATGGGTCTAGTTTTGGGCTCTGTTCCATACTCCACACTCTGTTCCCTGATCTAGCAGTCTGTTTTAAAACCGGTACAACATCTTGATTACTGGAACTTTAAAACAGGTTTTGAAATTCAGTATTGGTATTTCTCCAACTTTATTCATATTCAAAGTTGCTTTGCCTCTTCTAGGTCATTTCCATATGAATTTTAGAATTAGCTTGTCAATTTCTATTTAAAAAAGAACCTTCTGAGCTTTAAATTAGGTTTGCATTGAATTTATAGATCAATTTGTTGAGAATTAAATCTAAAGAATATTCGGTTTTCTGGCATATGAATAGAATATTTGGCTTTTAATATGTTAGTGTTCCTCAATGTCATGCAACAATGTTTTATTGTTTTTAGTACATGGGCATTTCACATCTTCTGTCAGATTTATTCCCAAGGATTTCACATATTTTTATTATTTTCTAAATTGTATTCTCTCTCTCTCTTTTGTTTTTGTTTTGTTTTTTAGGGCTGCACCTGCAGCACATGGATGTTCCCAGCCTAGGGGTCGAATTGGAGCTGCAGCTGCTGGCCTACACCACAGCCACAGCAGCACAGGGTTCAAGCCATGTCTGTGGCCTACACCACAGCTCACAGCAATGCCGGATCCTTAACCCACTGAGTGAGGCCAGGGATCGAACCTGCATCCTCATGGATACTAGTCAGGTCTGTTACTGCTAAGCCATGAAGGGAATACCCTAAATTGTATTTTTAATATGTCAAATTCTGACTTCTGGTTTCAGCTCTGATAAGTAAAGAGCTTGAAAGCTGCCATTCTCTTTCTTATAAGAAGAAAAAGCTGAATGAACTGAAAATCAAGGGCATTTCTTAGACCCATCAGAGAATTGAAGTCTCAGAGCGAATTGATTCTTGGAAATATGGAGTAACAGGTGCTTCTACAGTGTTAGAGTGGACATCTGTTTATTTGTAGTGGAAGCCACTGCAGCCATATGATAATAGGAACAATTAATAATTTTGACAAATTGCTAGCGGTTAAATATGAATTAACTTGAGAGTAATAAGCCATTAGGGCTACAGTCTTGGAGAGGTGGACCCACACATTTGTGAGTTTTAACCTCTAGGAAACCGTAAACCCCACCAGGTTTTGATAATGACAATCTATGCCCAAGGCTTTGGTGGGGGAATGGAAGAGTAACTGTGAAATATGCTCCATAACTCATGGAGACCCCCAGGATGCTCCTGGGTTTCCTATTTGTTTAAGAAGCTCTATCAAGGCATTAAACTGAAGCAGCCATAATGCTCATTTTGCTTGTTTCCAGTCTCTTATTGATCACTGCATGAGGTCCAGTGCCTTGAAAACCATCATTTCACATATTTGTCCCTTTTTAAAGTTGTTTCCAGTTGAGGGTAAAACTATTGTAGGTATTCCATCTTGGTAATAATTAGAAATCTTAAGTTCACATTTAATGAGAGCAATTCAGAAATGTCTTTCAATTGCTATTTTATACCTATACATGCTCAGCTACTTTTTTTTTCTTTTTGTGGCTATACCTGTGACATACGGAAATTCTGGTGCTAGGGGATGAGCTGGAGCTGCACCTGAAGTATACACCACAGCCACGGCAACACCTGATCCTTAACCCACTAAGCAAGGCCAGGGAGTGAACCTACATCCCACAGCGACAATGTTGGGTCCTTAAACCACTGAGCCACAGCAGTATCTCCTGCTCAGCTCTTTATAGCAGACTCTGTAGTAACACAAGAGAAAACAATTTGTGAAATTTGTCATTTATTCCCAGTTACACTTATGTCAGTGATTAGTCATTGGTTACATTTTGTTTGTACTATTTTTTGCTTGTTATTTGTATATAGCTCCCATCAACAAATCTTTGTTCCATAAAGCCTGGATTAGGAGAAATGCTAAGGAGATGTATCTGATCCATGTGAACCAATCTAACATTTATAACCACTGTTGCCTCATCTTTGTAAACTTATCTGAACTCTGATGTTATTTAGTGTGTATAACTTACATAATAGTTATAATAATATATTGAGATTATCTAATCACCTTTCAATTTCCCTAACTAGACTTTAAACTCATGAAGGGTGGTGATATTTTAACCCTTGGTGTCTAGCCTAATGCCTGAGAGTCAGGAAGCCCTTAATGCATTTTTTAACTAAACTGAATTTTTCTAGGTCCTAAGTGAGTATATTAGGTTAGTGTACTTCCCATTTCAAATGTAAAAGGTTCACCTTTTACATAAAGAATCAAAACCTGTTTCAAATTGTCTCCTCTCTTATGCCAAAGAATGGAAAATTTCCAAAATATAAATCTTTAGTTATATCATTTGACATTAAAACTACTTTTCTGTGCTGCTTCTATTTTGGTTTCTAATTGGTATTCACTTGATTTATAAATCCCTGTGGCATCATTCTTCTTAGAAAGGCATTTTGTCTATCTAAATTAAATCTCATCCACTTGATTTTCCTTTACATCGTAAACTCTCAAGATCCATCTGCAATTTTTCTGTTTTTAGCTTCCTAGTCTTGAGTATGTAATCTCCTCATTTGCAGTCATCCCTAGGGTTTACTCAAATTATTTTTTCCTTCTCTTTAAGTTAACATATTAGAAGGGTATTGACCGTAGGATTAGTTACCTTTTGAAATCTCCCCTTAATTTTTGGGTCATTCTTAACTGTTATCATCAGTATTCACTATTTTCAACACTGAAGCATCCCTGATATGCTTCATGTCTATAACAAAATGAAATGTTCTTTGCTTATTTGAATTCAGAAAGAAGGTGATTAAGTCAGCCTACGTCTGACTGGATCATCACCAGAGATGACCCTGTTATCCAGATAGTTTACGTAGGGCTCATAATGTTCCCCTGTTGTAACAACAATTTCTTAGTTGCAATGAAATCATGATACTCTTCTGTAAGTTTAATTTGTTAATCAATTTTTTTCCATGTGGCAGAGGAAAAGAAGTATATTTGCTAATAAAGTATGCTCTGGAAGAGAAAGCAAGTGGCTCCCATGGGACAAAGATTTGTTGATGGGATAATGTGTGGTTGAAACTATCCACAAAATTACAAATAATAGGCAAATATAAAGAATTATTACTAGTCATGCTCACTCTTACCTTCCAGCCCAAGTCTCTAACTGGAGAAAAGTACCTCAAGCTTTTCTTTTCCATGTGGACCACCCAGCAAATAAAAATTATATTAATGATATATTATTGTAATGATATAATAACATACTAGGTGATAAGGAAGAGTGTACATGCTATTGAGAAGCTTGTTTGCACATGCATATTTATTCACATTTCTGTTGCAGTGACAATTCAGTTCAGCAGATATTGACTGAACTATGTCAGACCCCGTGGTTAACACTGTGACTGAGATATATAAATATATATGGTCCCTGTATTTGTGGAAAGTACAGTCTGTTGGGGGCAGACAGATAATACTTGTAAATAATATGATGTGATGATACATTTTCCTCGTTTAAAAGATTTTTCTCAGTAGTCATAACCTAATGTGTGAACACTAACCAAATGCTAAATCCTCTCACAGGCCCTGTGCACGGATCAAAAAAAGTTAAGTTATTCGAGGAAAAGGAAATGATTTAGGTATGGAACTTGGATACATATATAAATAAGAGTATTAGAGAAGTAATAAATGAAGGCAAAATCATCTATTTTTCTTATTCTTAACTGAACTAAAAGATAATTGCTTAAGTTACAGCACTAACAAAATATTGCGTGATTGTAGCACATAGAGTAGTGAAATGAATACCATAACAGACAAGGATGCAGAATTTGGAAGTCATATAGAGACACTACGCCTAAAACAAGACAGTGTTACTTGAAGATGTACTTAGATAAAATTGTAAATTGTAGCTCTAGAACACTCACTAAATTTTTAAAGTATATTTTATGTCATAAGAAAAGAGAGCGAATGGAATTACATAAAATGTTCAGTTAAATCAGAGAAGACAGAGAAAGAGGGGAAAAAAGAAACAAACAAAAAAATGCAACATGTAGAAAACAGGCGCAGACATGGTAGATAATATTAATCCAGCCGTATTAATGACTTCAAATATGAAGAGTCTAAATACACCAATTAGAAGACAAAGATTGTCAGAATGAATAAACCAAAACAAACAAACAAAAAATAAGATCCACCGGCCTTAAATAAACCTAAGGTTAAAAGTAAAAGTAAGGAGAGAGAAATATCACTAATAAAAAGAAAGCTGGAAAAGCTGTATTAATTGCAGGTAAAGCAAATTTAAGAATAACAAAGATAATCAGGAATAACATGCAAGATTACAAAGTGATAAAGGTGTCAATTTTCAAAATTGGCACAACATTGTAAATTATACTGTAGAAATAATTTTAAAAAGCACATTTCTAAATAACTCATGGATCATGAGAAGTAGTCTCAAGAGAAAGTAAAATTATATTTTGAACTAAGTAAAAATGAAAACAATTTATCAGAAATTTTGGAAGGAAATGTCAGTAGTGCTTAGAGGGGAAATTACGGCATTAAATATTTAGAGAAGAAAAGAAAAATTTAAAAAATCAATAAATTTAGCTTTTATTTGAGGACACTAGAGGAAAAAAGAGCCACTTAGGCCTAAAGCAAGGAGAAGAAAATATATAATAAAACTAGAGCAGAAAGCAATGAAATTAAAAACAAAATAATAGAGAAAATCAAAGAAACCAGAAATTATTTGAAAATATTGCTTTAAATATGATCTTTTGAAAAAAAACTTGATATATCCCTGATGTATAGCTAACCAAACTAACCAAGAAAATAGATCAATATCTCTCATAAATATAGATGCAAATCCTCAATAATATATTAGCAAATTGAATCTAATAATGTAAAAAACCACATACTATGATCAATTAGAATATATTTCAAGTATATTTAATCAGTGTAAAACCAGTGTCATCTATCATACCAGCTGATTAAAAAATTAAAATTATATGATTATATCATTTGCTGCTGAAAAACCATTTGATAAAATTCAAAATACCTTCATAAACACTTTTACAAAACAAGGAATAAAGTGGAGTGGAACTTTCTCATTTTGAAAATTACATTTGCAAAATCTTAAGAGTTGCTGAAATTCATGGTGAGATGTTTTTCCCATAAGACAGAAAAAAAAAAAACCTAAGGATGTTCTATCTCACACCTTCTAAGCAATATTGTACTGAAAGTCTAAACTACTGCAATAAGACAAGAAAAAATAATAAAAGGTATGTAAAACATAAAGAAAGAAAATTGTGTTTATTCACACATGATATTATTGTCTACATAAACAAATCTCAGAGGAGTTCCCTTTTGGTATAGTGGGTTAAGGATTAGGCATTGTCACTGCAGTGGATTGGGTCACTATTGTGTCTCAGGTTTGATCCCTTGCCCAGGAACTTTCACATGCTATGGGCCCAGCTAAAAACAAACAAACAAACAAAAAAACAAACTTCGAAGAATCTACAAAAGATTATTGGAATTAATGTCATACAGGAAGTTTAAAGGATAAAGGTTTAATCAACTAATTTCCTATGTACCAGAAATAAAAATCGAAAAAATATATCATTTACAATAGCACCAAAAAGTACAAACCTAATAGGATGTGTACTGAATCTACATTCAGAAAACTACAAAACACAGATGACAAAAGTCTAGATAAATGGAAATTCCATGTTCATGAATTAGAAGACTTGGTATTGTTAAGATATCAATTCTTTCCAATTTGATCTATACATTCAACACAATTTCAGTAAAAATCTCAGCAAACTATTTAGATACCAACAGGCTAACTCTAAAGTTTATATTAAAAGGCCAAAGTCTCAAGAGAGTCAGCACAATCTGAAGAAGAGAAAAGTTAAAAGACTCACGTTACTTAACTTCAACACATGCTATAAACCTACATTAATCAGACAGTGTGGGATTGGTGAAAGAATAGACATACAGATCAATGGACTTGAATAGCGTGCCCATAAATAGACCTACAGAAACACTGTCAAATGACCTTTGACAAAGAGTAAAAGCCGTTCACTAGAGAAAGGATAATATTTTCAGCAAATGGTGTTACAACAACTAAATATTCATATATAAATGAAGGAACCTAGATTCACATTTTATACTTTTCAAACCTAAAACATATCATAGATTTAGGTGTAAAATGCAAAACTATAAAACTTCTAGAAGGAAATACAGGAGAAAATCTGTGTGATCTTGGGTTTGGTGATGAGTTTTTAGATATGACAGAAAAACCACAATCTGTGAAAGAAAAAAAAAAGGTAAATTTGACACTTAAAATTAGAGACTTCTGTAAAACTCATATCTGATGAAGGACTTGTATCCAAAATAAACAAAGAACTCTTAAAACTCAACAATTAGAAAACAAACAACCAATTAGAATGTGTAAAATATATGAATAGACACCTCACCAAAAAGACATGCAGATGGTAAACAAGCATAAGAAATTATATTCAATGTAATTTGCCCTCAGAGAAATGAATATTATAACAACGACATACCACTGCACGACTGCTAGAATGGCTAACACTTCTGCCCTCAATGTCAACACTAATTGCTGGCAATGATGCAGAGCAACAGGAAGTTTCATGTCTTGCTTGTGGGAATGCAAAGGGGGTAAAACCATGTTGGAAGAGAGTTTGACAATTTTCAACAAAGCTAAACATGGTATTACCATATGATCTAGCAATTCTGTTCCTAGGTATTTACTCAGCTGATTAGAAAACTTAGGTCCACACAAAAACATGCCTGCAAATGTTTATAACATCTTTGTTCATAACTGCCAAAACTGGAGGCAACCAAAATATCCTTTAATATATGATTGGGTAAACAAACTGACGTATATCTGATGAATCTAAAAGCATATCACTAAATGAAAGAAGCCAGCTTATGTAATTATATTTATAAGATATTCTGGGAACGGCAGAACTACAGATACAGGACAGGTCAATGGTTTCCAGGAGTTCTAGGGTAGGTAGGTTGCATAGGTGATATACAGTGAATATCAAGAGTGGTGAAACTATTTTGTATGATATTGCAATGGCTAATAATGACACTGCATGTTTGTTAAAATTTAAAGAATGTTACAACAAAAAGAGAGAAGCATAATGTACGCCAATTTAAGAATTCATTGAGATCCCAGGATTAAGTGCAGAATGTAAGAACTCCTAACTGTATTAGAAATGTAGGAAACAACCTCACTGAAGTGGGGGGGGGGGCAGTGCTGACCTTAGCAACTTTGGGAATAAGTGGAACTTGTAGAACCAAGAGCAAAAGGAACTGTACACAAGTCCTGCATTTTAGTGGATAAAGGTTCCCGGGGGGCATAGATGAACAATTCTGAAACCACCATATACGCATATAGCAAATGAACAATTAAATAACAGAGTGGTGTTGGGGGGAAGCCAAGCATCTCATTCTTGGACTGTGAGATTACAAATTAGCAGGGGGGGAAGAAGTGTAGAATAATTCATGTGATGGAATAATCCATGAATTAGAATTGTGGCCATCAGTATGAATATATATTTAGCTTAAAATATATGCAGATGCTTACATATAGGAAATGTATATGTGTATATGATATATATATGTATATACGCATACTTATATACACAGACATACACACATACAGGGGTTAGCATACATACATACATTTCCTTGTTCTGACAGTTGAGCCATCTTAGAAGCAGTAACACTCCAGGAGCAACAAGCATTCTTAGTGCCTAGATCCTTGCATCTAATTCTGTTCTCCAATAAGAACTAGGGCTGGACTGAGAAATGGCTGATTTCACAGGACTGGAGCATAAAATACACAGATAAGCCTAGAACATTTGTAGTGCCACAAAGCTGAAAGTGCTGTAAAAATCCCACCGTGATGAGGAATCTTGAGAAACTGTCACAACCAGAGGAGGTTATGGAGAGACAATGACAAAATGCTACCTGGCATCTTGGATGAGATTGTGGAAGAGTAAAGGAGCATTAGATAAAAACTAAGGAAATCTGAATAAACTGCAGATTTTAATGGATGTGAATGTGTCAATACCATTTCATTAAATGTGACTAAGGTACCATACTAATGTAGGAAATTGATAAGAGAAGAGACTTGGTGTGTGGCGTACAGGAACTCTGAACTATCTTCACAATTTTTCAATAAAGTGAAAGTTATTTTAAAATAAGTTTAACAAAAAATTCAAAATAATAATTATAAAAATTGTAGGGGGAATAAGAATATCTAATCTAATGGAATCCAACAGAATGAGATAGAATAAAGAGTGAAATGGAAGCTCTGATCTTGTACTGGAAGAAAAATTTCTCAGACAAATAGGAGATAAATAGAAAAAAAGGGTAAAGTTATGATGGCTAGATTAATGGATTCCAATTTATCTGTCTGTCTGTCTGTCTGTCTATCTACATAGCCTCAATATTGATAGACTCTCATGCAAATAAACTTAGAAATGGGAACTGGGTTGAGGATTTGGTATAAGTGTTGTCATTTTGTAACAGAGGAAACAGAGGAAAGAGAGTTAAACTATTAAGGAAAAAAAATAAAAGCAAGGGTTCCTTGCATTTGTGTGGTCAGTTAAGATGACAGATCATTAATCTGTGGCCTCATCCACTGCGTTTCATGCTTTAATCTAGGGGATTTTGTTTCACTCCAAGAGTAATAACACAAATTGTACAAATGGTCCAGAAAGAAAATATCCCATGCAGGTAGTTGGCCAAGCAAGGGCACAATGCAGCTACAGAGTGTGGGGAAATGTGCTCAGGTGATCAACCCTGGGGTCTGGGTTCAGTGAGTAAGAAAATTACAGAATCAGGGAATGAAAGACTCCAGAAAAACAAAAAGGAAAGGCAATGTGGCTACGAGGTAGAATTCAGATGCATCACATGTAAAGATGTCAGAGAGGATGTAGCAGGGAGAAATACATTTGCACTCAATGGCAAAAGCCATAGGGTAGCATAAAAGGAACATTAGAAAGAGCCGTGCTCCTGTTAAAAATAATAGAATTGTTCTATGCTTGGTTAACAAAGATAACCAGATGTCCCCTTGTGCTTATAAAGACCAAACTCTAATACTTTCTACAGGATACATGCCAGGTCTGATTACAGCTCCTTGAAGGCTTTACGGTGAAATATGTATCTTCACTCTTCATTTATTGAGCAATAAAAAGATCCGTGGTTTAAGAAAAACACCCAGAAGGAAATTTCCAGGATCAGCAGCCATTTCCCGGATCTACTACTAAATTCCTTTCAAATTCCTTGCGTTGGTGAATTTTTTTCTGCTTCAGATTACTCATAGATTAAATAATTTTGGTTTAAGAAATATTAGGAGAATTAGTGATATGATTTGTAAATTGGTTTTTAATTCAGTATTTTTTGAATACTTGTTACTAGAAGGCAAAATTGTAATTTACTTTCATCATTGAGTCACCTCCTTATCAATTTTGTGCTTTCTGAGTGAAATAAGTGCTCTAAACCTCAGTTTTCTAATCTTTCAAATGAGCATAAGAGCAATACATGCTTCACTGGACTGTAATGAAGGTTTGCATGAGATGATGCATGGGAACGCTTTGCTCTTTGCCTGACACATGGAAAGCATTCAAGAATATTAGTTGTGGAGGTCCTGTTGTGGTGCAGCAGAAATGAATCCGACTAGTAATCATGAGGTTGTGGGTTCGATTCCTGGCCTCGCTCAGTGGGTTAAGGATCCGGCGTTGCCGTGAGCTGTGGTGTGGGTTGCAGACACGAATTGGATCTTGCATTGCTGTGGCTGTGAAGTAGGCCAACAGCTGTAGCTCTGATTCAACCCCTAGCCTGGGAACCTCCATATGCTGCAGGTGCAACCCCAAAAAGCAAGTAAAAAAAAAGAAAGAAAGAAAGAAAAGCAAAAAAAAAAAAAAAAAAGAAAAAATAGAGTAATAGAGTATTAGCTGTGATCTTTATGACAGTGATAATGATGATCAAGATGATGGTTTTGTTGCTAAATCTTCCATATCTTCTGGATTCAAAGAGATTGACAACCAGTGGGAAGGACCTTTCAGCTCTGAGGATCTTTACTTAATCATTGTCTTATGCCCTCGCTTCCTTTCTAAATAAAATCTAAAATCCTCATCCCCGTAGTCAGAGGTCACCCAGTCTTCTACCCACTGCCAATCTCTTATTCCCTATCTGTAATCTGCTTACCTAGTATGTTTCCTATGTCCCAAACAACTTTCTGCTTTTCTCAGTCCATTTACCCACCCTGCTGCATGAGATCCATTTACTTTAACAATTTATACACATTCACATTTTTCAGGACCTCATATCTACTAGGCATCACACTGGGGGCTTTTACACACTTACATTTTTCCAATACCCATGCAAGGCTGGTGTCACCGTGCCTATTTTATAAACACAAAAACTGAAGATCTCAGCAATCTGCAAAGGTCGCACAGCTGGCTTTGCATGTAAAGAGCTGAGGCAACAGACTGAGTGCTTTTTCTACAAGGGCATATACTGTCACCCAAACTTATGATTAGAAAGGATTTCATCTATTAACTTATTAATTCTAATTACATTGTTGTCTCTCTATTTTAAATGTATTTAAATAGATTTATGTTAAGCCTTGCCTCTCTGGTAGATTTTAATCTCTTTGTGGTAAGATTTCTTTTCCTCCAGTGATTCTACTATTCCATTAATTTTTGCCAATGGCATCAACACGTGTTGTTGCTAGAACCAGTGAACTGTTTCCAGCATTTATCAGACCTTCCCTGTCAAAAGGCATTTCTTCTTGAAATACAATTTTTTTCTTGTTGTGTTCACATCATCATCTCCTAATCTCACTGTTACCTCTGTGGCTTCTCTGACAGTCCTTATTCCACTGTTCATACTTTGTGTGTAAACACTTCTAGATTGATTTGAGGCCATTCTTCCCTCTGCCCTACACACTCTTTCCTAGGACATCTCATTCATCTTTATGACAATTTATTTCCCATACCTTGGTGACAGGCAGTTATAAACTTCTGAGATCCGTATGCCCAGCTACATGTCAGATACATCCACTCGGATGTCCCACAGGTATGTAGATTGACATATGCAAACCTGAACTTACCATCCTCCTCCTGGCTAACTACAAGACATACTTTTCTCAGATGTTCAACATTATTAATTATTAGAGAAATGCAAATAAAAACTACAGTGAGGTACTACTTCACACTGGTCAGAGTGCCATCTCTAATAAGTCTACAAATAACAAATGCTGGAGCAGGTCTGGAAAAAAGGAAACCCTCCTTCAGTGTTGGTGAAAGTGTAAACTGGTACAACTACTATGGAAAACAGTACAGAGGTTCCTCAGTAAACTAAAGATAGGACAACCACATGATTCGGCAAGCTCATCCCTGGACATACATCCGGACAAAACTCTAATTCAAAAAGATACATGCACCCTTATGTTATAGCAGCACTATTCACAATAGCCAAGACATGGCAACAACATAAATGCCCATCGGCAGATGAATGGATTAAGATGTGGCATATATACACAATGGAATACTACTCAGCCATTAAAAGAATGAAATAATGGCATGTGCAGCAACATGAGTGGACCTGGAGATTCTCATACTAAGAGAAGTGAGTCAAAAAAAAAAAAAAAAACAGGACAAATACCATATGATATCACTTCTATGTGGAATCTAAAGTATGGCATAAATGAACCTATCTACAAAACAGAAACAGACTCACAGGCATAGAGGACAAACCTGTGGTTGCCAAGGGGGTGGAGAAAGAAGTTAGATGGACTGGGAGTCTGGGGTTTAGCAGATGAAAACTACTACATTTAGAATGAAGAAATGAAGAGACAATCGGGTCCTACTGTATGGCATAGAGGACTTATCCAATCTTCTGGGATAGACCATGATGGAAAATGATATTAAAAAAAGAGTGTTAAAATTTTTTTTTCTTTTTTTCCATTTCAATGAATAGCGCTACTGCTAAACCAAACATGTTCATATGACCTTCTAAACACACAGAGAACCTAGTAACTCCTAACCCACCCATATAACAAAAACAGCTCTGTGACTAGTTTTCCTAACCCCATTTTTGTCTGATTTCTACTCAGTGATAAACTATTGTCTAAACATTAAAAGTGGAAGCACTTCCTAGGTTTGGTAAACATTTCTACTTTCTTTTTTTTTTTTTTTTTTTATGGCCACATCTGAGGCATATGGAAGTTCCTGGGCCAGGGGTTGAATCAGAGCAGCAGCTGTGACCTGAGCTTCTGTGTTTGGATTCTTAACCCCCTGCACCACAGAAGAAACTCCCATTTCTACTTCTTTTTTTACCTCTTAAACACATTGTGAAAATGTGTTCACTTTTCTTTGTCCCCTCTGATGCATAAACCCTGTAATAAAAAAGCCTGTGTGTCTTATTCCCAATTTTATTCTTCACAGCTTGGTACAGCTCATTGAACACGATCAAAATCAGAAAAATAGATGAAATGTATTCGATGATTGCATAGAAATAGGATACAAAGTTTCCTAATTATACTTTTTAAGAATGCTTAATTTTTTTTTTTTTTGTATTTTTAGGGCTGCACCTGCAGCATATGGAGGTTCACAGGCTAGGGGTCTAATCAGAGCTACAGCTGCCAGCCTATGCCAGAGCCACAGCAACATGGGATCCGAGCCACGTCTGCGACCTACACCACAGCTCACAGCAATGCTGGATCCTTAACCCACTGAATGAGGCCAGGGATAGAACCCACAACCTCATGGTTCCTAGTCAGATTTGTTTCCGCTGACGGGAACTGCCAAGAATGATGAAATATTTTTATTCAAGACATTTTTTTTTTTTGGTCTTTTTGCTATTTCTTGGGCCGCTCCTGCGGCATATGGAGGTTCCCAGGCCAGGGGTCGAATCAGAGCTGTAGCCACTAGCCTACGCCACAGCCACAGCAATGCGGGATCCGAGCCACGTCTGCAACCTACACCACAGCTCACAGCAACGCCGGATCATTAAACCAGTGAGCAAGGGCAGGGATCAAACCCGCAACCTCATAGTTCCTAGTTGGATTCGTTAACCACTGCGCCACGACGGGAACTCCTCAAGACATTTTTTTTAATGGAATTAGAATGGCAACATTCAAAAATCACTGCTCCCTAGTATAAGATTTGCAGATGCGTATTTACCAAAGGGAAACCTGAATAAAATATTGAGAGGAATTAATGTATTAATGCACTAGAGAAGGGTGGGGCTGGGTTCAATTTCTGTTCTGCTGTCAGTGGTGGGAATGTTCCATCTAATAAAATACATGAGCACATTCATTAATGGAGCATCTATCCATTCTACGTTCTGGGTACCGGGCCTGGGGTGGGGTGGTCTCCGAGGCTTCAGTCTTGGAGACTGTGGAAGGTACATGCTTTAATCCAATAATTTCATTTCAATCTATCATTGAGTTTATTATGATACTTCACACTAATTTAAAATTTGGCTTCCTACCATCATTCACTAAGTCATTCAATAAGATTTAAATGAGCCCCAATGTACATGAAGAGTCCACCATCAAACTATGAAGTCATTACATTGTGATCGGTTCTATGACGGAACTATGATGGCAGATAACCTTCTGTACCATCTGCTCAAGAAGGTTTGCCTGAGAAGATGTTTTAGAGAAATTTTCAAGGACTAGCAGGAATCAATCAAATGGAGGAAGAGTACTCCAGGTAAGCAGAAGTCATAGCAGATACAAGGGCACAGCTGAAAAGCCACAGAAAGAAGGGCATATTTGGAACCTGCAAACATGATGCTTCGAGGAGGAGTAAGAAAGAAAGGAAGACGATGCAGTTGGAGATGTAGGTAAGGTCCGATCTGGCTGATTCCCGCAGCCTGCAGTAGTTAACAGTCCTTGTCCAC
This sequence comes from Phacochoerus africanus, assembly GCF_016906955.1. NCBI lineage: Eukaryota > Metazoa > Chordata > Mammalia > Artiodactyla > Suidae > Phacochoerus > Phacochoerus africanus. The sequence continues at coordinate 67,953,280 of NC_062555.1, read as the reverse complement.
AGTACTTAGGAATATAAATTCAAGGCATTTGGTGTAACCTGGTATCAGAGAGCTAATTATTGACTCTCATCGTTACATATTAGAGTCACAGCAGATCACAAGCTCAGGAAGAAGCATAAAGTCATCAAAGGCAGTCAAGTGAATCTGGCAAAATGAAAGTGATTGTTATAGTATTTTTGGATTCAGTTCAGCCTTTGAATCTTTTACATCTGTGCTTCCAACCGATTCATTTTAGAATTGGTTCTGAGAACAAATTACGGAATTTCCGTAGTTCAAGGACTTGTTGCTAAAGTGGAAAGGAGTCAATTTTGAAGAGTGATCTATTACATTTGGTGTGTTGATAACTTCCTCTAACTATAAATGATATAGAAAAAAAAGCAACTTCATGTTTCCTATCCACAAATAAATATTAGGAAGTAAGGCATTTATCATTTCCTTTGAATATCAACAGTTTTGCATTTGCATTATCTTGCTTTCTTTCAAATAGACTACAAACCTGATATTGTTTAGTTCATCAACCTTATGTTAGCATTTGTCAGAATGTTCTCCATTCATTTTATAGAATGGGGAAGCAAATAAATTCAAATTCTCAAGTCAGGATTTAGAACGTAAGGTCAAAGAATTCTGCCAAACACACAATCCTAAGGAAATTTCCTTCTCACTTTTTTTTTTTTTGGCTTTCAGTACAATTCATGTGCAATATTATTAATGGCAATAATTGTTATATGAGGGCCTCAATTCAGTGTTGTACTATCCAAACTCACCGGGTTAATTTCAGTTTGTTTACCACCCTCAGCACTCTACGGGTAGGGCTATTTGGAGACTAACATTTAAAGGAGGAATCCACCTTCACATTGGGGAACTTTCCACTGGCAAAGAATTCCTTGAGTGTCCTTGCTTTGACCTCTGCCCTCTTTGTACGTGATGCCTCTTGAACAGAGGGAGACACCATGGGAGCTTCCCAGTGATCTCAGCCCCGCCCAGAACGTTCCCTGGTATGAAACTCCCGCCACCTGAGCTGCCCTATCACTTTCACTGTGGTGTACCAACTACCCTCTGTGAACTCGAGAGAACTGATGCAGGGTCTACGCCCAAACGGTGAGCCTTCCTTTCTGGGTCAAATAGTCTGTCTGGGGCACATAGGAGCCATGGGTCGCCTTACTTTATTTTTTCCCTTCAGCTTTGCTGAGGTATAACTGACAAATAAAATTGTACATATACTTAAGGCATACAACATGACAGTTTGATATATGCAGATATTACTTAATAATTACCTCAATCAAATCAATTAACTCATTCATCACCTCACACATTTATCTTTTGTGCACATGTTTGTGGTAATAACCCTTTAGAACATACTTTCTTAGAAGGTTTCAGGTACACAACACAGTAGTATTAGCTGCAGTTATCGGGCTGTACATGAGATCTCCATAAACTGTTTATCTTGTAACTGAAAGGCTGGACCCTTTGGCCAGCATCTCTATTTCCCACACTCCTAGCTAACTAACAAGAACCATTTTATTTTTTGTTTCCATGAGTTCTCAACATTTTGCTTTTTCTGATTCTTTAAGTGAGACCATATAGTATTTGTCTTTCTCTATTTGGCTTATTTCACTTAAATGTCCTCCAGGTTCATCCAAGGTGTTGCAAATGGTAGAATTTCCTTCTCTCTCTCTCTCTCTCTTTATTCTTTTTACAGCTGCACCTGGAGCACATGGAAGTTCTCAGGCTAGGGGTTGAGGCCTATGTCACAGGCACAGCAACACCTGATCTGAGTTGTATCTGTAACCTATGCTGCAGGTTGTGGCAACGCCAGATCCTTAACCCACTGAGTGAGGCCAAGGATGAACAACAGAGAGACAACATTGGGTCCTTAACCCACTGAGCCGTAACGGGAACTCCTCCTTCCTTTTTATACATTAAAAAGGGTGTCTTATTGAAAGAACCCATCCTAACAAGTGTCAGGTGTGATGTAATAACCCACTGTGCTTTTGGTTTTCATTTTCCTGATGATTAATGGCTTTGAACACCACTTCATATATGTTTTGGCCATCTGTATGTCTTCTTTGGAAAAATGTCTATTCAGTTCTTTGCCCATTTTAAATAGGATTATTTTGTGAGTTTCTGGCTGTCTCTTTGATATAACTGTCGTGGTTACTGTAACTTCAGATGAGGAAAATACGGGAAGAAGAACAGCGTTGTTTGAAGTACCACGATACAGGAGCCTTTTTTAGGTGCTTCATGCGCATTACTTCCTTTAACTTTCACAGCAATCTTACACTTAATACCATTCTTGTTTTTCAGATGTTGAGACTGATTCCTAGAAGCTTTAAATAAGTAGCTTAAGGTTATGTAGACAGTAAACAGAAAAGGCAAGATTTTAATCCAGATTGTTCTGACTTCTAAGTCTGTGGTTCATCCAGCCATCTTATTACCTCTCATATCATCCCACGTCATTCACTGAGCCTTCAGGGATGACATCATTTGACATCTGCCTTTCACGCAGCGGACACTTGACTATTGAGAAATACCGATGGGGGGGTGACTGCTTTCAGTGTATGTTGTATTGATTAAATATGTGACATATTTTGTGCACAAGTAGCCTTTTTTCTTTTTCTTCTTGTCTTCTTTTTTCTATCATCAGTCTTACAAATAACCCCACAGAAATCTGTATTTTTTTTCAAGTAATTATTTGTGCTGAATTACTCTTGTCCCTATGGTCATTTCTTCATTTCCTTAATAAATATTTTTAAAAAGAATAGGTAGGCATTCGGCTACAAGTCAGAATGAGGTTGGAGATATAAAGATCTTTATGAGTTGAGTATTTATCCATGAAAGAATATATGTTTTCTGAGGGCAAAGATATTCAAATGCATAAACAAAAAAGGATTAAGTGCCCTTGTAACAGAACCAGAGTTTAGGAAAGTGATTTTTTTGCATCTTTCTTGTATTTCAGGAGAGTGAGTCATTTATAGATGCATATTAATAGTCTGAAAATTTTGGTCTGTGCATGAAAACCTGATTTTTTTTTTATACTCAAGGCATGCTGAGTGTTTTTCACTTCTTATTTTCACCTCCTTCCACTTTTTTTTTTTTTAAACAGGGGGAAACTTACTATTTGTTCACATTCAACAAGTATATTCACATCTCTGGCATTTGAAATCTGAATACAATGTCATTAATTTCGAGAACATTTGTGGTCATAGATGCCCACTTTGTCGCAAGACTTCTTTACCTATGATCTCCAGCCAAGGGGTCCTGCCATCAGGCCCTTCACTGGTCCTCCGTCTCTGAATCAAGATATTCCTTGCTTCTTTAGCATCCAAAGAGGCCACCCTCCAAAGCTAGTTAAACAGAAATTTCTGGTGCTAGGTCCGACTTTACTATTGACTAGCTGTATGAAATTTGGCTACCTGACCTCTTCAGACCTCAATTTCCTGAGCAATTAATAACAAATTGGAAATTCCATTCTTCGTTCTGGGTTGTTCCACCTAGGAATTTTCACTAGCTTCTCTCTGAGTTGCATAAAAGTTTAAACATGTGGCTGTTTCGAAATTCATCAAAACCTAAAATCTTAAGCATATCGACCATTTACGATGGGGCAGAATGCCTGCTGAATCTTCACTCTGTAGGGAATTAGGAAAGCACATCAAGGGCTTGCTTTCGGGGGGACCTCTTGGTGCATCGCTCAACTTCTTGGGCTCAGTTTTCATCCCTTTTAAATAAAGAGAATAGACTGGAAGGCTTCCAAATCTTCAGAATTCAGATGCTTTGAGATACAATATCGGAGGCTACGACCTCCTGCCTGAATTGATCACTTCATTTAGTGTAAAACAGATAAAAGCAAACTTTCACTTTAATTTTCAGACAATTGAATGAGAATTTAGTTTGGAATAAGGAATAAAAGGTAAACATTTCTGTTACTGTTTTCTCAATTGATTCTCATTATTTTCTTGATATTGTCTATATCTGAATAGGTAAGTCATATTGATATTAGGATATTTAAACAAATCAGAACTCCGCAAATCCACATGGAACAAAGAGATCATCACGGAATTATATTCATTCCCTTCAAAAGCATTTCCTTTAATCCAGTTTGTTATACCTATAAGTGCTTTCTTATTTTGACAAGAGAGTTTTGGGAAGCAGCAAAATGTCAGAGTACAGCCGACCATGACTAGACCTTTCTTCAAACGACGCTAAGTCCTACTCAGTGTCTTACAGATGTTTCGTCACTGACTTCAACCTCAACAAGACTAAATTCTCTTTCAGGGAAAGCATTTTTCACAAATGTGAGTGTGGTTTGGAATTTGTTTATGACTTTTTCAGCATTAACAGTCTGTATAGGTTTCCTAAGAGCAATTTCAATAATTTAGTGAATAGGATGGACTAAACTAGTGGTGCTATTTCAGAGCATGGTTAAAAGAAGGCTGGGATGCTTATATATAGTGTTCCTGATGAGAAATTCATAATATTTTCCAATACATTGCAGAGTTATGTTTAAGAAAGATACTGTAAATCAACAAAAAGGGGGGTGGGTTAGTTAGAGTAATTTCCATGCACCACAACCCAAATTGGTAAAGCTTTATCACAAGCGATCACACTAATGGGTTAGAAGAGAGGCTATCCTCACCCTAAGTACACATGTGCAGAGCTACACTTTCACTGAGTCTCACATCCGTATCTGTGATCACCTTACACAGATGTAAATCAGTAAGGGAAGATATTCTCAAGCAGAAAAACCAACTCTTAGATCCAGAAGTGACAGCGAGGTCTTTTCATGCTCCCTCTTCATTTTGCATTCTTCTCTTCTTATTCCCATCTCTCATCTGGCCCTGGTCCCTGTCTATGAAGGCTGTACTGCTGCAACCCTATCCACATTCCAGAGGCCTCATATTCTCCCCTTGTCAAAACCCACCTCAAAGAAAGTCTCTGAAAATACTTTTTTTTTTTTTTTTTCGGGGATATACAGCAACTTAAAGTATTGCCATGCCCAGGAGATTTGCATTTTAACAGGAACCAAATGCTTGGGGCTAAGAAACGAAACTCTTACTGTGTAATTTCAGGCATCAGTAAGCAGATGGGACATTTATTTGGGTGGCCTGAGGGATTTTCCTGAGCTTCTGGAACTAGGTGAGTCTTCTCCGATTCAGTCTATGCAGAATTTTTCCAGACGTTGCTAATATTACCATCATCTGCATCACTTTTTTGATTGTAACATGTCTCTAAGTTCAGAAACTCATTCTCCAGTAACATTTATGAAAACCTGAAATGTCCTGGACAATACAACTCAAGTTCCCATGTTATGTATCCAACATTTCTCCTCACCAGAGTTCCTCAGTATTTCAGCACTCATTGATGGGTTTCTATGTAATTTCTCTACCTATCCTTACATGGCAGAATCAAGGTTGGGCAGATTGGAAGAGGAAGAGCAGGAATAAGCAACCAACAATATGGCCAAACAATGCATGGTATGGATACCCCTACTTTGATCCTTCAGACTGATAGGTACCATTCATTAGTTTAGATCATGTCACCTATAGTGACAGATTCTTTAAATCAAATAGTCGCCTTAATCTACCACTGCCCTGTTCCTTGAATAATGGTAACTTTGATTCATACTCCCTAGAGTTAAACTGATAACACCAAGGCTGCTTTTAGGAGATCTTTGATTTCATGCCAAAACACAGAATACCACAGGACCATTGGTATACCACCATTGAAGTACCAAAAAGAAAAAAAGGAGAGAAAAGCAACGTCAAGGGCGCTACCTCGAAATGAGGAGAAGCCTAACGGGCTGGACTGCTATTGCTAATTTGATCATTGGGACTCTGGTCCTGGATCTGTGGCCATCATCAGTTCTACTATGTACGGATCAGAATCAATGTGATTAAAATTGCCAAAATGAAGGAATGGTGCACCTGATACAGATATTCTTGCAATGACCATAGGCTATTCACCATTGCCACAACTTTTCTAAGTTAAAAAATCTTGTATCTTAAGATTACCCTAGGCTTCTGAGTACTCTGTTGTAACGGGTTTTACAAAATAGATACCAGTTTTATCTCTTGAAAAACTACCTTCATTGTGTTACATTGTTCCTGGAAAATCTGTTACAAAAACTAATTCCTAAAAGATAAAGGCAGACTCTTTAGTGTATTACTCAGAACTCTGAAGTCTCAGTCCACCTGCCTTTTCAACTTCATGTCTCATGAATCTCCTGTATTAATCCTCCATTCTACCCTAGGTATTTACTCATTCTTCTCCAAATTCCCCTAGAATTTTCTCACTTCACTGTCTCACTGCTTACTCAATTACTGAGATTTCTTCCTACTCATATCTTTTAATTTTTCAATAGGTAAGTCAGGTCATACCTCTTCTAGGAAGCCTTCTCAGACTACCTAACTCTCAAATACTTCCTCTTCTTTGGAACTGGTAACTATTGTTTCATCTATTATTCAGATGATAACTAATCAAGTGCTGTCTTGTGATACCACATTCATTTTGTTTAAAACTTTTTGCCTTTCCTTATAATTATGTCTGGTAATTTACATGTCCTGTCCCCACAGTTAAAGAGGGATTCATAAAAAGAGATGTTCAAGAAATAATTTTTGATAAAGAGATAATTCATTAAAAATGGCCAGACTGAAGCCATTCATTTTGGGGACGTAGGAAATACTTTATTATTAGAATGTGCTGAATTTTTTATGCTAGTACTTCCACAGATCTATAAGTTTGTTCTCTCCAATTTAATGCAAGAGACCTCTACTGTCAGCACAACTGTATCTTCAAAAATCTTTTGTTATAGAGAAAATTCATAGTAAATTTTGAACTTGCATATTTTCCTTAGTCTCATTAGAGTAGACGTTTAATTGGCATTATGGGAATAACTGGGGCCTGTGTTTGTAAATTGAACTTTCTAGGTTTTTCTTTTTAATCTGTAAAAATGGGGAACGATTAGCGTGTCTTCCTTAGAAGGTTATATAATTTAACAATTTAACAGTGGCTCTCAGGGTGGTTATTGTAACCCCCAGGAGATATGTGGCTATGCCTGGAGATACACCATGCCTCGCACACAGAGAAAGGAGACTGGTACTGGCATCTAGTGCATAGAGAACAGAGACACTGCTAAACACCTCACAGTGCACAGGACAAAGAATTATCAAACCCAAAACATCAATAGTGCCAAGGTTGAGAAACCTTGATATAGATCATGAATTTGGATATATGTTCAGATAATTTATTGAATAAATTACAGTCAGTACTTGCGAATTAAGCCAACTATCTCTGTCGAATTAAAAATTTCTTTTGTCATTCCGCTGTGGTTGATCTTGGTCTATCTCTCATACCTGTGGTAAGAAACAGGTAGTTCATGAGGCCTGGCTAGATAGATTTGACTAGATAAACCCTTCATTATTTTGTCTATGATAGATAAGATTTGACTAGAGAAACCCTTCATTATTTTGTCTATGACAGATAAGATTTATTGCACAACTGTTAACCTATAATGTATGAGTCACAGGCCTGCTATTATTATGGTAGAAGCTTTAGCTTATGTAGACCCCAATAATTTACAAGTATTTACAATATTTTTCCCTAAAGACAGTCAGTCATAATTGTTATGAGAGAGTCCATTACAGACTGAGAGCCAAATGAGATGAGCAAACTGGCACAGTGCAGCCAGAAACAGTAAAGTGTTGATAAATAGTTACTCAACTAATATCACCAGCAGTATTCAAAGATACAGTTTGAAATAAGCACTCCACAAACAGTAACTTACACAGAGATATAAATGGAATTTTATTTTATTTTATTTTATTTTTCGTCTTTTTGCCTTTTCTTGGGCCGCTCCCGTGGTGGCACATGGAGGTTCCCAGGCTAAGGGTCGAATCAGAGCGGTAGCCACCGGCCTACGCCAGAGCCACAGCAACACGGGATCCGAGCAGCGTCTGCGACCCAAACCACAGCTCACGGCAACGCCGGATCATTAAACCACTGAGCAAGGCCAGGGGTCGAACCCGCAACCTCATGGTTCCTAGTCTGATTCGTTAACCACTGCGCCATGATGGGAACTCCCTAAATGGAATTTCAAGTCAATGTGCTGAGTAACTAAAAGATATCCCACACCTTCCTTCCTATCCGTGGTCACATGGTGAGTTCCTATTCATCTTACGAGTCTTTACACAGGATTTATGTCTCTAAAAGTGACCCCAGATATCTCTCTGCTATTCTTGGGCTCTTGGTATAATTAAAAGGTCCTTTCCTAATTCCATAACCTCCTGGTATTTCTTTCATTTCACTCTTAATTATATTATATTTACAGTTTTAATTGAATTGTACTTAATCCTTAGTATTTATTTTCCTGTGTCTTTCTCCCTGCCCCCAACTTCTCAGCCTCATCCCCAAAAGACTATGGGCTCCCCCAGGCAGAGGCTCAGACTTCTTTATAATTGGAGTTTAAGCATCTTGCAAAAAGTAGGTGTGTTATTTATCATATCATTGAATAAATAGATATGCTGTACTGAATTCTTATTTCTAGGAAATAATGCTGAATTCCAAAATAGATTAACTTCTGGTAATATGTTAAAAACATCTCTTCACTCTTCAGGGACTCAATGAGGATTTGACATCTAGATATTACTCAAGCTTCTTGTGATGTAATGAGGACTTTAATTCATCTCTAAAATAAAACTTATACAAGGACAAAGCCTGTCAAAGACTTTGATTTCCCTCATTGCTTTTCTCGTTCACTCAACTGCCAGTCCTTGAAGGACTGAGGGTCATCCAGAATTCCTCAGCGATCCCTGCATGACAGAAGGTCAGGACAGCTGGAGGCAAAGAGAGAAGGCTCAAGTGGACCTCAGATATCTTCTCTCTTTTATTACAGCAGATGTAAACAGACTGGTGAAAAATCTAACAGAATAAAATGACCATGAATTGATTATAAACCTTGCCCAAAACTTGGAAAGATTTATGAGTAATTCATTATGGTACAAAAGATACAGTAATAACAGGAGTTCCCTTCATGGCTCAGCAGTTAACAAACCCGACTAAGATCCATGAGGATGCAGCTTCCACCCCTGGCCTCGCTTAGCTGAGGATCCGGCGTTGTGGTGCGCTGTGGTGTAGGCCAGCAGCTGAAGCTCCAATTTGACCCCTGGCCTGGGAGCTTCCATATGCCACAGGTACAGCCCTAAAAAGCAAATATATATATACATATTTAATACCATATGATGTATGTAATAATTACTGTGTATGATATATAATTCTTATGCATGTAGTTGGGATGTGTGTGCTTTTGGATATGTATGAATTAAGCTTGCAGATTTAGGAAACAAACACCTAGGATTCCATTTTCCATTGTGCCACTCACCATTGGTACATTTTCCAAGCTTTTTACCCCTCTGTGCCTTTGACTGCTCATCTGCAAAGTGCAAGTAACACAGTATCTGCCTCATACTGTTAGTGTGAAGATTAAAATACAAAGCACGATTTCACTATTATTAACATTATTAAATACCAACTGCTTGGTAGTCAAACAATTCACTTCCTAATCTGATACATATGGTATATCCCATCTTAGGTAGGTGGTTATAGTTTCCTTCTAATTTTTTCCAAATAACGTTGCTGCGGAAAATTCCGTTCCTTATGCTTCTTGCCTCTCTTCTTGCAGAATTAGGCAATTTGGCAGTCCAATCATTAGAAAGTTGTCCTCCATCTTTAATGCCCTGAGTCACCACGTGCTCTCTGGCTTTTCCTAAGTGTTTTGAGGTCTCTGTAATGTTTTGGAAATAGAAAACCAAATGATGGAGCTCACAGGTTAGGTGAGAGCCTGAGAGATGAGGACAGACAAAAAAAGGAGGTATTCTCTCTCAAACAGCAGTTTACCGCCTTGATAAATACGGTGTCTCTGTGGACATTTTTCTCCTTCGCCTCCTTTCTCCATTATCTGGCTAGAGCAGCTGAGTTGTTGCAAAGCTGCTGTATCTGTCTCTTACTTTTACTCCACCCTTTCCTTTTGTCCCCTGGAAAACACTACTTTCTCGGACTGACAACTGAATCAAGTTCTTTCTGAAATTCAGGATTAAAGGCAGTTGCTTTTATAAAACCTGTCTGTGATCATCACCCCTGAAAGTTTTTTTTTTTTTCCTAATCTGTTAAGAAAATAGGAAGAAAAGCAAAATTTAAGAGGGAAGGAAGGAGGGAGTGGGAAAGAGAGAATGAATCTGCGATGAGAATCTGAAGCAGGAATAGAGGAAGATTGATTGCCTGACTCAGTGATGAGCCAAGGTGAGTAAAACTTCACTGGTAGCTTAGTGTTTCAACACAGAGGGCGGTTAACTCTTTCAGGCTAGCAGGGTGATTGGTTATGCTTCTTGCTTTCTAAGAAGGATGCAAGAATTAAGACTCTATTACGATCCAGAATCTAGCGATTCATAGGTTCACAAATGTATGTGTAATGTAGACTAAATCCTGCATGAATTCTGGTATCCTGATAGGCATTTAAGATATAAAAAGTTGTGGAAGACAACCTCTATATTTAAGTAATTTGAAAGCATGCTAGATAGGTGACATGACCACCACTTAATGAATGAGATGCTATAATAAAAGATGCCAAATTATGTGGCATATATAGTAAATGCTTTTGAAAGTCAAAATAAGAAGAGTGAGCTTAACCTGTGTCAGCACCATCAAAGACCACACACTGGAATTGCGAAGTGTTTTCACGCCTTCTTTAAGAAGCTATTTATTGATCATCTACTATACAGGAGGCATGGTGTCACATACTTCGCTTATGAGATAAGGTACATGACGTGCTCAGCAGAGTCCTAGTGATGATGACAATGACAACGCTCATCATTTCCAGGACAGCTAACCTTGTGCAGTGATTAGAGAATGGAATTTGGACCTAGACTGTCTGGTTCAAAGCCTGATTCCACCACTTTCTAGCTACATGACCTTGGGGAAATTATTAACCTCACTGTATCTCATTTTATACATACGTAAAATGAAAAAAGTTATACTTCATGCCTCCTAGAATTTTAATGAAGATTACAATTTTGAACTTTATAAAGATGTAGAATAGCACTTTCCTCATATTAATCACTTTTACAATATGTATTGAATAAATTATCTTACCAGGTTCTGAGTCCCATAAGAGTGGAGGACCATATAGCTTTTGTTATATGCCCTGCACTTATGAGAAATCAAAAATTAGTTGCTGGATGATAATAATAATTAGTATTATGTATATTATTTTGCACTAATTATTATAAATCTTTTTGACTGAGGCATACATCAATGTTGCAAGTTTGGCCTGAGCAATACTCCAATATTCTCGCTAAATTATCTACATGTACAATCATTGTTTTGAATGCATGTACAAGAAATAAGATAAAAAAATCAATGCCCTTCTATCACACTAAATGCAATTTGCTATTTTTTTGGAATTTGGCAAAAACCATGTACATGTCTAGAAATCAATTTAAATGGTTGTGAATACTGAACGGATAATTTTTAAAAATAAAGATAATATCAAGTTCATGTTTTTACTTGTTACCAATTAACTGAAATTTTGTCTTGTCACCTATAACAAATGATCATTGATCTTACAAGACCGTCGCAATATGGAGGCTTTAAATAAAGGCGATTTATGACCAATTTAGTGTGTGCACTTTACAGAAAGTGGTGTCTACAGTGCGTCTTTTATTTGCGGTAAGGAATGTATTTTTTCCATTCTTGTTTGAACTATCCCTCAATCACCACTGGTCTCAATTACTTCCGATTATGCACAGAGAGTTGAGAGGATGGAGGAAGGGACGTGGAGATGTACGTGGTCCTTTCCTCTGCTTGAGGATAACACGTCCTCAAGATCGAGGACACGATAGGAACCACAGTCACACAGCACCGACAAACTTTCGCAATCAAACTAATCCTTCTTAGCAAAGGAAGAAAATATAAAACATGAACTGCTACTGGATAGAGAGAGCTCGGGCCAAGGGATGAACAGGCCATAAAGACATCTGTGTGTTCTATTGATCTGGCTACCTATTTACTTTTGGAATTAGAGGAATAAGAGTATTGGCTTTGAGAAAAAGCTCTGGTCTCTGTCCTACTTTATACTGTAGTATAAATGGAAAACAACATAGTAAGACATCCTTCGGGAAACAGGTAAACATTCTCAAACCCCAAGAGCCGCTCCACGTGTTTGGTCACCAATACAGGCCCTGTTGACAGCAGTTTCTGAGGCATCACAAGTTCTCAATTATCAGTAGGATGTTTCAAGTCTTTTTTCATGAAGATTTCCAAAACTCGAGACGTTCAACAAATAGGTACGTAGACTGACCAACTATTTACACCTTGCCCTATCTGCCTGAGCAGCCTCTTTCTCTATCTCTTCTTTATTTATACGAACCATTTAAGAGAAAGACGAAGGTAACATTGGGCCTTTTATCCCGAAATAAATACAATTATCCTTCCTAAAAATAAGAACACCCTCTAATTCAACCACTGAACAATTAGTAAAAACAGAAAATATAACATCGATGAGTTTAATTTTAGTCACCTGATCAGGGTGCTCTCCACCAGCTTCCTCATTTTTTTCATTCCTATTTCCCCACTGCAGTTAATAAGCAGTTTTTGAGGAGATACTTTGAGACTATGTAAATACCCTCTTTTTCATTAAAATTTAACCTACAGGTTTTAGCAGCCATTGATGATTTTCTAACACCATCATTTTTCTCCTAAATTATTTGTTGATAAGTACGATTCCAAAGAGATATTTTCAAATGGTGAGCTACAGCTATGTATAATTTCTTTAAAAAAGGAAATCACACTAAAAATAAATGGATGCATAGTCAATGGCCACAGAGATTAGAAAATGGAGTTTAATTTTAACGCTGGGACACTTTCTTTTTCAGGATTAAGATCCTTCCTCTGCAACTATGGCACCAAACTATGAACCAGCTGGGTCTGGTTAGCCCTGGTTCATTGCGTAAGCATGAGTAAATTCCTAAGTCATTTGGATATTGATTTCTCTTTCTTTAAAACCAGTATAATAATAGTAGGCATTGTTTACTTTAGAAGAATGTTGTAAGTAAAAAAGAAGAGAGTGTTAGTACGATAAATATTTGAGGTCTTTGATGAATGTATAAAGCTCATATCACATTATTAACCTTATTAGATCTATAAATAGTTTTCCTGTTTCTGAGGGTACTGTATCCTCAAAATCTCATTCTATATTAGGCACCGGTGCCAACTCCCATGACCTGATTTTTGGAACGTGTAAGAGCTCTTGCCAAGAGACCCTGACACAAAGGCAGCATACGTCAGCATCCAGTCTTCCTTACTCACACTTTCTCTTTAAAAACATTTCCGATTGATGCTCAAGGCATCTATTTCACAATCTTAATTTCAATTCGCCTCACCCTTAGGTGGGACTCTTTCCTGCTGATTTCGCAAAAGTCCAACTTTTCCTATTTGCAACTAGATTAGAAAGAGTATTGAGACTGTGACAGTGAAACTGACTGAGTGACTTCCCACTGGGATGAACTCAGCTCAGACTCTAAGTTCTGTCCACAAAAAGCAAAGCTTCTATCAACTCAGAAAGCAAAAGCACGGTCTGTCCAAGGGGATCTTCTCAGCAGAGTTCTCCACAGAGAAGGCACACAGAGCACAGGTGCTGGGTACCATGGAGGCCTTCTGCAGAGCCCTCGAATCTAGTGGGAGAAGGAGCCTGCTGCAAAGACTCTGGGAAAACAGCTCGTCAGCACCCCCCAGATTTAACTTGGGAAATCAGCTTGTTTCCAGTGATGATCCTTTGTAAAACATTAAAGTGACGTGAGAGATTTTCTCACCTAAATATAGACATGCACCCCTTAGTCAAGCTTGATTAATCTTCTTAACCCCTCTGCAATGGGGACTGCTTATAGTCAACTGCAGGATGATTCTCACAATTGGCTCTCGCCTCAGCAGGAAGCATCTAAGAAGCTTCATGACTAAGCCAGAGATTGTCTGAGGTGCTCCAGTAGCCTGTTTATGTTATGGAGCTGAATCACCTGGCTTTATTCTTGTTTGGCCATACCTACCTGGCTCCCTGACTCCCTCCTGGCTCTGGACCTAATCAATTATGCCTTACTTATAGACAGACTTGATCTCAATAATCTTATTCATCTTAACCTTCCCTTGACGATATGAGCTCTGGTTTCTCCTGTCTGTTGTGGCCCACTGTCCCAGGACAGCAGAGCAGAAACGTGCTGTATGTCCAAAGAAACCAGAAATGGACACATCAGAAAGCATTAGGATCATTACTGGCTGATTGTTACCAGCCCCTTCCACCAGAGTTCAGTGGATATCTCTGGAAGAGATATTTAGCCACACCTGTAAAAGCAGGTATGACTCCTTTGCTGGGCCTTTTATCAGTATTATACGCTTAATGAACAAATTCTACACAGTTTCTGTTTATGAACGAGCTGATGACTCAAATGATCAAGTCTGTTCAGTTTCTAATTAAATTCTGTGGAAACCCCAAACCGAGGTGATAATATCATGCCTTAGCCTAAATAGTGATTTTTTTTTTCACATTAGGAAAAACATCATAAATGAGGATGGGATCGTTCTAACAAAAATGAATCAGACCATCCTAATTTTCGACCAGTTTTTGCTCTTAATGATTTTAAATACTGAAAAAGGAAGAAGAAAAAATGCATTTGACTTTAAGGTTGTCACTATCAGTATTTCCACTATAATTCACTGTTGATATTGTGCTGATTGATTTGGGCATGTCACTTAACCCCATGTGTCCTTAACTCAAAAGAGTTGAAGAATGCGGTGAAATAATGCCTTCGGTGCTTTTCTAAAATGAATTCACATTCTTTTTTATTTGGGGGGTACTTAAATTTCTCAGTTGTATCCTTGAATTCGACCACATGCTTGGAGATGGCTCATGTTGATTGTGCATAAGATACATATTAGGCTACGTATGTATTTCCAAAGTTAAGTGGCCAAATTGTGCTTTTAAGGCACTGGCCCAAGGGCTTCAGCCATAGCATGACACCAATGCAGACTAAGAAGGAGTTTCTTTTGAGTGATTTTAACATACTTTGTATACTTTTTTCAAGTATAGTCACTGTTGAAATTCTCTGATGTTCTCATCTAGTTGTATGGAAGTATTAAAAGCACCCATTTGATTCATTGGGGTTTTTTTTTAGGTGGAAAGTTTCAGAGTATTCCTTATAACTAAGGTAGCTTTTAAGAAACTTCTATAAGTAAAGGTTAACTGCATTTTTCTTCATGATAATAAATGCACTTTAACTGCCAAAGCTGTAGCTCAAGAGTGCAATGTGAAGTTGTGCCCAATTTCAGGAAGATTTCAGAACTTCTGATGTGTTGAGGACAAACTGCCCAATTTGAACAACATTTTATTCTGAATGGTTTTGTAACATTGGCCACTCTTCAGCAAGAAGTGAATTTTGAAGTTTTCATGCCACATCTCTCCTGCTTCCTTGTTTATCAACCATCAGAACACACACACACACCCTTCAATAAGAATTCCAGAAAAGATTATCTTTCCAAAATGTGACCATTTTTGACATTTTGAAAATTTTCTGAACAAAACGCAGTTGAACACCTGAAGTTTTCAGAGGGATTTAAAGAAATATATTCTAGTTATTACAACACAGTTTAATAAAAGAGATAAGAGATGACCTAAAGATTGTTTCCAAGAGAAAGACAAATCAGACAAAAATGACAGGCTTTTTACATGCCAGATATTTTGTAGATCAGAAACTCAGCATAGGATACAGTTAATTATAAAGGAAGAAAGGGTAAGATACTTACCTATATCTATGTATCTATATATACACACATATGTATGTGGCCATTGTGTTTCCCTTTATCAAATACTCTGTGGGTCCTCTTCTAGGAATAATACATGCTTTACTTTTCTCCAGTTAACATTTAAAATATATATTTTATATTTTGCTAAATGACATATGCTGAAGTATAAAGACGATGTGCCCATTCTCAATGAAAATGCAATCATTTCATTCTAATGCAGGATCTAGCTACATAATCTCACCACATTTCATTTGCTTTGAAAAATATATACTGTGTATACTCTCCAGAAGGCAACTGCTTCTCCCCAAAACATGCTCTACTTCTTTTAAAGCCTCTGGTAAAATTTTTATCTAAGCCATCACATTTAGCAATTTGTAACTGATCTAATCTCTCCACAAAATCCTTGCTTACTGAAATTGCATCCAGCCGTTCCTCCCTATAAACCTTTCGGTTCACATAAAACTGAATGACAACCTATGTCTCTCCTCCTTTTTATGCTCATCTCCTGCTGCTTTCCTTTTACCCCAAAAGAAACAAAAAGTGATGAACTTAATCAGAAATCATGAATCATGTCAGCAGTTACCAGTGGTAAAATTATGAAATAATCACCTAACATTAACATCATTAAAAAGAGCCACAATGTGAGCAATCATTAGATGGAATTTAATTACTTACAATGTTCTTTTTTTACATGTCCTCAAAAGGAATATTACACTTTTTAAAGATTTATGGCTAGATGCCGTTGCGTGAAGAAGACTTTCCTTTTATTCATTCATTTTAAAAAATCACTCATTCATTTTCCAAATATTTACTGTCTTCTATGCACTGTGTTGTAGGTATGAAGTGTATAGCAATGAACAAAAAAATAGGCATATACTAAACAATTGTTTAATTAAATATATTGTCTCAGTAATGAACTATAAAATAGAGTGACACAAACATTGGTTACACAAGCCTATTTTGAATAAACAATCCCATTTGGGTAAACACTTTTTCTTATCTTCTGTAATAATTACTAGCATTGTATTTGACACAGATTAGGTGTTCAACTAATGTGTGTTTAATGATGAAATCTCTGTTGATACAAAGATGAAATCTTTGATCTTTTAGATTACCAAATTCCACCTATTACGGTTTCTTGAGTCCTATATTAAGCTTAGGACAAAGATCGCTATCCAATTATATGGCAAATTCTGGCCAGTACTTAAACTAATTCCTGACAATAGAAGTGTTTGGGAGGTTTATCCATATCGTTGGTGACTTGCATTCTCTGAATTTTATGACTATACCTGAACTTTCACCAGACTCCATAAATGTCTGCATTAATGTGCAGAAACTATAACAGTTGTGAAATTAAGACCAGAGAACCTACGTGGTTCTTTATTAAATAAGGTAAACTGATTAAATTAGGAGAAGTGTAATATCTCTCAGTAAGACAGGAGAGATGTTTACATGAAGTCCTTCCATGCCCTGAACAATTTGGCTCATATATTTTAAAAAATGAGGTATTATCTGAAGGATAAGAGTAGGAATTCCCGCCTTTTTTGTATCCTATAGCACTTGATTTAGACAGGGCATTTTTATGGCCACCTATGGAACAAGTGGTTGACTGATCAATTGACTAAGTTATTTCTCCTGAAAGAATAAACAGGAGTTCTGAAAAGGGTGAAGAGCAAGTCCCACTTTGAGATTTCCAGACATGATGTGCAATGCAGTAACTTCGGGGGAGTCTGTTTTCCTTAGAAGAGGTACACGGTGTGTCTTCCCCAGCTCCCCGTTTCGTTTCTCACTTTGCTTTACTTGAGAAAGCCTGTCATCCAGGTAGGAGGAAGATGGCTTCCTTCTGCTTACATTTTTTTTTTTCTGACGCTGCATCTCCTTCAGAACACAGCTTAACTGAAGGGTGGGTGTCTTTTGTTAGACTCTGAATGTTGGGTGGAGGTTTTATTCGCATTCCTCTTGCTCCAAAGTTCAAGTTTTTCTGAATTAACATATTCCCTTAGTCCCCTACCCAGCCCTCTGGGTGACTGATTGTTCTAAGATGCTGGCTTGGTGAGCTCTTACAGTTGTGATAGCTTTCTAAGGCTTCCAAAAAACTTTTCAAATCATTTAAAAATATATTTAATTTTTAATTTAAAATTAAAATAGTTTTAATTTAAAAATATATGTCATTTCTGTTTTCAGTCAAAGGATTGGCATGGATAATCTAACCTCGTCTAATCAGAAACACTAATTGGAACTATCAATAGTTTTTCTTTTCTTTTCTTTTTTTGTCTTTTTATGGCCACACCCATGGCATATGGAAGTTCCCAGACTAGGGGTAAAATCGAAGCTGCTAGCTTTTCTCAATGGATTTCTTTTGGATTGCACTTTCCTGCCATAGTTAATGTGACAATTACCACAGGATTCCTTAAGAAGAGAAATTCTACCCTAGAACTGGCTCATGCCTTAGAATTTCTGTATCCTGAATTCTTACAAAATGCATCACAAACTATACTATGCAAATATGCATATAGGCTACATTTTCAAAGTTAATATGCTAATATTTATAATCAGTAACAAAATATAGTTATTAGCTTATACAGAGAATGTACTACAATATTCTGCTATCACATTAACAAAGGTTTTATTCTTTTGTTAACAGTATGTCTTCTCTGTGATATACAATGAGCTTTTGAACAAATTAATCCCAGAACATCGACTAAATTTTGTGTGTATAAACAGAGTCTTCTCTATGTGGTTCTGCCACACTCTTTCCCTAATATTTCCACTCAGAAGTAGCAGCATCTTTAAGTTATCTGCATTGTCCCAAAATTATCGAGTATAATGACACCATTATCCAGACAAAGTACAATGCCGATCAATCCCTGTCCTCCAAGATAAAGGCCATTTAATTGCATTTGTTTATTAAACCCATATTTATTGGATGCCGAATATGAGTCAGGTGCAATGACAGACATTGAAAAGTTGACTAAATACAGAAGATTTGGTCTACAGTTAGACTCTTTTATCTCCAAGGGAGTCTCTTTTCTAATATTTTTGAGAAAAACTCTACCGTGGAGCAGCTAGTGCGTTACCTACAGCATGATTTCCCTTTCAGATGATGCTCCCTAATAATTTCCCAATAATGACAGCATGAAGGCAGCTGAGTCAGTTATCTTGCCTTCTCTTTTAAATGATTCATGGAGATAATTATCTAAACAGGAAAATATGGCATAGCTTATATTTCATTTCTTCATATTAAAGGTTTCTTAAGAATACTTCTACTTAAATGAAGCCACCAGTATTAATGTTTTTTGGAACAGATTTAATCAAACAACAGTTGAGCTGACCCCTCTCTCAGTAGCATCATATTTCATGTTCCTCTTTGCTCTTCAGCCTGAAAATTTTTATTTTAATGTAATGTGTCACGTGTATCCGCTGAGATACAAACAGATGTTACTATGCACAACATTTAGAACATTAAGAATTAGATCCATTTTATTCCTGCATATATTGAAAAGTCTGAGTCGAAAAACAATAGGTTGTGTAAGGAAACCAGGACATGGTAGAGACTTGAATAGAGCAGCGCTCTTCTACCTCATATTATCCTATAGGCTCGAACTTCCCCATCATTAAAATACGTAAGAACAATGTGGTAGGAGCTGAGTACATGAGTGTTCCTTAATCAAGTACGTTCTTTCAAATCTACTCTGGAATTTCTTTCTACACTGAATTTTCAGGCTGGCTTATGCATGAAAAGGATATATTCTGAAACAGCATGCTTGTTTCCACCCCAAAAGATTCCTCATTTTTATCAAGTAATGACATCATTTCATATTGTTTCAGAAATGGAATGAGCAAAATTTTAGATGTAATCATCATTCTTAAAACTTCCTACATAAACCCAAATTTAGAATTAAGAAATATAAACTTTTATAAATCATATCACCATAGGAAATCCCTCAAATTATAATGTGGATTTCTTCTGATCATAACATTAAGTTTGAAACTTAACATTTCTACTTTATTTCTCATATCAGAAACACCTTCCAAAAGCATTAACTAATCACGTTAGATAACAATTCTGTGATGAACTGAGCATCACATTGAACCATTTGCTGCAGAATATCAAGATAGTCTATGTATATATGTCACTTTTGAGGTAATAATTATAGCTATGTGCAGTAAAGTATTTATTACCTTATCTAATTAATACACATTTTGGCATGTCAGGGTTTGTGGGTAATTACAGTTCTCTATTGCGGTAATAATTTGTATGATTTATGAAGCCTATGAAACAACACTGTGAGCCAAAAAGCTGTCTGGAGTAATTACAGTCAAGCAGCCTGATCAACAGGTACACCCAGCCAAGAGAACACAGCCCCGAGGAAAAGAGCTTCAAACAAACAGAAGCAATGGGAGCTGCTCACTTCTCAGCTGCTTTTCTCACCTGAAAAAAATAAAATGGCCCACCCACTGTTTTCAGCTGTACTAACAAAGAACTGCTTGCTTAAGTCTACCTGGTTATTTGCCAAAAGTTTAGGAGCTGATGTGAAGGACTTCACCAAAGAGCTAAATATTAGCATCACAGACCATATACATTTGCGATTATTTCAGGAAAGACCCGATGCAGACACATCCAATTTGTCTTAAGAACGCCAGTGCATTCAGTGGCGACCGAAAAGTCTTCGCTAGATCAGGATGAACTCCAACTAGAAACAGAAGCCTCTCCACCTCTCAACTCTTGCCAATCCTAAGTTCTGAGTCTCATTTCCTTCTGGAACCAAGATACTTGGACAAACTGTCCAAGGAGGAATTGAGAGTGCAGCTTGTTTCCTAAGGAACTTTGCTCACATTCGGGAGGTGCCTGTCACAGAAAGCTGATGCTTGCAAACGAGCTCAACCATCACCCTCCACACTTACACAGTCACCGACAGGCAGTCGGCGGATTTCTGCGGAAAATAATGCAGGTTATTCTTTATCAGACATGACTTCTTCTTTTGCTAAGTTTATTTTGACCTTCCCCTTGGTCACTCTCTTTTGCTCCATGTTAATGCCCTCAAGGTAGGTGATGTTTTAATTGGCATTCGGCGTGTATACTCAACCAGGAGATCCTATCTTCCATTAAGAAGCAACGGGTACATTTCTGCGAACCGTTCTCAACATGTGGCAAGTTCTTAAATTGGTTCCCTCTTTCTCAGGGAGACTCATACATTTATATCCCGTAGGAGCATGTTGCATCTTTAGTTATTAACTCCAGGTAGAGTTAATAGTTCTATTTTTTTCTTCAAACTCAAAGACTAAAAGGTAATGTCAGATAATAAGGAATGCTGAAAGCAATGTCACAGGGTGTTCCCTTTAAAAGTCAACGTGAAATTGTAGAGTAAGTAACCCACCACATAACAGATACTTTTCCATAAGTTGGGATGTCATCCTACACAGAATAGCAAGTGCTCTAGGAGTGGTCTGGACTGGAAATTGGAGATTCCTCCTGACCACAGAGCAGCCACCTGCACTGGCCTCACCTTTCTCAGGCATGTGTTTTATGGTGAATCAAGGCAAAGAGAGGGAAGATAAGATAGAACAAGACTTCAGATAGAACTGAGCTCTGAGAAAGCCATAGCACATACCACACTCCGTCCCTAATTCACTTTTTATTTGAACTGGCAAGGCTCCTCTGACAGTATCTGAAATGAACACTCCCTTCTTGTGACTTTCAAAAATATACCTTCAGGGGAAAAAATGGAATAACGAAAGAAAAACCACAACAGGGAAAATTTCTTCATTCCAAACAGACATTTTTTTTTGGTAGGAAGTGTGATTTTTTTTTAGGAAGACTATATTAGAGAATGCCTTAGATCTTTTGGTTCTGAAGCTACATCTAGGCTAATTCTCGTGGCCCAGACAAAACAGAGTTCAAATCACATGATGACTCTAGAAAGAGAAACTATCTGTGCTTTTAAGTACTTCTAAATAGAATCTGATAGTTGAGGAATGATGTCCAGTCTGGGAAAGGGCCTGGCATGGTAGCAGCACCCACAATTATTAGTCCTCTCCCCGCTTGTCCCCCAGCGTGCACACCCTTCTCCCTCTCCCACCTTATGCAGTGCACACAGGCACACTCCGCACATCACTTCCTAGGAAAGACAAGGAGGTTGAAACCCCTCCAGGAAAACAGACAAAAAAGGCAAAATAAGGTTCGATTAATAAATGCAAAGATTTACCAGGTTAAAGATCAGAATGAAATCAAAAGTTACGTCAGCTTACAAGGGGAGATAAGTACAGAGTAAAACCACATCATTAATTCTTGTGATTATAACGTTATCTACCTGTTCATCATGGATTAGGCAAAACAGTGCGTTAAAACTGATGTAGGAATTACATATGTGTAGCATGGATGGCTACATGCATATATACACACATAGAAACATCCTGCTATATATATTTATATGTTTTTAATTATAGGTGAGCTGTAACATATGTAGTTCTTAATAAAGGTTATACCTTAAAGATAGTTTTCTGTCTTCAAAGACTTCTGTTGTCATTTCTGGGTAATCATTCATTTTGTTTTTTGCAACCATAAGCTTATTGGTTAGTTTCTTATTCCTTTAGTATTTACCATTTGCCAACTACTGATGTTTTTATTTAAGGGTTTTATTTTATAAGTATGTTAATTAAGAGCATGCATGGTATTCTTTTTTTAAAGTTCTGGTTTTGCTTTAAAAACTGGTTTATTAACCAAAACACTTTAAAAATATAAAAACAAGTACTACTAAAAATGTGGACACTATTGATGTTATCTTTCAGAATATTTTAAGTGTAGACCAGTTTCATTCACCTTCTTTCCCCCCCGCCATTAGTTTCTTGTTCCATTGCAACATCCAGTGGTGTCGTTATAAGCAGTAGCTATTGCCAAGGGCCTAACTCAGAGCTGAGCATGAGCAGTCTGGGCCTTTCGTCTCTAGTCAACAGGGTTCTGTTGTTTCTCACTAAACAGCAGTTCACACAAAGGTGTTGCTAGAATCGGACTCCTGGCTCTTTCTAGGAAGTGTCTTCTTGCACCTCAAGAGTCAAAAGCTCTATCTCACTTTGTTTTGCCCTCCATAAGCTTCTTTTGCAGGGAGCACAAATACAGAACAGACATCAGGTGTACCTTTTGGGATTTTTCTTCACTTTGCTAGAGAATCATTTTCTGAAGTGTGGCTTCCTTGCTTTGAAGACGCGAGCCTTTTGACATTCATATTATCATTGCTCACTTTCTGGCAGTGCCTCCAAAAGAAACAAGACAGAGGAGAAGACGAACAACTTGAACTGGACTCCTGCCAGTCGACAAGCCTGCTCTGCAAGTGGGAGGACTCATTCCCACAGTGGTACAGCTCGGCTCCCCTTGGAATTTCTTGATCTGACATCTTCTACCCGGTGACCAGAGGTTGGGGCCTGTGATAGGCTCTGATCTGAGTCTTTCCAAATTGCAGTACACCTATGACCACCTATAGCTATTATCCCAGGGTGTTTCAGGGGTTTGCTTGGAAATTCTTCCTGGGGTAGGTTCTCTACTTTCTGACCATAGAGGTGAAACTTCTAGATTACAAGGCATTAAACATAACCAGTAACGCCAGTTCTTTAAAACTCTTACTCAGGGACTGTGTCTTTAGTTTATTGTGATATTTCTAACACTAAACAGTGACCAGGATAGGAGGAATTCAATGTATATGTACTGAATGTACTAGTTAAAATACTCATAAAGTACGAAATAACTTTCAAATTGTGGAACTGTATCTCAAACTCCTACCTGCTATGAAATTTTTGAGTATCGACTTACTACCCACAAATTCTTGACTTACTCTTACCAAACAATCAAGACACTAGGGCAATGTGAGTTTGTTCAATGTCGTGTTTCTCCAACATTCACTTTAATAAATAATTTTCCTTTGTAGTGTTAATTCATGTATCAAAAAACTGTTGAATATCATGATAGATTATTTTAACAGAACTCTTTTTAAAAATAATGGCTAATAAAAATAAACTTTGGGAGAGAAATAAAAAACTCTCAGTTTACCTCAACATGATACAGTTAAATTCATCTGATAATCTCCATGTATTATTAATTTACCAAATTAAATTATTAAATTCTGACATGCTGTGTTTGCTTCCAAAATTCATTCACACAGTGTTTCCATGTAATTTAATATTGGAGGAAGCCTGAGCATACAGGGTGGACAATCTGAAGAGTTAAAACACTTGTTCCTCAATCATTTGAATGTACTCCATCAAACTTTTGTTGGTGAAGTTAAAAAAAAAAAAAAAACTTATGTGGTTAATTGAAAAGCATTTTTTACCCTCTTTAGTGCCCACAGACTAAGGAACATTAGAAGTTGGACGTTGTTAACCTTGGAAAAACACTTCAAAGTAAAATATTTTAAATGTGAAAATTTAGATTTTTAAATTTTAGTTTATTTTTTGTAATATTACCATTTTAATGAAAAGATATTTCCAGAAATCAAGTAACCAAAAATATTTTATCAAACAACATATGTTCCTATTTAGAAAACAAATGAGTAATACAATCCTTAGCAAGCAACCAAACACATCCAAAATAGACAGAATTTAGCAATTCAATTTTCCAAAATACTGTTTTCACCTATGTCTATCAGTTTGGTACTCATAAAATATATGCCTAAATCAGCAGATTCTATGTAGATATCATAATTTTAAAAAACCTTAATTTGTCTACCACATATCTAGCAGTCTCACAATATTCCAGCAACTAAATAAGGTTCAAAAAGCTTCCTTTATCTTCTGACCAAACAACCCAAAGAACATAAACTAAAGCCTAGATAATCATTTGGGTCAAAAAAATTTCTATCCTATGATTTTATTACACACAAATGTCCATGTATACATATGCTTGTATATGTATACAATATGGATATGTAAGAAATCCCTACAAATCGCCTGAAAACACCTGTATTTTTAGATGCTTCTGAAAAAACATGGTAGTATCTTAGAAACTGTACAACTACCTTGGAAAACAGTTTGGCTATATCTTAAAAATATATAAACATATAAGCCAGCCATTTCAGTCCAGTTATTAACTCACAGGAAATGAAAACATGGGTCCAAAGAGATGTACTGACATAGTCATAGCAGCTGTGTTCGTAGTAGCCCAAATTGGAAACAACGCAATAGTTCACCCACAAGTGAATGCTATGGTATATCTAGACAGTAGAAAGCTACTTAGCAATAGAAAGGAATGGACTATTGACATATAAAACAACAAGGAAGAACCTTAAAATAACGAGACTGCATGAAAGAACATGGCAACTAATCTATAATGACAGAGAGCGCATCAGTGGTTGCCCGGGGAGGAAGGGGAGAGAGTGGAGGGAGAATGGATTACAAAGGGGAATGAAGGAAGTTTTGGGGTGATACTCACTCTATCTTGATTTGGACAGTGATTTTATGGAGGTACACATATGTCAGGACATTGAATTGTTACGCTTTAAACACGGAAATTTGATACAAATAAACTCATCCGTAGAACAGAAACAAACTCACAGACTTCAAAAAACATATGGTTACCACAGAGGACAGGTTGGGGGGGGTGCGGATGGACTGGGAGTTTGGGATTGGCATATGCACACTGAGGTGTATGGACTGATTGGCCAAAGGGAAGCTGCTGTATAGCACAGAGAACTCTACCCAATATTCTGTAATAATCTGTATGGGAAAACAATCTGAAAGAGAATGGATGTGTGTACATGTACAACAATCACTTTGCTATATAGCAGAAATTATCACAACATTGTAAATCAACTATACTCCAATAAAACTTTTAAATGGAAAAAAAAATGGAAATTCATCTTATGTCAATTATACTTTAATAAAACTTTTTGGCAAAGGTAGGCGGAAAAGAAAATATATGCCACATAAATCCCCTTATCCATAAGTGAGTTTTTAAGAAATAGAGTTTAGAAGACCCATCATTACTATGACCAGGGAGAGTTTTATGTCTTTCTCAAATACCAAAATTCTCTGGAGATTTCCCATTCTTGCCTCTCCCCCCATAGCCTGGTGGGAGGCAGAAGTCAGTAATATAACTGCTTGACCATATTGTTATCTTATATATGGAAGGAAGTACTTCTTAGGGGACATTTATAAGGGTAATATGATTTCCAGGCTACCATGAGTGCCCTAGAATATGTCCTTAGCCTCCATATTTATGAATAAAAGGAGCTAATTGCAGTATTGATAGGATGAAAATAAGAAATTCACTTCTTATTTAAGTTGTGATGAATTACTTCTTACCACATGGCTTGGGGTTCCACCTTCTAGTATTGGCAGTATTTTCATCTGTCTCATGTTCATTCATTTATTCATTCATTCAGCAAATATTCTAAGTGCCTATTATGTACCAGGCCCTACTCTAGAAGCTGGGATACATGAAGCCCTTCTTCTAGTAAGATATTGCATAATTATTCCAATACAGACTTTGGGGACTGGTTAATCACGCAATTTCCATTTCACATAAAAATGATTCCTCACCGACTCTTTTCCAGGCACTGTAGTCAGGATGCAAAAAAAGGACTAGATTTTCTCTAGCTTAATGGAGATAATTTAACAAGAGAGATCCACTTTAGATAAGCAAGTACAAGTGTGATGAATGTTCTATAGCAAGTACAAGATACTGTGGGAATACAGCAAGGTAACTTCCCTGATCTTTGAGGTCAAGGCCATGCAGGCCAGTAGACGGAATCTACATGGCTTGAAGGGTGAAGCCAATACTTGTGTGATAGCTAGTTCCAGAACTAACCCATATTTTTAACCCTTGCCAATTTTGTTCTCTTTGGTTCAGGTGCCTGTAATGTTTGTGAACATTTCTTCTAGAGCCAGGGGATGCCAGGTTGCCTGTAACAGTGAGCACATGTTACTTAAAGTGCCTAGTTTCATACCAGTTTGTCCCTATTGGTTTGTAAAGATAATAATAGTAATGGATAGAATAAATGATATTCAAAACTCTTGGTCAAGGGTCTCACCAACAAGTCGGGGAGGTCTGTATTCAATTGCAGTTGTCCTTCTGAATAATTTTGAACATATTAAATTACCTTGGATAGAGAGCTTATTGCATACATTTTCAAGAACAGGTCACCATATGTATAAGCTATGGCAATTTTCTACTCAAAAGAGAACTTAGTCATATTATTCCATCAACTTACAGTGATAAAAAATATTTGTTTAATGACTTTTTTTTTTTTTAGGGCCACACTGGTGGCACATGGAGGTTCCTAGGCTAGGGGTTGAATTGGAGCTGCAGCTGCTGGCCTACACCACAGCCACAGCAATGTGAGATCCAAGCCATGTCTGCAACCTACACCACAGCTCACGGCAACACTGGATCCTTAACCCACTGAACGAGGCCAGGGATTGAGCCCACAACCTCATGGTTACCAGTCGGATTCATTTCCACTGCACCACAACGGGAACTCCTAATGAATATTATTGACAACTTAGTGTCTTTGAGCCTATGACAATTTTGTGTCTTTGTAAAATTAAAACACTTGCATTTCAAGCAAAAGTCTGCTTATTCCTGAAATACCTTGGAATTGCATCATTTGTCTTCTTTTTACTAGAGAAAACTATACTTTGAAATCTTTAGTTATCATGTTTCTGGCCCTAGATAGCATTATTTTTTGTATCATATATAAAAAGAATTTAAATTTCTCTAAAGAAGAGACAGCTTAAATCTTGTAATGAGAAATGACATTTAAATAGCTCTTGGTATACTATAGTTCTAAAGGGAACATTTAAAACAAAGAAATATGAAATTGATTTACAAATGGAGACAAATATTAATAATAATGTCTTACATTTATTAATTTTTACTATCTTCCAGGCATCATTTTAGGATATTCTAGTTATTAATGCATGTAATCCTCACAGCAAACTTATAAGTCATTATCCATTTTACAGATGAGGAACCTGAGGCTCTGGTTATTACTCTAGGTAACACAGCTAATAAGTTGAGAAGCCATGATTTGAACCTGTATTCATTCTGGTTCCAGAGTCCATGCTCTTAACTTCTGAGCAAAATGATGACTTTAAGCCTTTCCTTATTACAAGTGGTAGGAGCACCGCTATGGTGGGTGAGGTCAAGTAATTTACTGCTTAGCAAGCAACAAGAATAGAGGCTTCCCCAACAAATAGGAGACGACAGCTCCTTTAAACATGATCTTCTAATATCTCAGGAGTATTTTCAGATGGGACCCACTGGGTTCACACTGATGGGTTAGATTTTTAAAATTACAATGCATTTTGTTTAGAAGACGGATTAAAGTATTTGCCAAAATGATTTGTGTTGACAAAATGGCTTAGTACATTTGGCAGATTTATTTTGGAGAATGGAATAAATTAAGGTGTCTAGCAAAAGATGTGCTACAGCCACTGAAACAATTTCAAGTATTTCAGAAACTCTATTTTTATTCACTTTGCAAAATGTGCTTAGTTGAACTGCCAGTCCCTGTTACATTTCCATTTCTAAGCAATTAATTAAAATCCCAAATCAGTTTTTTCTTGATCATGCCAGCAGGAGTCGGTTACCATGGAAATAGGAAGATCAGTAGTATTTGGAGGAGAGAGAAAAAAATGGCTTGCATTGGTCTTTTCTTTTGGAAAACTAAGTGCCTGTCTAGAGTAGCTTGTTGGCTCAGTACTAGGAAGATCCGCTCCCCCAGTAGCAAGTGTGGCAGCGACAATTGGAAATTACTGACAGTCTGAGGATTACATTTCGCCCCCAGGGATATCATTTGGCCAGTTGAGAAAGTCATTAACTCAGCTTTTTCATGTCTTCCATCTATAGGTTAAACCCCAAATGTAATTGATTACAGAGTATTCTGTTGGAGCTAAGCAGGATTTCAAATCAATAATTGGTTATATTTTGCGAAGACCCATGGAAAACTATTTATGATGATTTTTTTTTTCATATGCTAGGCCAGTGTGTCTTAGATTGAAAGCTCATTTCCAGACAATAGTGCAAACTGAAAATGACCATGATTGAAACTATACTTTTTTACATTTTGAAAAAATGGAAGCTTCTGGGATATTATCTTTGGGTAGTTAATTAAAATCGAATTCAGGAGTTCCCGTCGTGGCGCAGTGGTTAACGAATCCGACTAGGAACCGGGAGGTTGTAGGTTCGGTCCCTGCCCTTGCTCAGTGGGTGGACGATCCGGCGTTGCCTGGAGCTGTGGTGTAGGTTGCAGACGCGGCTCAGATCCCTCGTTGCTGTGGCTCTGGCGTAGGCCGGTGGCTACAGCTCCGATTCGACCCCTAGCCTGGGAACCTCCATATGCCGCGGGAGCAGCCCAAGAAATGGCAAAAAGACAAAAAAATAAAAAAATAAAATAAAATAAAATAAAATCGAATTCAGTAGTGCTGACTTATTAAAGATGGTGCTTCAAGAAGGAAATGACAAAGGATCATACCAAAACACCTGCATTAAAACAAATCAGAGCAATCCTGAAAAAGTATAAACCTTGTTAAAATGATTTTAAAGAGGCGGGTGATAATTACGACAATAACTTTCAATATTTATTAATGGTTATGTGCCAAGCACTGTTCCAAGTAGTTGAAAAGTATCATTTCAGTGTTTCTCAGTGACACTATGAGGAAGACCCTAATATTCATAGAGGTTGTTTTATTTTATTAGAATTTATCCGCGGGAAAAGATTCCATATCCTCCTCTCTAAACTGTCTATGAAATCAGAAGATGGGTAACAACTTTGGGCTATGCTAAGGTTATACAGGTCCTGTAATGAAAATTTATATTTGTCTGATGGCTAATGTTTCTTTGAAAATCTTTAGGAACAATTCATATGTTAAAACAAAGAGGGACCCAATCAAGATTTCATGTAGCGCTCTAGCATGAAACCCCGGGGTAAAAATTACTCTAAATCATCCAGGAGATGCTCCAGTCCATATATAATGATAACTAGGAAGATGGGAATTTTTCAGTAAAGTTTTTCCATATTGCTGTGGGCAGTCAAAATAATGTTGCCATTTATGGGTATTAAATACCATTTACATTTTCCTTATAATAAAGTCCTCAGGGCATAGAGTTACCGTTGTGGCTCAGAAGTTAATGAACCCAACTAGCATCCATGAGGATGTCGGTTTGATCCCTGTTTGATCCCTGGCCTTGCTCAGCAGGTTAAGGATCCAGCATTGCTGTGAGCTGTGGTGTAGGTCACAGACACAGCTTGGATCTGGCGTTGCTGTGGCTGTGGTGTAGGCCAGCAGCTACAGCTCCAATTAGACCCTTAGCCTGGGATCCTCCATATGCCGTGGGTGTGGCCCTAAAAAGACAAAACAATAAAAATAAAATAAATATAAAGTCCTCAGGGCATATCTACATGTCTTATGCCTACATGTATTTTATAGTGATAATTCTTTAAGATGAGTGGTAATCTTTTTAGTTGATCTTTGGAAGAAAATAACACAGCCACGGTTCCCTTTTATTTACTATACGATAAATAGAAAGGTGAGGTACCCCTGGCAGCACAAGCCATATGGGTGTCTAGAATTTGGGTGCCATATCACACATGATACACTATACATGCTTATGATATACAGGATATATAATATATCTCTCCATCTACATGCCAGCTAGGCAGTAGACAGTGTTTCAACTACACGTGCACAGTAGGAAAGGTGATTTAATACCCTAACACCATGCCTGCCAATCTAAGCTCTCCCTAAAAAATGGCCTGGAAATCTGAATCAATATTTTTTTTTCAGGCCGTATTTCACTATCTCTTGCCTGTGGGGTCTTGGTTTAGACTTCCTTCTGTACCTTTTAACATCCTACATATTTATAAATTGCACTCTAAAGACTATTTCACTACTCAGGAAGGAGAAATCCTAGAAGAATCAGACCCATCTATTGATTTCAAGGGACATAAAATCGTATCACATTCTCTATAGCACAGAATATAGTGATCTGAATGCCTTGGCAACGTAGGAATGCTTGTTGTTACACTCATCTCATAATGAAGGTCCCATAAGCTATAGTCAAAGGTAAACAGAATGTATAAACTAACATCTATTAATTTTATTTGCAACCATCCACTGAGCACGTTGTGTTCCAGATATAACACTAGGTATTGGGGAATGCAAAGATATATGTTATTAAAATGAAAGGCAATAAACCATTTGATCACACTGAGAAAGAAAGCCACACGAAGGGAGATAGAGGGGTCTGTCAAGGTCCCAGCTTTTCTAGCCATCCAGCTGTGGCACCAGACATATGAGCAGAGTAGCCAAAATCTTCGTCCACCTGAGATGGGCCCTGAGATGCCTCCAAGCCCAGCTGTGATCTCTACACCCAGGCAAGAACCTCTCGGCTGACTCGGGTCAGCACACCAGACAGCATGAAAGAATAATAAATTACTGTTTTAAGCAATCAGGTGTTGGGTAATTTGTTGTATAGAAATAGATCATTGGAACACTTTGCTGATGCTGTGCAATCTTAGACAAGTTAAGTTCCCTTTATTGATAAATTGCTTGGTGACTTTATTGATAAAATAGAGACAGTCATTGTAATACACCTCCCAGGGTTGTGTCTGGCCTTCAACATTAGTTCCTATGATCCTTCCCAGTATGTTATCCACCAACCATCTATGGCTACTGGACATGTGAAATACGGCTGGTGCCAGTTGAGGATGTGATTTGTATAAATTACACAATGAATTTGAAATACTTGGTAAAAAAAGGTAAAATATCTTGCTAATATTTTAAAACTGTTTACATGTGAAAATGAAAATATTTTAAATATACTGGGTTAAATACAATATTTTATTAAAATTAATTTATTTTAGCTTTTAAAAATGTTCTTTATCAAAACATTTAAAATTATCTATGTGGCCTGCATTTGCGGCTCTCACTGTATTTCTATTGGATAGCATTCTGGAATATCAAAATCATAAAGGCAGAACTTTATTCACTGATATAACATCAATGCCTCTAAAAGGGTCTGGCAAATGGAACATGTGGAATAAGCATTTACTGAATAAATAAATAATGCCTGCCTGCAATCAAATTAGATTTTTCTCATATTAGTGATACCTTCCTAACCTTTACATAGTTTTGTGTGGTGAACCCATGTTGAATCTACTCATAAGTAATCCATAAGTATTTAATAATTATAAGGATGTTTCTTGACTGAGAATGTCAGGTTGTTTGTTAAAGATTTTTAGGGTCTTAAATATACTACCATATGACCCAGCAATCCCACTCTTGGACATATATCTGGACAAAATTTCCTTGAAAAAGATACATACACCCATATGTTCATTGCAGCACTATTCACAATAGCCAAGACATGGAAACAACCTAAATGCCCATTGACAGATGAATGGTTTAAGAAGATGTGGTGTATATACACAATGGAATATGACTCAGCCATAAGAGAACAAAATAATGTCATTTGCATCAACATGGATGGAACTAGACTCTCATCCTGAGTGAAGTAAGTCAGAAAGAGAAAGACAAATACCAAATGATATCACTTATATCTGGAATCTAATACACAACATAAATGAAACTTTCCACAGAAAAGAAACTCATGGACATGGAGAACAGAGTTGTGGTTGCCAAGGGAGAAGGAGGGAGTGGGATGGATTGGGGATGTGGGGTTAGTAGATGCAAACTATTGCCTTTGGAATGGATAAGCAATGAGATCCTGCTGTATAGCACTGGGAACTCTATCTAGTGCCTTGTGATGGAGCATGATAGAAGATAATGTGAGAAAAAGAATGTATGTGTAACTGTGTCACTTTGCTGTATAGTAGGAAACTGACAGGGCACTGTAAACCCACTATAATGGAAAAAAATAATTAAAAAAACAAATAAAGCAATGCTAATATCCATCTTTAAAAAAATTATTTTTAGGGTCTTCCAATAAACTTTCACTGAAATGTGTTAAGGTAAGTCTGCCTTCACCTATGCAAGGACATATAAAAAATGCAAGAATTTGTGAAAATTCGTAGTCAGTTTGCTTCATTTAGGAAAACTGTTGAATTAAGACATTATATTTGCATTCTTTTGGAAGATCTTTGATGTTAACTCAAATGGAGATAAATGGGGCCAAATGTCTGTGAAATAAACTTGAGTGGTATTTGGTGTGTATTACATGGGTTTCTTTTTTTTTTTTTTTCTTTTTGGCCATGCCCCCAGTATGCAAAAAGTTCCAGGGCCAGGGATTGAACCTATGCCACAGCAGTGACTTGAGCCATTGCAGTAATGCCAAATCCTCAACCTACTGCACCACAAGAGAACTCCCTACATGGTTTCTGTGCATCCCTGCAGCCCAGTGACTGCACAGCCTCCAGGCTGAGGGAGCATGATATTTACAGTGAAAAATGGGAATGAGCTTCTCATTATCTATTTATGTATCTCCTATGTCCTTTGTAAATGAAACAAATTTTTACTGCATCCATGATATCAAATTAGCTTAAACAGCAACATTTCCCACTCCCCCTCCCTTTTTTTTCTTTTTCTTTTTGCAGCAACTGGGAGCAGGTAGCAGAACTGTGTTATAGGAATAACTAAACCACCCAGATCTGGGAGGATAGAAATAAAGGTATCTCCAGAGCCTTTTAGGAACTAGAATCACATCTTTAAATTTTACCATCCTGACCATCTCTCCAGCTGTTTCCTCAGCTGATCTGTGTCTGCTTTATCCTTTCAGGAAAATTTCCTATGAGGCACGAATACACACCAGCTCCACAGGGAACAGGGCTTCCCAAATGCCCCTTCAGAGAAAGGTTGTGCTTCTACATGCAGCTTGAAATTCCCTGGGAAGTAACCTAGCTTGGGTTATTTATCCAGTGCTGGGTTATCACTGTGGGCTGAGGCATAGTTCCCACTATAAGGACAGCATTTGAAAGCCCAGGGGAGACACAGGTTTTGTTTTTGTTTTTGTATTTAATGGGGGGATATTTAGAGAAAGACACAGGAACTGGTTAGACAAAACACAAGTCCACTGTAGTATGTAGTAACCAACAAATTAGTGGATTTCAAATTTTAGAGTACATATTGTTGATACATGAATTCTTCCCATATTAACCATTTAATAGTGGAAAAGTGGCTGTACTTCTTTGACAGGGAAACATTATTTTTATTTGAAAGTATACATTTTAATATCCTATTTAATTTTGGATATTTACCAATGAGGAAGGGAGGCAAGGATGTTTTCTGTTCCTGACACAGGGTTTAGCAGGGCAGGAATAATGTTATCTATTAATGAGCAGAGATGTTAGCTGAAGAGGTCTGGCTACATTCCAGTTTGGTTAATTAAATCCTACCTGTTTAAATTCTGTCTTTATTTTCAAGTGAATATTCACTGTTATTTCTCATTCAAAAAACTATTTGACGTTATGAGTTTAGAACAACTACCTTATTTGTGAGGTAAAGAATTTCAGGTTACTCTGAGTTCAAAATACCCTAGCTCTAGTCCAATATTATGTATTTTTACACTAACTTTGAGATACTTTTCTTAGGCTATAATAGTGGAACTGTATATTTTTCCAGTGATACTGTAACCTTTTAAAATCTTTTTCTGTTTCTCTTGGTGTTGGCAAATTATCAAACACCATGCCCGATGCAACCAAACTTGATCTGACCCATTACATGTGGTACTTTTAATCCAACAATACTTGGATTAATGAGTAATATCCAAAATGAGCATGTTGCAAGTTGAGAAAGGACAAATCAAAATTAAATTACCCTTAATTAGTCATTACTATGTGATAACTTATTTCATGAAATCCATCACACAATATGTCGAATCAAAGATTTTGCAGTTGAAGTCCTACTGTATAGCACAGGGAACTATACTCAATCTGTCATGACAGAACATGATAGAAAATAATACGATAAAAAGACGGTATGTGTGTGTATGTGTGTGTGTGTGTGTGTAACTGGGTCATTCTGCTGTACAGCAGAAATTGATACAGCATTGTAAATCAAATTTACTTTAATTTAAAAAATTTTTAAAAGAGCTCAGGCAACTCCCAGTCCTAAAATGCAAGGATTTTCAAGATATATATCTAAGTAATAAACAAGTATGGAAAAGTAAATAGATAAATAAACAATAAATAAAAATTTAAAAATAATTTTGCAGTTTAAAGGAAAGACACACATTATGACTCTTTTTTCTTTTTTTGTGAACACTGGCCCTAGCCTCAAGAGGTTTTTAGGTGTATGATACAATATTGTTAACTATAGGTACAATGTTGCACAGGACATCTCTAGAACGCATTCATCTTGTGTAACTGAAACGTTCTATCTCTTGATTAGAACCTCCCCACCTCCCCTCCTCTAGCCCCTGGCAAAAAGCATTCTACTCTGTTTCTATGACTTTGATTACTTTAGAGTCCTCACATAAGCAGACTCATACAGTATTTGTCTCATTGTGACTGGACTACTTCGCTGAGCATAAGGTCCTCCATGTCCATTCATGTTGTCACGGATGGCAGAATTTCCTGATTTTTTTTTGAGGCTGAATAATACTCTATTGCATGCATGTGGTGGAAAGGATGGTGATGGGATGGAGGCATGGGGAGGGTCTATAAGCTCACTTTGGTGCAGGCTTTGTTTAAAATCTCTATGAGGTAATCAGTATGAGATATTGAGTAGGCAATGACGTGACAGAGGATTTGTTCTGGGATAAGACAGAACTGAACAAGAGATTTTCTCAAAGTGAAAACGGAACAATTCAATAGTGTCTATAAAAACATTCCTTTTCTGAAATCAGAGAGGAAGACAGTGAGTCAGAGTAATAGAGAAATCAAACACCATGATCTTATTCAGGTTACATAGAGAATACAATCAATAATAAGATCATAGATAGAGAGATGGAAAGAGAGGCACACAGATAAATCTATAGATTGGGACTTGAGCGGAATGCCAGACATTCTAGTGCCATCCTGCCTCAGTGTCCTTGGGGGATTCGTGCCTGGACCCTCTGTGGATACCAGAATCCAAAGATAGGTAAATCCCTTACATATAACCACTGGTACACTTAGCTCTTCCTATCTTCAGATTCCATATCCCAGGATTCAACCAAAAGATTTTCTAGCTGCAGTGAGTGCAGTGAGTTGAATTTGTGGATTTGGAGCCCACAGATAGCAGAGGGCCTGCTGTATAGTTCTTGCATTTATAGTCTGTGTGAGAATCTTACATTTTAGTTAGATTAGGATGCAGTATGCATCCAAGATCTTTAAAATTTATCTTCTCCTTTCTTCTCTATTTATTACAGGATGAAATTTAATGGATTCTGGAGTGGGAAGTTTTCATTCCAATAACTGAATTACTTCTTCACCAAATTTTACCACTTTGGAATAACAACAAAAAAATCTGGGTAAGTGACAGCTAAAATAAACTTCTAAGTACTTTTTATGCATTCTTAGTGGCCAAATAAAATATTTATCCAAAAATATGTCTATGTGTATATATGCACATACAAATATATACACACACACATATACACATCCATGGACATAGCCTTTACTTCTCCTCTAAGTATTAACAAACAACAAAGGGCTTTCTAACAAGAGGGACACTTTACAATGTTTCTAAGTAATGTCTCCACCTGTCACTACAGTATACTTAATACCTGCTAGGATAAGCAATTACCCAGGTGAGTGTTATGTACTACAGAGGGTTACAGGAATTTGCAAGAGCTATATCATGGGAAAACCATAATGTCAGAATTAGTGAGAATGTCTTTCTATTCTGAATTTGAACTATGGTAGATGTACATGAATAACTTGCTTATCTCCACCTAAATCCCCCTCTTAAATGTATCCTGTGCCAGTAGGATCCACAAAGCCAGAAGGAATTTTAATATGGGGTGATAAGCTTAAAATTTGTCATACTTTGTGTTACACTTTGAATATAGACTTTTTCTTTTTTTACTTATAAGACATTGCAATTATTGCAAAATATTTCTCATTCTATTTTGAATTTCAGTAGCTAATCAATTAGAAGCTAACAAGTGGACTCTAGATGATTGGCACATAAGACATTTCAGTTTATATTCCACAGAACCCTATCTAGGCCAAGGCACTGCTTTGCTAAGGCTGCCATAATGAAATAGCACAGACTGAGTGGTTTAAACAACAAAACTTTTCTGTCTCACAGTTCTGGAGGCTGCGAGTCTCAGAGTTAAGGTATCAGCAGAGCTGGTTCCATCTGAGGCTGTTCCAGGCCTCTCTTTGGTTTCTGGATGGCATTCTTCTCCCTGTGTTTCTTTACATTATCTTCTTTGTGTGCCCTAATTTCCTGTTTTTATGAGGACACCGGTCATGTTAGATTAGAGTCCACTTGAACGACTTCATTTTAACATATCTCTGTAATGAAGCTGTCCCCAAATAAGGTCACATTTTGAGGGGGGGTTAAGATGTCAACATATGACTTGTAGGGAGCACAATCCAATCCATAACAGCCAGAGACTGTTATGAAAATAAAACAAATCTATGTAGGTGTATACAGGTATAGGCACATGGGTGTGGGCGTGTGTGGTGTGTGTGTGTGTGTGTGTGTGTGTGTGTGTGTGCATGCTTTCATTTCGCTTGAGGAGATATCCAGGAGTGAAATTTCGAGGTTGATATAACTACATGACTAAAGTTTTAAGAAACTCCTGAATTGTTTTTGAAATTTTCATTCCCGCTTAAAACATGATAAGGATGCAGGTTTTTCCACACCCTTGCAAACACCTGGTATTGTCCTCCTGAAGTCTCACTCACCATTTTTTCTGGCGTGGAGAGTGTCCTTGAGGTCAGATTTTATTTTCTTCTAGAAGTTTTACAGGTTTAGCCCTTACATTTAGGTCTGTGATCCACACTCCAGACAACGTTACGTAGGTGTGAGGTAGGGAGGAAGTCTTTTTTTTTTTTTTTTTTTAACATATAAATCCAGTTCTTTCAGCACCACTTATGGAGAATTTATTCCCCTACCCCCACCTCAACACTACGCTGCTTTGGAACCCACTTAGAAGATCAAGTAGTTGGTGTTTGGATTAAACCAACTTTGCATTTCCAGAAGGAACTCCACTTAGTAATGGTGTAATCCTTTATGTAGACTATTTGTCGGATTTGGTTTGGTGATCTTTTGCTAAGAATTCTTGTTATCTATTTCCATGAAGGAAATATGGTTCTTTTCTTTGTGACGTCTGACATAGGTACCATTACTTACAGCTTCCTTAGTAGCGACCTTAGAGTGATGTGAGAAATGCTCCCTCTTCCTCTATTTTTTGAGTTTGTATAGAATTGATGTTATTTCTTATCTAAATATTTGGTAGAATTCAACATCAGAGTCATGTGTACCTGAGCTTTGTTTTTTTTGGAAAATTTATAAATTACGAATTCAAGTTCTTTATTTGTCTAAGTCTTCTCAGATTTTAAAATTTCTTTTTCAGTAGTTTTTCTAATTTTAGTCTTTCTAAGAATGTGTCTATTTCACCTATGCTGTCCAATATGTTGACCTACAATTGCTATGAATATTCTCTTACACTCTTTTAATTTTTCTATGTTTGGTAGTGATGTGCCCTCTTTCAGTCTTAACTTTGGTAATGTGTATCTTCTCCATTTTTTTTCCTTTTGTTAGTCTAGGTAAATGCTTATAAATTTATTGATCTTTTAAAAAAACTGAATTTTGGTTTAATTGATGTTCCTAATTTTTTTCTTTTAATATCTTATTAATTTCTGCTCTGACTTT
Source organism: Phacochoerus africanus (assembly GCF_016906955.1). Classification (NCBI taxonomy): domain Eukaryota; kingdom Metazoa; phylum Chordata; class Mammalia; order Artiodactyla; family Suidae; genus Phacochoerus; species Phacochoerus africanus. The sequence goes on along the minus strand of NC_062555.1, from coordinate 67,914,688 downwards.
ACTATTTTCTTCCTTCTGAATGATTTGGGTTTAAATTTACTTTTTTTAACTCTTATGGTTAAACCTTAGATTAATGATTTGGGACATTTCTTCTTTTATTTTAATGCAAGTGTTAGGAGAAATAAATTTTCCTCTAAGCACTGTCTTTACTGCACCTATAAATTTTTTTTTTGTCTTTTTGCCTTTTCTAGGGCTGCTCCGGCGGCATATGGAAATTCCCAGGCTAGGGGTCGAATCGGAGCTGTAGCCACCAGCCTACGCCAGAGCCACAGCAATGCGGGATCCAAGCCGCGTCTGCGACCAGGTCACGGCAATGCTGGATCCCCAACCCACTGACCAAGGCCAGGGATTGAACCCGCAACCTCATGGTTCCTAGTCAGATTCATTAACCACTGTGCCACGACGGGAACTCCAGCGCCCATAAATTTTGACATGTTATTTTCTCTAAATTTATTTCAAAATTATTTTTATTTGGAATTTATTATTTTTATCAGTGGATTATTTAGAGGTGTGTTGACTAATTTACAAATATTTCAGAGATTTCCCAATTTTCCTTCTATTGCAGACTTCTAATTAAACTCCAATGTTGTCTCTGTATTCTTGTTATTTCTCTGCTATCTATGTGTGTGAGCTTACCTAGCCCTTTTAGGTCGGAGATCAAATAAGCTAGGATTATTAGAAACAACATATTTTAATACAATTTGAGAATATAATAAAGGGGAAAAAGCTATCTATTTGAATAGATAGAGATTGTATGGCATTACAAAGTACATGACTGAATAAGTGAATAAATGAAATTTAGTCCATAACAAGTCAATAAATACATTTATATTCTTGGAGTATCATGGTTAAAACACATAATAATTTAGAAACTGCAAATATTTCGGAAGATAAAAGCTTTGACACAGTTAAAGATGCTCATAATAAAGGGAACATATATCCAACTATCGTTACCAGTCACACATTCAAATTTGAAAAAAAAATCTACTGATGTGCAAATGATGGAACTGCTTACGTAGTACAGAGAGAGGGTCTACACTACACTTATATTAGTCCAATTACTAAGACACTAGTCCATCGATTCAATAACTCCACAGACACATGAATTCTGGAATTCAAGACGATTACAAGAGTGCTTCCCAATCTATTAAGAAAATGTAGTAGTTGACAATGCCAGCACTGACTGGATCTCAAGGTTCTGATTATTATTAATTCCTGTGAATTATTAAAAATCAATTGTTAAAGTTGATCTATCCCTTCCCCTTTATCTAGCTATATTTCAACAATGAAGCTATTGAGAACTTTTGTAATGTGAATTATGTCAGGAGTCTGGAACAAAATAAATTTGCCCTTAATACTTCTATTATTTTTAAAATAGAAAATCCTACTGGTCTCTCGTAAGAAACATGGTGCATAACAATTATTTGATATTTTGTTTATTTTAAAAATTTAGAAATATTATTTGAATATTATAGGACATTTCCATCAATTTTTACACATCAATTTTACTCACTCCTAGGTTGTAGTTGATGCTTACCGCTAAAGAAAGAATTATGCAGAGGAGTTCCCATCGTGGCTCAGTGGTTAACGAATCTGACTAGGAACCATGAGGTTGAGGGTTCGATCCCTGGCCTTGCTCAGTGGGTTAAGGATCTGGCGTTGCTATGAGCTGTGGTATAGGTCGCAGACGTGGCTCGGATCCCATGATGCTGTGGCTCTGGCATAGGCCGGTGGCTACAGCTCCAATTAGACCCCTAGCCTGGATATGCCGCGGGAGTGGCCTTAGAAATGGCAAAAAAAGACAACAACAAAAAAGAAAGAAAGAAAGAAAGAAAGAATTATGCAGAATGAAACTTAATTTCTACAGAAGTATAGTCATGTGTTTTGGCAATTTGTAACAGAAATTTTCCAACAGGTAGTGTAAGCCATTTGAGGAGAGACTGAGATACACCCATGATGTGAAAGCAGGCATGCTAGAAACTAAAACTATTTTCGCTCACTGTCACATTCAAATAGACATGCTCTGGGGAAAGAGGCATTATTGTGTCTTCAGGCTGGAAAAAGAAAGAGTCAAAGGTACTTCTAGAGCTAGCTCAGTCTGAAATTTTCTATTCTGGTGAGATCGGTGTGGGAGAGTTGAAGGGATAGAAGAAACGGTGGAATTAGAGAGCAGGAAACGACGCTGTGCCACATCTTGTCCAGCAGTCACAAGAGTGGGGAGACTGGCAGGTTCCTTGCTCAAGTCCATATGTGTCTCAGATTACGATGAGGGGGGGTCAAGACCCAGTTCTCCTGATGCCCAGAAGAATGTATTTTCCCATTGTTTTCGGATGAAGTTCTAATCATTTTGATTTGTAGCAGTAGCTTGTTCCTTTCCTGGGACCAATGTATAGCAAAGAGTGGCACAGAACACTGCCATTATTTACAAAGCCATTTCCATTATTTACCCTTGTTGTGCTCAACTTTACAAAAGAGTCGCCCCTGTATTTTCAGGCTGGAAAGACCAAATGCCCACACACGCTACTGACGAGGAGCTGCAGATAGTGTCGTCTTCATCTTCGGATCAACTCTCCTCATGAGAAGCTATTTGCAGGGAGGTGAAGAGTCTGAATACATATCAAAGAAAGAAATGTAAGCTTTGTCTAGGAAAGAACAGACAGCGAATGCTCTGAAATAATGATTTCCAACTATTTTCTGGGCTAAAATGGGGAAAATGAATTAACATGTTCTGCGTAATCTGCAGAGAACAGAAATAGGGGAAAAGGTAAGGCAGCCTTTGACTTGTAAGAAATTCTTGACAATTAACAGTTGTTCAGAAATGAAATCCAGCCATGTTGTCTGGTCTCATTTAAATTCACGATCATGAACCCCAAGAGAGTCATTTAACACAGTAACGGTATTCTAAGTCCCTGGGTTAATCATTCCCTCATTCTCCAACTGTCTTCTTTCAATTCTTCTCTCTCCAAACACCTAACACCTCCTCTCATCTTCAGTCTCCTTTAGGATCCTTGTTTTTCACTTTTCTGAGAAAACTGAAGCAGTTAGAAGAGAACTTTCAGAGCCCCACCACCATGTATACCCAGGCACTTTGCACGTTTGTCTGTTACCAGATATTGCTATCCTTGTTTCTGGTTAAGCCAACACCTCTCCTCCGGAATGACTGAACTCCATTTCCTAGAAAAGAACATGGCTCAGCAACCTTTCCCTCTTCTACGTGCATTTTTTTTTGTCTTTAGCGTGTAATTTCCATTATAATACAAAAATACTGTTATCTCTTCTCTCTCTTCCATCAACAAAATACCTCATTTTATGTTCTTGCCTCCTTTGTCAATGACTAATTGACGATAGGTGTCTGGGTTTAATTCTGGGTTCTCTATTCTGTTCCATTGGTCTGTAGGTCTGTTTTGGTACCAGTACCACACTGTTTTGATGACTGTGGCTTTGTAATACTGCCTGAAATCTGGGAGAATTATGCCTCCTGCTTGGTTCTTGCAACAAAACTCCTATTGTCAAGGTCCAGTGATCTCCACACTGCTAAGTTCAATGACCGATTCTTTGTTCACACCTTCCTGGAACCACCAGCAGCATTTGCACAGTACATCATTTCCTCCTCGCTGATGCACTTTCTTTGTGTGGGTCCAGGTTGCTACATGCACCTGGTTTTTCCTCCTGACTCTCTGGTCATCCCCTTCAGTTTCTCCTCCGGTCTTCTTCATTTTGGAATGCCCTGCCGTCCCTCCCTGAGACCCCAGATTCCTGTCTCCCTTATTTGACAGTTTATGCAGTATCTTTACTTGGACATCTCATAGTCGTCTAAGACTTAACATGTCCAAAACTGAATTCCTGATTTTCGTACATAAACCCTCTTTCCCAGGTACCTCTGTGTCAGTTGAAGGCCATATTTTCTTTGAGATGTTCAAATCCAAACTCTGGGAATTGTCTTTGACAGCTCTCTCTCTCTCCCTTGCATTGCACATCCAATCAATCTGAAAGTCCTCTTTATTTTAACCTCAAAATACATCCAAAACAACCACTTCTCATGGCTCACTGATATTACTCTGGTTTCAGCGCCTATATCACTGTACCTGGATTTCTCAGCAACAACTCTCTAATTCATCACTATTGGATAGACCACAGTGTTTCCTCAACAATCCAGCCAGAATGGGGCTGTGAGCAGGGAGAACAGTTGCTGTCAGTCCCATGCTCAGAGCACTGCAGTAGTTTCCAATTCTAGCGTAAAAGGAAAAATCACTTCGACATTGCTTAAAGCCTAATGTTTAAGTCCTCATTCTCCATCATCCGCCTCATACACTGAACTCTAAGCACGCTTTGTACACCGTGCTCTACACACACTAGTCTTCCTTCTTGGTCTCAACCAGAGGCAGATTCTTGCCTCAGGATGTTTGCACTGGCTGTCCCTTTGTATAAATGTTCTTTCCTCAGTCTCTGTGGTTAACTCTCTTTTCCTTCAACTCATCATTCAAAGCTCACATGCTCAAAAAATTCTACTGTGACTCCATTTTTAAAATCACCATCTATCCCTCTTATGGATTCTCCCTAATACATTCACACACACACACACACACACACACACACACACAGATAGATAGATACATAGGTAGATAGGAAGAATTCCATTGTCTATTATCTACTAACATGGCCTGAAACAGACCTATTAGCTTTATTTATTTATTTATTTTTGTCTTTTTGCTATTTCTTTGGGCCGCTCCCGCGGCATATGTAGGTTCCCAGGCTAGGGGTCCAATCGGAGCCATAGCCACCAGCCTACACCAGAGCCACAGCAACGCGGGATCCGAGCCACGTCTGCAACCTGCACCACAGCTCACGGCAAGGCCAGATTGTTAACCCACTGAGCAAGGGCAGGGACCGAACCTGCAACCTCATGGTTCCTAGTTGGATTCGTTAACCACTGCGCCACGACGGGAACTCCAGCTTTATTTTTTATTGTCTGTTCTATATGTATCCTCAACCACCTCTTGCCAAATGTAAGCCCTTGGATGTAGGAATAACTGTTTCATTGGTTTATTTCAGGCACCTAGAATAGTAATACATAAATAAATTGAATGAATGAAAGAATGAATATAGAGAATCATATCATCATTACTAAAAGGAGCCAAACAAATTTTCAGAAATAATGCTATGAAATTAGACTACATAAATCTTAAAGTTTTTCTGTGAGTTGAAGTATTTCTATTGGGAGGTATAGAAGTATTTTGAAATATGAGTCAACAAAGTAAGTGTTATTTTAAAAATAATTCTTGCTATCATCATCCTCTTATCAGGTAAGTAGATATTTATATACTCAGCTTTTTGAAAGAGTATGATACTCTGTTTCTAGGAAAATGGAGTAAGTATATTTTTCCCTATTCCTTTCATTAGGTAACATGAAAATATCTGGACTTTATATGTAAAATGAACATAAGAATACTCTGAAAGGTAGAGAAAAGAAGGAAGATTGGCTAAGGGCTTAAGGTATAAAGAATAATGTAGTGATAAATTTCCTGGGTTTTCTTTTGCCTTAAAAATAACGAAGGGAGTTCCCGACGTGGCGCAGTGGATGACAAATCCGACTAGGAACCATGAGGTTGTGGGTTCGATCCCTGGCCTTGCTCAGTGGGTTCAGAATCTGGTGTTGCCATGAGCTGTGGTGTAGGTCACAGACGTGGCTTGGATCCTGTGTTGCTGTGGCTGTGGTGTAGACCAGTGGCTACAGCTCCGATTAGACCCCTAGTCTGGGAACCTCCATATCCATGGGAGTGGCTCTAGAAAAGGCAGAAAGACAAAAAAAAAAAAAAAAGACAAAGAAGCCAGAAACCTAAAATACCAACAGCTACAGGTGAAAATTCTCCAACAAAATTCTCTCTATATCCACAGGACTAGCAATAGGGTGGCCTAGCAAGAGAAAAACTTTTAGACAATAACTGCTCTACTCCAGACAAACACCATAGGGAAAAAACCCTCCCCCTACCCCAAGAGCAGACACTGAGTAGGAAGCCTAGAAGTCCACCCTGGCCAGAATGTAATGAGTAACCCTAAGTCACTTGCTGGGGTGTAGTCAGAGAATGACAAATAGGGATCTGCATCTTTTATCTCTAAAATGTGGTAATAATCCCCTACATTAAGTCAGTGGAGTCCTGTGTAGGGCAAAGTAGAAATACACTTCTATCAAACAGAAGGGTTTTAGTGGAGGCCTGACAGCCTACTCTGCCCAGCAGTTTATGAAGTGTCAACCCAGACTGGATTTATACCATGGCTGCTAGTAAGTACGCAGGCCCCTTCCTCACCTAGATGAAGAGATGTCAAAGGAAACAGCAGAAGCTGAAGGCTTCAATAAATTCTGGACCCTCATTACATAACACGCAAAGTCCTCAGATTTCAATCAAAAGTTACGCATCATACCAAGAGCCAAAGAGATTTATTTCTTTTTTCTTCTTTATTTTTAGGGCCACACCCACGGCATATGGAAGTTTCCAGTCTAGGGGTCAAATTGGAGCTATAGCTGCCAGCCACAGCCACAGCAATTCCAGATCCAAGCCATGTCTGTGACCTATACCACAGTTCATGGCAATGCGGCATCCTTTACCCACTGAGCAGGGCCAGGGATGGAACCCATGTTCTCATGGATACTAGTGAGGTTCATTACCACTGAGCCACAACAGGAACTCTAAGAACCAAGGAGGTTTCAAATGGAGTCAAAGAAGACAAGCAATAGGTGCCAATATAAAATGACAGAGATGTTAGAATTATCTGCAAAAGATGTTAAAGCAGCAATCATAAAAATGCTTCAATGAGCAACTGCAAACATATTTGAAACAAAAGATCATTTCAGAAAAGAAACAGGATGTTTTTGCAGTGAACTGAAAGAATAAACAACTAAAGAGAAATTTTGTCAAATACAATAAACAAAATAAAACACTCAAGAGAAGGGTTCAGCAGCAGGTTCAAGGGGAAGAGGAAAAAATGAGTCAACCAGAAGATAGAATAAGAAAAATTACCAAAATAAACAACAGAGAGAAAATAGGCTGAAAAGATTTGAGAAATCCTCCGGGTCCTGTGGGACTACATGTAACAAAAGATCTACTGGAGCCCTGGAAAGAGAGGATAAAGGGCAAGGACGAAAACACACTTGAAGAATAACAGCTGAAAATTTCTCACTTTTTGGCAAGAGACACAAGACCAGATATTTAAGAAGACGTTGAGCAAACCCTAAACAAGATAAACTCAAAGAAATCCACCACAAGAAACATCACAGTCAAAGATTTTTCAAACTACAAAGAAAAAACTCTTCTAAGTGGCAAGAGAAACAGTATCTTATCTATGAAGGAAAAACAATTTAAATGACAGTGAATTTCTCGTGAGAAACCATGGAGACCACAGGAAAGTGATGTAACATTTTTCAAGTATTGAAAGGAAGGGCCAAGTAAGAATCCTATATTCCCCAATGCTATCCTTCAGGAATGAATGTGAGATCAAGGCTTTCTCAGATGAAGGAAAAAATAAGATAAAGCATTACCAGAAACTTAGCCTAGAATGGCGAAAGCTAGTTCCCTAAACAGAAAAAAAAATAATAATAAAAAAATAGAGTCTTGGGACCTCAGGAAGGGAGAAAAGAACATAGTAAGCAAATTATGGATAAACACAACAAACCTCCCTTCGGTTTTCTAAATAATATTTAACTACTGAAGTAAAAATTATAACAGTGATCTGGTTCTAAATGTAGAAAAATATCTAAGGCAATTCTATCAAAAACAGTGTAGGGTAAGAAGATATACAGGGAGGTAAATTTTCTACATTTTATTGCTAAAATTATGACCCGATAAGTGAACACACTATAAATAAATCCAGATGGAATCCTCCCTCCTTCCCTTCCATCCTTCATTTCTTCTTTTATTCTTTTCTTCATTCTCTCATTTATCTTTCTTCCTTCCTTTTTTCTTCGCTTTTCTTTCCTTCCCTCCCTCCCTTTGTATCCTGGTGTCATTTCCCCTTCTTTTTATTCCTCTTACATTTCTAATACTATCACTAATTTTTAGATTTATTATTGCATTTGGATCAGAAATTGCTGAATGTGATTTTCCTACTTGTTTTGCAAATTGAAAATGACCTACATTCTCCTAATACATAGCCGATTTTTGTATATGCAGTATGGGTCAATTATTATTATAATGATTTCAAAACAACAATGTTCTCTTATTTATTCTATGTTTGTTAGCTGGCATTGTATCATAGAAGATAACTCTTTTGTCTCTCTTATTTGGTGCATGTGTATATGTATATGTGTACCTGTGTTTGTCTACTTATTATCAGCTTGGGCTCTTGGGTTCTGATTTTACTAAACAGTTCACAACTTATTGTCACGTTTATACTCAAATTTCCTAGATTTGACCAATAGGAGCCCTTTTAGACTGACTTGTTGTTTTGTTTAGTTTTTATTTGAGCATTTTTTTTATGTTTTGGCACAACAAAATGCTTTAGAATCATCCTATAGTTTTCTTCTCCCTGCTCTGAAATGTGCCATCTCTGTAAGTTTCCTGTTGTGAAAAGTGGTATATGATAATTCAATAATCTCAAATGAAACTTTGCTATGAAAAAAATGGCAAATTTTCCCTTCTACAATAATTCTCTCTGGCTTTCTCTTCCCTTCTATAATATTATTTAGATATTTCTAGCTCAACTCTCTAGCTCAACCATGCCTATATCTATCTACCACCCATACATTTAGTTTGTCAAGGTGGGAGTATTTATACAGTGTTTTCTAAAATAATTCCAATGGACATTTAGACAGATTCAGTGGTGATAACCAAAGTTTTAACATAGTGTCTCTATTTTCCTCTTTATTGACTGCATTTTATCAATATGTAAGTCTTTTTCTTCCCATTTTAACAGTGGAGCGATATGATTTTTCTCTATTTCAAGAAGTATATTTTTGCTGCTCAGTGAAGACTATACTGTAGGAAAATAATAGGAACATTAAGCAGACCAGCCATCCAGGAAGTTGCTGCACTAGTTCAAAAGGGATGGCAATAATGATTTTTGACTAGAGTTAGACTCAGTGGAGAAGAAACTTGGTTTTTGGATATATTTTTCTAGTAAACTTGAAAGTGGATGATGGAGTTCCTGTCATAGCTCAGTGGTTAACGAATCTGACTAGGAACCATGAGGTCGCGGGTTCGGTCCCTGCACTTGCTCAGTGGGGTAACGATCCGGCGTCGCGGTGAGCTGTGGTGTAGGTTACAGACGCGGCTCGGATCCCGCGTTGCTGTGGCTCTGGCGTAGGCCGGTGGCTACAGCTCCGATTAGACCCCTAGCCGGGGAACCTCCATATGCCGCAGGTGCGGGCAAAGAGACAAAAAAAAATAAAAAATAAAAAAAAATAAAGAAAAAAGAAAGTGGATGGAAGGATTGGGGAAGAGAAGTAAATAAGGGACAAAAGGAGAAATCAACATTATCTCCCAGGTTTTACTTGAGCAACCAGGTCAAGAGGATGTCATTCCATTAACAGTACAGAAACCCCATTGCAGCACGTCAGATGTATAAGGACTATTGGGCCTTCCCATGTACAAGAGGTACACGCGGTTGATCTTGGTAGAATTGAGGGAGATTAATTCTGGACATCAAAAACAGGACAATGCTATTGAAATCCATGGGATTTGCTGAGATTCCCTAGACTGAAGTGCAGTCCAAGGAGAGAAGAGGGTCCAGAATCTAGATACACGTCACAAGAGCAAACTGGAATTGTAAAACTTTACCTAAAACCAATAAAGGAAGGGATGCATATTTCTTTACAAAGGTATTGGACCTTTGGATGGACCTTTAAAACACTGATTTTTTTTTTTTTTCTTTTTAGGGCCACACCTGAGGCATACGGAAGTTCCCTGGCTAGGGGTAGAATTGGAGCTGCAGCTATAGCCCAAATCACGGCCACAGAAATGCCAGATGCAAGCCACATCTGCAACCAGTGCTGCGGCTTGCTGCATCACCAGATACTTAACACAGTGAGTGAGGCCAGGGATGGAGCCTGCATCCTCATGGATACTAGTTGAATTCTTAACTACTGAGCCATAACAGGAACTCCAAAAAAAACAATGAATTTTTATTTTTTTAATTAAATATTGTTTTTCTCAAAATTCAATTTCTTTCTTTTTTTTTTTTTTTGTCTTTTTGCTATTTCTTTGGGCCGCTCCCGCGGCATATGGAGGTTCCCAGGCTAGGGGTCTAATCGGAGCTGTAGCCACCGGCCTACGCCAGAGCCACAGCAACGCAGGATCCGAGCCGCGTCTGCAACCTACACCCCAGCTCACGGCAACCCCGGATCGTTAACCCACTGAGCAAGGGCAGGGATCGAACCCGCAACCTCATGGTTCCTAGTCGGATTCGTTAACCACTGCGCCACGACGGAAACTCCTCAAAATTCAATTTCTATATAATTTTCATGGCTACATTTAAAGTGAGGCTCACTTTTACTTAGGACTTAATGTGGAATAATAAAGAGTTATTTTAGAATTCTCCCCATTATCTGTTCTCTTAAATGCTCAACCATAATTTTGCATTTTCCATTGCATCTCATACTATATGATTTTACACCCAGGATTTCAAATGGGGGAAACTGACAAGTCCACATACTCTTTGATTTCAGTCACTATGTTAAACAGTAAATTATATGAAATATAATAGACATTTTAAGGGATTTTGTACTTTACCTAAAAAACAAACAAACAAACAAACAAAGCCAGTAATGCTGAGTAAAAAATATTTTCATTCAATGCTATATTTGGACATATGAATAATGATGTCTTTAAAAATACACCAAAGCTTCTGTAGATGGAGAATAAAGCAAGGAGAGTGTTTGCCTCATTTAAAGATGAGGCTGATGGAGATGGTCTGTTAATCCCCAAATTGAAATTGACCTTGATCTGAATAGTGCCAACCAGTTCAGCTGAAACTCAGGATGGAGGAAAATATCATGTGTTTATTGTACTAGAAATGTTTCTTTTTACCTGATAATTAACATAAGCCTAAAAACTGAATCCTGAATAATAACTGGGTAGGAATAACTTCACACTCACTCCTAATCTATGAGAGTAAGAAAATAACAGCAATAATGGACCAATAGCATAGTTGGCCAGAACAAAACAAATTATTCCACTGACTCTGTTGTGCAACATTCAGATTTTTTTTTTTTTTTGACTCAAGCACACGAACTGTGGGAGATCTATGCTTGTACAACCACATGACCTTTCACACACTCTCCCTCTTTGGGGTGCATTGATTTAGGCATATAACTCTGTGGTTTATATCTCTGCCAAAGTTCCATCTGATCTGAGCTATCAGATTTCATATTTCATAACTGCAGCCAAAAAAAAAAACTTTCATGGAGATACAGAAAATTTGAAACAAAGGTTTTTGTTATCAGAAAGATACTAATAAGAGGAATAAAATTTCTCTTTCTAGATTCAATCTAGATAAAACATGCATCATGTAACCTCAGGCACATATTTAAAACAGAATTGCAGACATGGTGATGAGCTGTGACGTACAGCTGTTTGGGAGGCAAAGGAAAGACCTTGTTTTCACTAGTAAAATATAGCATCTGAGGTTGAGTCTCTGATTTCCTACGTGTGAGGAACAGCAGTAAAACTGAAAAGCTTAGGGTAAGTTTAGCTCCCAGGCACCTATTTCCAAATTATGATTAGACAGTCTACTATGTATCCAGATAAAGCCAGTCTTTGGCATTTGTAAAAGACAAGGGTAAATTCACAAGTTGCATTAAGACTGCCCTGTCCCCACCCCAAAATTCACCAACAGGCCTGCCCCTGGACCACGTTTAGAATTTTGAAAACCATGCATGCATTCTATTCTATTAGACATACTCTAATATGAATGCATGGGCACATTTTTCAACGAGACAGCTACATGTGCTTGATGAAAAGGACCATGAGTAAGAATGTGTGTGGGGCAGGCAGGGGGCTGGGTCGCTTTGCCATACAGTGGAAACTGAAGCAACGTCGTAAATCAACTCTACTTTAATATGCCATGTCATTTCATGCTAATAAAGTATAATAAAATAACAGGTTTGGGAAGGATTCACAGTCCCTCTTAGCCTACTGACGTCTCCAAAAAGTCTTCATTAAAACGCATACTACTTTTGGAGTTCCCATCGTGGCTAACGAATCCGATTGGGAACCATGAGGTTGCAGGTTCGATCCCTGGCCTCGCTCAGTGGGTTAAGGATCCGGCATTGCCGTGAGCTGTGGTGTAGGTTGCAGACGCGGCTCGGATCCCACGTTGCTGTGGCTCTGGCGTAGGCCAGTGGCTACAGCTCCGATTCAACCCCTAGCCTGGGAACCTCCATATGCTGGGGGAGCAGCCCAAGAAATGGCAAAAAGACAAAAAAAAAAAAAACAAAACCAAAAAATTCATACTACTTTTAATAAAACTATAATTTACTGAAAGTGTTTGACTGCGTTTGACCATGCAACTTTTTTGCACAGAAAATCCTACTAATGGAAAAATATTCCTATCTAGAAAGAACAATTTTATCAAATAATATTCTTCCACAAACATTGACCTAAGGTACATTTCACCTCAGAACAAAACAAAATCAGGCCACTAAAGCTAACCAGAGGGAAAAAACGATCAGCATTTGGGGTTAATGGATGCAAACTATTGCATTTGGAGAGGACAAGCAATGAGATCCTGCTGTATAGCACTGGGAACTATATTTAGTTACTTGTGATGGAATTCGATGGAGGATAATGTAAGAAAAATAATGTATACATAAATATATGTGTGTGTGTGTGTGTGTGTGTGTGTGTGTGTGTGTGTGTGTGTGTGTGAGACTGGGTCACTTTGTTGTACAGTGGAAAGTTGACAGAATACGTAAACCAACTATAATGGAAAAAATAAAAATCATTAAAAAATATTTGGGTCATTCCAGAAAGGACACAATTTTGTTTTCATTTTAAAACATCAGAGTACATCTCCTCTTACATAAGCAGTACATTACTACTCTTAGATTAATTATCCTAGAATTAAATTAGTGATCAGAAATTTATGGATTAACCACTTACCATTCACACATTTTTCTCATTTATTAAATGGCTTTTCTTTCAAATTGATTTAAGTAAAACTAGGAGAAATTGTTTTGTAAAGTTTTTCTTCATCAATGGTACTAAAAATTTTTAAAGTAATCTTTTAAAAATTTTTAGATACCACATGTTACCCATATGCTCAAATGCCCTGTGTCATCTGTTGATTATTTACTATTCTTTCTAGCAAAAGAAGACTGCCCCTGGACTTCCTCTGTGAACTGAAAAGGTACAACATTGAACTTGGTATTTATACGGCATTTAGTGACATTATAAAATATACCTGGCTATTGGATCCTTAGAATATTTAATTTCCAATGAAAGCATGAGCACTAAAATGTCAATCTGGAAGACATTTTGAAAAAGCTGTTTATTTTTATTTAAGCCTCATCATGATATAAAAGGCAGTGATTCTCAGAGAATCTCTATTTTTTCCACAATAAAAGAACAATAGGAGTTCCTGTCATGGCTCAGTGGTTAATGAACCCCACTAGAATCCATGAGGATGTGGGTTCGATCTTTGTCCTTGCTCAGTGGGCCTCGGATCCCGCATTGCTGTGGCTGTGGTGTAGGACGGCAGCTACGGGCTCAGATTCGACCCCTAGCCTGGGAAACTCCATATGCCGCCGGTGCAGCCCTAAAAAGACAAAAAGGAGCAAAAAAAAAGTTAGTTAAAAAGAATGATAATGATTATGAACTTATTTCTTTAACTCAAGTTGAAGCTGACTATAGAAAATTGCCATGTGAAGAAGACAAATATTAGCTACTCAATCTAGAGAAAACTAGCCATATATTCACTGGCTTAAACTCAGGCCAATCAAGGCGATAATTTTATAAACTGAATAGTTTCAGCACTGATGAATCCTAATAATTATTTTCAGCTTCACTGTCAATATTTTCTTCCCCATGTCTAGCTTAGTCTTTGCCACATCAATATTCTTGCCTTTGATCGCCATGTCATTCACAAAACTACGCAGAAACAGACTAATTCCCTCCAAGGTCTTTATGGTAGCTTATACCTTTTTCACTTAGTTTTTCACTCATGCTACCCACAGGTTACTACATTTTTGCCTTTAGTATAACAGGATGTTTCAGAATTTCTATATTTTAAGCTAGCCTTCACTGTGTCATGGAAGAGTTGGTATTTCCACTGAAATGCAGCTCTAGAAATTATTTCTCTGCTCTTTAAAAGAATTCAGTCTTTATTAAAGGCAATAATACTTAACCAATTTGTTGACTATTTATTTTGATCCCTTAATAACTCAACAGTATCAACATTTTGCTTGAGTTTAAGTTGCCAGAAGATAAATGCTATATTGGCTTAGCTTTTATTAAAGACTTTTGTAATGCCATATCATGTCAGGTGGTTCATAATGACATTTCCAGATTACATATAGGTAATATCAGATATTGGCTAGATGCTTTAAAATAGGAGGTAAACACTACTGTATATACAAATATGAGAGGCTGGAAAAACACGAACACATCCAAGTTCAGAGGTCACCAATTAAGTTTGACTGTATCACATTTATAGACTCCTAGGTTAAGATGCCATCTTGATAGTCTGACAGGTTGTGTAGTAACATGGAAAATACTTAAATATATTAAAATAGTTGCTCTTTGTTGAGTACCTACTGTGCAACAGGAACTTAATATAAATTGTTTCTTCATTTTGTATGTACTTTTATCATGCTCATATTACAGACGAGGAAAAAGAGACTCACACAACCTAGGGAACTTTCCCACTATTACATAACATGGACATTGACACTGGGGCCCTCTGACTTTTACGTCCATTAGCTTTCAATGCACTACCCAATACTAACACTACTGAGACACTTAGAAGGCAAAATATGCTAGCGTGTTGATGCATGGAAATTGACAAGGTTTAGGAAACAGTTCAAGATTTGATGTGCTAGCAAGCAGAATTACCAAGTATTTCCTTTTTTCCCCCCATAATTTTATTACTTTTTTTCCTGCCATACCTAATTAATGGCAAAAAAATGTAGAAGTGAAAAAGAACCAGGATAAGTTCAACTGAGACACCCATTCCTTTTACATGAAAGGACCTGGATTAATTAGATGAACTTTGCATAAATTAATTTTTTTTAGGAGAAGTATATAAAACCTGCCCTGGACTAAGTAGGCAAAGGCTTGTTAAAAGAAGCAAACTTCTTCATGACGACCTAAAAAGAGAACTGATAGGAAATGAGACGAACCTCAAAAGGCTCGTATTATTATGTTTTTAATAATGAAGGCATTAGCACTGCAATTGTTAGAATTTTATCTGTTCTATCTTGAAATAAGGATCTAGATAGTGTGCAGTAATTAAAGACTGACTTTGATTTAGATAATCCATTTTAATTGCATTTTTAATTGTAGTGAAAATTTCATGAAGTACCAACTGAAAATGCTGATGTGGAAAGATTAACTAATCAAGATCATGCCATTATATGTGAATTACTAGAAAGGGACCATGAGAAGTCAGTGTGAAATACATCTCTCAACTAACACACAAGTCCCTGTAATCTCATCTCACCTCCTGGAACAATGTATAACAAATTAAACCGGGTTCACGAAATGTCATACAATCTGGCAGCAAGATTCTAATTGATGAAGAAACGGCTTTTTAATGATTCCTTAACAACCATAGAAAATTTCAATTACTGGGAATCATGACAAAAACTACCTTCAGGGGACAAAATAATTTTTACCAGTTTTCTTTAACTGACTAAGAGGTCCCACTGGACACTTTCTGACCTATTCACACTCAATTCTGTTCAGTTTGCTAGGGAGGATGAGTAGGTGAGTTGTTACTGTGGATGTTTTTTTAAAAATGTTATGTTCAAAATTAGAAAAAAAAAATAACTTGAGGAGTTAACAGACTTGCTTGACCTGAATCACCATTTTTCCACTTACACAGTCTTACCCACTATTGCTGCCCTCATGAATTCAGAGATCAATGTTAGTCTTGAAATGAGTTTAGACATATGAAATTTAGTTTCATTCATGCCCCATCATCACTTTGACTTCTCTATTTGCCAATTTCCATTGCAATACTTACCACACTGTATTTTTAAAATACAAATTTATTTTCAGTCTCTCCCTCTGGAAAGGAAACACAGTATGTGTTCAATACATACTCTGATGTTGGAAAAACTATTATAATTTTCTCCTATTTTGATTAATATTCTGGATGTTGTAATATTCTTGATCTCCTGAGCTTAACAGTTCTATATGTCATGAAAGTGTACATACACATATATTAACTATGGCTAATACATATATATATTGTCCTCGCTTTGGATATTCTAAATATATCAAAATATATCTGGCTTTATGCCTAATCTATATTTGACAAATGTATTAATGATATTTTAGACCTTTACATTTACAATTAAATTTCTTCAGAATCATGATAGCATTAAACCTACGGTGGCAAATGATCCTACTCCAAAAACCATAAGATGCTGATGAAAGAATTTGAAGAAAATACAAACAGATGGATAGATATATCATGTCCTTGGACTGGAGGAATCACTATTGTTAAAATGACTTTACTACCCAAGATAATCTACAGATTTAATGCAATCCCTATTAAATTACCAATGGGATTTTTCACAAAACTACAGCAATTTTTTTTAGGTTTTCATGGAAACAAAACAAAACAAAACAAATAGCCAAAACAATCTTGAGAGAAAATAATGGAGCTGGAAGAATCAAACTCCCTGACTTCAGATTATACTGCAAAGCTACAGTAATCAAAACAGTATGGTACTGGCAGAGAACCATACATATACATCAGTGTTACAGGATAGAAAGTCCAGAAATAAACCTACACGCTTATGGTCAATTAATCTATAGCAAATGGGGGCAAGAATATACAATGGAGAAAAGATGAAGTCCTCAATAAGTGATGCTGGGAAAACTGGACAGCTACATGTAAAAGAATGAAATTAGAATATTATCTAACACCATACACAAAATAAACTCAAAATGGATTAAAGACCTAAGTGTAAGACTGGATATTATAAAGTTCCTTGAAAACATAGGCAGAACACTCTGACATAAATCACAATAATATTTGTCTAGATCCATCTCCTAGAGTAACAGAAATAAAAACAAAAATAAACAAATGGGGAGTTCCTATTGTGACTCAGCAGGTTAAGGACCTGACATTATCTCTGTGAGGATGTGGGTCCAATCCCTGACCTGCTCAGTGGGTTAAGGATCCATCATTGTCACAAACTGCAGCCTATGTTGCAGATGCAGCTCAGGTCTGGTGTTTCTGAGGCTGTGGCATAGGCCTTAGCTGCAGCTCCAATTTGACCCCTGGCCTGGGAACTTCCATATGCCACAGCTACAGCCCTAAAAAGAATAAAAAAATGGGACCTAATTAAACTTAAAAGCTTTTTCACAGCAAAGGAAACTACAAACAAAACAAAAAGGCAACCTGTGGACTGGTAGAAAATATCTGCAAATAACAGGAGTAACAAGTGATTTATTCCCTGAATAAACAAATAGTTCAATCAGCTTAACATCAAAAACACTCAAACAACCAAATTGAAAAATTGGCAGAAAACCTAAATAGACATTTCTCCAAAGAAGACATACAGGTGGCTAACAGGCACAAGCAAATCAAAACTATCACCTCAAACTAGTCAGAAGGGCCATCATTAAAAAGCCTATAAAAAAATAAATGTTGGATAGGGTGTGGAGAAAAAGGAACCCTCCTACACTGTTGGTTGGAATGTAAACTGGTGTGACCACAATAGAAAATAGAGTTATCATATGATCCAGCAATCCTACTCCTGGGCATCCATCTGGAGAAAACTCTAATTCAAAAAGATACATGTATCCCAATGTTCACAGCATCACTATTTACAACAGCCAAGATGTGGAAGCAATCTAAACATCCAAGGACAGATGAATGGATAAAGGAGATGTGGTATGTATATATAAAGGAATATTACTCAGCCAGAAAATGAATGAAATAATGCCATTTGCAGTAACATGAATGGACCTAGAGATTGTTATCCTGAGTGAAGTAAGAGAGAAAAAGACAAATATCGTATAATATCATTTTATGTGGAATCTAAAAAAAAATGACACAAATGAACTTATTTACAAAAAGAGACTCACAGACACAGAAAACAAACTTATAGTTTGGGGATAAGCTTTGGGGTTATGGAGATGAATTAGGAATTTGAGATTAGCAGATAAACACTGCTATATAAAAAAATAAACAAGGACCTACTGTGTAGCTCAGAGGACTATACTCAATATCTCATAATAACCTATAATGGAAAAGAATTGGAAAAGTAATATACATAGCTGAACCACTTTGTTATACATACAAAACAACACAAAACTGTAAATTAACTGTACTTAAATTAATGTTTTAAAATTCAAGATTTCAGTAAAATAAGAATGGTCATCAAGTAAATTTTGAAGGTTGCTAGAGAGAATAAGCAAAGTATTTGGAAAGAAGATATAATTAAACAGATAATTAAAAAGAACTATATATAATTCAGCTTTTCGTTTCATTGATGTTTACGATTTCTTTCCTTCTACTAACTTTAGGTCTTGTCTGTTATTCTCTCTTGAGCTGCTTTAGATGTAAAGTTAGCTTGTTTATTTGAGCTTTTTCTTGTTTCCTGAAGTGGGCTGGTATTGCTATAAACTTTCCTCTTAGAGCAGTTTTTGCTGCATCCCATAGGTTTTCAAAGCTGGTTCTCTGAAAAGATCAACAAAATTGATAAACCCTTAGCCAGACTTATCAAGCAAAAAAGATAGAGGATGCAAATTAATAAAATTAGAAATGAAAAAGGAGAAGTAACAACGGAAATCACAGAAATACAAAGGATCATAAGAGACTACTATACACAACTATACACCAATAAAATGGAAAACCTAGAAGAAATGGACAATTTCTAGAAAAGTACCATCTTCCAAGACTAAACCAAGATGAAATAGAAAAGATGAATGAACCCATCACAAGAAGTAAAATTGAAACTGTGATTAAAAAACTTCCAACAAACAAAAGTCCAGGACCAGATTGCTTCACAGGTGAATTCTATCAAACATTTAGAGAAGAGCTAACACCTATCCTTCTGAAACTATTTCAAAAAGTTGCAGAGGAAGGGATACTCCCAAACTCATTCTATGAGGCCACCATCACCCTGATACCAAAACCAGACAAAGATATCACAAAAAAAGAAAACTAGAGGCCAATTTCACTGATGAACATCGATGCAAAAATCCTCAACAAAAAACCAGCAAACCACATCCAACAATACATTAAAAGGATTGTACATCATGATCAAGTGGTATTTCTCCCAAGGATGCAAGAGTTCTTCAATATCTGCAAATCTGTCAGTGTGATACACCACATTAACAAACTGAAGAATAAAAACCATATGATCCTCTCAATAGATGCAGAAAAAGCCTTTGACAAAATCCAAAACCCATTTCTGATAAAAACCCTTCAGAAAGTGGGCATAATGGGAACCTACCTCAACATGATAAAGGCCATATATGACAAACCCACAGCTAACATCATTCTCAATGGTGAAAAGCTGAAAGAATTCCCACTGAGAACAGAAATAAGACAAGGATATTCACTCTTGCCACTACCCTTCAACATAGTTTTGGAAGTCCTAGCTATAGCGATCAGAGAAGTAAAAGAAATAAAAGGAATCCAAATTGGAAAGGAAGAAGTAAAACTATCACTATTTGCAGATGACATGATACTATACCTAGAGAATCCTAAAGACTCTAACAGAAAACTGTTAGAGCTCATCCACGAATTTGGCAAAGTCACAGGATACAAAATTAATACACAGAAATCAATGGAATTTCTATATGCTAACAATGAAAGATCAGAAAGAGAAGTTAGAGAAACAATCCCATTTACCATCGCATCCAAAAGGATAAAATACCTAGGAGTAAACCTACCTAAAGAAACAAAAGACCTGAACTCTGAAAACTATAAGACAGTGATGAAAGAAATCGAAGACGACACAAATAGATGGAAAGATATACCATGCTCATGGATTGGAAGAGTTAATATTATCAAAATGACTATACTACCTAAGGCAATATCCAGATTCAATGCAATCTCTCTCAAATTACTGAGGACATTTTTCACAGAACTTGAATGAAATATGTTAAAGTTTGTTTGGAAGCACGAAAGACCCAGACTAGCCAAAGACATCTTGAAAAAGAAAAATGGAGCTGCAGGAATCAGGCTCCTGGACTTCAGACTATCCTACAAAGCAACAATCATCAAAACCATATGGTACTGCCACAAAGACAGAAATATAGATCAGTGGAACAGGAGAGAAAGCCCAGAATTAAACCTACAGCCAACTAATCTATGACAAAGGAGGCAAGAATATACAATGGAGAAAGGACAGCTTGTTCAATAAGTGGTGCTGGGAAAACTGGACAGCCACATAGAAAAGAATGAAATTAGAACATTCCCTAACACCATAAACAAAAATCAACTCCAAATGGATTAAAGACCTAATATAAGACCAGACACTATAAAACTCTTGGAGGAAAACATAGGCCAAACACTATCTGACAGAAGCAACAACAACATCTTCTCAGATCACCTCTTAAGACTATGGACAATAAATACAAAAATAAACAAATGGGACCTAATCAAACTTAAAAGTTTCTGCACAGCAAAGGAAACCCTAAACAAAATGAAAAGACAACCCACAGAATGGGAGAAGATCTTTGCAAATGAATTGACTGACAAGGGATTAATATCCAAAATTTATAAACAACTTTTGCAGCTCCATACCAAGAAAACAAACAACCCCATCAAAAAAGGGGCAGAAGATCTAAACAGACAGTACTCCAAAGAAGACATACAGATGGCCAAAAAACACATGAAAAGATGTTCAGCATCACTCATTATTAGAGACATGCAAATCAAAACCACTCTGAGGTACCACCTTACACCAGCCAGAATGGTCATCATCAAAAAGTCTACAAACAATAAGTGCTGGAGAGGGTGTGGAGAAAAAGGAACACTGTTGGTGGGATTGTAAATTGGTGCAACCACTGTGGAAAGCAGTATGGAGATTCCTCAGAAAAGTAAACATAGAACTCCCATTTGATCCAGCAATCCCACTCCTGGGCATCTATCCGGAGAAAACCATGACTCGCAGAGACACATGTACTCTGATGTTCAGGGCAGCACTATTTGCAATAGCCAAGACATGGAAACAACCTAAAAATAAACAAATGGGACCTAATCAAACTTAAAAGGAAGGTTACTTACTAATGTAGGAAATGTGGAAGCACAAAAAAAAAAAGTAAACAAGTAAGACTTTTGTTACACTTGTTACATTTTCACATGAAGGGTGTATCAGTCTTGAGGAGTTCAGTGTAGTACACAGATGAGTGATTTTGATGAAAGATGATGGTATGTGAGCAAGTAAATGTCCATTGACAAAGGACTGGATAAAGAAGATGTGGTACATATACACAATGGAATATTACTCAGACATTAAAATGAATGAAATACCAGCATTTTTAGCAACATGGATGGACCTAGAAATTATCATGCTAAGTGAAGTCAGCCCTACAATAAGACACCAACATCAAATGCTTTCACTGACATGTGGAATCTGAAAAAAGGACAGACTGAACTTTTTTGCAGAACAGATGCTGACTCACAGACAATGAAAAAGTTAGGTCTCTGGAGGAGACAGTTTGGGGGGTGGGGGGATGTGCTTGGGTTGTGGGATGGAAATCCTGTGAAATTGGATTGTGATGATCATTACACAACTACAGATGTGATAAATTCATTTGAGTAATAAAAAAAGAACTATAATTCAGATAACATTTGATAAAAGTTACTGGATTGTCCGAGATTCTGTGATTCTTCTGAAGTTAAAATCATATTGTTAACTATTTCATATCTGTTTCCTTTCAAAAATAGATCATTAAACATGGAAAAACCATATATTCAGCCATAAAAATTGGATTATAGGAAAACAAGTGCAAAATATCAATGGATGTTTAAGAAATTATTTCTGTAATATTCAAATTTTTTCTATTCACATACTCAGCATTATAAATAAAAATTAAGAAGACTGCTCATATATTTCTATTCAACTATTTAGTAATTATTATGTCTTCAACTCGGTTTTATACAGAGTTGAGCAAAGTTCCTCAAACTTTAGTGAGCTTAAGATCCAAAGGAGATTGTTAAAACTATGTATCCCTTTGCTCCACCCATAGAAGATCTGCAATGATACTCAACAATGTAGAAAATAATAACTTATAACAATCATATAGTAACACAGAGGAAGTAACTGTCATTTAAAGTCACAGACAACTCTAATTTCAATTACTTCGCTCATCACCAAATTGAACATAATTAAAATTTCCTCAAAACGCATTGGTTAAGATTAGTTTCTAGCCAACATTGTCAGATTGACAGCAAAGCTCTTCTATCTGCTACTCAATGAGTTCATATTCACAAAGGCTCTACTGGCTATTGCTTTTAGAGGGTGGTGTGTGGGGTGGGGGTGAGGCGGCTATTCATGAGCCCAGATTAGCCCTTTATGAGGTCATGGAAGGCATTAGAAAATAATCTGAATGATAATTATCTTAAATTTCCAAAAATAGTTCTACAACTTCAGAGTTGAAGGAAGGTTACTTACTAATGTAGGAAATGTGGAAGCACAAAAAAAAAAAAGTAAACAAGTAAGACTTTTGTTACACTTGTTACATTTTCACATGAAGGGTGTATCAGTCTTGAGGAGTTCAGTGTAGTACACAGATGAGTGATTTTGATGAAAGATGATGGTATGTGAGCAGGTATTCATTTTCCCTCTCACAAAAACTGCAAGAAATGACAAGAAAAGGAAAAACTGCTACAATCTTTATTAATATTGAAACTATGTAAGATATCCATATACTGCACATTTAAATTTTAAGCAGTATCTCTTATAGATTGCATAAAGCAAGGCTACTTTCTTCTTTATTTCAATAAATATTTACTGAGCATTTATTGAGTGCATGCAGAATAAATTCATCCACACGCCAGAGATTTTCTAAGGAATGTCTGCTATCCTTTGTATAAAGTCATCTTACTTCAGTAAATATTTGTTGAACATTTATTATGTGCAAGCAGAAATTTAGCACCCTCAGAAAGTGGTTATTGTCAGGGGAAATAAATGGAGATATCTTTGTAGTCCTTATTAATATCTTATGGAGGAGTGAAGGCTGCCATTGGGCTTGGGTCCGGAAAAGAAGGCTCTTTCCACTGAGATTTTGTTCCCTGCTACAGAAAGTATTGCTTAGAATTTCTTTGTTTGGCTAGAAGTTTTAAGAAAAACCAGACCAAAACAAAAAGCTGCCATATAGCTTTTACTGTCTTTGATAAGGTGGCTCACCACGACCCAAGGGGAACTTTCCTGAATTGAGGAAATGGAGAAACTTGAAAAATCCCATACTGAGATGAGGAAATTTTATGACTTGTCAGGCAGTAGCTCTAGAAAAGTCCTCCAACACGTACATGTACACCTGTAGGGATCTTTATTTTCTAAAAATAGTGTCAGTGTACTCATGGTTGTCTGCATCTTGGCTTCCCTTGCTAAAATACATTGTACAAATCTACCTATGGCTTCACTACAACCCCCGCCTCCTCAGTTTTGACAAACTGATTCCAAAATGCAGATGGAAGAGCAAAGAACCAAAAATAGCCTAGATACCTAACAACGGAAAATTGTGCTATTTACTATCAAGGCTTATTTTAAAGTTGTATCATTTTAAGGGCAATGCTATCAAGAAAAAGACAAAAAATTAGATACTGAAACAACACAGAACACAGAAAGAGGTAGATAGATAGATAGATAGATAGATAGATAGATAGATAGATAGATAAGGCATATGGCAGGGATGGCATTATAGATTAATAGGGAAAATATGAACTATACAATATATGGTTTGAGGAAAAATAATTTTCCACTGGGGGGAAATGTATTCTCTATCTGACATCATAAAATATATTATACTATATATATTATTATATATTATATATATATTATTATACTATATTGTACAGTATACAGTATTTTTAAAGCATAATACAAAATAAGAAACTATAAAGGATATATTGATAGGTTTAATTCCACAAAATTTTAAAATCTTTTGTTTGGAGAGTCCGTCGTGGCTCAGTGGTTAATGAATCCGACTAGGAACCAGGAGGTTGGGGGTTTGGTCCCTGCCCTTGTTCAGTGGGTTAAGGATCTGGAGTTGCTGTGAGCTGTGGTGTAGGTTGCAGACGCGGCTCGGATCCCCACGTTGCTGTGGCTCTGGCATAGGCCGGTGGCTGCAGCTCTGATTGGACCCCTAGCCTGGGAACCTCCATATGCCGCAGGAGTGGACCAAGAAATGGCAAAAAGACAAAAAGACAAAAAGAAAAATTAAATCTTTTGTTCAAAGATGTCAGAGCATAAAAAGGAAGTTGCAAACTGGTGGAAAATACTTTGCTCTCACAATACTAACAACTAACCAGAACGTTTAGTAAACCACAGTAAGCGATAGGAGATAAAAAAGCTAGTAGAAAAATGATAAAATACTTAAGTACACATTTCTTGAAAAAGAAGTGGAAGTGATCAATAAACTGAGATAAAGTATCAGCCTCCTGGTAATCTGAAAAATGCAAATGAAGATGACCATGAGATGCCATTTCACTCCCACTAGACTGCCAGAATCAAAGTTTGACAATATCAAGTGTCAGTAAAGATGTGGATTAACAGGGACATTTATAAAATATTTATACTGGCAGAAAACTGCAAATGACCGAAATGTACCAAAACAGTATGTGATAAATAAACTGTGATATAGCTAAGAAACAGAATTCTGCGTAGGCATTAATACTGAGCCACAGCTCCAGGATATATGCATGACTTTAGAGTCACAATGTTGAATGGAGAAGCAGCCTATAGCTAACTCTTTATAAAAGGTCACATCATTGGTCTTAGTCAGCTCAGCTTGCCATAACAAAATCCCACAAACTAGTCTAAACAACAGAATTTGTCTTCTCAAAATTCTGGAGGTTGGAAGTCCAAGATCAAGGTGCCAGCTATATGGGCTTCTGCTAAAGACACTCTTCCTGACTTATAAACAGACTGCTATATGCATGTGCTGTGTCCTCACATGGCAGAGAGAGTTTTCCCTCTTCTAAGGCCACTGTCCTACTGGATTAAGGACCTAATTTTACAACCTCATTTTATCTTAACTATCTCCCAAAGACACTCTACCTAGAGTCACACTGGGGGGGGGCGGGGGGTAGGACTTTGGTATATGACTTTGGGGACACAATTTAGTCTACAGCATCGTCTTCACGAAGTTTAAATATAAACAAAGTGAATTAATATATTTTGTGGATATATATATATGTATGTATATATGTGTGTGTGTGTGTATATATATATATATACACATACATATATATTTTTTAGTGGTCATAAAGAAAACAACAGAGCAAGGAAAAAAGAAATGCAAAATTCCTTGGTGATGTGGGGGATAGGGTCAGGAAGAAGCCTACACATTGATTAAATGGTATTGGTGATGCTCTATCTCTTAACGAGGTAACTGATGTTGATTCGGCTATGATAATCACCAGTCTTTTGTTTCTTAATAAAAACAGAAAAAATATAGATTATTCTCATTGGGGTAAATAATTCATTTGTAAAATGTATTTGAAATCACATGAGCAGAAAAATTTTATTATCATACATGCTAAATCAATGACCTTAGTTTTTTTCTGGATGATGGAATTCTGAGTGATTTTTTAAAATTACCTAATTTTTCTATTTTTTTCTAAAATACATGTCTCTGTTAAACAGAGGTTAAAACTAGATAAAGGTGAAATGAGTTCCCTATGCTAAAGACCAAACAGCAATCAGAAAACAGGTTTCAGTGCTGTCTTTTTCAGGCAAGTTCCACCTGAGGTATGATAGCAGCAGAGGAAGGGTGAGTGGCACTGCCCAAAGCTGCAAGGGGTGGGGACTATGGGCTTCTTTGCCAAGACTCTTCCCAAGCATCTAAAGAAAAATGAATATTTTCGCTAAGTAGCTCAGTTATTAGATGGGAAGTTTCGGGAGTTCTGGCTGAGGGTATTTCTTCATTTTGAGGCGTGACTGCTGCTTGAGTACCTGTCAGATTAAAGAACTAGCTTCCTAGGTTGGGTTTTTATTTACTGCCATTATTAATGATCCAAAGGCTGGAGTAAACACAGAGCCAGTTAAGCCGGGAGGGATTGCTAACACCTGGGAAAACAAAAGAACAGAAATTTCAGTACTGTTGCTCCACTTCTGAGTAAGAGCTCAATTTAAAAATCAGTCATTAAAATTTTACAACTGTCAACTCCATGTATTTATTTTATTTTTGTAAAGGCATAGAACACTTTCAACCAATGCTGTTTTGCTTTTCAAAGATTACAGGGGGAAAAAGTTCTCTTTATTTATAACTTTCCTCTAAGGAAAGGGCATCAAAGCATCTTACAAATATATATGGAGGGTGATGATGCATTGCTTACTAGGGGCAACTTTTCAACCTCAATGAAACACATTCTATTTAATTGCATTGCTGGAAGGCTGCCTCTAACTTTGAAGTCTCAGTAGCTTGTGAGGCAACCTGGGGGATAGACACAAGCGAGCATATAAAAGGACTATGAGTTTACAAGAGACTTGCTTTTATCCCCATCAAGGATGGAGCAGGTCTGCAGAAGTTTCCAGCAGTGAGGCATCAGAGAGGGCAGTGCTGACCTTCTCGGGAACGGGGAGTCCTGCCTACCCCGTGTGCGAGGAGAGAGCTGCTGGGTGGAGAGACGGTGTGACACATAGTGTGTTTGTGCTTTTACAGCTAATGGTCATGTAATTTATAGCCAAGAAACCGCAAAACCTGTCAGGACCAGGAAGGACATGTTGCAGAAGGTAAAGCAAAACAAAGCACTTGCAACTGCATGCTAGATTCTGAACTCAAGCGCATGGCAGTTTGAAATGTGGAAGTGAGCATGATCTTGAGAATGTCTCTGTGGTGACAGGCAAGAGGAAGCAAAGATTAAAGCACATGTGCAAGAACCCCTGTGGCTGCAGAGAGAACCCAGTTTTCAAGACTACACATACGGAAGACAGATGGACACCCACCCTTGGATAAAAAGGCAAAACCCTGTAAGAACTGAATCAGAAAGGACAACACTCAGAATAAAATGAAACTTGAAAATGTGAAAAGGTCAACCCAAAGCAGTTATTTTAAAACATGCTGACTGAGGGAAGAACTGTAAGAAGTTTGCAAAAGTACAATTATTTTATTTCCATTTTTGCTTTTTTCTCCATCGGAAGATAATAGGTATGTAATCTGAAGAGGCAGAAACAACTTTTACAAGAAAGACATTTTTAGCTGAGACAATGCTAAGTGTGTATGACTATTTCATTGTTGCTCCTGACATCAAGACAGACAGCATTTCCCAGCCACACACGTAGTTCCGAGCAATTCAAGATGGTGAAAGTGCTGCATGCAAGGGTCTGAGTCTGGACCCCAAAAATCTTCTGTATGATTCTGGGTTTGCCTTTCCTTTATTCTCTTGACCATGAGTTAGAGGCAAAGAACCCAAGAGAAACTTTGAGATATCAAGAACTCCAAAGAACCACTGGATGGAAGAAGTTGGATCCCCAAGTCACCTTTTGCTGGAAAGACCCCAACAGAGTTGCCTACCTGGAAGCATTCACATTAGAATTTGCATGTGTGAGAAATACATATTGATTATATTAAGCCACTGGGATTTGGGGATTATTTGTAGTAGTTGTTAGCCTACTCTTTATTACTACTAGGTTAAAATCTCAAATAATAAAAATGCTTTCCTTTTAACAAAATTTAGCACATTTTAAAAACTTACAAATGAATTTGCAAAGTAATCTTTAAGAAAAAATGGGCAATGTAAAAAGTACTAAAAAGCTAGAAATCGGCTAACAAAATTTTACAAGAAAAAAAGACAAACTGATAAGCTTTATGTCAATTTCAGGCAAATAATGTACAATGAATTATGGAATAGATAACTTGTAAGTGGATAAAAGGAAATTATTCATTATCAAGTCGTCAGCTTTGATTCACCAAAAGCAAGACATACTATACTTAATCATTTTCCTGTTTGAAAATTGTTTCCAGGCCAGTAATTAAGGGATTTGAATGTAGGATCTTCTTGTGGATGATTAAGTTCATGAAATGAAAGTACTCAAAATATGTTGTCTAAAATACTATAACTAATGATTAAAATTCAATTTGATATGTAATCAGTACCCTTAAAACTATTTGGCTTTTATTTTAAGGAGACATAGAAAAAATTGATTCAATTATGCCTAGCATGTGCATAATTAATTATAGGTTACAAAGCATTATTATGTGCGTTTTCTCTTTTGATTTTATAACAAGGAACTGATGAGGATATTGATGTTGCGAAGGGCAAGGTCACTTACTGAGGCCACGTAGTATACTGCAGCTGGGCTCAACCCAGATTGCCTGACCCTAAGCAAAGGTCTCCAGTTACTACATCACTGTGCCTCTTGTCTAAAGACAACACCAAAAATGTTTTATTTTAACTTTAATGCTAAGTAGTCACAAAATAAACATGTTACTACAAGATTACTAGTGCACAGTATCAGAAGTTAATCTCTAATGTGATCCTCTGTTAAACTGAAAGTTTGTTTCCCCCCAAAATTCATCATGTGACGAATATCACTCCCTATCATGTGATGGTATTAGAAGGTGTGACCTTTAGGAGAAAATTAGGATTAGATGAGGTCATGAGGATGGGGCCCTCATGAATGGGATTAGGGCCCTTAAAAGGGTCACAAGAGAGCTTTTCACCACGTGATGATGCAAAGAGAAGGTCGCGGTTTGCAACCTGGAAGAGGGTCCTCAGGAAAACTCAACCACACTGGCATTCCAATATTGAACTCCCAGCCTCTGAGCCTGAGAAATAATCTTCCGTTGTTTATAACCTACTTAGTTGGTGTTTTTATTCCAGCAGCCCAAGCCAATACAAGCTAAGACGTGCTTCATATGATATAGAAGTGAGGTGGGTCTGTTTTATTCCATTTATGATAGGTAGATTCCATTTATATGAAAGTGTCCACAACATACATGGCTGGGTTACCCTCAAGAGTCAAATGCTAATAGTGACATGCACAACAAGAATGAACTATTGCCAGAAATCCTACCATCATAATTCTTTCTACCTTGGAGGCACTTATCATCTCTAATCCACCTCCGCAGTTGACCAGGATAGAGAAGGAAGGGCATTTTATGGAAATGCTTGTTAAATAAGGTGTGACCATGGAAGGCATGGAAGTGTATTCTGTCATCAAACCTTCTTCAATATTGACATTGGCACAGTCGATTTTTAAAAGAGCATATTTAAAAAGCATAAAACTGTTTGCCCCACTTTTATCCTTTTAAAAAGTTGCTAAAATTGTGAGTGAAGGGGAGAGTAGCAGGTGGAGATTTCTGAGAAGTAAGGATCAGGCCAAATCAAATGTTGGCTTTTAAATGATGAGAATGATGACAAGTCACTGAGGTGTTTTTAACAGAGGAATACTGTGATCTGTTTTACAGTAGGCCACTTCGGCTGCTCTGCTGAAACTAACCTGAAAAGGACAGGATTGGAAGCAGTCTCCTTACCGAAATAAGTCAGGCAAGAAACAACAGAAGTCTGAGCCAGCCTATTAGTGGTGGAAATGGTGAAGACTGGTCACACTGCGGATGTATTTTGAAGGTAGAGCCACCAAGATTTATTGACTGAATCTGGGTGAGAGAGAGAGAATCATCAATACCTCCAAAGTGTCTGGCCAGAACAACCAGAAGAATAGAGCTACCTTATACCGAAACAACTAGGATTAAGTTTAACGTGTTTACTGGACATCTAAGAGACAATATCAATAGGCAATGGGATTTTAACCCTGAAGTTTAGGGTAGAGATATGGGCTGGAAGTCTAATTTTAATGTTCACCATGAAACAGAAGGTGCTTAAAACCACGGATCTAGAGGAGACATGGACAGGAAAAACTACAGATAGAAAAGAAAAGATGCCTGAGGACTGAACTTTGGAGTACTAAGAAGTTGAAAGGTTCAAGAGATGAGAGGAAACCAACAAAAGAAACTGACAAAGATTAGTTAGAGAGCTGGAAAAATTTCCAGGTAACAAATTTAAAAGTACTTGTTCCAAACTGGGGGATTTTAAAATACAATAAGCTTGAAGAATCGTTAAAAGAGTACAGCTCATAAGAAGTGAATAGGAAGGATTTTCAGGAATGCTTTACAGCGCATCTATAATGGAAAAACAAACCTTGAAGTCCATGCTGTTCTCATTACATTGGGGCAGCCCAGAATGTTGTGGAAGTGAAGAAGAGCCTGGAGATGGGGAGATAAGTGCTGAAGGGTAGTCAAAGGGACAACTAGTGACCTTGACTTGTTCCCTGGGCAACAGGGAGCCATGAGAGGAGAGAGGAGCCATTCAAACCAAGGGTGGAGGCTAAAACAAAAGTGTTTCCTGTATGTATGACTTAGATTAGATTTCTCTGTGGATCTTATTAAAATTATGGACACTTTATCCCAGGAGAATAAAAATGTATATTCATTGACAAACAATTTTATTTACAATTACAGAGGCTCCCTAGGGTCGAGAGTGACCAGGGACTCTGAGTTGATGACACCTGGATTTTAAAGTGCTTGTCAACTCCACCTTCTACAAGAAAGGAGATTCATCAGAGAATTAAGAGTTTCTTGCTTTGGGTTCAGAGCGACTGTGCCCAGCTCCTTTTTTGGAACACGGGATTCTCACTGGCAGAGCTTAGTATCCAACGGCTAATAAAGAGACAACAGTCATCCTGGGTGCCTGTGCCAATGGAACATTTTCCTAAAAACAATTAAAGCAAGTTTTAGTTGTCAACTGTTAAAGTAGCTTGAGGCAGTGTCAGTTACATGGCCTCATATAATGTCTCCAGTGTTGCAGAAACAACTATTTTCTCCCTGCAGTAGAAGAAGAAAGGTTGGGTTTATTTTTTTCCCCTTCTCTTCCCTGAGCAAATCCCCATAACAAATAAAGTTACACTTCAAGACCGGATTACTCAGACTATTGGCTTTGCATGCCAATGTTTACTTTAAGTAAAAATGATACTTCTGAGAATTCAAATAATATGTTTAAGTATTTCCAGGCTATAGTTCTGCTTGCATTTGTCTTGGCACCAGCTCACCGTGAATGTGTCAGCTGTAAGAAAGATGACTCTTCAGTCATAGCCGAATGTCTTCATCCAGTGTCTCACATGTGCTCAATGTATTTCTATGGATGTTTCAACTATTGTCATTTGATGAAAAGTTTACTACCCCACTGACGACACAGTTTCCTGATAGGATATTGTCATCTTTTCGAGGAATAGTCTCATTTTGTTCAAAAAAAGAAAAATTTAGAGAAAGACGTTATTTTAAAAATCTCCTAAAATAAAGTAGGTGCTACAAAATTTATCATGATGGAAATAATCATCACTCAACTAACTCTCCCAAAAGACCTCAGCCCTGCTCTTGTCCTCAGCTTAAATAAGATCACTTTGTAAATGTCAGTAATTGGCCATAATCCTAAAGACTACACTAAAGTGATTTTAAAGAACTCAGCACCTTTTTTCTTTTCTCACTTGCTCTCTTTCTCTCTCTCTGATGCTCTGTGCTCCATAAAGCATGTTATCAGACGACTAGAACGGTTCACACGTCCTGGGACACCCACTGTTTGTTCTGAGGTGATGATTATCCATCTGAAAGAATACATTATAGACCCTACAGCTATAATCTAAGAAAATACAACCTTTTAAAGGGGAGAGCCCAGTAACAGATAACTTATCTTCATATTACTGTAAGCTCAATGGCTTTTTTTTATTCTAAAGATACTTTTATTTCAGGCACTGTGGCGAGAACAGTGTGGGAGATATTTTAGGATAATCAAAGGTGAACATCTTTAACTTCACTCATTTACCTCTTTACCTAGGAATGAATCATGCTAAGATTCTCTGTGACAGCAGCTATGGCTTAAATGATGCATAGTGGCTGTTCTCTTACCTGGCAAGATTTCCAGCTATATAATCTGCGAGAAAAATTGACCTTGGATACTATACCATGGATCCAAGGAGGAGAAGGGAACTATGATTTCAGACATGATTATTTTTCAGCCTTTCTTGAAATAATAACTGACTATTTTTCCAAGAAAATTTCTTAATTCTAAAATGCTCTGAAAGATTTCCCTAGGGGCTGGGAAATTCATTTTATGTTGAAAATTCCACCTGGGTATGCCTAGTTCTCCTTATTTGGCCTGCAGTTAATACTGAGGACAACTATGCACTGTTCCTTTGAGATAAATGTTTATAAACGTTAGGGACCCACTATTTTGTTTACATATGCATAGAGAATTCCAAGAATTAAAACTTCCTCAAAAAAAACCAATATTATAAAGACAACAGGTCGGTTGACTGCCTAGGGCTCAGGGTAAGAGTAGAGAATAACTGTAAAGGGTCGTGCGCAATGTTACAAGGTTATAGAAGTGTTCAAACATAGGACTGCACTGATGGTTGCACAACTGTATAAATTTACTAAAAATCATCAAACTGTATTCTAACAAACGGCTGAAGGTTATGATATATATTATTTAATTAACCTGCATATAAATATATGAAATATATATACAGAATGAAATACGATACAAATAATATGTATACATGTTAAGTATGAATCTCATGAAAAGTTATGAGGTGTCATAACTGCAAAACCTTAAATTAATTCTATAAATTCTGAAAAATGTAACAGCTTTTTCTTCAGTAGAATTCAGCTGCATTTATGTAACCCTACCCACTTTTAAAGAATATTCTGTTTGGGAGTTCCCGTTGGGGTTTAGCACATTAAGAGCCCGACACACTGTCAGTGAGGAGATCCGTGGCCTCGCTCATGGGTTAAGGATCTAGCGTTGCCACAAGCTGTGGCATAGGTCACAGATGCAGCTCAGATCTGGTGTTGTGGCTGTGGCTGTGGCAGTTGCAGCACTGATTTGACCCTGATCCTGGGAACTTCTTATTGCTGCAGGTGTGCCCTTTAAAAAAAAAAGAATATTCTATTTCATGGTTGTTCATAAGTTATGCATTCAAAAGGCAAAGCATTTCTTGGGACAAGAAAATAGACTTGGATTGATTTATTGGGAAAACTTCAAAACCACTGAAGATTACTTGTTTATGGTCAAAGAATATCTTTCCTTTCTTGAGTTTAAACTTCTACTTGTGTGGCTTATATCTATTGATATTTACCACATTAGAGCTTAAAATTGAAACAAAATATATATTCATTCACTCATTTTCAAATAATAATAATTCAATTATGATAACTTAAATATTAAATAATATATTTGTTACACAGATTAACCATATCCCCCCCGAAATAGTGAGAAGTGTGGCATTACTTTATATCTTGCAAACTTCTTTAATGTCCGGCTTAATGAGGATGGTTAAATTATTGCATTTGTTTCTACATTCAGTCCATTGGGATGTGTTATTTTGGTCGAAATGTAAGAAGGTAATTCAACCTCAGAAAGACATGTAACTGAAAAAGGGAGAAATATTTTAATAGATAACTTTTTAGATATTTGTGGATATTCTTCTTTGAACCAATATCCAAACTAAATAAGCAGTAGTTTCTTAAAAACTAGTACCAATGAGGAGTATGAAATCACAGCTAAGATCCTTTGATCTCTCTTACACTTTGAGTGGATCTTTATGTGATTTTATAAAATCAAGCCTTGAGTCATTTGGAAAATATTTTCACTGAGTTATGTAGATCTTCCAAATCCTAACACACATCAAAAAAACCACATTAACTATTATTATAAACAATTTCATGAGAAAATTCTTTAACAACTTGAGTTTTGTCAAGCTCATTGTAGCTGATACAATTCTCCAAAATTCTAAGTTTTAGAGGGAAGCTCAAATTTTATCACTGGCAACAAATGCTGTTTCCTTGAAGTAACAGATTTCCTTAAAGGAACAGATTTCCTTTTCTGATTTTTTGAAAAAATGTCTGCCAAACCATATTTTGTCTATCAGTCACTCTTTCAAGGGCACATGGTTTTCCCTTAAAAATGCAGCTTATCTAGGTCACAACTCAGACAATTACACAAAATGTTTTTCTCAATATTACTATCCTATTTCACATGCAGTAGTGCTTTATTCATTCTTCCCATTTTGTTACACGCAATATTAAAAAGATGTACTCAAGAGTAGATATTTCATAAAATTAATACTCTGTACTGCTCTATCCAGGATAATCTTAAGTTAATATTATGTCTCGTGGGACAGCTGAACTTGAGGACTCTGCAAGTGTCTCAGAGGCACCTAGATTTCAGAGGATCATACTTTTAGAACCACTGGCTTAGACATTAGTTTAAAAATGTTCTTCTGTATACCCCGAGTATAAACAGTATATCCAAAAAATCCTATACTCAGACAGTCCTATGGTGTGGAATTCAACTTTTTTTTTTTTAATGTAAATGTGACTATATTCCTTTTAAAATGTGGAAAGATGTGAATGCAATAAATACTTTTCTGGGATTAAAAAGCCTATCATAGTCATGTAAACAAACTATTTACTTATCCGAGCAGAGGAACTAAACACTTTGTGCTGGTCTTATTCTGTCCTAACTAATGAATAAAAGGAAAAGTTGGCAAAGCTAATTAACGCTTTATTAAAGAACAAAAAAGACATAATCACAGTTTTAGGAATGACTTGACCCTGAGATTAAGCAACGTCATTAATTGGTTATCTTGTGAAGAAGTCAGGGAGAGTCCTGACAAGGTGACCAGGATTCGGCAATGACCACAGTTATACTGCACTCAGGAGCTTTAAGGGAAGGAAGAAACATATAAAGGAAGAGGAAGATAAGAAAATTGGATAGGTAATTATGCGAAGGTCTTAAGTAAGGGTCATGTGATTTCCAGAAGGTTAAAAGGCAAAGCGTGTAATCAAAATGGCTGAAACAATAGTTAACCCTAAATGTATTGTCACTTTTCAAACTGACATCAAAGAAAATTTAAAAGGTTGATAGTGGTTGTAAGAAGATAATTAGGAGAGCCACAGACTACATTAAAAGTAGTCAGATAGCAGTGCTAATTAAAAATGTATACAATCTAGGAATACAAATGCCACAAAATAAGAACTAAGATTAAACCAATGCAAAGAATTTAGGAAATTTAACATTAGTCATGACGAATAGAATTTGAATTTCCTGTATAAGTCAACATGAATAGAATTTAAAATCTTTGGGGGTAGATTTCTTAAATTGGCAACTTTTTTTTTTTTTAAGTACAATTTGTTAAGCTTCTAACATTGATTACCCTTTTAGTATGCGTTGGTTTTGATGATTGTTTAATGTGTGCCCAGCTCTGTGCTGTATGACTATACAGAAGACTGGGAAATATTTTTGTACTATGTAATACCAGCATAAAACCAGATTTTACTATTTGAGGTTATAAAATGATGAACTGAAAGCACCATCATCCTGTTTATTAAACCATAGTGCTACTTCTTTGCAAAACCAATAATGTAAAAGCAAACATGCTTGGGGCATTTTAGTAATTAAATCCTTTGGGAAAAGGTCCAAAAGGAATGGTATTTGTTCCAAAAGAGCAAACTGCTGCATGGTGAACCCATGTATCTTTCTGAGCACTTTTTAAGTCTGTAAAAAGTAGAAGTTTAATGAATTGATAGTTTAGCTTACCTCAAAGTAGGGGAATTAACCAGTCCTTTTCAAAAAGTTCAAAGCATATCACAGAGAAGCAGAATTGGGAGATTTTATATGCTGGGGCAATGATTCTCTAAGGACACTGGAAATGTCAAAATGTAATTCTGTGTGCATTTAAAGTAATGAACGTGTTTGGGGGATTTCTCTTTTTTTGGTATAAATTTCTTACCTTTACGTTAAAATTTTCACATCCAATTCCATTTATGAATCAACTGATTTTTTATACTCTTCTATTACTCTATTAATATAAAACAAGAATTTATTTATTTATTTATTTATTTTGTTGTTGTTGTTGTTGTTGCTATTTCTTGGGCTGCACCCGCGGCATATGGAGGTTCCCAGGCCAGGGGTCGAATCGGAGCTGTAGCCGCCGGCCTACGCCAGAGCCACAGCAACGCGGGATCCGAGCCGCGTCTGCAACCTACACCACAGCTCACGGCAACGCCGGATCGTTAACCCACTGAGCAAGGGCAGGGATCGAACCTGCAACATCATGGTTCCTAGTTGGATTCGTTAACCACTGCGCCACAACGGGAACTCCAAGAATTTATTTATTTATTTCATCTTTTTTGCCATTTCTTGGGCTGCTCCTGCGGCATATGGAGGTTCCCAGGCTAGGGGTCGCATCGGAGCTATAGCCGCTGGCCTATGCCAGAGCCACAGCAACACAGGATCTGAGCTGCGTCTGCGACCTACACCACAGCTCATGGCAACGCTGCTGGATCCTTAACCCCCTGAGCGAGGCCAGGGATCGAACCTGCAACATCATGGTTCCTAGTTGGATTCGTTAACCACTGAGCCACAGCGGTAACTCCTAAAACAAGAATTTAATTCCATTTTTTAAAATAATTTATACATTGATTTCATGTCTTAATGAAATAAATTTATACATTCATTCTCTTAAATGTCATAATTCAAAATTGTAGGAAATTTAAAGAAAGGATGGTTGGAAAAGAGTGTCCCTTAAAAAATACTATTTTCATACTTTTGATAATTATTTTGATTTCCAAAATAAACTTTTGGAAAATATTTGCATGTATACCACAAATCTTCTTAATTTCAAGAGTTTACTAGATCATGATAAATCCACTGTGGTTTTTTTATGTTGATAGCATGGATACAAGAAATTAATTTTCAAATATAAGACATATTTTTAGAATAATGTACACTTGAAGCTATTATTTCTTGGTAATACTGAACTATTTTATCGGGTATAGGTTTCTACAGGAGACTGCATCATTTATTCTAAAAAAGTTTTAAAGATACTCATCAATTATTAGGTTTAAAAATGTAAGTTAAGGGAGGGGATGGTGAGAGGGAAGGAGTAGGAGGTTGGGGTTGGCAGATGCAAACTTTAATACACAGAGAGGATAAACAAGCTCCTGCTGTATAGTGCAGAGAACTATACGCAATGCCCTATGATGAACCATAATAGAAGCAATTTAAAAAAAAGAATGTATATATATTATAACTGAATCACTTTGCTGTTAGCAGAAATTATCACCGCACTGTAAATCAACTGTACTTCAATGAAAATATAAGGTAAAAAGAAAATACAGCTCTTTGTATATTTTAAAGGTCCAACAATGACTAGGAATGTAAAAAGCTAGGCTTAAATATATGATGTATTGGGGGTTTTCCCTGTAATATTTGAATTACAATCGGAATTGGGCTACAGAGAAAGCATAGACGCCCAGAGCTAACGACAAGAGTAATACCACTGGCTTTCCCAACTGTCAATTCTCATCCCTTCTTCTCACTCATCCTCAAACTTCAATACCATCTTCTAAACGTGATTCATGCCATTTATTTCAATATTGTAATGTCTGCTTCAGGGGATGAGGAAGACTACGATGTGTATGGACCCAAATTCTGGGAGGAGAAATGGTTCCTTGGTTTTAAATGTCATGAAGACGGATAAGGAGAGAGTTTAATAGTCTATCAGGTGAAGATGTGCAATTTTAACACACAGGACTAAAAGAAGACATTTCTGAAA
This sequence comes from Phacochoerus africanus, assembly GCF_016906955.1. NCBI lineage: Eukaryota > Metazoa > Chordata > Mammalia > Artiodactyla > Suidae > Phacochoerus > Phacochoerus africanus. Next base: position 67,876,728 of record NC_062555.1, on the reverse strand, counting down.
GGGAACAAGGAAGTGAAAGAGATGGGGATATGCCATGTGGCTAACTTTTCTTCACTCTGTAACACTTACGACTTTCCCTTCGCCGACCTTTCGGATTAAATAAGGCTGGTTCCCATAGAAACATTCTGTCTCTGGTTTCACAGCCTACAGCACACAAATAACTCATCTTTCAGGAGACCAGGGTGACAGCTCCGGAGAGCTCAAGGACAAGTACGAGGCTGCGGACGCACACCTGGACTAGGAGAAATTACTGACCCCTATGGTAGAGACAATGGCTTTTGACTCACTTTGAATCAGAGAAATAATATGATCACTACTTAACATAATCAATTGAGTTTTCCTAGGAGAGGATGAGAATGTGCAACTCGTGGAACTTTTTAAGAGTTAAGATCCCTCATCCAATGTGCCTGATGTCCTGTTGGTCGATGTGGTACCAGGCCGTGCAGGGTGAATTCTGCAGTCAGATCCCTCAGCCCCAGGTCCTGCATCCGCGGCTCTGTAACTGTGGGATCTCCCATAGGCTGCCAACACTTCCTAGGCTTTTGTTTAATTATTTGCACAACATGGTAAGGGGAATATGTTCCTTGTAAATTTGTTAAGAGAATTAAATAGGGCTATTCATGTCAAATGATTTAGGACACTCTCTGCCCAAATCTTAAGGACGTGACACATTTCACCTAAATAGAGTTTTTGCCACATCTATTTAAATTGTAAAATGGTACATGCTCTTAGGCTTACCTTGGAAAGCAGAAGAAAACATATTGTCCTGTCTTTAATAATTTTAATAATATTAATGATGCTTCGTATAGTTGAAATATTTTTCCTGTGTTTTCATAACCTTATTTGTTTTCATATATACATAGATAGCATTTAATGATAGAATTCAGTATCTGCTTTTTCTCACTCCTTAAAATATAAGGATTTCCTGTTTTATAAATAAAGAGTATTTCATGATATTGCATCATGTTTGATGCTGTTTATTGATGGAACTCCTCTTCCTCAGTAATGTGATGTACTATTTTGAAATATTAAGTTTTGGGACTTCCTGTCGTACCTCAGCGGTAACAAATCCGACTAGTATCCACGAGGACATGGGTTTGATCCCTGGTCTCCTTCAGTGGGTTAAGGATCTGGCATTGTCTGCTGTAAGCTGTGGTGTAGATGTGGATTTGGCATCGCTGTGGTTGCGGCGCAGGCCAGCAGCTCCAGCTCTGATTTGACCCCTAGCTTGAGAACTTCTGTATGCTGCAGGTGCAGTCCTAAAAAGAAAAAAAAAAATTAAGTTATATGGACTTTAGTGCATATGCAGCTGTGTGCACTTGGCTTCCTATTTGATTCCACTGATTGACCTCATTACTCTTGTAAGAAAATCTTACTATTTTAGTGACCACAGCTTTAGGGTCTTTACTAACATTTCATACTAATAAAATGTATCGCTGGTATTTATAAAACGTGACTTAGCTATTTTTGAAACTTTTTTTCTTCCAGAGGATTCATAAAAAAGTTTATTTAAGTTCCGTAAACAAAAGTTAAAACCAATAAACAAATAAATAATTTATGGAATTTTACTCCAGATTTATATTAACATCCATTCATTTGTGGGTTTTTTTTTTTTTTTTGGTCTTTTCTAGGGCCGCTCCCGAGGCATATGGAGGTTCCCAGGCTAGGGGTCGAATTGGAGCTGTAGCTGCCAGCCTACACCACAGCCACAGCAATGTGGGATCCAAGTTGCACCTAAAACCTACACCACAGCTCACAGCAATGCCGGATCCTTAACCCACTGAGCAAGGCCAGGGATCAAACCCACAACCTCATGGTTCCTAGTCGGATTCGTTAACCACTGCGCCATGACAGGAATTCCGGAAATTTTTGATTATATTGAGTATTACCATCCAGAAACAATGTATATATTATTTATTAAAATCTGTTTTTAGTCCTCCCTGTAAGGATTTTGGTAGGGTTTTCTCTTTATTTATATCATTTCCCTTTTTATAGATAAAAAATAAATAAATATTGTGTGGAGGAATTTGATTGTGTTTATCTTATAACTACTATCTCTTGAACATTTATTTGTAGTTGCTAACTGGTTATTTTTGGTGTACAGAACTGCTGAGGATTTTTATAAGATGTGTCGTCACTAAACTCTTTAGTTAATTTTTCATGTTTTTATTTTTATATTTAGTATCTTTCACTTCCCACTTAATATTTTCATTATTCTTCAAGATAATATGTTTAAATATATTAAAAAAATACGTCAGTTGCTTTTTTCAGCTGTCTGTGTAGGCAACCCTATTCAACAGTCAAGAGTCCTCTACCTTTTGTCCGTGGCAATGCTGGGCTCCTTTTTCCCCTGGGCTCTTCTGTGTAGATCCCCTCTGTAAACTGAATTCCAGCTAGAAAGTGTCTGGTGGCATGGGGGTGGGGCCTGGAGGCGTGAAGCCAAAAGAGAATGCCAGGGCAAAGGTCCCGCTTCCTCTCTACTTCCAATGATGCCGGGACAGTGCCCTGTTCCATCTGTGACTCCCCTCCTGCCTGGCAGCGCCACGATGGCCCCAGTGTCCCTGGGGAAATGCTGGGCTTCCCCGGTGCCTCTAACACAGCCTTCTTCTATCATTCCATCCTGTGCCTGTTTGCTTTTAGATTTCCCGTTGCTCAGCTCAAAATCCCTCCGTTTACAACTTCCAAGTGGATTCTGTTTTATGATTGGATCCTGGATGATCCATTACTCACTCATCCCACAATTCTGCATTTAGTCTTCCTTTGAAACAGTTACAGAAAATAATGTTTCCCAACAACTGTCATGGAAAACTGGAGATTTAGCATAATGACCTAAAACAACGTCTACAACAGCCCTATCAGGTGCAACAGTGGAGACCTCGGTGAAAGGGGTCACCAATGGGAGTTTTCTTGCAATGTCAGCATCTTTCCAAGAGTGCCACTTACTGTGATGTCAAAGAAATGCATATTTCTGGAGCTCAGAAAATTCAACACAACAGTTTTACATTTTCTATGGAACTGAAAGGTTGTTACTTAAAAATGGGAATGTTCATATAGTCGCTGGTAAATTTACTCTTGTCAATGCTATATTGATAGTCTTCACAAGAGGCTGTAAGATGGAAGGCCCCATTCACTGATGCAATTTTCTAATGTTGCTTGGCGCCAAAGACCTAGTCTGTTAAATTTTTTTATAACAAAAAAAATTTTTAAAAATTAGGTGTACAATTATAGATCTTTCCCGATTTCCAGAATGAGAGTTGCTAAGCTTCTGCATGTATGAATTATTCTATTTGCAAAACGCCACTCCACAGACCAGACTATAAACTTCATCATAGGGGGGTGAGGGATGGACTGAGATTTGGGACAGGCATATGCACACTATTGCATATGGAATGGATGGTACACAGGGACCTGTTACATAGCACAGGAAGCTCTACCTAATATTCTGTGATCACTTATATGGGAAAAGAATCTGAAAAAAAGTGTAGATTATGAGTATATGTATAACTGAATCACTTTGTTGTACAGCAGACATCATTACAACTTTGTATATCAACCATATTTCAATAAAGTTTTTAAAATGTGAACAGAGTGGTCAGTTTTGCTCTGCATTATGACTCTTTCCCATTCTGCACAACCATATGACATAATCATAAACTGTATATTTTCAGCAGGAAGTTTCAGAAAGGATCTTATTTTGTTAGTTAAAACACATGCGCACACACACACAAAGCAAAACAAACGAAACAAGAGCACCTGAGTCTCCCTGAAATGCAGTGGGCGCTTTCTTAACGGCTGGCACAAAGCCGGCACCTGCAGAATGAGCAAAGAGTACGAGGTCCCTGAATGAGGAGGAGACACAGACACTTAGTAGGCTTCCCACCATCACCTTTTTTTTTTTTACTTCTGAATTTATCTTAGTCCCTTCCCACTCTCTTAAGAAACTTCAGAGCCAATTCAAGAATTAACTCTTAATAAACTGAATGACTCATTTTCAACAAGTGGGTACCACCTTTCAGATGACTACAGTAAAAATTAAGAGTTTTATAACAATACATTAAGGTCATCCTTTTTTGATTTATGTTCATCCAAGCTTGGGAGGGTGCACATGAAACAACCTGGTTATTGATATCTTGTTCCTTTTTTTTGTTTTAAACACCACAATCTTTGGAATCCTCCACATTTTGCAGAAGTTCCAACTTACGTGTTGTACAAGTGCACTGGAAATGCAGCAGAGGATAGACTGGCACCAAAACGCACAGTTTCTTGTTATCTTCCTCTGTGTTCTCCCTTCACTGAACCTCCCCATTTTCTATCGGTTGAGCTGAGACCTACTGTTGCCTTAACAAGGCCTAATGAGGCGACATAAAAGAATGTAGGTCCAGCACACCGCAGCGTCCATCAACAGAGGACATTGCGAGTTTCCTCATCCATAAAACAGAGTTAATTAAACCGGCACCCTTCCTAATCACAAGGGCACATTCTGAATGAACAGAATCATATTTTAAAAAGCACATTGGGTTTCGTAAAGAAAGGATCTGCATAAATAAAAGCTATTATCACTATTAGTGGGCGGATTTATTATTGAAACCACACCTGCATCACTTTTTTTTTTTTTTGCATAATCCAGCTTTCACACTGCCCTCTGCATTGCTTAGCTTTGATGCTGCAGAGTTGTGCAACACATCCTAAGGACGCTACATGAGGCTTCAGGCAATTCTACAGAAAAACAAGAATGAGTGATTTTATACTGGATGTGTTTCAGCCACCCAATTCAAAATAAATTATGCTCTCATGCATTCTGTCTTTGCTTCTGGCCCAAGTGGCTTTTACTTTATATACAAATGAACTATTTTTGAAAAGAGATTAGTTTCATACTTAAGATCACACCGTCCGACCCTTGGTGGTCGATTTTTCACCTGTAGGAAGCACCTGTTACCCTTTTTTTAGAAGACTGGCTTCAGAATACATATTTGAATGGAGCTAAAAGTGGACTAACCTTCGTGAATTAGTAAAAGCAGGTTAATCAATAATAATGCTTCCGTGAAAATATATATTATGATGCACGTGAAGGCTTTTTTGGCATCACCAAATTTGCTGAGAAATTTGTTCTATAAATTGAATCCATTATCAAAAATGCTTTCTGAATCAGCCTTTAAAATTCCCATTTAATTTTTTGAACAACTTTAATTAAAATCTTCTGAATTCCTAGTGTGTTTCTCTTTCAATTTATGGAGAAAATTCTTTAGACTAAACCCTCAGGATTACAAGCCTATAACAACCATTTATAATCATAGGGCTTGAGATAAATGTCACCATTTTAAAGTGATCTCATCTCTAATACAATGTTTTAAGCTGACAAAAAAATGGAAATGGTTCCAATCGGGAAAATAATATTTCATAGAAGCTATGACTTATTCTTCTCCCCAACAGTGTTAATCAGATTTCATTTATTTTTATAGCATGCTGGCATTAGCATCACCCTCAAGACACAGCCCCCTTTCTCTTTGTCCTTGGATAAGTTATCTGCTGCATTAGGATAACTTTCTTCCTCAAGATAAATGTTTTCTGATAAAACAATATTATTAACCTGTAGCAATTGCGATGTGAAATAAATGCAGTTGTCAAGTCAACTCTGAAGTGAGGGAAGAACTGTGACAGATTAAAAAACTGCAGTATTGTTCTCTACTTCTCCCGAGTTCATTTTTCTTCCTGGCTATGTCTGTGATTGAATGGTAGAGACGGCACTTGCAAGTAGGAGCCAGTGATAAAAGATATCACCTGTTCTCGGATGCTTCAGGGGTACCAATAACCCTGCACTCCAAGTCATCCTGGTCGCTCACCTTCATCAACCAAGAGGTAAGTTGATTCACGAGGCCAATGGTGTCTTTCTCAACAAAAGGGGGTGAACGTGTTTTGTGTGGTTCTAACTCTTCTTCACAGCGATTGAACACCACTCGGTGACCAGACGATTCTGAGCAGCTCCCAGAGGTGATCTCTAAATGTCTCTAAGTAGATACCCTTCCTTGCTTTCCTGGTAATCAGTGTTTTGCCTACCCCAGAACCCATCTCATCACAACATCACATCACTGTCGAAAGCTAATCACAGGCACGGACTGTGCTAATTGCATAAGCTCATCAAATTCTCACAACAAACTCAGAAGATAGGTATGGATACCACCTGCATTTTACAATGACGTGTGGAAAGACAAAGTAGCTTGCCCACAGTCATACAGCTAGTAGGTAGGGTTCAAACTTGAGACCATCTGACACCACAGATCTAATTCATTAACTCTTTGACTTGGTGCCACTAGCTTGTCTGCACGTCTTGCTTTCATAAGTTTGTGAGTTCCTAGAAAAGAAGGACTATATACCTTATTTGCTTTTCGTTTTATTCTGTTTTTCATCCCTAGCACTTAGCATGGTAACCAGTGCATCTGAGGTATACAGTAAGAGTAAGCTGGATGAATATGAGGGTGGGTATCAAAGGCATAGAATAATGCCTAGTTTTTACTGCTGGCAATACTGCTCAACTTCCAGAAACTTGATGAAAAGAAGCATATCTAACATAAAATAAGTGTAGCTACCTGGGTGTTGGGGAGCAGGAACAGGATCTAGACAGGATGCAGTGAGGCTGTCTCTGGCTTAGGGAGCATGTTCTCTTATTCAGAGCAGACCAAAGGATGGTAAATAGCAATGCCCTACTTATGTAAGTATTCTCACTTTTCTTGACTAAGAAGACAACGACTTCAAACAAGAAAAGAGGTGGGGCTGACAAGGGACAAAAGAGAGAGACGCCAAGTTTGTACATGCAGAAGCAAAGCAGCATTGTGATCTACCAACACTGTACCTTCTGAAAACGTGTCCATAATTGGAGTCACTTCTTATTCACTGGATGCAACGTGGATTATGTCATGATAGAACTGCAACATTACCATGACTTAGGCTTAATTAGTACTTTCAGGCTATTTCAGTATTAACACACGGAATACAAATAACTCCACAGTTATTAGGAATAGTACTATTTACCATTAAATACAATTGCTCCAGAAGTAGAGAAACCACTGTAAGACAGACCACATAACCAGAGGGAAAAAATGGTTATGCGACTGAGGCTAGAGATCAGCCAAGTGGTGTCAAAGGTTGTGAAAAATAATTCTGACTTTACGTACAAATCCTCATAAACTAGACATTCCCAGGATCTGGCGTGTCCTCTACATAATCTACCTAAAGAAAACCGTCCCGGGAGGAAGCTGGCTCAGCGCATCGGCTTCCCTCTTCAGAACGTTACTGCAACATGCTTTTCTTCTAAAGCCTCTCCATGATTGCTCTCTCCCTTTGAAGAGTGAGAAATGCTGCTCTCACACTGAGAACAGTATTAAACAAAGGTGGGGACAGTCTCTCTCAGTTCCGAAAGCCTGCATGTATTTCTGACAGTGCGTTGTATTTCATTTATTGTACGTGCACATTGGAGATTGTCAGATACCTCCATTATACATCATCAGGTGTATATGTCTCTCTAGGCAAAAGAAAAAGATAAAGGGCTCCAGAGGGTCTTTTCAGCTCTCACAGCATATGTTTCTTTTCTTTTCCTGAGGGTCTTTAGTATAAATACTTTTTGTATGACAGATTTGTTAGTCACTGTAAAATTAATGAGGCGCTGAAGTTCCAGCGAGCTATAGGTCGCCACAACTGTGACCCAGCAATGGATACCATCATTCTGCTTGATTTCACGCACAACTGTCCTGTTTCTTTTTAACTTACTACCTTTGTTCAATGTAATTCACTTACCTACTCCTAGTATCAAGAGGAATATATTTTCTCTTGATACCAGGAATAGATGTGTTTTCTGTGACAAACAAAAAAAAAATCTCAGCAAGGTCTACTACTCCAAACCCAGCTTCCACGTGGTTTGAAATGGGCAGCATGCTGGGGATCCATTTGTAATTATTCGAATGCTTCTTAAGGTCTTGGATAAGCATTACTAAAATAAGGGTGTTCCCTGTCACAGGGACTTCATAAGCACTTGTGTAGGTTACTCAGACTCCTAGATGCCTGGACAGGCCTAACTTTGTACACAAACTTAGAGATTTTTTTTTGAAGAGGTAATGGATTGCCTTCCAAGTCAGAAGTGAGCCTTCTCACTGGCCTACAGGACAAGCTAACAGGAATTCCAAGCTTTGTCTCAGTCCACGGTGACACGCATGCTCACATCTGTGGATCTAACCTGTTTCCTCCTCATTCCTGCCCATAATTAGGACACAGCCATGGCTGACAGTCTGAGGAGACAGGTTTGAAATGTGACCATTTTCAGAAACTGAAGCAGAAGCTGCACAGTTAAAAATCACCATAGCTGTTGGGGCTGGGCTTTTGACCTAAGACACTGGCAGTTAAGGATAGCTGAAGAAGGAGTTCCCATCACAGCTCAGTGGTTAACGAACCTGACTAGTATCCACGAGGATGTGAGGATGCGGGTTCGACCCCGGGCCTTGCTCAGTGGGTTAAGGATCCACTGTTGCCATGATCTGTTGTGTAGGTAGCAGATGCAGCTCAGATCTCCCGTTGCTGTGACTGTGGTGTAGGCTGGCAGCTGCAGCTCCAATTAGACCCCTAGCCTGGGAACCTCCATATGCTGCTGGTGTAGCCCTAAAAAGAGAAAAAAAAAAAAAAAAGCTGAAGAAGCTACCACAGGAGCCTTCCTTGGCTGCTCACGGGAGGAGCAGGCAGCATAACTGCTCTCTGCTTCTTCCTCACAGGATCTCCTTCTGCTTCTTACACCTTCTTACACTGTCACTGACTCCCTTGCCTGTGCCTCAATTCTACCTGTTCTTACCACCGGTCATATTGGTTCCTTATGAATTCCATCGGTGCACCTTGTTCAGTTAAGACTTCCCTGTCTCAAAATACCGTGGATATGAGTTGGGCAGTTTTCTATACTGCCAATGTGCCTCTCCGTGTGAGAGAGCACGGAGAGAGTCTAGTTCCCTAGAGGGGTAGCATCTTCTGAGCTGAAAAATGTACGACTCCTGAGATTAATGGTGACATTTACCTAAAAAGTTTGTCAACATTTCCAAACACTTGGTCAAGCCCTCAGCTGCTCCAAGAGCCTTACACCTCCCCAAGTGGGTTTTATCTTATACATGTGACATTTGTGTGTGTTTTCTGTGTTGAGGTGGGTGGGTTTTGTGCTATAAGTGTTTATAATGAGCTAAGCATAGGGAGAAGAAGGTCTGCTGTTACTTCTAAACTTTGTACAAACGCTGTTTTCATAATATAGTACGGCAACTTTAAAAATAATTTTGTACAGTCTACCAAATGGTAGGATTTTATCCCAGGTCCTTACATTATGCTCAGCCCACAGTATGTACCCAGTAATCATTTAACAGTTATCTCCAGGAGGTACCTCCTAAAATATTTCTGGAATGGCAGACTTTAAAATAATATAATTAGCAAACACCACAAAAATAAGGGAATGTATTTTTGACATACTGTTCTTTTTTTTTTTTTTTTGGAGTGTGTGTGTTTTCTGGTAGATTCACTTGAGACAGGAAAAGAATAGCATCCTGGGTGTCTGCTGCTGGCATTTTACGTCAGTCTTTGTCTTCTACTTGTGTGGCAGAATTTATTTCTATCCACATACTACCATTTTCAACACGGCAAGCTTTAAGGCAGCTCCTATAATTTTAGTGGATTTGGAATTTATTTGAAAATTATTGGAATATATTCTTCATACCTTATTTTCAAAACAAAAGTACTACATTAAGCTATCAAGTGGGGATAAAATGTTGTAACATCATTATTCCTAAGCAATGTGATTTTATGTTATGCTGAACTAAGTTAGAGTATATATGTGTGTGTATATATGTATGGTATAAATATAAAAATATATACTATAATTTAGTTCAAATATATACATATTATAGTTATATACATATATACACACACATAAATTTATTGTGTATACACACACACACACATACATATAAAAATGAACACCCAGATTTAAGGAGATATATTTTAGAATTGAAAATTATGATAATAATGAGATATGCCAAATGATAAAAAAAATTAGTTGAAAATTATGTCTTTTGGCTCAAAGAAATATAGAGCATGAAAATAAAATTTTCTATAAGAAACTGGAAGTCAAGTAGAAGAATCAAACATATAACAGGGAGAAGTGTTGCATCCTATGCTCTTCCAAAGCAAACAAAATCAAAACAGCTTGATCTGGACCTTCTTCAGGACTCTTCTTCCCATGGACTCTTCTTCAGGTAAATTTGCTTTGATTTCCCCTAAAACAACTTTAAATTCTAGTCCAACACGCTAGGAAAATAAACCAAAGTAGGAAGGAGCACATGAGAATATAAATCCTCTGATGTATTTTCCCTCCTGAAAGCAAGAAGCTAAGACACTCACTTAGCATACACTTAGAATGCCAAGGAATGGCTTACCTTTCAGTTAATCCCTGGGATTGGATGTCTCAGCTAAAATTAGATTATTTATTTCCAAATTAATAGGAGGCTGAATTGGTTGACTTGGGGGTTGGTGATTTATGCCTTTCGATTTTTTTAAAAAAGTACTGTACAGGTTGCCTTTCTTCTTGCATGCTCTTGCTCTCCTTTATTTGAAATTAACATTAGAATTTGCTCATAAATGCAGAAAACGTCCTATACCCATTTACATCTTTATTCATTTTATTAGTAGATAATCCACTCTACCACTCCTCTAAATCCATTCTCTCATTTGAGCAGGTGAAAGGCTGGTCTACTTGTTGGCATCATAGAGGAGCACATGTTGCAATAATTCTCCTTTCTCCACAGAAGGAAATTGTCTAAGGAAAATAGGGTGTATAAGAAGTGACAGGAACAAGAAGGTGACTTTTGCCCAGATAAAGGGGCTCTTTCTGGGGGACAACAACGATATGTGTTCAGTAAGATCCCACCCTTGCTGCTCTGCCCAGTTCTGTTTTCCTGGTAGTGCTGAGGCAGATGCAGTTTCCCATCTGCCGGTTTGTACAGAGTTTGTTCTCTTGAGTCAAACAGTGGAGGAGGGAAGTGAGATGCGAAGAAAGAGGACTAAAGCTAATGTTTCTTTCTGTAGATCTGGGCAACTGATATACTCTTTTTCCGTCTTTTCCCTTTTGAATACATTTAATATAATTTTTGAAAATCCTAAAAAAAAAAAAAAAAATTTCAACCCAGAGGTAATTGGAAGTAGAAACCCTGTTGTTTTGGTGAATATTCTTTATGTCCTGCTGGTGTGCTGTGTTTCTCCCACGTCTGCCTTAAACTAAAAAAGTCGTCTTCTGGAGAGGTTTCAGGTATTGCTCCCTTCACAAGCCAGCTGCTTGTGAGCTGGGCTTTTAGGTTTAATTGGACAGACATTACTGACTAATATGCTGGCTTTCAAATTAACCACATCCATGAGTCATAGCAAGCATTTTGGTCACTTAACTAAATAAATGAGCTATATGAGCTAAATTAATGAGCTTCTGTAACCAGAATATCTTGTCTTTTATTTTCTCTTCTTTTCCTCTTTCTCTCCCTCTTTCTCTTTTTTCCCTTTTCTATTTGAAATAATGGCATGATAGTGCCATTCAACAATAAACAGGATTTAATAGCACTAGGATGTTTTTTCTAGATTATCGAGTAAGAATTTAAATGTCTATTTGCAGGGTAGATTATCTAAATCAACCAATCTCTGACATAAAAACTTATGCAGAAAGTGCTCAGAGATTAGCTTTTCTCACAAGTACTAACACGAGTCTTATTAAGCAGGCGCTTTTATGAGAATTCAGAATCTAAGGTCGAGTCACCACAAAAAAAAAAAAAAAAAAAAAGCAGACTTTAGTGTGGTATTTCCCTCTTGTAGTTCTCATTATAACCTTGACTTCCTCTCATTAACCTTATAGGATAACAAAATGTACAACTGTCAAAAAACAAATGAAATAAGCTGTTTTGAATCTGAGATAAGACAAAATTGGGTCACTACTTCTGAATCAAAGTTTAGTGTCGCTCCATTAAATTACAGCCCGTTGAAGTTCCCTGCCCCTGCGAATACCCCCCCAAATCCTCAATCCCACACCCACCCCTTCTCAGGTTTGTCTACAAGGCATGAAGCATGTGACCAGAGTACCAACAGGATCAACTATATCCCAAAACATATTTTAGTACTACCCCTATTCAATATATGTGCTTTGCACTAGATGAAGTCAGGAATGATTAAGATAATATGTAAATGATCTGGTTATGGTTTTCTTTGGCTGGCAGAGGCAAATACCTATTTTAAATGGTTGCAGGTTCCTCTTGAGAATAAAAACCAAGTACGGGAGAGTGAAACTCCCAGGTAACATTCTCCAAGGGCCTTTGTCCATCGTGACGCGTAAAGGGACTCAGTTTGACAGTTCATATGCCTACACAGATGCCATGAAAGCAAAGCCAGCACAACAACTTCCCCAGAAAAAGTGCCCTTTATTAATACCACCAGGCAGCAGACAAGCTGTCACCAACAGAGTCATTATAATGCCCCAGACAGAGTATCCTGATAACTCTGTTTTATTCCATTGGAGTCACTCTGTGCCACTTCTTGATTGAGTGTCCCCCTGGAGTTCAGAAAAAGAACTTATTCATATTACCTCTGTAAACTCAATACCTGGACATATCGCCTGACACCAACAGTAGAAGATGCAAATGACAACACTTTGCACTTTATACAGAATGTCCCAGGAAAGACTGTTACAGTGGCCCATGAACCAGGACTATCTTTTCTGAGGGTCGAGAAAGGCATTGAGAAGTAAGGTGACAGTGTCTCTTAGTCTTAGACTTAAAGGAAGAGGTGAGCAAGAAAAATACGAGCATCTAGGTGCTGCATGCCAAATGGGCGTGATCTTTACAAAACTCTTCTTAAAAAAAAGATAGAAAACATGAAAAGTGGATTTCTGATTAGGCAGAGATGGTATCTTTTTCTCTAAAATGACAGAGTAATTTGCCTTAAAAAAATGTTCAAAAGCCAAACATCCAAATATTTGGGGGGGGGGGGGTGCGTGAGTCCGGTCTTCGATTCCTATCCGGTTTATGTTCATTGGGGATCTCGTTTAACCTCCAACCCTGCATTGAGCGACAGTGCGCTGGACTGCCCTGTGCCTCTCGTCAGACCAAAGTCCCTCTGTTCAAGTTTTTACACCATCAGTGACATGGTGGTTTATAAATTGCCTCATTCTTCAACAGCTGTGTAGAAAGGTTCTCTGAGAAATTATGCTTCATCCATGAAGCACAGAACTGATACAAGATGGAACAGAGAAGACTAATGGCAATACTTAAAGATTAAAACCAGTAACAAGGAAATTGTTTAGGAATAGTTTCCCCAGATTTCTGTTTTTTTAGGGGGTTGGGATTTGCTTATATAAATGAATGTATTGAATTTTTTTTTTTTAAAAAGCTCAGCTTGATAGATACATTAAAAGAGGAAGCCTCTGCAGACTTTTGAAATTGAGAAAAGTAGTTAAAACACTACTACGCTGGCCCAAAAATGGAATGGTCAAGAATTCTCCTCTCAAAGGCTAACTGTCAGTCTCTTCTCTGGATCATACTGTTTGCTACCCTGGGGTAAGAAGTACAAGCTTTTGGTTTTGCTCTTCTCTGTTAAGTGATCATCAATGTAATTTCCCCTTGGCTCCCAAGTATCAGTTCTGACAAGCTTTTCCTTACTTCTTGTTCAGTTCTTATACTTTTCAAGTTACATGGTTTTGCTATAAAATAAAATGTCTGTTGGATTTCTCAGGAAAGTTAGAGTTGAAGGAATCAGAATCCTGCATCCAAAACACCTCCCTTCCCCTTCAGTGCCTTTTCCCAAAGGGAAATATATTTCATACATGTGACCTGCAGTTTTTTCAGACTCTCCTTTTGCTCTGATAGGACAGGATTCAGATAATTCTCTGTGTCTGAGCAGAAAGGATGTGAAACAAGCAGTTGCTTTATGTGAACAATAATCTTTGTTCGCTAAGGTCCTAGATGCCAGGTCTATAGAAGGAACATAGTGGGGATTCTTTAGGACTGTGGCACCGTTCCTTAGGATTGATGGATTTGCACATTTCCCTCTTGTGAAAGGCAAAAGAGAACATAATAGAGAAAGAGAGAGGGGGAGAGTTATGCCCATTGAGCTGAACAATTTCAGCTATCGTGTGTGCACACACTGCAGTCAGCGGAGACAGCCTGTCTATATTCAGTCCTAACCAAGTCATCAGAAAGAAGATAGGAAACACCTTCTATAAACAAAAATGGGTAATGATTCTGTATACTGTAGATCAAATGGAGAAAGGAAGGCTCAGATTAGACATTTTTGACTAAAAGAGAGGGACTGTAGATATACCCTAAGTATATAAAATAAACATGGTATTTTTTTTTGCATTTTCCTATTCATTTTTTCCTATGCTTCAGAAAAAAAGATTCATTGGGGAACTTTTTTGGTATAGTATTAAACAAAGAATGAGACTATAACAGATAAAGAGTGTCTCACCTCCAACTCCTTAGTAGTAAATGACTAGACAGTTTTACAAAATGATGATACTGCAGGCACATTTAATAAAATACGGCGAATGTGTTGACCACCTGGTTTTACAAGGGAAGAGACTATAAAGCAAAGAGGTCACCCTCAGTGAAAGCCATGATCAAGGGAGTGAGCAGGTGTGATTAACCACCTTCTGCCAGAGGGAATCTTCTCTCGGTTAAAGACAGCTGGACACACTATTATTGCTGCTTTTCTTTTTTGTTACTTCTCACCTACAGTTTGTGAAGAGCCAATCTGTGATTTTCATCAGAGCCAGAACAGTGTCACCAACCAACAGTAATGATCACAGATTTACAGAATCATAATATAATACTATTGTTGGTAAATTCACCAAAACCTTTATAGTGCCATTTAACTCCCACGACATCTTGGGAGGTAAGACTTGTTGTCCATATTGTATAGAAAACCAGAAAACAAAGGCTCAGAGAAGTTAAGTCATATTTGCAATTTCAGATCGAGGTCTGTCCCATCATGCCATGTTATCACATCATCGTCTTCCACTTTTTTATTTTCCTTTTCTCTGGAAGTGTATAAAAATGTCTCCTAATTTTTAATTTAATTGAAACCTTCTTAAAATGAACCTAATCTCTAGCATGGTAGGGCTGTGAACCTTCAGTTAATCAAGGAACGGGAAAGGAAGAAGAGAGAGTAAAAGTCTGAGAAGACAGGTTAGGAATGCACCATTGCTGGGCGAGGGGCACGATGCTGGTGTAGGATTTCTTGAGTTGATTTGTGTTATTTTCAGGACAATTGGCTTGAGTCAACAGCTCCGGGATTTCTTCTATGAAAAAAGGGGCAGCTGTGAGTTGGTTGAATATTTAGAAACTATTAAAACTCAAACCAAAATATTTCTATCTCCATTATACCTACGTGACGGACATTTAGGAGTTAGCTGCTCCTAACATTTAAAACATAATTCTCTTAGAAAGTTGTTTTTAACACTTTACATATTTAGTATTTTGTGCCAATAAAATAATGAAATCACTCTTCTCTATCTACCTAGTCATGGACAATATTTCCAATTGATATTTGAAAGCCATTTGGCGATTAAACATGGAAACTAATTTCTTCTTCCTACCCATATTTTGGTAGAATGGTAATGTATAACAGAGCACTTTTGATATTGAAAGCTGCTGCATGTGGATTTACATGGCTTTAGCTTTCATGTTAATCACCACATCCTCTTTACATCTAAAAATAGCTCCTGTCTTTCCAAATGGGTACCAAGCACTGTAATTTCTTAGAATTTGTTTTTCCCCCGATTTACATTTGAAGCCACCCACCCATTTTTAGTCTTTTCAGGGCTCCACGGTGGTATTCTGCAGAAATGTTCATTCACCTTCCCTAGGTACCAAAGTTCCATCACTCCCATTGCAGAGTGGCTTTGATGTGTACGTGAGTGAGAGGGCAAAGGAACCAGAGTCAGAAGAGGTTCGAAGGTGTGGGGTATGACATTAATTTGCACTTTGAATAATCATCTCAGGATATGTATACAGGATGTCAGCATATCTGCTTCAAGCGTCGGGGGGAAAAAACCCTGCCGTCAGTCAACACATTGGTCTACACTGTTTTAACCAACGGACTTGGCGGATTTTTTTTTCTCCACTTATTATGGCTTTGTATAAAATAGAGACAAGTCAGCATAAGTGTAGTGTATAACTTTCCCATAAACCTCAATATGTACAAGTTTTAACAATGTGCTCATAATGAAAAACATGTATCATTAATAAACATTTTGATATTTGTTTTTATTCCTTGGCATATTTATTTGGCTTTCCTAAAATAAATCATTTGGGAGTAATTTTAATGATATTCCTATTTCAATAACTTCTGGTTTGAATTAGAGTGTTTGTTTGAAACACTTCCAATCGGAAATCTATTCATTTTGGTCAAATAAATCTACCTACACTTAAAGAGTTGAAAAAACTTACATTAGCACTTTCAAAATAGTTAGAAAGGAGATAACATAACTTGTAGAAAATGTTTGATTATATTCTATAAGTAATGCAAATGAAAGTAAGAGAGTTGATCACAAGCATTTTATAACTACAGAATATTCAGAGTTTAAATTCTCTTGAATTAGATAAAAATAAGACCAACATAGATCTATTTAAATGACTAAGTTTTTTACTGTTTAAGACAATTCTCTACCATTGCACCTTAGACAGAGCGCAACTGATAACCTGTTGATGGCTTTGACTATCATACCCTTTGGGTAAGAATGGGAAAAGGTATCTGTTACGGTTGGATTGTACCCCCCCAAATTTCACATGAGGTCGTAACCTCCAAGGCTTCAGGATGCAACCTTATTTTGAAACAGAATTACTGCAGACGTAATTTGTTAAGATGAGGTCATACTCCCTAGAGCTGGGTGGACCCCTAATGCAATATTACTGGTATGTAAAGAAGAAAGGGACATTCGGACACAGATATGCCCATAGGGAGAACACCACAGGAAGAAGAAGGCAGAGACCAGATCTGCAACTTAAAGGACGCCAAAAACTGCCAGCAAATGGCCAGAAGCTAGGGGAAGAGGTACGGGGACAGATTCTCCCCTCACGGTTCACAGGAGGAACACCTTCATCTCAGGCTTCCGGTTTCTGGAGGCATGAGGCCATACGTTTCTGTGGTTGCAGCCACCCAGTTTGTGGCACTTTGTCACGGAAACCTTAGGAAACTAATATAGGACCCAACTTGAGGAGACTCATTCTCTTCCCTTTCAGAAAGAAAGTCTTACTCTGGTATTCTATGTAATTATTTGCAGCCCTTTCCTCATATATCAAAAAGTTACACACACATTTAACATTTAACATACACACACACACACACACACACACACACACACACATAGATAGAGAAAGAGAGAGAGATGGGGGGGGATAGAGAGAGAGAAAATTAGGTGAACTAGAATGTTTAATTAAAACTTTGTTTCTGCCCAAGAAATCCTGATCTGCACAGGGTCATGGATCCTGATTTGGGGCATCGACCTTGTAACTCAAACCTTAAGCATTAACAGTGTCCTGCACACTTTCACATATGAGTTGAGCCTCAGCTTCCTCATTTGAAAAGAGCGAATTGCACTACTATTGTCCACTTCGCTGTATATATTGTACTTTATGTAAAAACCTTTTTGAAATTAAAAGTACCTGACTATTTGATTTAGTAGGGTGATGGGACACATGGTCGATCTTCAGTATTATCACTATCAAAGTGTTATGGCTTTCAGAAAGTTGTATGTGTAGTATACACATTTTTTAATGTCATTTTTTAAAAATGTTGTCATAGGAACTAACATCTATTAAGGTCTCCTTAGTCTTCTTAAAAGATAAGCACTTGTTTGAATTACTTGCTTGGTAAGCAAGAGTCAACTGACACTTGGAAAAAGAAAAGTTATCTTTTTGTGTGTCTGAGAAAACATTTCTCCTTCATTATTTTTCATTAGGCGTCTGACCCTGAGGTAATCACAGATTCATATAACCAAAAGAAATACTACAGAGAACTCCCATGTACCATTTATCCAGTTTCCGCCCAGTGGTAACATCTCTGAAAACTATGGCACAATCACAACCAGCACACGGACACTGGTATCGTCCAGGTACAGAAAGTTTCCATCCCTAGAGCATCTTTCTTGATGCCCTTTTGTCACTCACCCACCTTCCCTCCTGTCCCTACCACCTCCTTTTAACCCACAGTGACCCCTAATCTGTTCTCCATTCCTGAAATTTTCTCTTTTCGAGAATGGTACACACATGGAATGACGTAGTACATAACCTCTTGAAATTGGCTTTGTTCACGCAGCCTAACTTTCTAGAGATTCATTCGGGTTGCTGTGTGCATCAATAGTTTGCTTATTTTTATTGCTCAGTCATAATCCATGGTAGGTTGTACCAGGATTTGTTTAACTGCTCACTCATTGAGGGATATGGGGTTACTTCCAGTTTGGGGCTATTACAAATAATGTTACCATGAATATCTATGTACAGGTTTTTTAGGAGGGAACTAAAGTTTCTATTTCTTTGGGATAAATGCTCAGTGTGGTAGTCATATGTTTCACTGTTTAAGAAACTGCCAAACTATCAGCCACTAGGGAAATGCAAATTAAAATCAGAGCGAGCCTCACTACCCACCCATCAGAATGACTGAAATGGTGACAATGCCAAATGTGGAGAAGAAACCAGAGAACACATATGGCTACGTTGCTTGTGGGAAAACAGTTTGAAAAGTTATCTTTTGGAGTTCTCATTGTGGCACAGAGGAAACGAATCCGACTAGGAACCATGAGGTTGCAGGTTCGATCCCTGTCTTCACTCAGTGGGTTAAGGATCCAGCGTTGCTGTTGCTGTGAGCTGTGCTGTAGGTTGCATACGCGGCTCAGATCTGGCGTTGCTGTGGCTCTGATGTAGGCCGGCAGCAACAGCTCCGATTAGACCCCTAGCCTGGGAATCTCCAAATGCTTTGGATGCGGCCCTAAAAGGACAAAAGACAAAAAAAAAAAAAGGAAGAAAAGAAAAGTTATCTTTTTATCTATAATTTCTGTTGTCACTTGTTCTCCATTTTAGATTTGCCTCTTGCATGCCATTCGGAATCTACCTGGGTAAACTGGCTGTAACTAAAAAAATTCATGTGTTAGATTGGCTTGTGCAGGCAGGAGTTACAATGATGTTGGCCATGAGTCCAATGTTAATAAATTAGCAATACATGTTAATTGAGGTGTCTTTCACAGAAATCCACACCAATCAAGGTTATGTATTGGTGAAAATGCAACCAGAGGCTCGAAGGAACCTAACCCTGCATTTCCCTAGGGAGTGATGGTTCAGTATTTTTCTACTTCGTTGTTCCTGGAGACTTTACAAAATGTTACTACCACAAATGACAAGAATTGACTGTATCTGACTATAGGAAGGAGGTACAATTATGTAACAACAAAAAAAACCTCTCACTCAACCAAAATATGCCTTTCTCCAAAAATATTCTCTGGTAGGTGCTTTCCCTGTGGAAGTTCTTTGGTAGTATTGTGGTAAGTGTGGGTGCCAGGCTGGGGGTGTGCAATGGTTCAGAGGAAAAGAAAGAAGTGAAACTCAAACGAGCTGCTCCCTCTGTTCTCAAGGAGACGGAGGAGTTGGGAGTAGGTGTTAATGTTAATTGACTGAATGGACTGCCTGCCCTGTGTCAGAACTTCCTTCCCCCAGGACATGGAATCTCAGGTGCGTCCATAGCCAGGTTGACGGCCGTTTCACAGATACATAACCTGAGGCTCAGATTGGATAACTTGCCCATGATTAAATAGCCAGGACAGGGCAGAGCTGAGATTCTGCCTGACAACAGAGCTTAAATGCTTTTCAATACAAGGTGGCTCTTCCAGGTTATGCCATAGGAGTCAGTAGAGATGCTTGTTTAGAAAATTAAATGCCTGGGCTCTGATTCAGAAGTTTTGAGGTGGAAGTCAGAAACCTACTTTTCAACTGTTCTTTACCATACTTAAAAAACATCCACAAAACTATTTGAGGTATTTCTATGAAGCAGCAAAGAGTATGAAAACAAGTAAGTTAAATAGAAAAGCAAGTTGAAACGAGTGCAGGTGAATCAAAAATGTGTTCTTTTTTTCCTGATGCTAGTAACACTATCTCCCACAACACAGCTAATTTTACGGAACAGTACGATTCCAGGGAACACCAAGCAGAATGTTTAATTTTCCTCTGGTTACCCCCTCCCCGAGCTGGTCACCTTCTTCTCATCAGGTCGATCTGGGGCGGCCTGACGTTCTCCTCTGGGCGGAAAGTACTAGTGCACATCTACATCCACGTTTCTGTGCAGTCACTATTAGCACCGCATCCAGTTCTCAAACTAGCATGATTCGAATGATAAATCATATTGTCACTTTAATTAGAAGTGAGATGAGGGACATTCGAAGACTGAATCTTTCTTTTTTTGTGTTTCTTTTTTTAAGAGCTGCGCCTGTGGCATATAGAGGTTCCTGAGCTAGGGTTGGAACAGGAGCTGCAGCTGCTGGCCAGCGCCACAGCCACAGCAACACTGGATCCGAGCTGTATCTGTGACCTACACCACAGCCAGTGGCAACACCAGATCTTTAACCCCCTGAGCGAGGCAGGGATCAAACCCACATCATCATCAACACTACTTCGGGTTCTTAACCCATTGAGCCACAATGGGAATTCCTTGAATTTTTTGTCTACAATGAAATAGAAAAACGCATCTAGGGGAATTATAGTTAATATTCATGCATTCTTATATCAATGAATCTTATAGACTCATTTACTTATTTATACCATATAGGTTAATTTGCTTACTTTGTGCGTAAATAATTGATATTTTATTAAGAGCAGAAGTCCCTTAGCTGTCGGTACTTTTTCTTTTTGCTTTCCAGAGGCAATGGCTAGGTATCCCTCTTCAACATGTGTTGTTCTCCAAAATTTTGGTGAATCTAGGTGTGAGCGAGGAGGTATACCTATAAGCTAAGATGATATCTCTGATGCAACAGACGTCGTAAAAGCACAGTCCAATGTCTTTGGGGCACCTTGACTCCAGGAGGGAAGTACTACTGACTAAGTCAAGAGTCTAGGCTGGGACACTAGGAGAATGAAGCCTTCTTCATGCCCCTCTTAGAAGTGAGGGGAGTTCCTGGCAGTATTCCCATCTGAGTCAAGGGGCTCATAGTGACCCCCTTGGGTGCAGATGCCATCAGCACTTCCCCCAGGATTCCCCCATGACTGGCTCTGGGGATCTCCAGGGCAGAAGGATGTAAAGTGGGGACAGAAATGCCCGAGGCCAGGACCAGTTTCTGCACCTATGGTCTCTGAAGGCCAGAGCTGAGAGTCCCAATTTCCAGCCATGAGATAGAAAGAGAGCTTCTGGCAGCTCTACTGTGCTTCCAACAAACCTTAGTCTGTAGTTAATTGTTCCAAACAGCATGGTGATTAAAATGGTTTATGCTACTGAAATGAAAAAGCAGACATTTATCCTGCAATGTAATTCCAGGACTAGACTGTGAAATTGGGAGAACACTTTTCTTTCTATTGATGTTGGTAAGGTAAAAATATATACGTACATTTTTTCCAATGATATTGAAAAGTGTATCATATAAACTACTTTAAGAATTGATAATGGGATGAAAAGCAAATGACCTTATAATGATAACTGCCAAAAACATAGAGAATTACTTCAAACTACCATTACATCTAAAAGAGAAGCACATATTTTCATCTGCTTATGTTCTGAAAAGGAATTCCTATAAAGTAGATAATATAGAAATTTGAGTTAATTTTTTTACTCCATTCCAGTCAGTAAATTGGTAACTTGTTTTGATGATACTTAAAGGCAGGAAACTGAAAATAAAGGTAGGTAACAATGACTGAAAATGCATGTATTAATTCATCACTTTTAGAATCATTTGTGGCTTTGCATTTTTATAAAGCCTAGAGGTTAATGAAAAATAATCTTCTGTTTCCTGGGAAATTTGATCTATACACCAAAAAAGTCTACATGTTTGACTCTTTAATTGCATATTTTCCAAAACTCCAGTTAATACCTTCACAAGTATTAAAGAAAGACTGATGTTACATCAATAAAGTATGTGTAATAGATGAGTTCCAAAACTGCCTTCATCTTTTTCATCTTCAAATGCAGCATTTGGCCCATTGGCCTAGACACCCAAATACCTATTCCTGCTCATTTTATAATCACCAATACGCACCAGTTCCCGTAAGTAGACTCAGGTAGAACTGTGGATCCCTATTACTTTATGCTTAAACAAGTTTTTAAAAAATCGTGTTTATCAGCTTATGAGTTTAATCATTGCCTGTGAAATGGCTAGAGCGAATTTTAAAATTTTGATTATGCAGAGTAGGTAATTGAGCTTTAAAGATTTCAGATCAATTGACTAGAAACACTATTAGTAAGTACTAAGTGTCACTAAGTAGGTCTTAGTTCAGGTTTTTTTAAGGAAATGCAGTTTTTCTATCTCTAGGGCATAGCTTCTTTCTCCCCCAAACAGAGGCTCTTTGTTCCTTTGTCAAATCTCCTTCCTTACCCTTCTCTGTGTTCATGCCTCTTCTTGGTGTCACGCTCTGCTGGAATAACCCATCTTTCTCATTTGGGGTGGGAGAAAAACATTACTGAACCATAAAGTCTTAAATGCTATATCATTTGTGGTGTAGCTCACATCTTTTAAAGAAGGCACTTAAGACAACACCCCCCCCCGCCCTGCCCCCAACAAAGGCAATGAGATTGAGCCCATCCTGAATGGCTACCACCAAACTGTGCCTTAATCTGTTCAGGTGGCTGTTCAATTTGATCTGTTGGAAATGACTCACATTTCCAATGTCTAGGTCATATTGGAGCAAGGTCCTAAAACATGGTTTGGTTAAAATTCTCATAACCTTTAACCTTACTAACATTGTTGATGAAGTAATGACATTTTCTCATGTGAGGAAAGAAGAGGATGCGAGGAGAAGAGATTAATAAAGCTCTTTATAACTTTGTTCTTGTAGAAAATAAGGTTGTCCATCTGAAAGCCAAGGTACCTTTTGCTTTTTGACTGCACTTCTGATGACACTCTAAGGGTTGGGAGTACACCAGTGCCTTTCAATTAGATTTAGTGTGATTAAGTCTATGGAGGTAATTCAGACATGACTGTTTGCACTGAATCCAACTTATAGCAGTAGGAGGGAAGAAAACTGGATGGATTCTAGAAGTATTTAGGGGATAGAAATCTCAAGACTTCATGATGTAGGTGATGCCCAGAACAAGAAATCCTCCTCCCTCCATCCCTCAAATAATTCTTCTGCCAGGTCTCCAAGTGGGGAACTGGGTAGATGGGTAAAAGCATTGGCAGGGTTAGAAACCTGGAAAGGAGAAAAAGATACTATTGCAGGGCGATGATGATGGGTGGGGGTGTGGGCAGCAGTGACAACAGAAGTAAAATATTTCTAATCATGGACATGCTAAATTTGAGCACCCCATTGGAGAAGGGCACCAAGCAGATGGATATTTTGCTCTAAATAACAGGAAAGAAACAAGGACAGTGGATGGGCTTGGCAATGTTTCTGCTCGAAAGTTGATATATTAAAGGAAATGAAGTACATATCAAAGCTCTTCTAGACCTCGAGCTCACACTTTTTTGTCTGTTTTGTTAGCCATCTGAGTCTCTGAAATAGTTATTTAAAACATGTAAACCTTAATGTACTTTTTATTATTATTATTATCATTACCATTATTATTTCGGTCTTTTGTCTTTCTAGGGCCTCACCCACGGCATATAGAGGTTCCCAGGCTAGGGGTCCAATCGGAGCTATAGCTGCTGACCTACACCAGAGCCACAGCAATGTGTGATCCGAGCCGCGTTTGCGACCTACACCACAGCTCACGGCAACGCCAGATCCTTAACCCACTGAGCAAGGCCAAGGATAGAACCCACATCCTCATGGATGCTAGTCAGGTTTGTTAACCACTAAGCCACGAAGTACATTAAGGGAACTCCTTAATGTACTTTTTAAACAAAAGATTCAGACAAAAATTTTTAGCTGAATATAATAGGTTAAAACCACACCCCAAGTATAAACATTTGATTTTTTTTTTCTTACCCTGGGCAAAATATAATGATCTATTTTCAAATAATGTGTATGCATGTGTGTATGTGTGTGGGGAGGTATTGGGTTTTATAAGCATATTTTAAAAGCTCAAAGGGCTTAAAGACATCAAATGCTCTTCAAAAACAACAACGTAGTGATTGAAGTGTAAATGAATCATGAAATATATGGATTAAATACGCCTGGATTTATTACATATAATTAAAAATTTAAGACTTGCTTTGGGCAAAATATGACTGGGGCTTTCTACTGAACCCCAAACACCCGGAAACACTGAAACACTGTAACACCAAGTCTTTCCAAGTTTGAAAGGACTAAGATTTCCACAGATCACATTACCTATTTTCCTTCAGAAAATATTAACCCTTCAATTAAAGGTATAAAATGCAATCACTGGGAAGAAAATTCCTTGAAAATTCAAATAAAAGTGGGCTTTCTGACAGACAGAATATTAAAATTTTAAAAACGTGTTTGAGAAGAATTGGATTTGTTTGACAGGATCTGGGTATAAAGTGAACTAGACAAGCAGTAGCCACGGACTACATCTATTTGGTTGGGTAAATGTTAGGCTCGGGACTGTGAAGATAAGACATTAATAGCAGATGTAGCAAATAAAATACAATGTAGGGGTTTAAGCTGATTACGAACTCAGTGTAAGTCTATAATATAATAGTGCTGCCATGTAAACGTTATCTCAGATTGAATAACACAGTAAAGTGGACTCTTGACTCCATGCCCATCAAATCAGGCCTTAGTATTATGTCCACCTCACACTTTATGACTTTGTCTGAGGGAGATTAATGTCAGCCATGAATGGACTCCAAACGACTCCTCGTTCAGGAAAGATTAAGCAAGTTCAAGAAGACAGTGCCAGGGGAATATCACCTGAAAAACAACTGGAGGGGAACACCCTGTGAAGGGTCAAGATGTTGATTCCCTCAAAGAACTTTTCATTGATTAGAGTTATCAACACTGAGGTAAAAATATTACCTGTGATTCAGACAATAGCAATTTACTCCAATCAGAGGTCTTCAAGTCAACAAACTGAGTTGTTGTAAATATGATTGGTTATCGTCTAGAAATAAGAAGCTCTCTGTACAACTGCAGAGAGTGTTTTGACTTATGTGACTTTCCAGGAATTCTTCAGCTGCCTCCAAAGGACATGGCCTCTCCTCACTGCCCATATTTTATTCACAAGTTGTGATAAATTTGGGGCTCTTGTCTGAGAAATTGGCAAGACACGACTGAATGCATCTCAGGATAATATTTGCAAAGGTCTGCTGTAGTTCTCCAAAGACTCAACTTGCATCTTTCATTATTTTTAGACAATCTCTCTCTTACTTCTGCAACTTACTGCTGGGCCACAGAGTCTGTTGACTTGAATTGTGAGACATGTTGAACAACCAATGGATTTGTACTCGGGGGCTTATAGATACAAGAACTCCTTAGATCCCCTTGGAGAACATTTTTTTACAGTTCACACCCCCAAGTTCTCATGGGTTGCAACAGCACTTTGAGTATACGGCATTTGTGGTAGCTAATACATCATCTGACATAGGCATTAATGTCAATATAAGCCATGCTAAACCTGGAACTATCTGTCATTTTGTTAGAAATATCTCCTGCTGAGATTTTGCTAAAAGGAGTTGCTGTGTCCTGAGCCATTCACATTTTTTTTTTTTTTTTCAGATATAACTCTGCCTTCTGGTCAAGTGCTTGAAATAAGCCAGCCAATCAACCAATAATTGGATTATACAACATATATTCAAGGCAAGGGTGAGGGGAGTGACAGAGAAAAATGACCATTTTTCTACGTGTTAGACACTTTCTATTTGATCCAGATCATAATATTAAGGGATAGGAATTGTGTGTCTTGATCCCCATTTTACAGATAGAGAAAATGATCTGGACAGAAATTAAGCAGACAACACAGCATTCCAGGGGGAAACTGCACACATGTTCTGTTTGCCACGCTAGAACCAGAGTGTACTCGAACATTTAATACATACTTCAGTATTACTTTATTTCCAACAATTTGTTCCAAAATCTACTAAAAAGAAAGGGAAAAAGGACTTGTGTAGCTCAATTTTGTGTTAAGACTTTGTATAATTCTCAGCATTATCTAGAGATCCTGAAGTGAGTAAATGAATATATAACTGAAAAAGCATTTCGTATGTGTAGTTAAATACCCTGGGGAGAATACCAAATTCAACAGTTGCATGGAAAAAATTTTAGGTGAAATTTTCTATAGTAAGACCCCTGACAATTATATAGTATCTCTAACGACAGTTATTCCTTAGACTCTGGTGTGAAAACCTTAAAAAAAATAGTGTGTATGAGTGTGTATGTATATGAGAGAGAAAATAAACATGTGTGTGTGTGTGTGTGTGTGTGTGTGTGTGTGTGTGTGTGTCTCAGGGGAAACTTAGGGGATTCTTCCGTTTTGTTTCCTATGTGATGAATCACAAACAGTCCTGATCACAAAGTACCTCTTTAAATTCCAATTATAATCTTTTTGTTTTAATGAAGACCTGATTCATATTTCAAATTAATAGTCAAATTGGTATTTCTGGAGACACTTGGTACAACAATCCTCTTAAGACATCTAGGAAGCACTATTCTTACTGGAACTCTCTTAAAGATAAAGGATAAAGAATAGACAATTATAGCAAATACACATCCCCTTTCTTCTTTAGAGAGGCAGAAATAAATCATTTTATTTTTTTCTTTTTGTTTCACTTATTTCTTTTCTTTCCTTCTTTCTTCTTTTTTTTTTTTTTTTTGTCTTTTCAGGGCCAAACCCATGGCACAAGGAGGTTCCCAGGCTAGGGGATCGAATCAGAGCTATAGCCATGGGCCTACACCACAGCCATAGCAATGCGGGATCCAAGACACATCTGAGACCTACACCAGAGCTCATGGCAATGCCGGATCCTTAACCCAATGAGTGAGGCCGGGGATCGAACCTGCGGTCCTCATGGATGCTAGTGAGATTCATTTCTTCTGAGCCACAACGGGAACACCCTCTTTCTAAAATTATTATTATAGTTGATTTGCAATGTTCTGTCAATTTCTGCTGTACAGCAAAGTGCCCCAGTTATATAAATATACACATTTTTCCCTCACATTATCCTTCATCATGTTCCATCAAAAAAGATTTGATATAGTTCCCTGTGCTGTACAGTAGGACCTCACTGCTTGCCCACTCCAAACGCAGTAGTTTGCATCTACTAACCCCAAACTCCCAGTCCATCCCACTCCCTCCCCCTCCCCCTTGGCAGTGTGTGTTATTTTTAACCACCTAAGCATTTCAAAGGAACCCAAAGGAAGGATAACTGCAACACAGAGAGAAACCTTGGCCAGTGGAAAGTGAGGAGGAGAAGGCCTCCAGCAAACTGGAAAGTGAAATCCTGCTCTCAAGGCAACTGCTACCCAAATTACGGTGCAATCTGTTCGGTTCCCACAAACACCTTTTCCTTGACAAAATATTTACCACGTGAAGTCTTTTCTTACTCAACAGCCACTGGCCTGTCTTGTTTTTGGACACATATTATTTCTGAGTCACTCTGACTCTTTTGCCTCACCGGTGAGAGGAGCACTGGGGTATCTCCAGGTTTTGTGTAATGAATACAAGGTTTACAGAGACGTAAGCCTTGCATCTCCTTCATCCCCCACATAGCTGTGCTCAGACAAAATGTGTAATTCTGTTGCCAAATAACCTGTCAAAATATGTAGAAGACAGTGTGAGACATAAGCAGTTAAATGTTACCAAATATCATGAAGAATTTGCAGTCAATGACAGGATTCCAGTGGTTTTGTTTTACTTAAAAGTCAACGGCTGTAGAAGTTCAGAGCAATGCAGTAAGCTTATTTTAAGCAGCAACTGAACTGTAGCTACATTGTGCAGTAGTCGTCACCGGTTGGAATAATGTCCTGGGCCCCCACAGGCCCATTAATGTCCACTGAACAGGCAACCAAACAACTTAAACTACTGTGTAAGAATTACTTTTGCTGATCTAGGATTATGAAAACATTAATTTGTTTTCCAAAGAAATATCTTTACATACGGCTACACTGTCAGCTGATTTGATTCTCTGTTCTTACAAACGAGTGATATGTGCTTTGCTCTTTATTTTTCTATTTCTCTAGCATATTCTATCTACCTACCAATGTATTTATCTATTTATCCATTTAATTCTTCACTCCTAAACTCATCTGATGATTCTTGAGAAACTAAACTGATACAGCAATTATATTGTTAAAAAATAGAGAATGATAAAAAACACATTTTTTCCCAGAAAAGAAGTTATTAAAATAAATGTGTGTCATGAAATCTATATTATAGCTGAAGATTATGGTCATCCACTAAAGTTACATGTTTGGCAGGATAATATTATACTATTATAATTATATTTTATAATTATATTATAAAAGCTTTTCTCCTACAGAGCTCTATTAAAACTCCTTGAGACTTCTTATAACTATATCACTCACTTGGTGATTTAATGACATGTGGGCACTTTGAATAGAATCCCATGACTTCTGATGATGTTTATACACTTACTGAGATTGCGTCAAGAGCACAATATATGAGAACGTGAAATATTTTTGCAACACAGTGCTATGCCTTATTGTTAAATTACATCTAGTTTTCTACAAATATCCTTTATACTGGGCAGCCCAGGCTATTAGAATATTCAGAGATTCTATAGAACACATAGGTATTCTGCATTTCCGCTTTCAGGTAGGAAGCAGATTTTATTACATGAGAGGCATACAGGTCCTTGCTATTTCTTGGTTGAAAAAGGCCAGGTTGGTTAAGAAAGAGATCATAACTTGGATAAAAGCTTGAAAAATCCCCTTTCACAAGAGTACACACAAGCACATCCCCTGAGACTATGTTCTTATACCTCCAACTGTGTTTGGTACCGCATCTCACCCTCAGGGACGGAGTTTAGTCCCAGCAGGGCAACAGCTAGCATGCAGGGCTCGGTGTGGGGGTGGGAGGGGGCTGGCAATGACAAAGTCCTAGGGAAAAGCCTCTTGCCCTGAACTCTTCTTTCTTCCACTTGGTCTCTAATGTGAGATATTCTCCCAAGGCCTTTAAATCTACAGTTAAAACTAAGGGTGAACGTACAAAATAGCCCAGAGGAAGCATTAGATACTTGCAATTCACATAGAGAGGCAAACGGCCCTTGAGAACAGGGAGCCTCTCTTGAGAAAGGCAGCGGGCGAAGGAGCAAAGAGTCGAGCTTTTAGAGTCAAGCGTGAGGACCGACAGTTCCCCTTGCCACTTCTGTTCGGTCTCTCTCTGTCCAATTTTCAGCTTCCTTGTCTGTCAAATAGTGATAATAATTCTAGGGCTTTTTAGAAGCTCAAGGATATGAAAACAGTTGTGAACTCTAAGAGCTAAATTAGTTTTACTTAATTCCACCATTTCTAATACTGATTTGAGAGAGTTCTTCAGGATACCAGGGTCCTACAAAAGTAGGAGAGAGAGGGCGGGGCAGAAAGAGACAAATGGAGGAGCAGAGCTATCTTTCTAGGTGGTTTCACGTCTTCATGATTTTCCCCATGTGCTTGAACTGCTAGATTGCCACAAGACATTCCCCACAAGCATTAGCAAATGGCAACATCTATCAAATGCTGACACCAGAATGCAGTAATATCCAGCTATACTTGAACAGACAAAGAGCAGACAAACAAGACTAAAGGGCAGTGAGCACTAGCATCTATGAAATGATTCAGAAGTCATCAACATTCGATCCCATATTATCTGCAAAATTTCCTTTCGTTAGTTTATAGCGTGCTTCTAATTTGGGAGCAGAGAACATGATCTGTGCTCTATAGAGAGAAGTAGGCTTCAGTTCAACTCAAATTCCTAAACTGCAGCTCAGCCCAATCCATCCTAATAAAAAAAGAGTGAATATGTTTAGGGCACAGTGCTTAGAGTTTAGCAAGACGTAAACGATGCATCATAAAAGGATATACTGTAGGACCAAAATATTTTAGTGACATAGAACATTAAAAGTGAAAAATATGATTGCCTTAAATAATGCATAGATGTGGTTTAGAATGAGTTGCTTTTAAATCTTGATTAGTTTTGAACATAAACACTGCACTCTAAAAACCACAGGCAGTCCGTAAAAAATTGGGGGATAATCTTTAAATGTGTTGTCAATGCCACAATTTATTTAAAATTGGAAAGCACCTCTTAATAGTGAAAAAAAATTAAAAATAAGATTGCTTTCAATATTACTATTAGGATAGTAAACTGAATACTTTTATTCTACTCTATATAGAGAGAATACATTTCTTAAAAGTTAAACTCTACTAAGATTAATAAGAACTGAGATACCTATTATTAAATAATCATATTATATTTAAAGATTTATTGCCAGTCAAGCTCACTGAAAAGTCAACTCCATGAGAACAGAAAATATATCTTGTTCCCTGAAGAATCCCCATTTTAGAGAATATGGACTAACAAAATACCAAATTGTTACTATGTGAACCAATGCCATGTATTCCATTTGTAGGTCAGACACTGGAGGAGATCTTGGAGTCAAGGGAAAAAGTTTTCTAATAATTTAATGCCAAATAAAAAAAGCTGCAAATATTACATATTTACTATGATCATAAATTACGTAATGGTAAAAACTTTATGGGAAATACTTCAAAATATTAATAATCAGTTGCTTATGGGGAAAGAAATACAATATTATTTCCCACTCCCACTCAGCCACAACTTGACACTTTCCAAATTTTCCTCAGTGAACACAGATTATTTTCATCATAAAGCAGTTTTTTAAAAAACATCCTTTCGCTTTGCAAGATAACTAGCTATGTGAATAACTGTGGGTACTGACTGTCAAAAAAAGGGCAGTTCGAAGACATGGGAATTGGGGTGAGGGCAGCAGAATGGACCTTTCCGTGTTGCACTGCAAGCAGACTGAAATACAGTTAATAGAAAGAGAACTTTAATGGGCTCACGGTAGCTGTCAGCTATGCCTGTCTCAAAGGTGGTAAGTTGCCGTAGCCAAGAACAGCCTTGGGTGCTTGGCTTTCTGGATTTGAATCTTCCTTCTCCCTCTCCTTTGCTTTGTGAGCCTGGAGCCCACAGATTCAGGCCTGTTTCAGTAACCTAAACTGAAGTTACTTAAATGATTTCAGTTTCTTCATCTGTGAAATGGGGGCACTATTAGTACTTGTTTCCAAAGGGGGGATTACTAAGTTAGTATTTGTTAAAGCATTTAGAACACAGTCTGGCAACGTGTTAAATGCTGTGCAAGGGTAAGCACTTATTATGAACTATTATTCACTCTATAGAAGGGACCACAACAAAACAAAGAGACGTATTTGTCTCCATCTTTGTCTTTTAACTTCACCTAACCCCCTTCCTGTCTACAGCAACCCTTCCCCTCCCTTCTTCTTGTTTTGCTCAGTGCTGTGTCAGGTCTGGGACACCAAATACTCTGCATAGATGGCTACCGAGTCTGTATTCTTCCAGCAATATATTTATGAATCACTGAAGCCCCACACGCCGAGGCCACCCACAAGTCCCACATGCAATGACCTGTGAAGGTGTTATGGTAAGATGTGCAGATTCTTTGTTGTATATAGTTTTCACTGTGTGAGTGCTCTACTCACAACTACTCAGAATAGCATTTCAGGTTTTTTTGGCACCAGAGTAAAAAGACACAGAAAAATGGGCTATTGCCTCAGAATGTCCCATAAAATAATATTTTTTAAAAATATATATATATATATCTTCCATAACCAACAATATTCTTTTGGGTGGTAGCAAGTGGGATTCTAGTATCAAGAAGGCATGGGACACCATTTTCAATATGCAGACCAATATCAAACCCACCAAAATCTGAGATCCTGTAAGATTTCTCAGGCTCAGAAAAGAGAGGGAATGCGTTAATTCCCGTCTTTATTAAATCATTTAATATTAATTGCAAAGAAAGCATGCTACTGTTCTTTAAAGTAATACTCCAAATTCTTATCAAGATGTCAGAGTTCTCCTTCTCAGTGGAAAGTCAGAGCAGAAGGGAAACACAAGCTCCTATGCTCACAAACTCCTTTACCTATTCTTCCAGTGAAATTTCTTTATCTTTTAGTTTAAAAAGAAATGATGCAGGAGTTCCTGTTGTGGCCCAGTGGTAACAAACCCAACTGGTATCCATGAGGATGTGGGTCCAATCCCTGGCCTCACTCAGTGGGTTGAGGATCCTGCGTTGCCATGAGCTGTGGTGTAGGTCGCAGACGTGGCTCAGATCTGGTGTTGCTGTGCTGGTGGTGTACGCCACCAGCTACAGCTCTGATTCGACCCCTAACATGGGAACTTCCATATGCCATGGGTGAGGCCCTTACAAAGACCAAAAAAAAAAAAAAAAAATACAGGAAAGTGACACAGACCCAACCTAATCAAATTACCCACTATTTGTGATCACTGAAAATCGTGGATCTCATAGCCATTTTCTCTAACATCCAGGCAGATAAAGGGAATCTGTTGACTGGCTTCAGTGAATCTCAGGTTAATACGAATGCATTGGCAAGGACAATGATAACCAAGGGCTAGGTGTCTGAATCTGTGGTTAATCAATGCTTACGGATGACCGTCCCGGGGACCTTTCCTTCCTCTCTCATTTTCAAGATGGAAAAAGGGATTAAGGAGATCCTGCCGTGTAGCACTGGGGACTCTGCCCGGTCACTTATGATGGAGCATGATAATGTGAGAAAATAGAGTGTACATGTATGTGTGACTGGGTCACCGTGCTGGACAGCAGGAAAAACAACATCAACCTGGAGTCCGCATTGCGGTGCCGCAGAAACAAATCCGACTGGGAACCATGAGGTTTCGGGTTCAATCCCCGCCCCGCTCAGTGGGTTAAGGATCTGGGTCGCCATGATCTGTAGCGTAGGTCGCAGACGTGGCTGGGATCTGGTGTTGCTGTGGCTGTGGTGTAGGTTGGCAGCGGTAGCTCTGATTAGACCCCCTAGCCTGGAAACTTCCATATGCCGCGGGTGCGGCCCTAAAAAGTAAAAAAAAAAAACCTAAAAATATAGCTACCATGTGATCCAGCAATTCCATTCTGGAGTATATACCTAGAAAAGACAAAAGCTCTAATTCAGAAAGATACATGTACTCTAATGCTTATAGTGGCACTATTAACAGTAGCCAAGACATGGGAGCAACCCAAGTGTCCATGGACAGATACACAGAAAAAAAAGATGTAGAATATACACATATATCAGCCACACAAAGAAAGAAAGAATGCCACTGCACCAACATGTTTGGACCTAGAGATGATCATACCAAGTTAGCTAAGAGAAAAAGACAAATATCATATGTATCACTTTTATGTGGAGTATAAACAAATGATATGAGTGAATTTATTTACAAGACATAGAAAACAAACTTATGACTACTAAAGGGGAAAAAGGGAGGGAAAAACTGGGAATTGAGGATAAACAAATACAGTATATATAAAATAGATAAACAACAAGGACCTATCTACTGTACAGCACAGGATGCTATATCAATACCTTGTACTAACCAATAACAGAAAAGAATCTGCAGAAGTATATAAATAACTGAATCACTTTGGTATATACGCCTGAAACAATACCTAACCTGAAAAAAAGAAAAGAGAACAGGCCCCAGTCCTCTGAGCAAGACATCATGCTTCAAGGATAGAAAAAAGTCTAATCAGAGTAATCACAGTCTCAGTTCTCTAGAAACTTAAGTAATATTCTAAAACAAAAGCTCACTTTAGGATGAGGACATAAAGAAAATAAAGGGACCCCAACAACTGAATTTTAGGAAACTTCCACCTGGGTAACTACTGGGGAGGCTGATAGTGGACCTGTGGCAAACCAACCAATTCTGTGAGATTATCTGTATTTTACTCATCTTGAACGTAGTTTAAGTCCTCAGACTTCCTGACACTTAGAGAAGAGGATTATGTAATTGACACAGTTCACTTTACATTGCGTGTGATTCTGAATGAGGTTGAAGAGAAAAAAAATCAAGAGGAAAGCAACGAGCAAAGCACTGAACTCCAGGACATCTTTTTGGAGAATCCTTTCTGCCTCTATGAGTCTGCTTCCCAAAGTAGTAACCACATTTCTTTTTTCTTTTTTAAATCAAACAGACAGTGAAACAACTTGCCTCTCTGACCTTTCTGCTGCATATACTATATTTTGAAGGCTAGTTCTCTCTGCTGTTTTACCTGCATTTTGTAAAGAAACATTAAGAATGTGGGTCCTCACTAGTTAGAAGTTGGAAAAAACCTCATTTCCTTCATTGTAAAGGACCTAGTTTGGGAGGCTGTGTGTGTGTGTGTTTTGTGTGTGTGTGTTGGTATTGCTTATTAGGATTCATTTCTGTTTCAGGCTTTAAAAGTATTGCTTTCTCAAGATCAGGAATTTTATTCATTTTATTCTTTCTTTATTCAAGGAAGCATATCTGAGCCTCTACTTAGCTGCCAGTTTTTTTGGTTTTGTTTTTCCAGTTTATTCTACTGCCCTGAAAGGGAAGTTTAAAAAGTCGTGGCATTTCACTACGCAGCCCTCAAAGTGAGAGGGGAAAGGCACAGACAGCATTGCTTTACAACAATCTGAAGCGTGTTTCCACTTCCTGCCATATAGCGGTACGATCGAGAACGTGTGCCTTGGTTCTCAGCTTTATTTTGCTTTAAATCATACCCAGAGGGTGGCTACTCAATAACTTTTTCCCCCTCTTTGAAACCAGCGCTGTTTTGATATTGAAGCACGTCTAGTCTCTTCATGGCTCTGGTGATTGTAGTCTTCAAACGAACCCATCTCGGTCCTACAGTTTTGCATAGAGGTCTCTCAGGAAACATGAAGAAAATTCAAAATGCCTACTGCTAATTGTAATCATCAGAATACTTCTGTGACTACAGTGATGTTTAGAAAGCCTGTTTGGTCAGACATAAATCCCAGTGGAGGAGTCCCTGTCGTGGCACAGTGGTTAACGAATCCAACTAGGAACCATGAGGTTTCGGGTTCAATCGCTGGCCTTGCTCAGTGGGCTAAGGATCCAGCATTGCTGTGAGTTGTGGTGTAGGTCGCAGACACGGCTCGGATCCCACATTGCTGTGGCTCTGGCATTAGGCCGGTGGCTACAGCTCCGAATGGACCCCTAGCCTGGGAACCTCCATATGCCGTGGGAGCCGCCCTAAAAAAGGCAAAAAGACGAAAAAAAAAAAATCCCAGTGCTATAAGGGGAACCTCATGTTTATGTGAGACCTTTAAATAGTTACACTTCTAATAATTACTCAGATACCTTTTAGCTTAAAAAAAATCACAGCAACATCCTATGCTTATATTTTCCAAAAATAAAATATGCCAGATGCTTGAACATTCTATTACTTGAATTACTGTCGTTAAGATTCAAACACAGGAATGTTCGCTTAAGCTCTGATAGTCTCTGGATCTTTGAACTATTGGTATGGTTGCTAAATTTAGTACTATTTAAACTAAGGCATCAGAATGTTTATTCATTTAAAACAAAAATTACTTCTGAAGAGCACATTACGTGCAAGTCACTTAAGTGCTTCAAAGATAATAAATCGATTTTTATTCACAAATAAAAATTTGTGGATGATTATAGCGGGAAGAGGGATAAGGCAAGTCTTCATACAATGGAAATTGAAAATACACTATTAAGTAATCACGAGAGAGATAGGATCAATGCTCTGAAGTGTCGAGTGTGAGAGAAATTCTGGACAATAAGTAAAATTTTCTCATTACTTTATAGTATGTTTATGAATTGTGAGACTGTAATTTTAAAATAGCTTTGAAAATATCTTCATGTAAACTGAATATGTTAAAATGAGCTTAAATTCAAATAACTGATCTATTACACCAAAGTTTCTGCAGTACTATTTTATGAGAGAGAGAGAGAGAGAGAGAGATACATATTTGGGGATTTATATATATATATAAATATATATACATATTTGGGGATGTGAAATAATACAAATAATACATTATGTCATTATGTTACTACTTATCTAGTTTGAAAGTAACCAAAAAATCTCAAACAAATATGTCCCCCGGGTATGATTTAGTATTAAAAAATTAAAAAGAGAGAGAAAAATAGAGAAACTGGTATGAAGATGGATTTTTCTAAAATACATTTCAGCATTTGAGAAATCATATACTAGATTTTCAGCCAAAATCTTGGATGTTTTATTCATATTATATTCAATCTTCTCCTTCACTCTTTAATAAATTATTTGGTTAAATGGCTTTTTTGATCATGTTATTTAGAATGCCATTTAATTTTAATTTAGTGGACGTTTTCATAATTGTATCAGTATTTGGGAAGAAATTTACCTTCAAGGGTCAATAGTAGTCTCTATTATTTAATCTCCTTTTAGCAACTATAATTTCATTTTGACCTACTTTTTTAGCACATTATTTTTTAGGAGATAAGTAGAGTCTGGCAACTGAATCCCATCTGCAACTTATCCCCTTGATTAAAAGAGGAGTCAATCGTTTTAAGCGAGCACATCTGTTTTGAACTCAAAAAAGGTAAAGAAAAAATTATATTTAAAAGTAGCAGCCAGTCCATAAGGCTGATATGATCATACATTAGGTTCTGAAACTGCTTCCAAGCAACATAAATGTTTTATTTTTCAAGGACCTGGGGGGAATACAAGACATATTCTAATAATCCTATGAAAAGGAGGGAAGGAAGGAAGGTACAGAGGCGGGAGGGAGGAAGGAAAGAAGGAAGGAAAGAAGGAAGGAGGGAGGGAAGAACATAATTAAAGGGAATAGGTAGTATGTCTATATTTTTCCTTCCCAACATTAGTGCATATTTTTATATTTCAACCACCTTTATATATGTGACCTTAAAAAGTCACTAGATATTTTTAGGAGTTGGTTTGTTTAAATATAGCAATTTCACATGGTCTCTATAATCTCTTCAAAGCATAGAAGTCTGATACTGCATAGTTTTATATCAAGTGAATGCTACCTTGATTATATATCTATCTATCTATAGATATATCTATTTATTTATTTATTTATTTTGCTATACCCATGGCATGCAGAAGTTCCCCAGCCAGGGATCAAACCCACACCATAGCAGTGACCTGAGCCACAGCAATGACAACGCTGAATCCTTAACCACTAGGCTACCAGGGAATTCCAGACATTGATTATTAAACCAACAATCTTAGAATTGGAGTTTGTACAAAAGCCTAAGCCACATGGTCACAATCCATCATTAAAATTTTGGTAATAAGAATGTCATGCTGTATTCAGATACTTGAGTAACTGATGATTCATAAAGGATATGTCAAAAGAAATATATCTCATGTGTGTTGAGGATCTTGCTGTAGGGGCAACAGGATACTTTACAAAATATTACATACATAAGATTTTGCAAGAGAAAAAAATGAACAAAATAGTCTTACTATGAGTTCTGATTTTAACTTACATTGAAATTATTTGATGCTCACATACATATAGTAGCCTAAAATCTCAGCGACACTGTCATGTTTCCAAAAGTGCAGGAATTGGGTATAATATAGATAAAACTCGGAAGGCTCACTACAGTTAAAACTTTTCACAGCCAGGATTTTAAATGGATTTAGTAGTCAACTACTTAGGCTGGGCCATAGTCAGTTTTAGGGTTTTCACTGTTAGCCAGTGTCTTTTTCTTCACCTTATTCATCATCGCAACTGGAATTTCAATATTATCAAATAAATCAGTAAGTACACAGACACAATTCCAACTTTTTGCTAAGAATAAGTTTAAATACATTACATATTTTCTAGAATATTATCTTTCTGGATTTTTTTATAGTGGTGCCTGCACAGAAAAATGCACTTGTTTTCTAAAGTATGAACACTAAGAATGCACTAGAGATTTATACCACACTTATGAGAAGTAGGTTGTTGGTGTCTTTTTCAATGCCACACTTTTTCAATATTCATTTTCCCAGTTTACATTGTTCTTATGTTTCCCTCAGGCTTCCCACTGTTAATATTCTAATGCATCTTTTTTGATATTTTGAAGTATGTCTTTCTCTATTACACTTTTCACGTTAAAGCAGGACTTTTTAATCTGGCCCTAGAGTGATGGGTTTTAGCCCCAGAGGCCAGTCATTGACTCAGTGACTTATTTAGGGTCAAGCAAATGGGTAAGTATTATTTCATCCTACATAAAACAATACATGTGAACCACCTAGAAGAGACGTAACAGATTTTATAAACTTGGCACAGTCTATCAAAAAAGGTGACATACATTACAATACATACTAGATTCAAAATTACTAAACCCTATCCCACTGAAGGGTTTGCTCTTAGATATTTGCAATCATGTTATTTTTTCTCACATTATTAATTTAAACCATCTCCCCCTAAGATTTAACGTTTTTATTCTTTCCTTTAGGCAACAAGTATTTATTCTAAAATTCCAGCCATTTTTATAATATCTAATTGTAAAATAAGTGAGAAAGGAGAACCAAAAAATGCCTTATTCTTCATCATTCTTTGTGTATCCCAGAATAGCTGAATTTATTTACTTCCCAATATTTACATAGCTTAACTTTGAGTAGACTCACATCATACACAAGGTTGGCAGAAACTTAAAAGCTGCCAAGAACACGGAATAAGAATTAAAGTTAACTTGAGACCTTACCACAAACATTTTGATTTGCTATCAGTGACACAAACCTCTGAAACAGCCATTAGCCTTTCAGTTAAAATGCAGCCTCACATATACTTGCACCTGTCTATCATCTATTTCTTTTAATCACAAGAAATGTAGTTACCATTTGTAAAACAGAATTCTTAGATGATGTGTTTGGCCACTCACCAAAGTATCTAAGTGACCTTTTTTAAAAAAAGTAGACATTGCAGTTTTAACTAATAGTGTTGAAAGGATAAGAAATCTTCTTTTAAAATGGAAGATATCCCAGTCATCCTTGGTTCTTACCATTTAACAGATGCAACCATGCCATACAGAGTGTCAAGTAGAGATTTCCCCATGTAAATGGCCTCGTTTCAGAAGTTGGTGGGCAAAGTTATTATGGGGGAGAGTGTATCACCCCCATACACCCATCTCAGTCTACATAGTTTAAATATAGAATTTTTAGCTAAATACTCAAGGGTTTTGTTTAGCCAGACATTTTAATTTAATCTTAGAAAATACTTTTGAAAAATTAAAATTTCCCTCTATCTTCAATTTTGCATTCATCTTTAACACTTGAATTGCTGATTTGGTTAAGGAAGAGTATTCTTCTTATTTAAGGTTATAGATTTGGGCTCAATGCTCTTATGCAAGTGAAACTATTGCTACTAACAGCCCCAAAGACTATCATAACATTTATTAATTTAATTGTTTCTTTTTGACTAGAACAGTTTTTCCATTCTTTTCTGTTATCAGCAGTAGATGAATATGTTTTTGAGATTTGTTCCCAGAACAAAAATGAGGTGATTTAACTTTGGCCAAGAAGTCAAGTATTTTGAAGAGGAAGATGTAGAAGTCAAAACTCTTCAACTAAACCAACCCTCTGGGGACACAGCCTCTGTTTAATATACTAATAGAGTTCACTGGTTCTTCTGAATTTCTATGAGAGATCTGTGGGCAGAACTCAACCAGGAAATGGTTGCCTCCAAACTTAGAAAATACCATGGGACCACAGTCGACAGTTTCCACTATGTCATTCTGCTGACCCTTGAGCTCTGCTTTTATCCTCCCTAAATGAATCACCCCACTGTGGTTTTAATTAAGAAAAATCATGTGGGGCATGCAGAGATCTGGGAAGAATCGAACCCCAATGCATAGCTATAAAGATATTTTTCTGCATAATATCACTGTCAAATTTTTAAAATTATCTTTAGGACAGCAGATAATTGTTTTATACAGATGCCTTCATTAAAAATCCAAAAATGTTCATTTATTAATTTTATCATAAATATTCATTTACTCTATGTAATCATCACTCTACCTAAAGTCCCTTAATCACTTGAAAAAATACTTTCGCTTCTTTTGAAGCTCCGTTTTTCCTTTTCTGGGTACTGTGGTGGAAATCAAATGGAGCTGATATTTTCTTAGAATAATTAGCAGTTTTAAAAACTGTGTTTTGTAACTATAACAACTTAACCTGACTCAAAGTTTAAACTGATGTGTCTACAAAGTAAATTTGTTGCATTTCCAATGGTGCAGGAAATTTTAAGGGCTTGAACATATGTCGGACAACATGTTTACTTTTAGGCAGTTTGTTAAGTATAGTAAGGAATATTCATAGAGGAATTTAGGTAAATGGGACGTACTTTAATCGTGTAGTAATAACAACTGAGTGAACCTAGGACACCTAGAAAAATTGAAAGTACTTTGCTCAAGAACAGGGAAAAGAGGGGAA
This sequence comes from Phacochoerus africanus, assembly GCF_016906955.1. Lineage (NCBI taxonomy): Eukaryota > Metazoa > Chordata > Mammalia > Artiodactyla > Suidae > Phacochoerus > Phacochoerus africanus. Next base: position 67,836,146 of record NC_062555.1, on the reverse strand, counting down.
TGGACGTGTGGTAGAAAGTACACTGTTAGAGGGGACTGCACACAGGTGATGCTTGGCTTAAATGAATTTAATTGATTCTAGGAGCTAACCTCTGAGTCTACATCTTAACCATTCCTATAATAAGTTAGGCACTGTTAAATGGTCTTAGGTCAATGTAATTGATTAACAGAAGCAAAGCAAAGATTTTATTTGGGGGGCTTAGTGTTTTCAAGAAAGTTTTTCATCATTTAGGCAAGTGATTTTGAGAAGCTTAAAATGACTTTCACTTTTCCAATGATTTTTATAAGAATATCAGCTGCAGAAAATACAGACCACAACTATGTTTAAAACTTACATGTACAAATTAATTTTTTTCTCTTTTTTTCTTCTCTAAATGTCTACCTGAGGTCAGTAGAAATTGACTTCTGGTCTCAAATTCAGACTGAGATACAGTAAAGATGTGATAATAACTGGGGCTTTTTATTAACCCAATAGGTAAAAAAAAAAATCCTATTTTATACTAATGAAGACTGAATCAATTTGAAATGCTTATTACTGGACCATTAATTAATCATATATTCAATTCATCTTTCTGTCAAGTACTTTCTGCAGAACAATGTTAGAGGCTGGGGACAAAATGGAGAGAACAGTGACACTGTAGCATCAAAAGCATGTTTATAATTCAGTGACTCCTACATTCATGAGTCTGACTGGAACAGGACATGCTATTTCTGGTAAAGGGTGGTGAGAAGTACAGAACTGTGCAGACTCATGGAGATCACTTATTGCAAACTTCCACTTTATAGTCAAGGAGAGTGGATCCGAAAAGGGGCGTCCGTCCAGAGGTTACGGAGCTCATTGATAACACGCTTGTTGGTTCCCAGAGCCCAGTCCCTTTACATGTCCATGATGTTCAAGTATTTCTACACAAGGGAATATACAGGCATCTGATTCTAACCCATAATTCATTTGAAGTCTTTTAAATGATGTGTTTGTCTCATCAAATACTTCTACTTCAAAAGGTTAAAAGATTAAAAATAATGAGGCATCATTCCATGGCAGTTATTGTCTATTTTAGAGAATCACAGTGGCACAGACAGTAGTCATGTGAATTTGTTGAACTGCAAATTTGGACCTTTTAAGGCAGAAAATGGCAAGAGTGGCAAAGAAGCAAAAAAACTCTACCAGCCAGCAAGCAACTGTGGGAGCAGTAGAGGCAGCCCTGAATGGCGACCTGAGGGGATGGGGCCCAAAATGTGTGCAGGGAAAACAGCAGCACCGCAGGGCCAGCCTCCTAGAGATGAGGGCAGTGCAGTCCATCAGCTCATCTAAGGAGCAGATTCACCAGATCTAAAGCCCTTCTGGGGGAACAACCAGTCCAGCCCACTTAGGGCATCAATTAGCTTTTAGTATTTTCATCACACTGTATAACATACCAAGAGCTTCATCTACATGATCTCACAGCATAGAGGATTCTCACAGCACTTTTTTCTGTTTCTGAAAATCTAAATTAAACCAAACACAATAATTTAAGAAGAAATCACCTTGTAAATAAACTCTACTTCAATAAAACTTTAAAAACTGGAAAGAAAGGAAAATATGGACGTTAACCTGATGTCAAAAATAAAGGCATGTAAGGAGGTAATCCTTCATGGAGGTTTGTTTCTGCATAATTATCTTAATCGAATCATATTATAGATATATTATTACAATATGACCACCTCTACGACTCTAATAGCTAATAGCCAAAGTGGCTAAATGCAGGAATGAAAAAGTTTTGATAATACTCACGCTGTGAATTTCATGTGCTAACAGGATGAATATACGCTTAAACATAAAAAAAGAAGAAATCGACTTTGGCAATAATCTGCAGTAGTAGAGCCTTACTGTACCCATCTTTTCCACCACTTCTTAGAAAAAGGGATTAAACAAGACTCTGCATTTAGAATTATAACTCTTCTAGTCTTTGCAAATACTATGAGAAGGATGCAGAAAATGCCTCATTGGCATGTCTGGTTTCTTGGACAACCCCATTAGCGTCCTGGGACCACAAACTCATTTTCCTTATATGGATGATATTTCTGCCATTGTAACACCAAATATACGAAGCAAGACCATACTACTAAATGCATATTCTCAGAGTGAACTGCATGCAGTTTTAACCTTATCTGGTTTGCTAATTTATGATTTCCCTTAGTGAACGTCTTTCACATTTTTGAAGAATTCCACAAAAGAAGGAAAAGAGGCAATTCTACTACCATTTCAGTTTTGCGAAAATACTATTTTGAATTGGATAGCAGATTAAGAACTAGAATTTCCAAAACTATAATTTCAGTGGAGAAAATACTTGCTCAAGTTTAAAAGTACTGCATATAGTACTTACACTGCCCTGCCAGGGGCCTGGAGAGTTGATATTCTGAGTCCTCTTGATGAGCAACGAAGGGTTGTTTCATTAAGTGCAAAGATACCATTCTTAATTTTAAAACTGTGGGCAGAAACAGAAGCCCAGGGCTCATTTTTCCACTCCCAATTCTAGAGTCTTGGACACCGAAGGCTAACGGTGTTCTCTTTGAGAAAGCATATTATTTTTTACTCACAGCTAAAACATTAAAATATCTTAGCTGATCAGTGAGCTGAGATTAAAAGGTTTCTTTTTTGAATCATCAGATTGAGGTGTATAAGGGTGGGAACTTGTAGGGCTTGCTCAGAGGAGTTTGCTAAGGTGCTCAGCTCCCAGGATTTAAACAAAACAAAACAAAAACCAAGACAAAACAAAAAGCTGGTGTACCATCTCGATGTGAAACAGTTCTTTGCAAGTTCTAGTCATGGGACAGGAGGAAAACAGCCACAACTGGCTTAGGATTCTCTCCGCTGAAAACTGGGACAAAAGCGGCAACGTGCCCCTCTGGAATTGATTACTTTCTCAGCGTGGTCAGTAGCTGAGAACTCAGTCTCACCAGCTCAATGTGGTTTAGGTCGTGTTCCCTCCTGACCAGGTCATGGAAAAGCAAAAAGGAATAGCTCTAAGGGAGGGTCTGGGGAGGCAGTTAAGTTGCCAGGATCTTCTCACCTTTTCTCTTAACGCATAAATGGGTGAGCACAATACATCTCCCTTCTCTTATACATATAATGTGGGCAGGTGAGGATGAGTTGACAGAACCCCTCTTCTCCTTTTCAGTACCTCATTCTTTTTTATCCAGGATGAGGGAGAACTGGCTGTCAGCTATAGGTGTACCCAGTGCATATCTTTAGAGAGTGGAAAGAGATCCGCATGTAAGAAGACTTGCTTAAAGTAACAGAGTAGAAAATAATTTCTGACATACCAAAACACGCTTCAAAGTTAAGCGCCATATAGGTACTCAGCATTTTTTCCATATATATTATTGTCTTTTCCTTCTTTTCTTTTTTTCTTTTTAAATCTCCCCTCCCTCCCTCCCCATTTTTTTCCTGATTAGCTCATTGGAAATATAGTAAGTGACCTTTTTTTTTTTTTTTCTTCCTGTAGAGAAACGTGTCTGCACCAGATTTACATAATGATTTCTCAAGGGAAAAATGTGTATTTTGACAGTAAAGAGGATGGAGGATACTTTCAAAAAAATATATATTCATTTATTCTACAGCACTGAGAGACAAGCAGGGAAGATCTGTTATTTCTAAAGACAAACTAAGATCTATGGGAAGATGATACGGTGTGTTATGTTTATCAGGCCAGACACTGCAGAACCATGTAGCATCTGTATCTAACTACAGCCACACACTACCCTAATAATGACACCCTGTGCCACTCAGTGCCCCCACTTTAAGTATGTCATGGGCCTGTAGAAACAGAAGATCGGCATCAGACCTTTTAATAACTAGGATTTGTATACTGTGGTTCAGGTTTGTTACTTTAACGCCAGGAATTTGGCATCAGAGGGGTGTTAAGGAGACTCTTTAAATTTTAAAAACTTCTCGCCATACCTGCTACGGATGCAAATCGCTTGCTCATTACGTTCCATCTGCTTTTAAAAATAAGTTTACTAAAGCAAAAGCCTTCTGTGGCAATAAGACAGCTTACCTTGCCAAGCTTGACATTTCTATAACGAAATCAATATTTCAACAGCCTCCAACTATAAATCTGATGTTGATTTGAATTCAAGAGAGTAATGAATGATCCAATTAGAAAACAAACAAAAAAGTAAAAAAAAAATATAATTAGAGTGTTTTTTCTTCCTTGATGATAAGAAGTCCTTGACAAGACAGAATGCTGTTCCCAGCAAGCCTCTTTCTATAGGTGTAATTGATCTTGGAAGTTAAAGGTTTGCTTGCATTGTTAACATTGGGAGTTAAATATATGGCTTTGATAGAGCTGTTAAGTGGCAGCTTACCTACTCCACAGTTTATTATTCTTTTGTGTCTGAAATATGCCAAAATGTTCTGCTAGGTAAGATACACTGACAAATGAGCATGGACATGGTAACAAAATACTCAGCATAGTCCCAATCCTACAGTAAGGCCTATTTATAGTCTGTTGAGCAAATAATAAATGCTGTTCCACTTCTTCTTATTTATTTCTTTGGGAGTTAAGAACTTGATAAATATTTAGATCCATCCACATGCTCTATTCTATTGAAAATGTATCCATTCAATTCCATCCATCCATTCACTCATTCAATTATGCACTTAAGCAATGTTTATTATAAATAAATGCCATCAAAACTTTGTGGAACATACAAAGATGTGACAGGAATTGACCATGATTCCAAAGGCTTAGTCTATTAAGAACTGGATATACATTTATAGTATTGAGCCATCTAAACTCACTAAGGGTAAAATGATAAATATTTGGGACAGGTGCACTTGTACATCCATCCTTTCCTACTGGCTAAGCCAGAAATTCTTATGGAAAAAAGCTGAGCTCAGATAGTTCAGTCAAATTTTATCATGCTGAGAAAGCAACAACTCTTACTCACAGATGTGGAGCAAAGCATCAGACAGGAATGGATCCTGAGTGTTCAAGACACAGTTTTGTCTCTTAGTTTGCCTGAGATATTAGGATTATGAGATGATATTATTGTTAGAGGTCTTAAATGCTAAGTTAAAGATTTTTATCCCCCAGGCACTGGGGTTTTGAGTAGAGGTTCTGAACTTTGCATTAGAAAGTTTGCTCTTAAGTTCCCATCGTGGCGAAACAGAAACGGATCCAACCAGTATCCATGAGGATGTGGGTTCCATCCCTGGCCTCACTCAGTAGGTCGGGGATCCAGCATTACCATGAGCAGTGCTGTAGATGGCAGACGCGGCTCCGATCCCACATTGCTGTGGCTGTGGCATAGGCTGTCAGCTGCAGCTCCGATTCAACACCTCGACTGAGAATGTCCATATGCCACAGGGGCGGCCCTAAAAAAAAGAAGAAGAAGAAAGAAAGAAAAAGAAAAGAAAAGGAAGTTTGCTCAAGGAGCAATGTGTTGAGACCAACTAGAGCTGGGGGTGTTTGAAACAGGGAAGAGGACAAAATTAAGGTCAAGGGCTTGAAAGGCCTGAGCTGTCAAAGATGTAGGAAAGGCACCAAAGAGGTAGATGGAGCAAATAAGTTTTGAGTTGGAATTAAAATGACCCTTAGTTCCTCAATGACACATTTGGTTTTCACCTAATTCTCTGGACCATACAAGGTGCTGTACACATTTATATGCATAAAGGATGTCAGATAGATAGATAGACAGATGCTAGATTATAGACAGATGATAGGTAAGATAGACAGATGGATAGATAGGGATACATATATACGTAATACACCAGGTTGTGTTCTCATGGGGCTCAAAATAGTATCTTTTTTTTTTTTCTTTTTAGGGCCACACCAGTGGCATATGGAGGTACAGGCTAGGGGTTTAATTGGAACTGCAGGTGCTGGCCTACACCACAGCCACAGCAATGCCAGATCCAAACTGTGTCTGCAACCTACACCACAGCTCACGGCAACACTGGTTCCTTAACCCACCAAGTGAGGCCAGGGATCAAACCCACATCCTCTTCATGGATACTGGTGGGATTTGTTTCTGCTGAGCCGCAGCAGGAACTCCCAAAATTGTATCTTTATTTTACCTGTGGTCTAGCAAGTAAACAATAAAAGAAAATGTCAAAGATTCACCTCAGGTTTCAAACCAGAGTGAGAAAAGTGATTTCCAACAGCCTAGTGGTCAAGTTCACAGGCTTTCGAGGAAGAACCACCTAGGCTGAAGTCCCAGCTCTGTCTCTCATTAGCTGGGTCAGTTTGGAGCAGCTTCCTCTTAACCTTTCTTTAAGTTTCTGTTTCCCTTTCTGTACATCAAGAACCATAATTGTACTCTTTACTATTTGTGGTAAGACTTAAATGAGCAAATGCACGTAAAGTGCTTATAACAGGAGCTGCTTCATGAGTAATTTAAAAAGTAAAATTAGTGGCAGAATTGGATCCATAGCCAATAAATATTCAGAATGTGGATCCCCAAAATAGCAAAGATTATGACCTGGAGTGCTGTATGCAGAGATGCTAGTTGAGTAGGAAGTGAAAGCCTTTCAAAGAGGCACCTACAATGAGGATCCTCAAGAAATATCTGAATTTAAGAGGCAGGAGGAGGAGGCATCTGAAAACAAATGAAGGCATTGGTAAATATGAAAGACATGTCTTTTTCATTTTCTTTGATTAAATTAAAACCATTTGCTCTAAGAAAAAATATGCAGACTTGAATTTCAGGGGCTTCCTATTTAACTTAATCACAATTCGAATGGGCTTTCTTAAGAATCGTGATTGATAGGAACATTTTATATTTTTCTAAACTTAGGGGTTTCTACTTAATGATGGCTGTTGGGGGGGGGGAGGAGCTACCACGTGCTTGATGAGCTCCTCCCTGGAGCCTTGTGAGAGAACCTAAGTTTATCAGTTTAGCAATTCAACAAAATGCCTCTTGGAAAGAGTTCAAGATTTTCTGGGTGACACCTGCCTTTCCTATCCTGATTTTTCATTTGTGAAAACTTATATCTGTGGACAGCTGCTACTAAAGCTGTGACAAGATGTGACTGGTAAATAGAAGTGTTTGGATGATCTAATAATGTGATTTCTCCTCATTAAAGGTGAATCAGGGTTTGAGAACTATTTCAGTACAATAATTTTGGACCCTAAATGGCATCAACAGCAAGGTAGGCAAGCCTTCAAATTAAAGTTCTTAGCACATGAGGTCCAGAGATCAAGCTGGGTTTAGTTAATAAACCTCTCAATATATAACTAGGACATGTATCTTAAGAATTCAAATTGCTCAAACCATAGAGTTGCAATTCATCTCAATTTTGTATGCTAAAATTGTTTATTCTTTTCTTTCCAAACATGAACCATAGAATCTATGGTGTTTGCAGTAATAAAGATAGCAGGTACCTACTTTAGGAGTGTATTAACCATAGGACCTGCATAAATAACCACACCCAATTTTCTCTTTTTCTTAAATACAGTCACTTATGAGAGACAACAAAACATGGGACATGAAGAAAATTAACTAAGATGATAGAGCAGCAACTCCAGGCACACACAATAGTTTAAGCTTTTACCCTATGTAGTTATAAGAGACACATCAGTCATGTTAGGGGCATATTATTCTTGAGTCAGAGCTTCTGAGTTAACTTAAAGAAAACAGTAACATGACTTTTAAGTAAGTGCTATGATATAAGAAATGTGATACATGGCTAAGAGATGGGATTTCACTCTCAGTTAATTCTAATGTTTATGAGCCTCTTGTTGCTTTTAAAGAGACATAAAGATATGGTAGTAGAAACAGCTGTATTATCTCAATTTCTGCAGTGTCCTTTTTATTATTACTATTCTTTCTACACAAAATGAAATGAATTGAGAGCTAAAATAAAGTATGTAGCTTGAAAGGGACCTCAAAGGAAAAATGAGGCAAATAAAATATTTTCTTGAGGAATTAAGCTCCTGAAATATTCTGAATTATTGAAGCAAGTTTTCCTCTCTTCGTGGCCAAGTCAAAGTCAATTCATTTAATGCAATCCCTCTAGAGAAGAATGACTTCAAAAGAATACCCACAGGTAATGCCCACTTTTTAAAGGGGTGTTCATTATTACCAATGTTGGAAATCCAGAGGACTTTTTATTTATTTATTTATTTATTTATTTATTGCTCTCAAGGCCACACCTGTAGCACATGGAAGTTCCCAGGTTAGGGGGCAAATCAGGGCTGCAGCTCTGGCCTATGTATGCCACAGCAACGCAGGACTAGGGCTGCGTCTGCAATCTACACCACAGCTTATTGCAATGCCAGATCATGAATGCACTGAGCGAGACCAGGGATCAAACCCGCATCCTCATGGATACTAGTCAGGTTTCTTACGCCAAGCCATAACAGGAACTCCTATCTCTTTTCTTTCAATCATACGTAGGACCACAATAAGACCACTGGTTAAAACGATACATTAGAATGATCCATAAATATTGCTTCTATCTCAATGCCAGGGCACGCTGCTTATAACTGAGTAGCAAAGCATTTATTTCACAGAATACTGTCCCAAAGATTTGATCCTGATCACTGTGGGGCTAGCTAAAAGAAAGAACAGATGTTGCACTGAATTAAGTCAGGACTGCCTGGTCATTTGGACCTGTAAGTGATATTTGAAATCATATGAATTTGGGTTCAAATCTAGTCCTTTGCATTCTTAGCAGCTACTTGATCCTTGAGCTATAGCTGATCCTTCAGGGAGCTATGACAATCAAATGAGGTGGTATCTCTGGCACCCCACACAGTATATAGCACCCAAAGTAATGCATGTAGGAGAACTTGGTTTTATAATCTCTCTCTTTCTTTGTTTAGGATTCCGCTTCATGGAGTATTAGCAAGGGACAGTTGTACTTGGTTTATTTCTACAAAAACATCCATGCATGAACTAAAGAGTCTATTATTGACTCAACAGTTGTCATAATAGGACCATGAAGTAGATTTTCTATGGTTAAAAACACTGGTTTTAAAACTATGGAAAGTCATAAATGAGTCATGGCAACCTTTTGCCAAAAGCACAGATTATACAGAAATGCGTGATTCATTTGTGTTTTCCTTAAACTTTTACCTGGGTGAGAGAGGAGGTTGTATGATTTGCCCTTCTCCTTCTAGGATTATTAATTTTAACCCTGAAATTTACATTCACAGTAGAGACTGACACTTGCCGCAAAATAAACTGAATGGAAAAATCTTTTTACTGTTTTCCTCGTTTACACAACTTCTGTAAAAATAATAAATGTTATCATCTGAAGAAAGATCAATAACGAATAATACAATTATCTACAGTAATAAAAGACTGCAGCCCATTTGACAGAATATATGTATATAAAGGATATTTTAGAAGAAAATCATCCTCTCATTCCCAAATCCTCTCTCTTCAATAAGCATAAAAGAAATTAGCTTCAATAGTTGTGAGTTTTATTTAAAAAAAATGGTAAAATGTTTACTGTTTCTAGCTTTTTCCCTTCATTTTTTGAAATACTACAATATACAAACTAGGGCATGTATCACCTCTCACTTGCCTGAATAGATTTATAGGATAAATGCCTATAAGCATGATTGCTGAGTCATTAGACAGTAACTTTAAATATTAAAAGATAAGGCAAATTTCTCTTAAGAGCCGCACTAATTTATGTTGCCTCCAAAGGCATACAAGCATAAACATCTCACCACATTCTTACCAGCAGTAGATATTATCAACCATTTTAAAGTTTGCCAATCTGATAAGTAAAAATGGCATTTTGTTGCTTTAATTTATAATTCTTTAATCATTAGTTAGGTTTAACCTTTTCTTGTAGAATTATTAACCATTTGTGTTTCCTTTTTTTTTGAGTTTTACCTGCTCAAGAAAGTTAGCATTTTCATGATCCAATTTCACAATTATGTGCCTTTGTATTTTGATTTATACTATACTATTTCAATCATCCAGACATTTAGTCAGAAAGTATAAGCACCTATCATGTGTCTGGCACTGTAAAAGTTTCTGTATTTACTGCAGTAAATAATGCATAATTAATAAATCTTCATTAATGAATACATATTTTCTCTCAATATATAATTCAAAATAATATTAAAAGTATTTGATTATAAATGTGACAAGTAGAGCAAAAGAAAATTATGATATATTATGCATATGGATTATAGGGGACTAACTTGCATCATATTTAGGAATATTTGCATAAACATAATCATCATGCATAATTTAAAGAAAATATTTTGAGAAATAAAAAATAATAAATGCTACAATGAAAATGTCTTAAGAAATTCATTTATCCTTATGAAAACACTTCCAACCACATTTTTAAATTTAGTTTTGAAAAAAAAACTCTTAAAAATGTGCAAACTATGGACTATTAATTTTTTTCCTGAGCCATGACTTCTCTAATAAGCAGTAAAGAGTTGGTAGGAGGGCTGAAATTTGCATTAAATGGAGAGAGATGAAAGTTTATACTTTGGGATATTAGGGAAAATAATGGAGGAAGAAGTTACTATAAGAGAAATAAACCTTGGATTGACAAGGAAAAATCCATACCCCTTTACTAGCTCTTCTTTGTAATTAAAAACCCACATTTGCGGATATTTTATTGATAAATTAAATGGCTCAGTAGTATAGTGTCTTAACTGATTGAGTTAACCAAACCAGAAAATAGAATACCAATCAGCTTTAGAATTATGAGCAGTTCTGTATACACTGAGTATAGTTTCATTAAACATAAAAAAGAGGAGGAAATATTTTAATATCACAGAACACCAGTGGAACGAAATCTGTAATATATTACCTGAACTCCATGAACTAGTCAATATCTGACCATTTTAATCTAGAAAAAGTACAATTTTATATGGTTCAAGTTCATAGGTAATACATGTACAGCAAACACAAGCGCTTTCCCTATTTATTCACTCACAGAGGTGAGTGAAAATGTCTACAGGTTTGTGATACTTCTCACATGCCTATTTCTGCTGTTTACACATGTGAGGAGAATGAGAGATTTTAAAAAAGGGAGAGAGGAAGGAACCAGATTAAAATGTAAATACTTTAGAAAGTCTGGTATTTTGGATACTAAATACTCAAGCAAAACTGTATACAGTTCTTTCCCACTTAGCTTCCTCTACAAATAGCTTAGATGTAGGAAATATAAAAGAGCAAAGGAGATAAGCAAATAAATGTTGCCTAAAATGTAATAACTTAGAGTTTTGCTTAGATGTTTTCATTATTAAATTTTGGGGGGGGTTAGTGCATTAAAAATAAAGAAATATAAAAAATTGAAATATTAAAAAATTACTGAATCTATATTATTACATACATGTACATATATGTATATATTAAAACATACATATAAATAACATTAATATATGTAAATGTATATCTGCATTTTTAAAATTTTTGTCTTAAAAGTGCTACATAGTTTAAATTGTCATTAACTTAGAAACTGCCTTTTCCTTTTATGTTTCCATATATTGCTTAGAATGCTCCCTGGTAATGGAAACTAAAGAATAATTTAATATTGTTATTCACTTATAATTTATTTTTATTGGAATAGGAGTAGAAAGTTGTTGAAGACCATCAACCAGAGAATGTTCCAAAGAAAAATATTACTTCTACAAGATTAGATACAGTAGAATCTTTTAGACCATGAAATCATAGATCTCCACTATGTATAAATTACAGACCTTTCAGAACTGTGTAACACAAACCAGCCACTAAGACTTACTTTGTACCACGGACTATCTTAGATCCTATGGGATGAGACAAAGTTCTTGCTTTAATAAATTTTAACTAGTAATTAAAAAAGCTTAATAGTTTCCAATGTTATTTCCTCATTGTAGTAGTTCCAAAGAGATCTTCTCTTTCCTGTTCTGGTGTAATTTAGTGTAGCATGGCTTCTCCATCAGACAAATAAAATAGGTAGATATCAATAAAGATTTACTGAGCCTTGTAGGCACGTGAAAAGATGCTCAACATAGTTAATTATTAGAGAAATGCAAATCAGAACTGCAATGAGGTACTGCCTCAAACCAGTCAGAATGTCCATCTACCGATAACAAATGCTGGAGAGGGTATGGAGAAAAGGAAACCCTCCTACAATGTTGGTGGGAATGTAAGTTGGTGCAACCACTATAGAAAACAGCATGGAGATTCCTCAGAAAACTAAAAATAGAACTACCATATAAGCCAGCAATCTCATCCCTGGGTATCTATCCAGACAAAACTATAATTCAAAAAGATACATGCAGAGTTCCCGTTGTGGCTCAGTGGTTAACGTATCTGACTAGGAACCATGAGGTTGCAGGTTCGATCCCTGGTCTTGCTCAGTGGGTTAAGGATCCAGCATTGCCATGAGCTGTGGTGTAGGTCGCAGGCATGGCTCAGATCTGGTGTTGCTGTGGCTGTGGTGTAGGCCAGTGGCTACAGCTCCAATTAGACCCCTAGGCTGGGAACCTCCATATGCCTCGGGAGCGGCTCTAGAAAAGACAAAAAAAAAAGATACAAAAAAAAATGGAGTTTCCATCGTAGCACAGTGATTAACAAATCTGAGTAGGAACCATGAGGTTGCGGGTTCAATCCCTGGCCTTGCTCAGTGGGTTAAGGATCTGGTGTTGCCATGAGCTGTAGTGCAGGTTGCAGATGTGGCCCAGATCCCACATTGCTGTGGCTCTGGCGTAGGCTGGCAGCTACAGCTCCAATTAGACCCCTAGCCTGGGAACCTCCATATGCCATGGGTGTGGCCGTAGAAAAAGACAAAAAGACAAAAAAAAAAATACATGTACCCCTATGTTCACAGTAGCACTATTCACAATAGCCAAGACATGGCAACAACTTAAGTGCCCCTCGACAGATGAGTGGGCTAAGACAATGTGGTACATACACATAATGGAATACTACTCAGCCAAAAAAAAGAATGAAGTGATGCCATTTGCAGCATCATGGGTGAAAACTAGATATTCTCCTACTAAGTAAAGTAAGACAGAAAGAGAAAGACAAATACCATATGATATCATTTATATGCAAAATCTAAAATATGGCACAAATGAACCTATCTATAAAACAGAAACAGACTCACAAACATAGAGAAAAACTTGTGGTTGCCAGGGGAAGAGGGGAGGGAGTGGGCAGTGCTAGAAACTTGGAGTTGGTAGATGCAAACTATTACATTTAGAATGGATAAACAATAAGTTCCTACTGTGTATCATAGAGAACTATATCCAATCTCCTGAGACAGAACATAGTGGAAAATAATATAAAAAGTATGTATATATATATATATGTATGAGTGCGTCATTTTGCTATACAACAGAAATTGGCACAACATTGTAAATCAACTATAAACAAACAAACGATTTACTGAACCTTATGCCATAGTCAGAACATGAAAGACCAGACCTAGAGTAGAAATATAGACAATGATCTAAATAATAAAATTTAGGGTCAGGAAAAAATCTGCCAGAAGTTTTGAGTTCACTGAGATTCAAATATTTTTAAAATGTATCAAATTTAATTGTATCAAATTTGTTTTTATAGCATATTTAAACATACTGATTTTTCAATAAATATATGTTTCGATTTTTAAGTTTAACTTCTTCAGAGAGCTAATTTGTTACATAACTCGTTACAAAAATCAGTTACTTTATTATAAAATTATTATAAAACTTATTACCCGAACTACTTGGATTACCAATTTTTTCTGAGTGTCAATAACTGAACTAATGACTACTATAAAATCTGTCCAGAAACTGCGCAATAAGATGACAAGAATGTCTGAGGATGGAGTAGAGTGATGGTGTCACAGAGAATGTTTTTTCCCTCCAGGGCACTTTACAGGAGCCTAATAAAAGCTTTATTTACCGATGTTCCATTGTGTCTTAACCACATCAGGAAGGTACACGTTCTAAACCCAGGGAAAGTTTTAGAAACATCACATATGCAAACATCACATATGCAAACGAAAGGACATGTAAAAATACATTTTACCTCTTAAAAACCTTTTCAACTTCACACGAGTTAACATTTTCTATATCTGACCGTAATTACAGAATATGCATATCTCTGGGCAGTCAGAACAAAGCCACTTACTTTGGAAGAAAGAAATGCGACATGAAGTAAGAGATATTTAGGAATTAGTTAGATCTCAGTATTACTTTGGGTTCTGCCACTTACTGACTCTTAACTTTAGATAAGATAATGACCTTTACAAACACATTGAAACTGTCTGAGCCTAAGTTCCTCCTATGTAAAATGGGATACTTTGTACTTACCTTACCAGGTTGTTCTGAGAATTAAACCAACGTGTGTTAAGGGCTTAGAAAGGAATCAACTTCGCATGTGATTACCTATTTTTTTTTTCTCACCCAAAGTAGAGTTTGTTTCATTATCTTTCTAACAGATTTTTGTTGTTGCTGTTAAAGTTCATAGGGAGCAGATACAGTCAACCGTTTCTCCAGGTAAGAATTGGCTTCATGTAATTCTTAGAAATAATTATATTATAGAACTTACCTAAGAATCCGTAGGACATATTTTTTCCTCTTAGTATGTGAACCTCTCAGACAAAATCCCATCCCCCGTCCATGTCAGTCCAGATTTTCATGCTCTCATTTTGAAGTGTTTACTTCCATGCTCTATGATAATACACAAAAAGTTCTCAATGAAACCAGGCTCAGAAAAGCTGAAAGGCAACTTCTTAATAAGTGCCAACATCTTCTTTCACGTTCAGTTTTTCAAAGATACAAAAGTATCAAGATCGCTTAGTAAATGACTATAAGTGACTCATTTACAAGGAACTGTATAATTGAAAGTCATAGTAATATTGAATAAGCTTGAATCTTTTACTTTCCAGTTCATTACTTATAATGCTGTATTATTCTTACTTAAACTGTGCTTACTATATTACTGTAAAATCTTAAGTTACAAAATGAGAGAAATAAGCATAAACTCCATGACTGCACAGGGGTGATATCAGGAGCTAAAATGAACTAAAGCTCATAAAATAGAGGTTCTAATTCTATCCCTGCTACAAACTAGTTTTGTGGATTTTTTTTGCTTTGAAAGAGATTTTAAAATTCCCCCACCACACAATCCAAAGTATATTCTTGACAAATATCAGCAAGTTAGAAGAAATTTTATAGAAAGTTTATAGAAAGACAACAGATATGACCAGTCACCATAGGAAGTTTATGAAAAATTTAAGAATCAAATGCAAGTGTCCTTTTCTCATAGTTTAGTTTTCTTTCCACAAAACCAAAATGCTTTCCTGAAATAATTGCTACATACATGAGACTAATTACATTCACCTTCATAAAATGTTTAATTTCATGTATCGTTTTCTTTGTTATAGATTGAAGAAGAGTAAGGAACAAGAAATAATACCCAGAATTAAATGATGATGGATTATAAAATGATGTTAAATGCTTATCTACTGGTAGGGTGGAATCAAAACCAAAAATCTCCTTATTTATGACTCCCAAGACAGAATCATTGATCAGAGAAACCACCAGTAATATTGTCAAAAGGCTATGTGTGTTTTCTCCAAACAATCAAATGTGGCAATTAAAATAATACGTCTTTCTGTATAGACCACTGACTTTGGGTATGTTCGTGTGACCTTCCTGGATTTAGTTCCAATATTCAAAAATTTCAAACTAGACTATGTAAACTATGAGTTTCCTTACATTTTTAACACTCTATAATTTCATCCATAACTATGAAAACTATAAGTATGAATATTATAGTTAATTTTTATGAATATAGCTATACCATTAATTCCTTGAGCAATGGCAGTTACTCTATATTAAAATTGAAAATTACACTATATTTATACTTGCATTATGAAATATTTCAAATAGAATAGTATTAGAAAATACTATTAAAAAAAATCTGTTACTCTACCACATAGCTTTAAAATGCTTCAATGCTTAATAACTGTCCTATTTTATTCAAAATAAAATACACACACACACACACACACACACACACACACACACAGAGTAAGTTGGAACTCCTGACATCAGAGAACTCTATACAGAGGTTATTTTGAGGTTATATATACATTACTCTTGCCATATGTATTTTAATATTACCATAACCCATGCATTAGACAGAATGTATTTATATTAAATTTTTTATAATTTACATATAAATATTTTATTAGTTTTTGGTTTATCAGTAATAACTAAATTAAAAAAAACATTTTATAAAATAGTATTACATTATTATTTAAAAATGTTTTTGAGATATTCTTCATTCATACAGTAGCTCTAGTTCATCCATTTTAATTGCTGTGTTATTTTCTTATGTTAAAACATGAGGGTCTATCTATCTATTCTCTTCTTGATGGACAAGTACATAAGGTACTGATAAACCGACTCACTGAACAAGGGGAAAAAAAAGATAAAAACTGATTTGGAGCACTTCCCAAGTAGCACATCAAAACTATTTTCAATCTGCCAATGATTTAACAACTGGCTCACAGAATTTCTGAATATTTATCAATTGGTTTTCTGGGATGAGCTATTACATTACCTATCCCCCCCCTTTTTTCTTTTGTAATGGCTGCATCAAACTGACCAATTTGCAGATATTGAACCATCCTCACAGGCCTGGCATAAATCTCACTTGATCATGGTGTATGAGCCTTTTAATTTACTGCTGAATTCAGTTTGATAATATTTTGTTGAGGATTTCTGCTTCTATTTCATCAGGGATATTGACCTGCAATTTTCTGTGTGTGTGTGTGTGTGTGTGTGTGTGTGTGTGTGTGTGTGTGTGCGCACGCATGCACACGCATGTGTATGATCCTTGTCTGGTTTTGATATCATGGTAATGTTGGCTTTTTCAAATATGCTTGGAAAAGTTCCCTCTCTTCCAAAGAAGTCCCCCTTCTCTAAAATTTGATTATTTTTGGTACTAATTCTTCTAATGTTTGGTAGAATTTACCAGTGAAGCTATCTGGTCATGGAATTTTGGTTTATGGGGAAGTTTTTGATTAGTGATTCAATCTCTTTATTAATAATCAGTCTATTCAGATTTTCTGTTCCTTCGTAATTCATAACTTACATATTTTTATAAGTTGTATGTTTCTATGAATCAATTCATTTCTTCTAGGTTTTCCGGTTTGTTGACATATAATTCTTCATAACAGTCCTTATGATTTTTTTGTATTTATGTCCTCATTTCATCTATATTGTAGCATACTGCATATTTTTCTTCCTTTTTAAGGCTAAATGAAACTCCGTTGTATGTATACACCACATTTTGCTTATTATTCATCTGTCAAAGGACACAGGTTGTTTCCGCTATTACAAACAGAATTACCATGGATATAGATGTACAAATCTCTCTTCAAGATGTTACTTTCAATTATTTTGGGCGTATACCCACATGTAGAATTCCTGGATCATATGATAACACTATTTTTAAATTTTTTGGAGACAATATGCTCTTTTGAAACTTGTGAATATGATAATTTTTAAACACTTTTTTTGCCACACCTGCAGCATATGGAGGATCTCAGGCTAGGGGTCAAATGGGAGCTACAGTTACCAGCCTACACCACAGCCACAGCAACGCGGGATCCGAGCCGCGTCTGCAACCTACACCACAGCTCATGGCAATGCCAGATCCTTAACCCACTGAGCGAGGCCAGAGATCGAACCTGCAACTTCATGGTTCCTAGTTGTATTCTTTTCTGCTGCGCCACGACAGGAACTCCTTAAACACATTTTGTCTTTACGCTTACAGTGGCTGCTATTATTTCCTTGTTCTAGAAACTACTTCTTCAGTTTTAACTATCCAAATTGAATTTGTATTTCAAGGTCCTACTCAAAATTGACTTTCTTTACAATCCTATTTTTCCTTATCTTAAACCTATCACCCATAATATATGTTGGTCTGAACTAATTTATTCCTCCTCTTAGCCCATTGGCACTTCATGCTTTTCATGGCATTTCTTATTTTTAATGTGTGTGCACTGTAAAATGTCTCCTCTGACATTTGAGGAGTGGGCCAAATGCCATGTTATCACCTGGTTTGAGGTTGACAGAAGGTCTGAACAATGACTGAATTCAGTAAGTGCTTGGGCACCTTGATTTTAATAAGAATAATATTAAGTACCTACAATAGTTCTAGGCATACAGCAGGTACTTGATAATGTCAATTTCCTTGCCACCTAGATCTCAAGTAATCAGATGAAGTGTCTAAACTGATTGTGGGCAATAATTCCCAAGTGTCATATGAGCTTTAATATCCTTTTCCAAAACACTGATGTTGATTTCTCACTTTGTTAAAGTCTCATCAATAATTGTAATAGATAATAAATAGAGGGGAGGCCTTCACAGTCACTGGAACAGTGTAAGTCTTTTTATGCACTGTATTTTTAAACAAATGCACTTTTGCATTCATTATTATAAATTTTGTTAAATTTAATTTCTGAAATACATATTTTAACATATTTTGTTTTTTCTCATTCATACAGAAAATCTGGAAAAAAAATGTAAAGCTGTAATATTCCCAAACTGTGTTTTGTAGAAGTTTTCATCAAGTTGCTATTGGGTATTTAGAAACACAAGTGGATACAATTCAGGAAACAACAATGAAATCAATTGTTATCCAAGTTTTTGGGATTTTTTTTGAACACCTGTTAATACTTATCATCATTAGGAATGCACTTTGGAAAGTATTATTGTAAGAAAATGAATTTTAATCACTATATAATAAATGCACTTTAATATAAAAGAAGAATGTGAAGAGTTTCTACTGGCACAACAATTTAACAGAATGCAAGGAACATGAATAAACTGGATAATACTCATAAAAAAAAGCCCTGTATCATTTTCTGTCTGCTTTTGGTGTGACTATAAACCCCTTGCAGAAGAATCCTTCATCCAAATCAGACACAGCTTTCTAGGTGTATAACATTTAAACACCACACCTGTATTTATTTAATGGGATCATAAGACTTTAAAATTTTAAATGTGTATATTCTCTAAAAGCAGTGGTGGGGGGGGCAAAGAAGAAGAAAATGGTGGAAAAAAAATTTTTTTGAGCCACCCCCACGGCATATGGAAGTTCCTTGGCCAGGGATAGAGCCCTAGCCAGCGTTACAACCTACCACAGCTGCAGCAATGCTGCATGCTAAACATACTGCACCACAGCGGAACTCCCGAAAAATTTTCAATAAAAAGTGGTCACACCGATAGAGAGAGATCCCCACCTCTGAGGAAAGTGCTCATGTCAGCCTGTCCCCTTTAATTTAAGTGATGATTTTCATGCTGTTTTCTAAAATGACACTAAGCTGAACAATAAAAATGAGTTTTAGTACCTTAATATGGGAAATAGAATTTCTGTTATTTATCTCTTTAAATAAAATAACCTAAAACAATGAGAAATATTCATCATTTCCTTTGTCCCTGGAATCTATCTAAGGAATGATTCCATTAGTCACAGTGGGTAGAACAACAATAAATGAATATCTCCTTGGAGGTTTTACTGCATAATTTACAAAAGCAGGCAATAATTTATTATCTCCTAGAGATTACTGTCAAAGGACCCAGAGGAATTCATCCACTGCATCTTTATTCAATATGTATGGCAATTATGGCATTTTTATTACTAAATAAAACATTTCCATTAAATCCTTTTGCAGCAATCTTCTGGGACTTTTAAATGATCTTTTTTGGATCTTTGATTAAACTATGGTCTCGTTTCATCAGTTCTAACTTTTCTTATTATTGTTGTTCATTAGGTTCTTAAAGTAGATTTTTAGGACCCAAACATCTAAGTTTTTCAATACTGATTAGTGTTCTATTTAGAAGTCAGAACTTGCTTTAGAAAATATTTTTTTAAAAGTATGCTGTGTTTAGCAAGAGAAATATTGAGAGGGTAGGTGAGCAGGGACAAAAGGAGGGGAGGAGAAAGAGAGACAGAAATACTTTTCCTAACAGTATCTTCCAGGAAAGTCATGAGTAGTGTGAGGGCTCATCTCAGGAAGCCAACAGGTAAATATTCAGAAATACTGTGAGCCCATTGTTAAACCACTAGCAGCCTGAAATCAGTCCTGGTGTCCTACTCAGTAAGTTCTACATATTAAGGATACTTCTATTTGTTTTTTGACCAGGACACCTACTGGACCATGAACATATTAACTTATGTCTGAAAATGTACAACAGTGTATTAAAGGTTCAGAGAAGTATTAGAGTTTTTAAAAAGCAGTTCATTCATTAGACCAAATAGTTTCCACATTTGTGAAGAGGATATACTTCTTACCGAAATAAAAGGCAGTATTTATGGTGGTTTAAAAATTCAGGAGTTCCTGCTGTGGCTTACTGGTAATGAACCCAACTAGTATCCATGAGGACATGGGTTTGATTCCTGGCCTTGCTCAGTGGGTGAGCTGTGATATAGGTTGCAGATGCAGCTCAGATCCCACATTGCTATGGTTGTGGCATAGGCTGGCAGCTGCATCTGTGATTCAACCCCTAGCTTGGGAACCTCCATATGCCACAGGCGTTGCTCAAAAAAAAATAAAAAATTAAAAAAAATTAAAAAATTAAAAAATAAAAAAGAAAGAAGAAGAATCCAGCCTCTGGAGTCAGACTATATTGGTTCAATGCCTTGTTCTGCCATTTGCTAGGTTCTTAATGGTACAATTATTTAACTGATCTGTCGACTAACATTCCTCAATTGTAAAATTCCATTAAGTATTCAAAGTTACAGATAAAGTATGTAAGGTTACATGCTTCATAAGCCTGTTTTGAAGGTGGGGTGATTTAATATTAAAAATAGAACAATACCTGGAACATAACAAATTCTCAATAGATATGAAGTTCTGTTTTTTTTAAGCAAATAGTGCTCTGCAGAACTTATCTGAAAACATTCCTTGACAATGTAAAATAATCTATAGGGTGATAAGCTATGAGTCCTCTGACTGATTTTGAACCAATTCTGAAGCTATTTCACTTTTAATACAATACACTGAAAGCAATTTAGGCATATGTTCTACAATTCCTCGGTCAGTTTCTATTATAAGAAGACAACAATTAAAATATGTTTCAATAGAATAGCTTAGCTAAGACATGGAAGCAACCTAAATGTCCATTGACAGAGGAAAGGATAAAGAAGATGTAATATATATATATATATATATATATATATATATATATACATATATACATATATACAATAGAATATTACTTGGCCATAAAAAAGAGTGAAATAATGCCATTTGCAGCAACATGGAGAGACCTAGAAAGTATCATACTAAGTGAAGTTAGACAGTAAAGGACAAACATCATCTGATATCATTTATATGTGGAATCTAAAAATAAAAGGATACAAATGAACTTAGCTAGATCTATCAAGAAAGGGAGAGAGAATACAATATCAGGAATGATAATGGGGGCATCATTACAGATCATACAGCTATTATGATTAGACAAATAAACAAATTCACTGATAAGCATGTCATCCCCAAAGACAAGGATTACAAAATCTAAATAGTGTTATATTTATTCAATAAATTAAATTCATAGATAAAAATCTTTTTATAAAGAAATCTAGTCCCAAATGTCTTGACTGGTGAATTTCATCAGTAATAAGTATTACCTGTTCTACACAAACTTTTGTATAATAGAGAAGAATTATTCCTCAACTCATTCCATGAGGCCAGAATAACTGATTCCAAATCTCACATTGTCTCAACTAGAAAATAATCCCAGACCAATAGCACTCATGAACGTAGATGCAAAGATACCTAACACAACACTGGAAATTTTATTTTTTTTATGGCTGCACCTGAGGCATATGGAAGTCCCCAGGTTAAGGGTCGAATCAGAGTTGCAACCACAAGCCTGTGCCACCAGCCATGGCAAACCTATGCTGCAGCTGGTGGCAACTCCAGATCCTTAACCCACTGGTGCGAGGCAAGGGACCAAACCCGCATCCTCATGGACACTATATTGGGTTCTTAACCCACTGAGCCACAATGGGAACTCCAATACTAGCAATTTCAATCTAGCAATGTATAAAGAAGGTAACCCACCATCAAAAAAGATGCTCATTTCTTTGCTTTCTTTCTTTTTTCTTTCTTTTTTTTTTCTTTTTTTCGTCTTTTTGCCTTTTTCAGGGCTGCTCCTGCAGCATGTGGAGGTTTCCAGGCTAGGGGTCTAATCAGAGCTGTAGCCTCCGGCCTACGCCAGAGTCACAGCAAGGCAGGGTCCGAGCCACGTCTGCAACCTACACCACAGCTCACGGCAACGTAGGGTCCTTAACACACTGAGCAAGACCAAGGATCAAACCTGCAACCTCATGGTTCCTGGTTGGATTCATTAACCATTGAGCCACGACAGGAACTCCAAGGTGCTCATTTCTTGAACACAAGGTTAAATATCAATCAATATAATTCATCATACTAATTGAAGTTTTTGTATTGGTCTTTTTTTTTTCAAGAATGATACAGCTTTTAAAGTATATCTGTATTTTCATGGCAAGCCACATGTGAAAGTGTGTGGCAACTGACTGAACAAGCACTGGCCCTTTTAAAATTAACTCTACCTAAGTATTCAGCTGTTTATGTAACACGAACATCTTGCTCCGTTCCCATTACTAACTAGAAATCTGATGAACATTATTTTAATGTTATGTAATATGTTTGTCTAAAGTCCTTAGGCATATGTACCCAAACTATCTGCTATTGAGTTTTTTTAGGTCACATTGCCACATGAGAAAGGTGGTGAATTCAACCTACTATGCCAGGTTCAGAAGCTTCAAGTGGAAAAACCCTACAAGTTGAGGCAGTTTTGTCACAGTTATCCAAAGCTGCAGAACCTACAGGGCTGGAGCAGGTGATTGTGAAACCCAAAGCAGCTGGTGGCAGGAAGAGGCTAAGCTGTGTGAGAGCATCTGGCTAATGGATTGCCAAACACTGAGCCAGGGCTAGGTACTGATCTACTTACTCAGTAAGGTGCAACTGCAAAATATGTCTCTCAGTCTCCCTTTAGAACTGAACTCCCAAGGGACCTCCAGCTCCCAAGCCCTCTCAAACTAGGTGGTCTCTGACTGACCTGAGTTAGTCATCGGAGTCTACAGGTGGAAACAAAGTAACCACATCACTTACTTTTCTCTGTTGTTTTCACTTGCGTAATATACACACAACTTGCAGATGACTTATACATACGTGCAAGGTGTGTTTAATTAAATTCGTTACTCACAGGGAAATATATATACATGAGAGAGGCTTCAAATATATTCACGCTTTTTAAGTTATGACTTCCAAGTGAACATCATTTTCATTACGTTAAAAAATAAGAATAGCCACTCTTACAACAAGTACACTAAAGTAATTGATAATCAATATGCTTAGTAACATAAATACTAGATTAATTAATTATTTAGTATTTATTTTACTAAGAAACCTATGTTTTACTGGTGGTCAGATGACCAAACTGTGGATCTTATATTTAGATGAGGAGTGACAAGAGCAAAGAGCTTGCTCAGACGACCTTGGTTTGTTCAACACAACTGGCTGAAACTGGCTACCGCACACTGGGAACCAAAAAGTCTCACTGCCACAGAGATGCCTAGGTGTTACTTTTCCTTCCTTCCCTGCTTTTTTCTTTCTTTTCTTTTTTTTTCTTTTTTATAAGCATTATGAGTGTGGAGTCTCTTTCTATTGTGAATTCACTCATCTATGACTTTCCTAACGAATCATGCTCTGTGGGAAAATGCATGTTTACAGGACACTTTATGCCCTCTATTTCTCTGCTGCTAAGCTCTCCCCGGGATAAAACCTACTTTATATTTGTACTACATCAGTATGCTAGAACTGTCATAACAAAGTACTACGGACCAGGTGGCTTAAACTATTTTCTCGCAGTTCTGGAGGCTGGAAGTCTGAGATCAAAGTGTCAGCAGGGTTGGTTTCTTTCAAAACCCCTCTCCTTGGCTTGCAAATGGCTGTCTTCATGTTCACATGGCATTCTTCCTCTACATGTATCTTTGTCTAAACTTCCTCTTCTTATAAGGATATTTATCATATTGAATTAAAGCCCACCTTAATGACAAAACTACTTTTTTAAAGACCCTGTCTCCAAATACAGTCCTGGGGGTTAGGACTTCAATCTATGAATTGGACGGAATAAAATTCAGCCCATAACACACACAGCCCATGGTCCAAATGGTGTGAGTATCCATGTCCCCTTCCCCCAGTGACAAACAATATCCCAGAGGAATATCATGTTCTTATCTTTGATATTTCTGTTCTTTCTTATGCAATATCATGTCACTTTTATATATAATTTTACTTCACATATATCTGTGTCTTGTCTCCAAAACTTGCTTGCAAAATCCTTGAAGGAAGAATCTATGTTGAAAACTAGTGGGTACACAACAAGTATTGATTTATATACAATGATATCTGAAAAGACTACGGGCTAGCAAATTATTTTTCCCATTCTTGCACTAGAGTTATAAAAAGCATGTATTTTTTGAATCTAACAATTTTATTTTGATCAAAAAATGGATAGTAATTTGAAATCATCCTTTCAATGCTAAGACATACTTTTAAACAAGTAGGTTAATACATTCTTCTCTGACTCATCCCTATTACCTGATATGCTGTAAGTTATGGCCTTTGCCAAAGACTGGCATACAAAGGAGCAAACTGAAAATTTATCATTTTCCAGTGTGGTAAGATTCATTTTTTCATTCAACAAGGATTTATTGCTTGGCTATGATGTGCTATGTATAGGGCTTGGTGCTGGTAATACCTTAGTGAACAAGACACAGATATGCTACAGAATAGTAACTGAGTTGAGATTTTTTACATCTCAACCACTTCAGTGCATATTAGCATATGAATGAACTATACAACTTATTTTCAGTCACAGTTTTGGTCTAGTCTTTGATATTCTCCCTCTATCATGGGAAATAGCTTTTCTTTCATAAGCAGAAGAGGAGCAGGATGAAATAGAGAGCTCTGCTACTCCTTGGCCAATTTCTTTATAAAATTACATTTGAAAATATCTATTTAATTGGTCCCTCCAAGGCCTGTAAGCTGAAAATTTATGGGCTCTTACATGGTGACAGGTGAAAAGTGGTCCAAGTGATTTTTGAAAGGTTCCTACCAAAATAAATGAGTTTTACCAGTGATATCTCCATAAGGTCTGCTGACAGGTAAGGATTCAGAAACTCAGGGATTTACATTCCATTATACTTAGGATGCCCTATTAAAAGAGGACTATATGATGCACTCTGGACCAATTACAATTTTCCATGGCATTTTCTAACTGGAAATAGAAATTCTATCCTTCTCATGGTGGATTCTCTGGAATGGGATGCTTGAGAGCTGTGTAGTCATGCAGAGAGTAGCACTTCTGAAATCAGCAATGATGGGAGATTAATTCCACACAGAGACCCTGGATTACACTTGCTATACAAAGTTACACAATCTGACTTCTTGTCACAACCTTCAGGGTTGTTTCTCTGGTCTAAGCTACCCTCTCTTTTCACCTGTTACTAATGGCTTTCCTTTCTTCTACCTTTATCCTTTTAAAGTACTTTCCTAATAAATTATCTAAAATGATCTCTTTCTTAAAGCCTAAGTGACAACATATTTCTGCTCAGCTCAAAACTCTCCAATGCTGCCCATTTTACACAAGTAAAAAGAGAAGTCTTGAATAGGGATACTGAGGCCCTACTCTATTTGTTCCCAGTACCTAGAGTGAAAAGATTGCAGAGGAGAGCAGCAGAAAATGAAGACAGTGAGGTAAAGGGGACAGATCGAGCAGGGCTTTGCTTTTCTGCAAGCACACAAACTACATTTCTCCTTAGTTATTCCTCAGCGTACTGTGTTTTTATCCCACATATCCACATATTATTTTAAGTCTTTGCTCAAATGTTGTTTTCAGCAATCTCTGACCTGACTGTCCCATTTAAAATTCAGTAACTTGGGGGTTCCCGTTGTGGCGCAGTGGTTAATGAATCTGACTAGGAACCATGAGGTTGCGGGTTCGATCCCTGGCCTTGCTCAGTGGGTTGGGGATCTGGCGTTGCTGTGAACTGTGGTGTAGGTCGCAGATGCAGCTCAGATCTGGCGTTGTTGTGGCTGTGGTGGAGGCCAGCGGCTACAGCTCCAATTCGACCCCTAGCCTGGGAACCTCCATATGCCGTAGGAGCAGCTCAAGAAAAGGCAAAAAGACAAAAAAAAAATAATAATAATATAAAATAAAATTCAGTAACTTTCTGGTACTTCTTATCCCCCTTCCCTACTTATTTCCCTTTACACCAGATTAAATTACTTTCTCAAGTCCTTATGTACACTCTTAATATACTTCTATTGTATTAACTATCTATATCATCTAGAACATAAGTTCCTATCCCCAGTATCTAGGCCAGTACTTGGTAGGAAGGTCATAACATTAAATGTATAGTTATTCTAAGAGTGAGTAAAAATGATGAGCAGAACTCTGGATTGTGTAACCACCAAATCCAAATTTACTACTACTAAATCTCTCTGGATTTAGAGAAATACCAGTTAAGCTTTGCAACAGTACTCAGCCAGAGGTCTACTTTCACCTTTGCCACTTGACTGTCAGAAGTTCAGTATAAATGGGTATGAGGTCAAAGAGACATTAGCATAAAATCAAAAAGTTTGTAAAGTTAGAACTGCAACTTTGGGTCGAGTCTTGGATGGGCTATTTCAGATGGAAAGCATGATTTAAAATCCATTATATATTTTCACTAAATGAATCAAGGTTAAAATACGTTTTATAAATTTCTAAAGTAGAAATTAAATTCCATATCAACTTCCACTGACACACAGTTGTTGTGTAATACATATTGGAGGACATCAAAAGATAGTGAATGACAGTCTTCCTTGGATAAGTTCCAGGAACTGCCTTGCATACAGATCATTCAGGGATTTTTGAAAATGTAGGTTTAACTCTGGGGCTTGCAATGACCTAGGCTTTGTAATCACAACTAGAGATAGCCTAGATTTTTTGCCTGTATTTATGCACCATTTGCTACTTTCAGCATTAGACTTCTTCATCTATATCTTTGCCATGAATGGCACACAACATAAGCACCTCAGAGAGGCCCCCATTTCGGGAATTCATTAATCCCTAAGTTACTACCTAAAGAACATTATCAGTTCCATCCTGAGTGCCAATGCTGCACATAAGACTGGAGAACTATGTGATGGCAACTGTCATGTGATTTTTATTACACTGGGATAATTAGACCATCCCTCATTCCTAAAGCCAAGTAACAATGTATAAATTAAACCACATTTTATGGCTGTAGGATTGAGAAAAAAACAAAAACAAGAAAGTTTTCTCAAACATGCATTTTGGGAATTTCTTTCGTGTGACATTAAATTATCACTTCGATGTTCTGCATTCTGATGTCATCTTCTTCACCTTAAGGGTTACATTTCATCACAGGAGCTTAAACTGCCCTGTAGGCAAAGTCTATTATAAAAAAAAGAAGCGAGAGAGAACACATAAAAGCAAACACAGTTTAATGTCCTAATTAACTGTCAAAAATATAATAAAAAACTTGATACATGGAGTTCCCACTGTGGCACAGTGGGTTAAGCCATGGTGAGGGCCACTGTAGAGGCACAGATTCAATCCCTGACATTGCTGCAGCTGTGGTATAAGTCACAGCGGTGGCTTGGATTAGATCCCTGGCCTGGTAACTTCCATATATCATGAGTGTGGCCATTTAAAAAAACTAATAAGTGAGTTAATGCAGCATCATTTTTGCTCGATAATTTTAATTTTAGTTACTCAAAACCAAAAGTGAGCAGAATCTATATAAATAAAGGCTTGAAATCTAGGATACACTAATTACTAAAGCAGAGTTTGGTTTTGCTTTGTTATCTATTCTCATTTGCCTCCTTGGGTTCAGAGTACAGAATCTCTAACACACTTAAAGATTATTCAGTCATAATGCATCAAGCAATTATTAAGTCCCACTAAGTCCCATGGGCTGTTTCTAAGCACGATTCTCTTAGTACCCATTTGTTGGTATTCCAATAAAATAATCTGTGTAGTGTGCTTTTCCTGGCACTGTTGGGTCTAATGGGAGCCTGTTTAGCCTTAAATGTCACCACTGTTATTGCAAAGCCACAAAAGTTCGTCCTGGCCCACGTGACCAGGGCTTAATAGAGAAGAGTCAACCAAGTGAAAATCAGAATGTGTGTTTAAATAGAAACCTGGTGAAGGCTTGAAATGTATTTAGTCTACCAACAGTCTTCTTTATGTTTTTATTTGGGTTCTGTGGGACTGGGTTTCTGTGTGGGAGCTTTGATGCTTTCACTGTAGGGAAATACATGTGTTTTCTTTGGCAAATTTTAAATAGAGCCATAGAATGGCTCAAATACTATAGGAGAACTGTGCAATGAATTCTATGTAAACATAACAATTCATATATACATATATATAATTTCCTATATCTAATGGTGCAATTAACAATCAGTACTGCTTGTCTTTTCCAGAAGTTTGTGGACATGTAGTAAATGTTGGGGATAATTTTGATTATGAGCGCACACTGGCTAAAGGTAATATGAATTCAGAGTGATGTCTCAAAAGCACAAACTAAGAACAGTTTATCTAAGGAAAAGGAAGGAAATTGTGGGTACCCTGGTCCTGGTCTTTGAACCTGTTCTCTGCATGGGTACAGTGGTAGGGATGGCCATTTACAGAAAGAGCTGAAATCTTCGAGCAGATCCACATCTGACTCATCCACAGGATGGCTGCACTTTTTTCCTCAGTAAGATATCAAGCCTTCGACATTGACAAGGACTACGCCTGCTAACTTCAATCCACATGTCTTCCCCAACCCTTTTTTTCTTCAACTTTTTCTAAATTTCTATTCTCTTCATTGTATCTTTTTGTCTTTTTTTTTTTTTTAAATTATTATTTCTTGGGCTGCTCCCACGGCATATGGAGGTTCCCAGGCCAGGGGTCCAACTGCAGCTACAGCCGCCGGCCTACGCCAGAGCCACAGCAACGCAGGATCCGAGCCGTGTCTGCAACCTACACCACAGCTCACGGCAACGCTGGATCGCTAACCCACTGAGCAAGGCCCGGGATCAAACCCGCAACCTCATGGTTGCTAGTCGGATTCGTCAACCACTGCGCCACAACGGGAACTCCCTCTTCATTGTATCTTTTACAGATACCAATGTATTTAGATTTAAGTTTTAAAAAAGGTTCTTTTTTGATTCTATATTTTATTTCACTCTAATTTCAAGAATCAGTGTGATGTAGATTTTCAAATTTAGTGAATAGGTGCAAATCCACATTTTCTCCTATTAAAAAATAAAAAAAAAAAAAAAAACCTCTACTACTTGAAAAAAAAAAAAGGAAACAAATGCAAACAAAACATGCTACAGCTTCCCTTTAGCATTAAGATAAAACCAAACTCCCTTAAAATGGTAAATCTCTCTCCCCTGGCCTTTCCTCTCTCACCACCATTTTCCTTAGCCTTATTCCTGTCACACTGCACTTCCTTCAATGTAGAATGACTGAGAAAGTCCAGGCCTTCACCTCAGCTATTGCCTAGTTCTGGAGAGTTTATAAGCAATTGCTTTCATCATGTGTCCCAAAGCTAAGACTGTGTTGATTTTGCTTACATTGGCAGTCTGGAATGAATCCTAAAAATTTACTAGCTGAGCGGTATAGCTTATGTCCCTACAACTATAGTTATCGTTGATGTCTTAATGATTTTATTTTGTCCAAGACTAACAGTATTTGGAGGAGATATGTCATTTCTTTCTTTCTTTCTTTCAGCTGGAATCGTATCATACGGAAGTTCCCAGGCTAGGCGTCACATCGGAGCTGCAGGTGCTGGCCTGCACCATGGCCACAGCAATGCCAGTTCCAAGCTGTTTCTGCGACCTACACCACAGATGACCACAAAGCCATCTCCTTAACCCACTGAGCAGGACCAGGGATCAAACCTGCATTCTCATGGAGTTTAGTCAGGTTCCTTGCTTTTGAGCCATGATGGGAACTCCCCTTTTAACATAACTATTCAATATATTTCCTTTAAGCGCTTATCTCTTCACACTGCATTATTATTTTATCTAGAAACTGGCACAATAATTTTGATTATATCTATCAAAATTACATATATGCTGACCTTTTAATCCAGCTATTTCATTTCTTGGGATTTGACTAATGTAAGTTTTGGAATGTACATAATTTGATTTATTAAAGGCTATTTGTTTCATTATTAAGATAATAAGAGATTAGTAACAAAATACATGTCCATTGGTAAGGTACTGGTTAAATAAATTATGATACAGTTATATCTAAAGCTGGACTGAACTTATTTACAAAAAAGAAACAGACTCACACACTTCAGAAACAAACTTATGGTTGTCAAAGGGGAAAAGCAGGGGGGAGGGATGGATTGGGAGTTTGGGATTGGCACGTGCACACTATTGGATATGGGATGGATGGTCAACAGGGACCAGCTGTAGAGCACAGGGACCTCTACTCAATATTCTGTGATAACCTATATTGCAGAAGAATCTGAAAAAGAATGGACATGTGTGTATATATAACTGAATCACTTTGCGTACAGCAGAAATTAACACAACACTGTGAATCAACTATAATTCAATAAAATTTTTTAAATGTAAAAACAAACAAAAAGAATGAGGAAACCATATTCTGGCGTGGAACATATTCTAAGATGTATCACTAAGTAAAAACAACAAGGTGCAAAAGAATACATATAAAATGTGAGAAGAAATGAATATACTGCTTAGGCTATTTCTATTGTCTGGACATAGACTGCTTCTGAAATAATCACAAGAAACTTCCAGGATTTGTAATCTCCCGGGAAAGGAGATAAGAGCATTTAAAAAAAACAACAACAAAATAAACCCCTAAAACTTTCCATGTATACAATTTAGAACATTCTGAATTTTAAACCATGTAAATCTATTACCTGTTCCTAAATAATTAAAATTTCAATTAAAAAAGAGGGGTGTTTCCAGGCGAAGATTAAATGTGTGAATCTAGATTGCTTCCTCTTCAAATCCCAATATAACAAGAATTTTCATTCTCTCCTGCTGCTGTGACAAATGATCACAAATTCAGTTGCTCACAGCAT
Source organism: Phacochoerus africanus (assembly GCF_016906955.1). Lineage (NCBI taxonomy): Eukaryota > Metazoa > Chordata > Mammalia > Artiodactyla > Suidae > Phacochoerus > Phacochoerus africanus. The sequence goes on along the minus strand of NC_062555.1, from coordinate 67,805,034 downwards.
AAATTATCTTTCAGTCTATCTGTCAGATCCTAGCACAGGTCTCACTGGGCTAAAATCAAAGTGTCAGCAGGGCTGTGTCCTTGGTGGAGGCTCAGGCGAGTCTGCTTTTCCTTTGCTCTTCCAGCTTCTAGATTCTGCCCACAGTTCCTGGCTCCTGGCATCCTTCCTTTCACTTTCAAAGCCAACAGCACTGCATCTTTCTGATGGTTCTTCCAAATTCACATCTCTCTAACTACAGTTTGGAAAGGTTCTCTGCTTCCAAAGAATCACGGGATTAGTTGGTGCCAACCTGAATAATCCAGGATAACTGCCTATCACAAGGTTGTTAACTTTAACCAACTGTGCAACCTTTCTGTCATGCGGCACAGTCACAGGTTCTGGGGACTGAGGCATGGAGACCTTTGAGGGGTCGGGGGAGGGAGGGGGGAGGGATTATTCTGTCTACAACTGACAGAGATTTTTATTATTTTTTAATGATACAAACCCACAGGAATGAGGAGACTTGGAAAGGGATTGTGGAAACTGGAATACACATAGAAGTCAGGTAAAGACCTAGTAGTCTAGAAGCCTAAAAGACCAAAAAAAAAAAAAAATGCTATGCATGCAGGAGGGGAAACTGAGAACTAAGCATTGTTGTATCTCAGAATCTTCCGATGTCCTAAATAATACGGTGCTGCTTACCTCCGGAAGTGGGAATGAAGCAAGAAGAACTTTCCATAACAAGGATTATTTGAAAGCATTTAAGAAGCCTGTATATTCCCCAGGTCTTCTCCACCACTATGTGAAGCGAAGTTGAAAATCACATCCTCTCCCATGAGGGAAAGACAAGATAAATAAAACCAATGGTCTTGAGACAAAGGACAGGAGGCCCGGGTAAGCGCAGAGATGTCCTACTGATATAGGGGTAACATGTTAGATCGGAGGACCATGCCCGCTTCCCCCCAGTTCTCTTATCCCTCTGGGCTCCTAATACACTTGCAGCCAGAAATGGCTGCAGATTCAAAGAGCCATCCATGGAGAATGGAACCCGCCCAAGGGAGACAAACCCAAGGATACTGATATCAGAGGCTGTGCAACTAAACATCCCAGCCAGTGTCCCCAAGAGCAAAGTTTACTGTCAAATCCTACCCCTATGCTTAGGGCATCTTCCAATGATAAGTTAAGCCTCCTCACTATTAATTATGATATGAGGTAATATAGAAATACTAGTTTTCTGAAGAAAGCTCCCAAGTTGAAACTAGAGGCAATAGTAAGTAAACAGAAAACAGGACCTTGGAGAAAACAGAAACTATGATGGGATATAAAATCTTAGAAAACAGTTATTTTTAAGAAGGACATGATATAGCCATAAAACAACAAAATGCCACATAAAGGTAACTTCTAGTTAACAAGAAAAGAAAACAACTCTTCTAGTAGACATGGAAAACTCCAACTCAGTGAAATGGTTCAAAGATAATGGAGAAAGCAGAGCAAAAAGATAAAACAGTGAATAAACAGATAAATAATGCTTAAAAATATTAAATGACTAATCTGGGAGGTATACAGCATCTGAACAAAAGGAGTTTAAAATTAAATGTTTAACTTGAAAAAAAATTAAAAATTAAAACCAAAATGAGCCACAAGTAACAAATATATAGTTATTTTGCAATAAGAGACTAAATTTTGTTATTCACACAACTGCAAGGCAAACATGAAAAACTTCCCTTTGATAGTAGACAAAATGTCACTTGAAGGTTAGCCTGTAACAAATACAAAATTTAACATTATTGTAATTTAGACAACCTAAAAGCATGAGATAAACATTAGATGGGGAGAAATATGAAAAATTTTTAATAATAAATGAAGGCAAGATAAAATATTTGTAAATCTAACAATCTCTTATGAGAGCAAGGGGCAAAAATAATTAATGGATTGCTGATTTTGGAAGACTAATTGCAAGAAATTTATACCACAGCAGAATTTAGGTTTCACATTGGTGGAGAAATAAAGAAAGTTGATGGAAATAAACACTTGGAGTAGTTTATAGAAAATATATTTATAGGTCATCCTTTAAGGAACTGAGTTTTTAAAAAGTAATTCATTCTATTTCACAAGAAAAATAAATAAATTGAAGCAGAGTCGGAATTAGAAGTGTGAAGAATATACGAGAAGGAAATTGGAAGACCAACAATGGAAAATTTTTATTTAATAAAGATCAGTTTCTAATATACACAATATTTTTAGGAAAGTGATGTAGAGGATTTCAATTAAAATGGCCTTTCAGATAATGCCTTGGTCTGTTTATCAAATACTTCGGTTCCCGCCCTCTTTAGGTGTTTATTTAAAGCATAGGTATTCATTTAGAATTATAAATCTGATATAATATAAAAACGCCAATTCTTAAATAATGCATGCAATTTCCAAAGAAAGAGCCTCATTTGCTTATTAACAGAAAATATTGGAAATAAAATTTCTACAGGAAAGTAAATTGACAACGCCTCAGAATGAGTTCTGTACCATTTCCCGGAGAGAAAGTTATGAATTTTTTAGCAAGAGCTGGCCATTGCTTGGCAGAGAACTGGTTATCTGTTTGGGCACTTGCATTCTCATAATTCATCACCCATAGAACAGCTGAGGTATACTTGTAAACATAAAAATCTGATCACTGCCTGCTTCACACTTCTGACGGCTTACCCACACACAGAATTGTTGCTCGTTATATGGCTACACACAATGTTTTATAATCCTTTCACCTGTTGGTGGACACTTGGGTTGTATCCATTTTTGATTCTTATTCATAAGTCTTCTATGAATATTTGTTTGATCGCATCTGCATGGACATGGTCTCTAGAGTAAACACTTAGGAGTGAAAAGACCAAGTCATACGTTTAAGTATGTTAAAACATTTTAAAAATGGCTCAACTGTTTTCCAAAGTGTTTGCAGCATTCTGCATTCCACTTATAGGGTAGAAAAGTTCCTGTTCCTCCTCATTCTTGTCAACATTTGGGATGATTAATATTTTAAATTTATGACTTTCTATTTATGTAGCTAAACCTCACTGTTTTATCTAACATTTCTCTTGTGACTTACAATATTCAGCATCTTTTCCTGTGCTTCCTTGTAACCTCTGTATTTTACTTGGTGAAATATCTGTCCCAATGTTAGCCCATTTATTTAATTATTTTCTTATTATTGAGATTCCACCTTCTTTAAATATTACAAATGCAAGTCTTATATCGTACATGTGCTTTGTAAATATGTGCTCCTAGTCTGTGGCTTGTTTCTATTATCTTAACATTATCCCTCAAAGAGCCAAAGGTTTTAATTTGGGTTGTCTAATATATCAGTTAGATTATGCATTGTAAATTGTATTTAAGAAACCGCTTTAATCATAAGAACCAAAAGATTTTTTTATGTTTCAGTCTAGATACTTTCAAATTTAGGTTTTAAATTTAGAGCTGTGATCTTTTTATGAGTTTATTTTTGTATGGTATGTAAAATATGCATCCAATATCTTTCTTAGTCTTTATGCTATTGCCAAACAGTGTACTATATACATGGTTTAAACCTTTCAACATATTTTATTATTTATTAAAACAATTGCATTTTAAATAGATTTCAGTAATATGAAAAATAGTTTACACAGTAATCCATATACACATACCACTCACAATTATCGACATTTTGGGGGTGGGGTATGAATGCTTGTAGGTCCATATTTCCATGTGACACAATTTTCTTCTTCCTGAGAGACTCTCAATTTTCTTCTATTGTAAGGCTGCTGGTGATGAGTTATTTCAGCTTTTATGTATACGAAAAAGGTTTTACTTAGCCTTTGTTTTTGAAAAATATTTTTACTGTGTGTTACAGAATTGCCGGTTGACCTTTTTTTAGTAATGATCTTCCATTGTCTTTTTGCTTACACTATTTCCAATGAAAAAATGCTGTATTCGTTTTGATTCTTCTGTATTTTGTTGTTTTTCTCCCTCTGAAACATCTTAAGTTTTCTCTTTATCACTGTTTTGAGTAGTCTGAGTGTGATAAATGCCTGATGTAGCTCTCTTCACTTTTCTTTTTTGTTTTGTTTTTTGGGTGGTTGAATTTGGGGGCTCTATGGATTTAGAGTTTTCATTGAATTAGGAAAAATTTGGGAATTATTTATTTGAATATTTTTCTGCTTATTTCCATTCAAGAATTCCAATTACATGTGCATTAGTCCATACAATTTTTCCAAAGCCCACAGATGCATTTTAATTTTAAAAAGTTATTTTTCTTTTTTCTGGTCTAGTTTCTATTACATGTCATCAAGTTCACCAATATTTTCTTGTGTATTAAGTTCCATTAATACCACCTAGTATAGTTTTCATCTCTAGGAGTTTGGTTAGCATTTACATTGTGAATTTTACCTTGTTGGATGCTTTATATTTTTATGTTTCTGTGCATATTTATTAGCTTGCTTTGGGATGTAATTCAGCTACAGTTATGTTTTAACAATGTGTCCCTTTGGATCTTGACTTTTGATTTGTTAGGTGGGATTGGGGCTTTTGTAGTGTATGTTTAATTATTCTTTACTGCTGGGGTGAGAACTTTATCAGCCTTGCCTTCCCAATGCCTTTGAATTATGAAATGTTCAGTCTGATGAGATAGACTCTATTCCCAGTTCTGCATGTGCTCCAGGGACTGTTCCTTCTAAACCCTTTTTCCTTCTGGCCATAATAGTTTCTTGGCCCTACGTGCTGACCAGTACTCTGAAGATATTTGAATGGGACTCTGGAGAGACCCTAGTCTGCTCTTTCTGTGAAGCTCTCTTTTCTTCAATATGCTGCCTCACAAACGAATCAACATATTCTCACTGGACATTCAACTCTGTCTCCTCAGCCTGGGGACCTGGCAAGGCTCTGCCTCAGTTCTCTCTCTGACACAGTCTGGAAACACTCTTAAGATAGGAAACTGGGGCTCAGCTCATTAGTTTTCTATACTTTAAGGGTTATTGTTCTTTTCAGCTGACATATTTGTTTCATGTATTCTGTGTGGTTATTAATTTAAGAGAGGAGGATGAAACCAACACCTGTTTCTCAGCTTTGGCTGGAGACAGAAATATGGATATATGTTTTTTGTCCTTTTGAGCATGTCTTCAACACATCAGTTTTCTTTTAGAAAATTGCTTCTGCCCTACATTTATTCTGTAAGCCCAGGTTGGGTTCTTTATCCCTTTTCCAACTGAACAAAAAGAGCTACCTATACAGATAAAAAAATTTACCATGTTCACAGTGGATACAGATGCCAGTATACAAAAACCTAACCCTATTTTAAAAGCACGTATGCAAACACACTAGAAGTAAAGGAATACCTCTCAGGATGACAATTTTAAAATAACACAGGATATATCTACACACATGCAGACTTTATAGAATAGTTTTGCGTGTTGGTAAGGATGTAAGTCTGATTGGAGAAGTTTAAAAAGAATGGCAAGGGTAGGGAGTTCCCGTCTTGGTGCAGCAGAAATGAATCCGACTAGGAACCATGAGGTTGTGGGTTAGATCCCTGGCTTCGCTCAGTGGATTAATGATCTGGCATTGCTGTGAGCTGTGGTGTGGGTCGCAGACCAGCTCGGATCTGGCATTGCTGTGGCTGTGCATAGGCCAGTGGCTACAGCTCCGGTTAGATCCCTAGCCTGGGAACCTCCACTGCTGTGAGTGCAGCCCTAGAAAAGGCAAAAAACCCCAAAAAACAAAAAAGACCAAAAAAAAAAAAGGAATGGCAAGGGTAGACAGAGACAACTATTATAGAAACCTGATTCAAAAAGTTTTGCTGTGAACACAGGGAGATAAATGGGAATTTAGCTAGAGAGAAATTTGGGCTTGGAAAGGATCTTTAAGGACAGACGTTAATAAAGTATATATATGTCATGAGGAGGATAACGAGGTCTAGACTAGAAGCTTCAGAGTCCATTAATGCATAGTCTCAGTGAGGTAAAAGTAGTAGTGCTACACAGACTAAGTGGCTGGAAGAATAGCAGGTGTTGGTCAGATTTGACGAAGCTTTGAATCAAGATTTCAAAAGCTGTGCTTACAGTGTAGGAGTTCCCTGGTGGCCTAGTGGTTAAGGATTTGGCGTTGTTACACTGTGGCTTGGATTCAATCCTGGCTTGAGAACTTCTGCGTACTGTGGGCATGGGCCAAAAAAACAAACAAAAAGTCATGCTTACAAAACCAAGTGCAGAATTATGGAAGTTGGATTGACAAGGATTATTAGAGTGGAGGGGCCCATGTTTTGATGGATTATCTATGAATAGGTTGAAATAAGCAGAATGGTAATGGAGATTAAAATGAAAAACAAGACCATGAACTCTAGGGCTCAACATATCAGTAAATGGTTCAAAGTGGCTGGGTAGTTGGTAATAACAGCGACAACAAACGAGGGAGAGATGTAATCATACAGCACAACAGACTATTTTTAAGAAAAGATTAAAAAATATATAATTTATAAGTGTAAATGAGGAACCCTTGCCCTATCTCCGGCCCATGATAAGCATGAGAATGAGAATCTGAATGTCCTGGAAGACTTGGGAGTCTACAGATGGCTGAGTAAGCTTTTTGAAAAAGTCATGGAAAGAGTCTTTCTAACAGGCTTATAGAGAAAAGTCAGGCGGCAGTTTAAAATGGAAATTACGAGGCCCCTTTGCCCTTCTTCTAATGGGCAGTTAACAAATGTTTCTCTCCAGTTTTGATTTATCTCTTGAACTACTCCCTTGGGATGGTTAGTAGCCTGCAGCTGACGTCCTGTCCAGGTCTCCTTTACCAGGCCAGTGCATCCGCACCCCACAGGTCGTGAGTGGTAGCTTCTGGTTAACAGAGTGGTTACATCCTTCTCTAGGGACTGGTCTCAGCTGCTGGGAGCCAGCAAGCTCTGGAGGTTAAGCATCTCCTAAAAGACAGTGTGAAGTCAATGATTGACTAATATGGCCAACTGGCTTCAAGATAGGACCTACTATGGGGCATAGGTCATGCTTCAAACTTCCTAATGGATCCTGCTGAGACTCAACTCCAGCAAAGCCACATCCTTGCTCTCTGGTTTCCCATTCCCTATTATTTCTCTCTCACTTTCTTAGCGATTTCTCCAGAAATTGCTTCCTCAATAAAGCATTTTTATTAAGATTCTCCATCTTACTATGGAATCTAAAAAGAGGACACAATGACCTTCTTTGCAGAAGAGATACTGACTCACTGACTTTGAAAAACTTATGGTCTCCAAACGAGACAGGTTGGGGGTGGGGAGATGAGCTGGGGGGTTGGCATGGAAATGCTCTAAAATTGGGTTGTGATGATCATCGTACAACTCTAAGTGTAATAAAATTCATTAAAAAAAAGAAAAAAAAAGATTTTTCATCTCAGACTCTGCCTCCAGAGAACACAATCTAAATAACGTGGGTGTTTTAACTTACTATTTCCAAAGTGAAATTCTTGCTTTTTCCATCCTCTGACTGAAAACTTTCTCTTTTGCCAATTTTTCCTTTCTGAGAACAAAGGGACTGAAATCAACTTGGGTAGCCAGGCAAAAATAGGAGAGTCCACCTTGACTGCTCTGTTTCTAGTCCATTAGCAAGTTTTACTGATATAATCAAATTCCACATAAATTTTCTCCTAGTCCTACACGTGCTGATGGCTCAGACACTGAAAAGTGCTGGGCTTTTTCAAGTGGGTTCCTAACACCTGTGATTCACCTCCTGCTCACCAAAATCCACTGTCCTCAGCATTATCATTTCTAATCCATATACAATAACAGCTCCATACATTCCTAAACGTACAAGTCTGAAGTAATAAATAAAAATATTGCTAGCATTTTAAAAATTATCAATATAATTCTTGTATTCAACTAATTGTGTTCCCCTTACCTCGACCCCAATTATATCAAATATTTCTGATGCATAAATTAAATATTTATCTCTAAAGAGCAATAAATATTGTAGACCTTAATTAAAGCAGAGTTTTTATGTACGAAAGATTAAATCTCATTTCTCTAAATCTTAAAAAAAAAAACATGGAATATAGCCAATCATATTAAAAGGTAGGTAAATTAACCTGTGTGTGTGTGTGTGTGTGTGTGTGTGTGTGTAAATCTAGTTGGAAATCAAACTGCATTATAAACACAACACTGCACATTATTATTAATATTTGTTATAGAGTTCATTATTCTTATAATTCTATTTCAGTTCATACATACATATACTAGTGAATAACATTTTGCACAAAATTTATTTTCAATTTTTTCATTTCAATGAGTATCCTTTTCACATCTTATCTCAAAATAACCTTAGAGAATACAATGCCAAGCAATTTGTTTCCTTTGAAAAAATCTCAATTTATGCATTTTGCCACAACAGTTTTTCATATAAAAATCTTGTATGCTAGAGAATTACATAGTTGAGTGTATTAAAGTAAAATCATCAAAATTCTTGCAATACACGAATGAAACTTTGGTGGAAATGGATCAGACAACTGAAACATATTTACAAGATAGCCATGCCACATTTAAAGCATAGACGTCTCAATAGCAGATGAAATGTTAAGTCAGAGGGCAGGCTCTGTTTTTCTTCCTATTGCTTTGTGTGGGGTCATTTAATCATGGTTCTAATCACTGCGATCAAAAATGGACATGACATACCAAAAAGACTGCATTAATCCTTCTAGACTCAGTATCAGATAATGAGCTAAATAAAAAAGCCCTTCCAGCTACCTCCTGTGGTGAACATCGTTGTGCTGTGTTTATTAAATAGCTCCTTTAACAAAAGCACGCTCTTAGTTTTATTAAATCTATTTCTAAGTAGCATCTCTGTTTTGACTTCATCTTTTGTCCGTGGCTGTTTCTAGGTGAAGAGCACAGAGGAGGCACCTCTGACTTAGGGAAGAAACTTTGGTCTACAAAAAACAAGGGCTACATTTATGAGTTATTTTCACTGAAGGGGTAGATGCGCACTTGTTTTATCTCAACTCAAGCAGAGGCTTTTCTTTCCTATAACACACGTACGTCTTAACGAAGCCACAAACTAGTTCCAGGATAAAATGACTGGTTGTAATTTTTCTAGATACCACATATTTCTCTGTGTATCTCAATTTAAATTTCATATACTTTCTTTTTCTTATCCTGATTTGCTTACCAGTTTTATTCATCACACCTATAATCATGAGAGATAGATGTTTTGGGGGCACTTTCGTGAGCCACAGTAGAAAATAAATGCATTTCATGCTATAAAATTTGGTTGTGATGATCACTGTACAACTATAAATGTAATAAAACTCACCGGGTAATTATAGAAAAAGAAAAGAAATGCATTTCAACTTAGCTATCAGTTTGTTTTTCTGGGAATGGTATTTTCTCAACATTAGAATTTGGAGTATCTTTTTGTTTTATTATAGTGAAATAGGATTACTAAATATCATCTTCCTAACTAGTCACACCCAAACACCCTTTAATTTTATACTTAACGATAAAAATAAAGTACTTCCTTTTTAAACAGCTTGTTATGGAACAAGTATTTTTCATGCAGCAAAAGTGCCATATGGGAAAAAAAATTAAAACAACAGTGTTGACAGGAATTATCAACCTAAAGGAATTCTCTAATGAAGGAGCAACCATGGAATTTCTAAAATCAAAGGTCATTTTTTTTCCATTTAAAGTTTTTTCTTCCCTTTTTTTCTTTTGTTCTTTTTTTTCTTTTTTGGTTGCCCAATGACATATGGAGTTTCTGGGCCAGGGATCAGATCCAAACTGCATTTATGATCTAAGCCACAGCTGTAGCAATACAGGATTCTTAAATCACTGTGCCAGGACTGGGATCAAATCTGCAGCCTCCCAGGGCTCTAGAAATGCCTCTCATCCCCTTGTGCCACAGCAGGAACAAGTAATTGATACTGAAATGGCTATTTACTCAGAACACTGTAGCATACATTTGTTATAAAATGAGACATGTAGCCATAGCCTACTGAAGTATAAGACTTAGGCACTCAAAAGAACAAACTAATGCCATTTGCAGCAACATGGATGCAATAGAGATTCTCCTACTAACTGAAGTAAGGGAGAAAGAGAAAGACAAATACCATATGATATCACTAAATGTGGAATCCAAAATGTGGCACAAACGAACCTTTCTACAGAATAGAAACAGACTCGCAAGAACAGACTTGTGGTTGCCAACGGGGAGGGGGAGGGATTGGGATGGGCTGGGATTTGAGGGTTAGTAGATGCAAACTATCTTACATTTAGAATGGATAAGCAATGAGGTCCTACGGTATAGCACAGGGAACTATGTCCAGTCTCTTTTGATAGAACATGATGGAAGATAATGAGAAAAGCAAAGTGACCCAGATATACAGCATAAATTTACACAGCATTGTAAATCAACTCCAATAAAAATACCAAAAACAAGACTTAGGCATTCAAGCATAGCATTAAAATCTAGAGATAAATTCCTCCCTGGTCCTACTGTTCTTAATTTTCCCCCAGTTTTGTTCAGACGCTCTCTTTCCTGAGAGTAATCTTTTCTCTGCTAATGTAGTATTCTGTCAAATAGAAGTTCAATTAATAACCGTGAGTATTTTGATGGTGGGGGGGATGAGTTTTGAAGTAAAGACATACTTTGCTAAAAGAAATTATTGTATAAAGCTAATTGCAATTAAAAACCTTCATAAACCCAAATTTGGCAGTCACAGCATCCAAATAAAATCATATTATCTTTAAGTGGAAAAGTAACTTAGAAATTATTTGCACAACCAAGAAAGGAGCATCCCCTGAGGGGGTTCATATATTACTGTTTATTACATGGGCAAGATTCCATGAACTGCAACTGAGCAGGTAATGTTTGTAGAAAAGAGAAGATAACCAGTAGTCATTAAGCACTTAGGGTTTAGAAATTAAACATTCCACACCATGACGGGAAAGGAAACATTGAGTGACATGTATTACAAACACCTGGCCATTTTCTTTCCTCAGAAAATGCTTGTTTTTATGTAATATTGTAAAGACAAAAATGGCAACTTGGGAAATGGCATTTTTCAAGGGTATTTGTCATTGGAAAGCACTCTCCATGACTCCAGCCATTATCAACTTTTAAAAATAAATAGTGGCTTGCAGTACTGACTTGGCACAATAGGATTGACAGAGAAAATGCAGTGTTTTGGATGTCTGGAGCCATGGACAAGAGCAGAGCTCATCTTGTGCCTGTTAGAAAGTATTAGCAGCCACCCACCGTGCTCACCAGGACCCCCTCCTATGCCGGTAAACCACTGAAACCTAGCCTTGCCTTCTGGAGTCATGGACCCAAATACTTTAATACAAACATTTTCAATTGAGTTTCAGGTCATAACCTGTAAATATGCTGACTACCCACTATAAAAATGAAAGTAATTTATTTGCTAATGGAGAATGGTAGGTATTGGAACATTTAGATTAGATTAGAAAGAACTTCTATAGTTCCTTCATTGCATTTTTATACACACAGGCCTTGCCAGGAATAGAACTTTCAAATGTAGAAAACAATATTAGAGGCTTACAGGGAGAATTTAGATTCACTTCAATAAATAAATATTTTGACTCTATTTACAAAAAAAATGTGTTAAAATTCTGGACGCAGGGTTTTAAAATTCAGTTTCTATACGTTATGAAATAATGGGTTAATTTATTTATAAATACTTTGTTTAACTAGACCAACTTAATGACCATATGCATGTAGTGGCTGTAGATTCCTCCTTCTTAATCTAAAATGTTATGCATTATCCAGAAAATTCTAGAGCCTCAACATCCCAGCTTATTTCCCTTAACTTTCACCAACCACATTTTTTTTAATGGGGAGAAAAGGGAACCGTAGGAATTAACAGAACTATAAAATGGGAAGCAGGTGGTAAAATGGGCTTTAGGTGTGGAGGATTCAGCGAGGAGACCTGGAATACTGGTGATTTTCAAATGCTATTTTTAGCAAAAACCTCTGGGAAATCAACTGCTTCTAATAGTTTATTAGAAATTACTTTGATTGCAATAAGCTTTTATCAGTGACACAGGTGAATTTTTAAAGCCTGGAAAATGATATGGATGTCACCAATTCTCCAATACAGACCCACAGCCTCTCCTAGTCAGGCCAGCCCATATAGTAACAGCAAATACGTCAAGTTTCTCTCTATCACAAAAGCCATGAGGCTTATCTTTGTTGCCATGCTTTTAGGAGCATCACTTTTTTAAATGGTCTTTTCACAATGTAATCTGTGACCTACATAGAAAATGTGTTCTTTTGAAGGCCCTATTTACATTTTGACCATGAGTCAACTCAACATTCTAAATCAGAAGCAAACAGCAGAATTATATGGCACAGACATTTACCATATCTGCAAGGAAGAGTGAAGACAAATTTGTGAAGCATAACTAACTTTTAAAACCTTATTGTATGTATAATTTATGACTGGGCACACAGAGTTTGGAAGGGGACACACATGCAGATTTGTTTATCTATAGATTTTGTATCTAATATCCACTCCCTTGAAGAGATGAAATAGTTTTCACTAACCCGACCACAGGTGTTCTATATTCGAGTTCTTTTCCAGCACTAATTAGATACACTGACCTTAGAAAATCTATACTGAATATCTGGGTCATAATTTTCTAATCTTAATAATTAGATATACGTCTAGGCTATTTCCAGGGTCCCTTCTGGCGTAATGAAGGCTATCAATTATTTAAGAATATTATAAAGACTCATAACTCAGGGGGAAACTAGAAGCATTTCTTGAGCATTAGATTTTCTCCTATTACACTGAGGGATGTTCTAAATGCTTTAGAAGACAGAGAAACTCACTATTTTCTTTCTAGAACAAAACACTGTGCTTTGCATATAATGAGCACTTAGTATATAGTTATTAAGTGAATTAAGTGTCCATATTATAACTGACGTAATAAAAAAAGCTGCCTGTGATAGACATTGGCTAATTTGAACATTCAATCATAGATTTAGAGCACATCAAAGAGCCTAAACTTTGTTTTGAATTAAAGATTAAAATGAGCATGTAAGTCAGATTATACTAATTTATACATTGATGATTTCATACAGGAAACAGAGTATTTAGCAAAGAATTAAAAAAAAACTTAATTTAAAAAATTCTGATCATCCAAAGGTAAACTAATAGTTAATGAAATATGTGGCATGCAGCCTATAGAAATATTTGAAAACATATACATTTAGCCGTACATCCTTCTGCCAGATAAACATTTGTTTTCCTTCATAGATGAAAATTATCAGTGTCCAAACAAGTACATGCAACTTAAACAAACATGTGGGTTGATATACCTCCAGAAATCACATTGTTCACTTATTAAAACACTTGTTTATTTGTAATTTTTGTCTCCCTAACATAGTTACAGCCTCTATAAAACAGATGTAGAAGTTAAGAAAAGGATTTAGCATATTTACGTTTTACTGATGATCAAAAGACTTTAAGTTCCTGAAAGAAACTTGCAAAATCTTCCTCCTTCACTTAAGGTAAGGAAACTTACTTACAATATTTATTTGTTTTTCCAGGATGGCAGAATTAATTAATGGCAGAGTCAGTACCAAAAAATCACTCTGATTTTGACTCTGTGTGTGGGTGTGGAGACTTACATATTCCCTGTGTTCGTGTCGGGTTCCTAACACCCACCAGGCACAATTCTAACCACTTGGAATATATTCATGCACAAAAAAAAGAAAGAAAAAAAAAATCACAAACTTCTTAGAGACCTTATATTTTACAGGAAGAGACAGAAAATGAACAAATACATTTATAAGTAAAAACAAGCAAATTAATTTGGTATGTTAAAAAGTGAAGGATAAAAACAGAGCACAGTCAGGCACTGGGAACCAAGATGAAGGGAGAAGGAAGATTTTTACATTGCATGTCTTGGTTGTCCAAATTCAGAAAGTGACATTGGCGTAAAGGCATACATGGCCAAGGGGAGGATGACAGCTATAGAAATCTAGGGGAAAACATTCCATGGAGAAGGAATAGCTGAGAAAAAATCCCTACCTAAGGCAAGGGCTTGCTTGATGTGATCAAGAAGCTCTGCATGGCCAGTGTGGAGTGAGGGGGTGGAGAGAAGAAGAGATGAGAGACTTAAGGCAGGATTGCTCACATAGGACCTGAGAGGCCATTGCACCTGCTCAAGCCTTCACTCTAAGCTACTGCAGGGCTTTGAGCACAAGAGGGACCTAATCATGACTTTTGGTTAAAGACAGGAATTGAAAAATGTTTTCCCCACAGGGCTAGAGAGTACATATTTAGGCTTTGTGGTCCGTGTGATCTCTGTTGGAAGTACGTGGCTCTGCTGCTATTAATGAAAAGAACTATAAACAACACATAAAGAAATGAGTGTGCCTGTGTTCTAATAAGACTTTACTTACAAAAAGAGAAGTCAGGCCAGAGTAGCCTCCTCACTCTGGCTGTGTTATTGGGAAAGGACTCAGGGAAGAAACAGTAGAAACCAGGGGGCCATTTTTGTGTGTTTGGTTTGGTTTTATGTTTACAAGTAATCTGTGAGAGGATGTGTGTGTGTTTCCCTGTGTATCATCTAATGCATTTCTGATTAAGTCCTCATACTTCCAGCGGGGCTTTTAATGGCAGAAGTGAAGGAGAGAAAAAGGAGAGTAGAGAGGAGGAGAGGGAACAGGAAAGCATGCTTTCACAGAATTTCTTTGTATGCCAAATAAATGAAAATAAAACACTGGGGACACCCTGGAATCTTAGTAGTTTAACTTAAAAAGTTGCTTTTCACTGTGATAAGTAGGTGGCTTGGATATGTGTAATTGTTTTTATGGTTAAATTTTTTTTAAATTATTTCCCCAATACAATTTCTTTTCCTACTGTACAGCATGGTGACCCAGTTACACATACATGTATACATTCTATTTTCTCACATTATCATGCTCTGTCATAAGTGACTAGACATAGTTCCCAGTGCTACACAGCAGGATTTCATTACTAATCCACTCCAAAGGCAATAGTCTGCATCTATTAACCCCAAGTACCCCATCCATTACACTCCCTCCCTCTCCACCCCCCAGCAACCACAAGTCTATTCTCCAAGTCCATGATTTTCCTTTCTGTGGAAAGGTTCATTTGTGTTTTATATTAGATTCCAGATGTAAGTGATATCATATGGTATTTGTCTTTCTCTTTCTGACTTACTTCACTCAGGATGAGAGTTTCTAGTTCCATCCATATTGCTGCAAATGGCATTATTTCATTCTTTTTTAATGGCTGAGTAGTATTTCATTGTGTATATATACCACATCTTCCTAATCCAATCATCTGATGATGGACATTTGGGTTGTTTCCATGTCTTGGCTATCGTGAATAGAGCTGGAATGAACATGCGGGTGCATGTGTCTTTTTTAAGGAAAGCTTTGTCCAGATATATGCCCAAGAGTGGGATTGTTGGGTCATATGGTAGTTCCATGTATAGATTTCTAAGGTACCTCCATACCGTTCTCCATAGTGGTTGTACCAGCTTATGTTCCCACCAACAGTGCAGGAAGGTTCCTTTTTTTCCACACCCCCTCCAGCATGTGTTATTTGTGGACTTATTAATGATGGCTACTCTGACTGGTGTGAGGTGGTATCTCATGGTTGTTTTGATGTGCATTTCTCTAATAATCAGTGATGTGGAACATTTTTTCATGTGCTTGTTGGCCATCTGTACATCTTCCTCTGAAAAATGTCCATTCAGGTCCTTTGCCCATTTTTCAATTGGGTTGTTAGCTTTTTTGCTGTTGAGCTGTATAAGCTGCTTGTATATTCTAGGGATTAAGCCCTTGTCGGTTGCATCATTTGAAACTATTTTCTCCCATTCTGTAAGTTGTCTTTTTGTTTTCTTTTTGGTTTCCTTTGCTGTGCAAAAGCTTGTCAGTTTGATTAGGTCCCGTTGGTTTGCTTTTGCTTTTATTTCTGTTGCTTTGGGAGACTGACCTGAGAAAATATTCATAAGGTGGATGTCAGAGAATGTTTTGCCTATGTTCTCTTCCAGGAGTTTGATGGTATCTTGTCTCATACTTAAGTCTTCAAGCCATTCTGAGTTTATTTTTGTGCATGGTGTGAGGGTGTGTTCTAGTTTCACTGATTTGCATGCAGCTGTCCAGGTTTCCCAGCAATACTTGCTGAGAAGACTGTCTTTTTCCCATTTTACGTTCTTGGTTCCCTTGTTAAAGATTAACTGACCATAGGTGTCTGGGTTTATTTCTAGGTTCTCTATTCTGTTCCATTGGTCTGTCTATCTGTTTTGGTAGTACCACACGGTCTTGATGACTGTGGCTTTGTAATTTTGCCTGAAGTCTGGGAGAGTTATGCCTCCTGCTTGGTTTTTGTTTCTCAGGATTGCTTTGGCAATTCTGGGTCTTTTGCGGTTCCACATAAATATTTGGATTGTTTGTTCTAGTTCTGTGAAAAATGTCATGGGTAATTTGATAGGGTTTGTATTGAATCTGTAGATAGCTTTGGGTAGTATGGCCACTTTTACATTTTTCCAACCCAGGAGCATGGAATATCTTTCCATTTCTTTACATCTTCTTTAATTTCCTTGATGAATGTTTTATAGTTCTCAGCCTATAAGTCCTTTACCTCCTTGGTCAGGTGTATTCCCAGGTATTTGATTTTTGGGGGTGCAATTTCAAAAGACATTGTATTTTTGCATTCCTTTTTAAATAATTCCTTGTTAGTATACAGAAATGCGGCTGATTTCTGAATGTTAATCCTATATTCTGCTACTTTGCTGAATTTGTTGATCAGTTCAAGTAGTTTTTGGGTTGAGTCCTTAGGGTTTTGTATATATAGTATCATGTCATCTGCATACAGTGGATATGTGTAATTGTTTAAGAAATACACTTTGTTTCAGGAGGAAAGAGAAGTACACATGAAAAAATAATCAATTACAAGCCATAAATAGGTTAACACTCAAGATTGTAGATTAGATTCTTAAGTATTGCAGAAGTCAGAAAACTGGTAGTTTGGCTGTCAGGTGTAACATTCTTCTTTCCTTTCTATTTCCAAGAAAGGAAGTTTTTAGAGAGCAAAATCCTTTTCCTCCAGCTACATAAATTATCAGCCTATGAAATCTAATACTTTCAATGACGCTACAGCAAATAGCAAGGCTTTTCAATGAGTGATTTCTTGGATGCCAATCACAGCAGCATACGTACACTATTTTGAGATGTGGTACAGTAATAATAAAATAGTTACAACTCTTGGAACAAAAACTGTTTAAGAGAGTTTAAAATTAAGGGGGTGAAAATATTAAATTGTACAAACAACACAAATTACACATTTTTATTATTTCATAATAAAAACATTTATTGTTTTTTTAAGATTGTATTAAATATATGCTCATTGTATGAAACAACAAATATGAAAAAAAATGAAAGGAAATACAGCCTCCTTATCTCCATTGCATATGCTAATAAATATTAATATTGGCCATTTAACGCATGTATGCATGTATCTGTATATACACTTATGTTCCTAAGCTGATATATCACATATGAAGATACATCCCATTTTGATGTGTCTTTTTCTCTCTGCTCCATCCTTCTCTTCTTCTTCTTGCCACTATCATTATTACTTATTTGTAATCATTCTTCTTATATTTCAATACCATATCCCATTTCAATGAATCATATTTGGCAATTACAGCTGAACCAGATTTTGCAACACAAAACAACTGCACAAGAAACCTTACCATGTTTTCTCACTGAATTAAGAAATAAATGACGGAAAAGGAGTGGAGGCAAGAAATCTTAATTAATGGTCTGAATAATGAAATAGCCATTTTACTGTCCATCAGAGATTAAGTAACCACTCTTCCAGTTTTTGAGGGCAGGTCCACACATGCTATAAAGATCAGGAGCTCATTCAACCTTTGATTCTCTCATGCTGAGGGTCCACCCCATATCTGTCAGCTTCTTATTAATCCTGACTCATTCCTTCTACTCATACTGCAACAAATACTTTCTTGGTAATTTGACTTTACTAATTTGATATGTGTAGTAAGCTGGATGTGAACTAGATTAGAAGTCATCTTTGGTCGATTTATGAAAAGAGCTGGTTAAGTATGTCAACAGTAAAACTTCAAACTGGAAGATAATTTAAGCAATTTAAAAAAAATCAGACACAACAATTCAAAAGTACTTGAGCAGTAATAGTTTCTACGATTATTCTGCTGATTACCAACTATACTTCTCTATACTTGTAACTGGGTTAGCTGACTATGTAGCAATGCATCACCATTAATTGTGTTGCTACTGTATGTGTTTGGAGGTAACATTCTTGCATTTTTGGTGATTTCTTAGCTTTTAAATGGGCTATTATTAAATATTTCTTAAGATCTTAGAATTAATCTCTCAGTGGCATGAAAGCAAAGGTTATAAATATAGCTAAGAATTTTTCAAAGTTTCAGCTTATTTTTTATTTATTCATGATACATACTAATTACTGACGAGAAACATTTGAAGTGACTAATTTTTCAGATGTGATTTTTTGTTTCTTTGTTTTGGTAAATGTGGCTTAGGAACTGCCCTCTGCACTTCTAAGAATAAGCTTTGAGAAACAGACAAGGAACTCTGAATGTACCCAATGTTGACTCTTTACACTCAAACTTTTCTATAACGCAACACATCAGGTTGGGTTATAGCTCAGTTAGATTTTTACATATGTGTGTCTTCAAACTGCATTATCTCACTACCACCCTGTGAGGTGAATCAACTAAAAGAAAAGGCATGGCAATTTTCACCCAAGCGATAGATAGATCTCCACTGAGGAGAGGAACCAGCTAAGAACTATTGCTACCTGAGGCACTTCTTCTTTTTCTTTTTTAACTTTGTTAAAGTATAGTTGATCTGCAATGTTCTATTAATTTCTGCTGTACAGCAAAGTGACCCAGTCATACATATACATATATTCTTTTCCTCATATTATCTTCTATCATATTCTATAAGAAGTGATTGGATATAGTTCCCTGTGCTATATACGGCAAGACCTCATTGCTTATCCATTCAAAATGTAATTGTTTGCATCTACTAATCCCAAACTCCTAGTCCATCCCACTCCCTCCCCTTTCCCCCTGGACCACCACAAGTCTATTCTCCATGTCTGTGAGTCTGTTTCTATTTTGTAGATAGGTTCATCTGTGCCATATTTTAGATTCCACATAGAAGTGATATCATATGGTATTTGTCTTTCTCTTTCTGACCTGCTTCACTTAGAAGGAGAATCTCTAGTTGCATACATATTGCTGCAGGAGGCAATATTTTGTTCTTTTTTATGGCTGAGTGGTATCCCATTGTGTATATGTACATCTTCTTAATCATTCCTCTGAATCACATTTTCTATTCCAGTTCTCATGTCATTTATTATCTCCATCCTTTTCCTGTTAGGGCAGGGTGTGTGTTGCTATTGGAAAATGAAAAGTAGAGTCCACGATAATACATAAACCTCATGGCCACAACCAAACCCATTGACCACTGGCTACTGCTGTTTTTCAGTTTTGGACTCAACGTTCTGATCCCAAACATGTCACCACACCCCACTCGAGAAGCTTCCTCTGTTACCACAGCTCCTGTAAATTTAAATATATCATAACTGGTTTGTGGTGTTTTTCTGAAGTTGAAGTTAATCTTATTTTAGACATTTGAGTATGTGGAGATTGATTTCTGCCATTTAACTCCTTTTGTAAGGCTTTCAGTCTCTCATCTGTAAACTAGGAATCATTTCTGCAATCTCATGGATATTGTAAAAAGACGAAGATGGAATATAGAGGACAAAGCCAGGGCCTCTTGCTTACCAGACAGTGAATGAAGAATATCTGTTTTTGGTTTTATGCTTCAGGGGCTAGGTAAGTTTTTGTAACAAAAGGAGAATGGGGTCTTTTGGTCTATTTTTTCAATATTCTTAAGGTAAACAAGTGAAAGTTGGCCTGAGAAATATCTGCCTTCAATGTAGGACGGGTTATTTGCTACCGATCCCATCTGCTCCCTATTCTTTGACCCCAGAAGACCTGCTCGTATCTTCCATCACATTTTCCCAGTTCCTGGCTCACGGATGATGGCCAAGTCAGAGACCTAGCCAGAATAAGTTGGGGACAGTCAGAGAGATGCATCACTTCCTTCTTGACTCAGAAAACTGAACTTCCCATACAAATATTATTACAGAAAAAAATCAGTTCTGTTTAGTCCTTGACCTTCACCCCAAACCACAGAATCTGTGTTTGTTCTTGTGTACTGATGTCTCCCTAAGGATAAATGAAACATTAACATAATACACATGTTTTTGGTTTTTTTTTTTTGTCTTTTTCTTTTGTCCTTTTAGGGCAGCACCCGCGGCATATGGAAGTTCCCAGGCTAGGGATCTAATTGGAGCAACAGCTGCCAGCCTATGCCACAGCCACAGCAACACCAGATCCGAGCCGCGTCTGAGATCTACACCACAGCTCACAGCAACGCCAGATCCTTAACCCACTGAGCAAGGCCAGGGGTTGAACCTGCAACCTCACGGTTCCTAGTCAGATTCATTTCCACTGTGCCACGACAGGAATTCCTATGCATGTTTTTTGAAACCTACAATTATGTATGGGTAAAAGTTCCAGGATTTACTCAATAATACTATGCATGAAAAGGTGTCTAAACAATTAAAACAGTGAGGGCCTTTATTAAATAATAAATAATCCTTTGGTAATATGAATGATCAACCTATTTATTTGCTTTGTAATTTCTAATTTTATGAATTATTTTGAATAATGTAACTACACGTTTCAAAAATGTTTAACTGAAAGATCACTTCAGTACATTTCTTCTATTTCTTGCAATTCCAGGCTATGAAACCCAAATAAATGAGCTTATATCCTTTTAAAATACTTAATTTTTATTTCTGGAAGAGAATAAAAATAAAATAAAAGATCTTAAAAATGAGAGAAAAACTGGTACACTGCAAGGTGCTACTTTACATTTCAGGAAGTTAATCTTAATGTAGCACTGTGGAAAGAGGGAGAATCAGATGTATGGCAGCTTGAGAAAGGAAATTGTTATAGCTTCTGTTTTCTTAGTACTGGAAGGATTTTCTAGGTAACTGAAACCTAGGGTACCTTCAAGAACTCTTCCATCAACTCTGTAGCTCATGAAAGAATACATTTTGTAGAGGACATTTTCAGTGATGGAATGAAATTCTGTATTTGCATGGATCCCTCAGAAGCAAAATAAAAACTATTAAAACAAGAGTTGGTACTTTTAAAAAGACAATGTTGAGTAGTTACAAAGGATGAGAAAGCAATTGAAAAAGTGAGAAAGATCAAAAGAGAGATGATTAATTCTTTGCATTTAACCTATTTATTTTGAATTTTTAAAAACTGATTAACATGAGTGGGTGCGATTAATTTGGAAACAGCAGAGAACAGCATATCTAGTCTCCGATCCAAAAGACACTGCAGAATTGTCCTGTGAATTCGGGGCAGCTGCCTTGCTCCTCCTTGCCGTCTTCCTCACCCTCCCCTCCTTCCCACCATATTGCCCCTTCCTTTTCACCACCATCACCGCTACCACCTCCACCACTGCCCCACCTTAAAGTTACCAAAAAAAAAAAAAAAAGAAAGAAAAATGGGAAAGTTTTGTACAGAGCAAGTTTGTTTTTTTTCATCACTTCCCTATGGGTCTACAGGTTTTACCAGTGCCCAATAAGACAGAAAATGCTGACAAAAGCCCACTCAATTTTAGTCACATGCATGTGTATGTATGTGTATGTATTTTATTAACTATTTTGGCGTTTTACATATTGCATCCCATTGTGTGCATTCAGTTTTTCTCAACTCATGAATTTAAGAACATTTGGATGACCCAAGATTTAGGAAACCTTCAATGACTCCTAAATTGAAGTAACTGAAGCACTGGCCACATTAGTAATTTACACTCACTATGGCCATGTCCAAATTAAGCAAAAAAAATTTCATTCTTAAGAAATATTATTTCGGAGTTCCCATCGTGGTGCAGTGGTTAACGAATCCAACTAGGAACCAGGAGGTTGCGGGTTTGATCCCTGGTCTTGCTCAGTGGGTTGAGGATCCGGCAGCGTTGCCATGAGCTGTGGTGTGGGTTGCAGACGCAGCTCTGGTACAGGCTGGCGGCTACAACTCCAATTAGACCCCTAGCCTGGGAACCTCCATATGCCTTGGGAGCAGCCCTGGAAAAGACAAAAAAAAAAAAGAAGTATTATTTCTTCTTGACTAAAAATTTTTAAATTATTTATACCAAAATTAAATAAGTCCAATGGATTCCTAATTAAATGAGGTGACCCTAACATCAATATTTTATATATTTTAAAGTAGGCATTTGATAATTATGTTAATGTTTGGCCTTCTTTACCTTTCAGTAATAAGAATAGTTGTCTTTAAATGCCAGGTAATTTAGTTGGAAATTACTTATTTGAAAATTGTCTTATTTATAGTTTTGCTTTGTTCCTTAAATAACAAGATTTTGTTCCCTTTCTCCTTTGCTCATTTGTGTACTTAATAACCACAAGGAAAGAATTCTCCAGAGCACAGAATTCCTTTTATGTTTTAAGGTTTAGATTTTGTTTAGAAAATCTGAAAAATTTATTTATTTTCTGAGACTTTAATCTTCTTGATAAGTAAAGTTCATGGAAAACCATGTAATTGGTATAGAACTCTTCACTTGAATTGAATTGCTTAATCCTTCTGTACTAAAATACTTTTGCATCTTGCCTGGAGTAAATTAGTTTCTTTAGGTTAAAAAAAATGCTAGAATTATATTTTTCAATTTGAAATTCACTTAATATCAAAGTGGCTATAATTAATTCTTTTTTTCTGATGATCTGAAAAGCTGTAATGAGAAATTATAAATAATATATCAAAGAAATTTCACAAAGTATACCTGATAAAAACATTTCAAGTGTGAGGTACTTTCTTTTTTCACACTAAATTTGATTTTATAATACATAAAAGGCATACAGTTAGTGCCATCTAGCGCATTAACCCATCATGCTAGCAATCTTATCAATTCATCACATGCCTCACTTTTCAGAAGGCATTTTGTAGTCATACAATTTCTCAAGATCATTTAATTCAAGTTAATATTAAACAGCTGATTTAATTTTAGTTAAACACTAATCTATTTACATGTTACAGTTCTTAAAGTTCAAAATCCAGATAGATCATTATTTTCTTATCATTACTTTAATTGATTAGAATTTTCATTGAGCATTTTGTGACCTACAAAATTTACCCTGTGCATAAAACAGAAAAAAATCACTGCCTAAAAATATAATTTGCTGCAACTGTTCAGAAATTGCATGTGCTAAGTTCACAATTACATCTGGACACTTATCCTTTTATATAGATATTTCCCCTAGGTTTCAAAAAATATGAGTATTTCTGAGGTCAGTGTAGGAGATTTCTTTCATCATTCCCTAGTGTTAATAGTTTGAGAAAAATCAAGAATAAAATTCCATCTACTGTACTTAAATTAGCCATGGGTACTCCCACACAGCTTGTCTATTTAGTTCATTAAGAAACTCTTTTGTGCATTGAAAGCCTGAGAAAATTTTGAGTCAGAAAATATGATGACTTGAAAAAAAAATCAAGGTGATTAATAATAGTAACTAATGCGGGGACCCCTCCCCCTGAAGGTTAGTCATAGAGAAAACTCAGTTTCAGCTGTATTTCATCGGATAAGCAACCTAACCTCTGGGCAAATGGTAAACTCTGCAAACTGGTGGGCACACCCCATATGCCTATTTCCTTTCTCACCTCTTTTTGCTCCTGGCCCTATCACGTTCACTTTCTCATCTTTTCAATGACTACTCCCTTTATTTCCCTTCTTCCTCCTTGTAACAGTGTCAAACCAAGGAAGACAGGAAAGTTGGGGGCAACAATTTCACTGACAGGGTGGTTCGCTGCAACTTCCACATGGTGTCAGAGAAGCTAGAACACACACACAGGTACCATCAGAATTACACAGCCTGCTCCCACTGAGCTCTTAGTCCAAACTATCTCCCCTCTGTAATGCCAGCCTCCATTTTTACTTTCAATGCAAATTATACTGCCAACAAATCTAGACATAGAATTATCCAATTAACAGCCTGTTAGCTGGAGTGCAAAACCAGATTTAGCCATTTGTTCAAAAAATATTTATATTATGTACTATAGGCACTATTCTAGTCATTGCAATAGAGTGAAAAAGAAAAATGACAAGGTTCTTGCTCTCAGGAAGCCTATAAGAAAGTGGATAACAACAAAAATAAATAAATAAATAGGTAATGTATGATAGTGGCAAATACTATGAAGAAAAATGTAGCCTAGAGTGACTGGAATGGGACAGTTTTAGAAGGCTAGTCATACAGCCCTCTTTGGATAAATAGGTAATTCAGACAGAAATTGCGCTTTAGGGAGAGGGAAGAGCTGAGTGCATTGGCCTTGAGATGCAAAGGAGCTTGATAGGTTTAAGAATACACTGAATGGGCAGGAGAGCATTGAAAAGCATTCATCTGTGGAGGTGAGGCAGCTGATAGGAGGGCTGATAATATGGGATCTTTGGGGCCATGTGAATATCTGTATATAATTTTGCATACAATGGAACATCACTGAAGGGTTTTAAGCAGGAATATCAAGTTTTGATTAAAGTTTCAACAAAGTTAGTGCTTTGTGGAAAATGGATTATAGAGGACAAGCAAGAAAAGCAGTTTAAAAGTCTCCTGCTATTATAGTTTATAGAGGATAATGGAACATTAAGGTCGTATTATTAGGGATTGATGAATTGAGACTTTTTTGTAGGAAATTAGAAACATTCACTATTAGCACCAACATTCCTAGACTATGGCTTTACACACACACACACACACACACACACATTCTACCAGTGCCACTGTATATATGTGACATTGTGCTTTATACTATGAAATATACATTCGGTCTTCCTCTTCATCTTGCAGCTTCTAAAACCCTTGGAATTTCCTAAGTGAAGAGAACTATAAAAGTTGTTCTTTGCTATGTTAATGAAGCGGCTTTTGTGAACACCTAAGGAAGGGACTGGTTGCCAGGAAATCA
The DNA here is from genome assembly GCF_016906955.1 of Phacochoerus africanus. Classification (NCBI taxonomy): domain Eukaryota; kingdom Metazoa; phylum Chordata; class Mammalia; order Artiodactyla; family Suidae; genus Phacochoerus; species Phacochoerus africanus. The sequence goes on along the minus strand of NC_062555.1, from coordinate 67,779,944 downwards.
GGTGATTAGAGGGTTGGAACTTTCAATCCCATACCAGGACCTCTGGGGAGAGAGGAGAGGAGAAGGCCTGGAGGTTGAAGGTTCAATGATTTTGATAATTGTGCCTCTGCAATGAAGCCTCCATAAAACCCAAAAGGACAGGGTTCAAGAGCTTCTGGGTTGGTGAACACTTGATTTGAGGATTGTGGCTCACCTGGAGAGTGTGAAAGCTCCATGCCCTTTCCCATGTCTTGCCCTGGGCATCTCTTCCGTCGGGTTGCTCCTGAGTTATATCTTCCTATAATAAACTGGTGACTTAGTAAGAAACATGTTTCCTAAATTCTGCCAGTGGCTCTAGCAAATTAATCAAAGCCCAAGGAGGAAGAAGTCATGGCAACCTCTGATTTACAACAGCCTGTCTGTCAGAAGTCGTGGGTAACCTGAGGCCCTACTAAACCTTTGGCATCTGAAACGGGTGGGGCAGTCTTGTGGGACTGAACTTTTAATCTGTGGGATCTGACATCATCTCCTGGCAGATAGTGTCAGAATTGAGTTAAATTATAGGACACCAAGCTGGTGTCCTGGAGAAAGGCTTGGTGTGCTGAAACACCTCCTCAAATTTGGTGAACAAAAGTGTCAAAGGGGAGTGTTCTCTGTGAAGATAGCTGAGATGCGCAGGTGGAAGACTAACATTTTCCATTTTTAATCTATTAGGAAAATATATGACAAAACAAAATTTCAGAGGATAATCACATTATGATGACATTATAGATGAAATGTAGCCTCCATATAAGACAATTTAGAGATTGGCATTCTATTCCTTAACTGTCATTGAGTTTGCCAAAAGAATCCATGCCTTCTTTGCACTCGTGTTCATTGTCGAATTAGTTGTCCATGAGCACTGATAACATTTGGGAAATATTTTCCTTGAATGTACATTAATGTTATATGATCATTAGAGATTAAATGTATTGGTAACAGATTTATCAAAGACTCATTTATAGCAAATAATATGTTTATTGTGAATACTGTATGGTCCTTTGTGTACATGTTTATTCTTGTTAGGCAAGTTCTTTGGAGGAAAGTTAAAATATCCATGTGTAGCACTTTAACTGCTATTTTCTGTAGTATTACCAATGTCAAAAAGGCTGTGTAGTCTGATTTTCAGATTATCTGCCAGGAAATCCAGGCCAAGAGATAAGTTAGCACAAATTAGAAAACCAGTGATTTTCAAGAGTTCTGACTGCAATTAAAATACCATTGTCTTATATTGATTTCCATCCATTTTCTTGTTGCAAGAATTGCAAAAGGGAAAAGATATTTTGGAAAGATATTGATGACTGCACAGATCCAGATCATCCTGGATCCCCCACCGCGAATCACACAGGGGAATGAAGGGGCAAAATAAAAAAAAAACCCAAGAACAACCTTGAAGACAAAGTTGAGTTCAAGGTTTTTCTACGAACCAAAAAAATACAAACAGGCTGAGACAAACCACCAACAGCCACAGACCTCAGTGTTCAGAGTCTGTGAAGAAAGATACAGAGGAGAGCATAGGGTCATGTCCATGGGAATGGGAGGACTCCCCCAAGAGCCAAGAGTGATTCTTGAAACACACGAAGGGCCAACTTTATGTCCGCAGCTGAAATGGGGAACATTATGCACAAATCTAGTAGAGGGTGAAAACAACGTGTGTGTTATAAGATCTGAAATGGCACAGGAAATCCAGTGACTGGGAACGCTCCAAGATAACCAGCCAGGTGCTCTTCCAGAATCTGGCTCCACAATGAGGAGACTTCTAGAAGTGGAATCAAAACAGAGAGGAACAGGAACAATGGAGACAAAGGAAAGAAAGGGTTCTGACAAAATTCAGGTGTGGACAGGAGACACACAAGACACACACTACAGAAAGAGGAGATCTGTGAAATTAAACTTCTATATTAGACCATATCTCCCTAGGAAAATCCAGGAGAACCAATTTTACATACAAATAACAATGGAAACATATTACAGTCACATTGCATACGAATTTGTTTTAAAGAGAATTAGTAGCAAACTAGAATCCTCAAAGACAATGGAAGCATTTCAAAGATGTGCTCATCAAAAAGATCAAAATTAAAATTATTTCAGAATAAGCTAAAAGATATTTAAAATTATAAAAGACATGAAAGAACAATACACATCAGAATTAGTAAATACCAGAAATGAACACTTAAAAATCAGGAAAAATAACTGCAGAAAGACTAAACTAGAAAGAACACTAGAGCAAATAAATCCAACAGTTTTAAAGGTGAAAAAAATAAAATTGAAATTAGGAAAGGATTAAAAGGACCTTGTGGAAAATTAAAAAAAAAAACAAACAAGGAAAAGATGACCCAATATACAGTTAATAAAAATCCCTGATAAAGAAAAACAAAATAAAGAGAACAGAATGAATACCTAAAGCTTTCAAAAGTTCTTTGGAAAATACCCTGATCTTCAGAATTTCCAGCAAAAATGACCAACAGAACTGCATATTCTAGTGAAATTATTTAACTTAAAAATAATTATTTAAGAATCTAGGCAAAAATAGCAAGTGTCTTAGAACGGAAAAGAAAGTAGACAAGTAGATTTTTTTTGACATCAAAGTTTTATACTGGAAAAAAATAGATAATATACTTTAGTACACAAGAAAAGAAAATGTGAACCACAAGTTTCATAGTCAAGAAAACTGACAGTCAAGTACAGACAGCGCCAACAAAGTGCTATCAATGTGCAAGAAATCAGGGTTTTATTGGAGATGAATTTCAGGCAATCGAAACGACTGCAGAGATATAGACTTAAGACCTAATATCTTCTGTACAAACTGCTGCTAAAATCACACAAAAAAGGAGACAACCAGATCTTTTGTGCCCCCATGTGAAAGAAAACAATGCCTGCAGTCTTCATAAAAAGAGCATTTGAGTGCAATTAAGCCTCTGGACTCAGGCACTGAGGTGGAGGGATTAGAGGACAAGGAAACGCATAAAAATGTACCAGTAGTGCTACCCACAGGATGGATTCTTACTGAAATCCATACTACGGCAAGTTCTGCAGATGAAATGACCTACAGATTGTTAATTTATAAGAAGAAAAAAGGAATGAAGGATAAATCTGAATATTAAAAGAGAACTTTAAAGATGCATTGGAAAAAAAATATAGAACCTAAAATAAACACTAAGGTTACGCATTTAATAAAAATGCAAGGAAATAACTACTACAAAAGTTGAAGAGCAGTTAGGAGGAGGGATAGCGACTGGGACAGGGTACATAAATGGGTTTCTGATGTAGCAAAGGTCGATTTCCTGACGTGGCTTGTGGTTACCAATGCATTCATCGCGCAATTATTCAATAAACTATACAATAGGTCTGGATAGTTTTCTGTCTCTGTGCAATATTTTATAATAAAAATAATAAAAACAAATTCTGACTTTTTTTTTCAGAAAAGGCATGTAAAGTCAAAAAAATCTAAAAATATTATCCAAGCATAATACGTATTATAATAGCTATACAATACAAGCCATTATATAAGTATTATAATGTCAGTTAAACCAAAGACTCAGGATGATGATATTTTCAGGAAGAATTGAGAAATTGTGGTTGTAATTAATGTCAGTAGCATAAGCAGCTATCAAGGAACGGCAAAGAAGGCTGGGGCGAGGGTGTCTTTTCTGGTCAAGGCTAAAGCCAAATATACGACAAAATGCTGACACAAAAATACATGCTAGCATTTATTTCTTTTCATCCCTCCACTTTAGAAGTGCTTCTGCCTGTTCGTCTAAACTGAGTTTAGTTGGCCAAATTTCAATCAGATAATGAACATTGTCATTGCTTAAGTTAAACTTCCTAGTAACTTAACTTACATAAGTTGTTAGTCTTTGTCATATGTCCTCATTTGTGGCTTTGGTTTTTTTTCCTATGCTTTTTAAATGATGATCTTTTGCTTTACTAAAAAAAAAAAAAAAAAAAAAAAAAAACCAACAACCCAGAGGAGATGAGAATTGCTTCTCAAATGATTTAGTGATTAGTAGAGTTCATTTGGTCATTATAAATTAAGGAAAGAATAAGTTAACATACCAGTTTATATCGGGAACATTAACAATTTGTAACCATGTGAGCAGTAAAAATATCTAGGTTTAGAAGTTTATTCACCTATGTTTAAACATTGTTTCAGAGAGTCAAGAGAACCACTGTTTTTGGTTGATGTCTAGTTCACGTCTGGTGTTTTTGCACAGTGTCTTTGTAAATATTTTTACCACAAACATTTTTACTGCATAACTAAGTGGCGGTAAGGTAATTTTGCCATAAAAGTTAAAATAACTGGTTGACAGTTTGGTCTCATTTCTCCATAGACACCGTACTGATGTTTTTATTACATAAGTCTTAGCCCCCATAATGGTCTATACAGTGATGGGCAGGCTGATGGTAACAATTACATATGTTGACTTGCTAGAAAAACACAGTGACAAAATTTACTGGAAGTGCGAAATAAGACCTTGTAAAGCAAGATTACATGCTGTGTCAGAAAATGATAACATATCAGTTTGCAAATCCTTCCGTGATTTGAAGATACTGAATTCGCATTTCGTGGAGAACTTTGGAAAGTCTAACAACAGACATGCAACAATATGCCAAGAACGAATAACAGTGCAGAGTTTTTCACAACTCAAAGCAAAGCTCAGTTTACAAGCATACATCCTAGTATTTGGAAACTGATACCTCTCTCTCTTAATGAAGAAATTTTAGTGAAAAACAAAAAAGGGTGATGTTGACAATGAGACAAATCAACAAGCACCAGGAACAAAAGCTTGGGAAGCTAAGTGCTTGGGAAAAACCCACAACATAGAGTCAGGTATTTTCCCAGAAGTGTCATGAATATACACATATTTTAAATGTATTCAAATATGTGTATTTCACAATAAAGTTCTTCTAATTTTGTTAATCATTTTTCATGTTTCATTATGTCCTATTTAAATGTTCTTCTTTTATGTAAAAATTGCAGTTTTATCCTTTATGGCAAAATTGCTTTATGGCCAACTACTCATGGAGCAAAGATGCTTATGGTGAGAGCACCCTAACACCAGCTCTTCTATTTACTACCTAATGATCAAGTAGATCGCTTTCATAATTTTGGCACAAATGTTCTTATTGCTTAAAATGGTTATAATAATTATTTTGCCAAGTTCTTACAAAATGAAGTACAACTCTTATGCTCTCCTGTAAGTAGTAATAAGGTTCTCTATAAATTAGTTCTTTCATTCATGTATGTTCTAAAATTAACCAGACTATAGGTCACTTTGAAGTCAGGGAAGAAAAAACCCATTATATTATTTATTTTAAAAGATCAATTTTATTTTTGATTATTTCCTATCAGTACTTTTTCTTCAACATTTTAAATATGTACTCTGAACATAAATATATTAAAATATTTATCCAATTTCACTTAACAATATATCTTAAACATTTTTCACATGGGTACATATTATCTATTGTATTTAAATACTGTATACTTATCTACTGGCAGGCTCGGCCAGAAATTTACTTCTCCTATTATAACTATAAATTATATTTATCTGATATTCTAAAACATGTATATTGGCTATCTTAATGTATATGTCTTTTTATATATTTTGAGAATTTGCCTAACAGAAACTTCCATAAGTAGAATTGTTTTTCAAAATGATAGTTTCAATTTATAAAATAAGTTAAAGAATATGAATACCATTCTTAAAGATTTTAGCTTTCTATTATGTATTTCTTCCGAACTTAGTACGAAGGTAATTCTGTGTTAGGCCAGATTCTGTAAGACAGGATTAGCTGCCAACTGGAGGGACTTTGCTGTGTTATTGTGTGTATTGTGCGAATATATGTGGTGGAACCGGAAGCATGAAAGAAGGTGCTATTAAGAATCAAATAGAGGAGTTCCTGTCGTAGCATACATGAGGATGCCAGTTCGATCCCTGCCTTGCTCAGCGGGTTAAAGATCCCACATTGCCCTGAGATGTGGTGTAGGTCTCAGACAGGGCTCTGATCCTGAGCTGCTGTGTCTGGGGTGAAGGCCAGCAGCTACAGCTCCAATGCGACCCCTAGCCTGGGAACCTCCATGCAGCCCTAAAAAGACAAAAAAAAAATAATAATAATAACAAAAGAATCAAATGGAGGTCTTCATAAACTCCCTAAATGGTGCTAGAAAGTATTTTTGAAAGTATGTGAAGAGCTGCAGGGGGTTAAAGCAAAAGCAATTGACACATTTAAATACCAGGTTCAATATCAGCTCAATCAAGATAAATACAGCTATGTGATATAAGTGGTCTTTGCAAATTTATAGCATGCTGAGTATTGACAGTCATTTGCAAATGACATCAATTCATCAGTGAAAGTTAATTCTCAGCGAATTTAAATCTGGTAGGATGCAGGGCAACTTTACCAGCGCAAGTCAGACATAGTCATATTAAACAATCTGAATTAATGGGAAAGAAAATATCTTTATTCTGCTCTATGTAATTAAACAAAAGCTCTTTGTCTTCTACCCATTCTGCACTAAATTAGGAAGTAAGTAACCAGCACTGTTGCAGGAAAGCCATTTTCCTAAAGAGTGGAAAGTTAGAACACAGTGGAAAGACGCAAAGTACTTAATTCCTTGATAATGTTGTTGAGCCATGGCAGTAAACTCCATGGGAAACCTGTTTTTCCTTCGGAATTTTACAGGTACAGGAGACAATTAATAGTCTTTATTGTTTACATAAACTTTGAATTGAGTTTCTGTATTATAACCAAAAGCATTCCAATCTGTGGAGAGAGCACAGATACAGGAAGGTAGCACAAGGTGGAAATAGAGCTGAAGAGAGTATTTTTTTTTTTTTAAATTGGAAAAGTGTGGACTATTTTAAATTCTGACTATAATAATTAGGTAGAATGGAAAGAGAAGTGAATTCTGGAGGGCTCTGAGTGGTTTTATAAAGGTCCTCCTCGAAAACTTCCTCTCTACCTAAGGGGCACTACTGCCCTGGTTTTCTTCCTATTAACTGAATCACTCTTAGTCTCCTTACTTCATTCTTTATTTATTATTGTGCTGTAACATGCTATTCTTGGCCATTTCTTTTTGTTCTCAGCATCGTGTCCCTCGGCTCAACTCTTACTTCTTTGCTCTGACTTCCAATTCTTAACTTTAATCCACTCCTCTTGAGACTCAATTTATATAAGTTAACTTGTTTCTCTACCAGTCCCTCAAAACTGAAGTCATCGTCTCAAACTTATCCCTCCATCTCTCCCTTCGTGTGTGCTTTTCTTTTCAACGTGGGGCAACCCCCACCTGTACCAGTACAAAATGTAACCGCTATCTAGGGCACATAACTTTTTCTCAAATCTGATATCAAACCAATCAAATTTCTAATTTGCCTCTCATAATAATTGTCTGTCACAGAAGCAGGGCTCTGTCACTTAATTTCATGTTTCCAAACTCTCTTCTCTGAAACAAGTACCCTAAGTGAGCATGCTTTTGATGGCAACAGGCATCGACGGGGACTGTTCTAGACCAACTGGGATGTGTCCGTATCACCCTATGGATGATTGCTTCTTTGCTAGAACTGCTCCAATTCCATTGTACTCAAAGACTGAGGATCATCTGAAACAACTGCTCACTCACTTACCTTGGACACATTTTCTTCTCTTCACTTCCAAAACACTCACTCTTCTAGTTTGTCGCCCACCTTAAGGATGACTCCTCAAATCCCCTAGCTGGTTCTTTCTTTCCTCTCAGCCCCAGTGCTCCGGGCTTTTCGTCTTTTCAATCTTCACTAACTGTGACTTACATATAGCACTTAAACTTTCTACTAGTAGACTAGGTCTCACCTCCAAACTCGACTCAATATTTCTATTTGGATGTCGAATATGCAGTTAAACACCACATGTCCAAAATGGCTCCTGCATTCTTTTCCAACCTTGACAAACCTACTTTATCTACAACCTCCCCTGCATCAACTGATGAAAACTCCATCTTTCCAGCTCCACACAAATAAATAAATAAATAAATAAATAAATAAATAAATAAATAAATAAATAAAGCAAGCCTTGGAAACCTGGTTGATTCCTCTCTTTATCTCACCTTCTCATCCATTCTACCAGGAGATCACACTGGCTTTACATTCAAAATACATCCACAACCTAACCACGTACTACCACCTTAACTGCCACAATCTGGTCTGTCCTTCCCTCACCTCTTGCCTGGATCACTGTTCTATCCTAGCCCACCTCCCAGCCTCCCATCTCTCTGTTATTTACACTTACACCCAATGGAACTCCCAGATGATACTTTTAAAGTATAAGAAAGATCATGTCCCTTCTCTGCTCAACATACTCCACAGCTTCTCCCTTTCACTGAGAGTAAAAGCCAAAGATTTGTCAACAGCCTTGTTGCTCTTACATAATCAGGAAGTCATGTTCTTTCTGATGTCTCCTTTCACCTTGCCCTTTTTTCATTCCTCTTCAGCCCTGCAAACCTTCTTGCTATTTCTCAAACATGTCAAGCATGCAAAGTCCTTATAACCACTGTGTAGCCATCCTCCCACCTAGATGTCTGAGTGTCGAACTCTTTCAAACATAGAGGTGTGTTTGTTCAAATGTGTTATTTTCAATGAGACAATTTTAAGCATCTTATTTAAACCTGATGCCTGCCCTCTCTTTCCAGAACTTGAATTCCCTTTATTTTGCACTGCATTTTTCCCTTTGCACTTAGTTTCTTCTAATTTCATACTTTACTCATTTCTTACATTTACTGTTACAGTCTGTCACCTCCTGCTTGAATGCAAGTTTAGTGGGTAGGAGATCTTTGTAAGTTTTATTTACAGATGTAGTGCCTGACACAGATGACCCTAGCTTCTAATAAGCTTCTCTGATCATCCAATCACTTCTTCCCACCTCTACCAGAGTGATCTTCACAAAACATAAATATTAAAAGACTTAAACAGGAAAAGGATATGATTATAGCTACCTCTTGGTTTCAGAATATATTATCTGATGGCTTTTAAATTATTTTCTTAAGCCAAAGAACTGACATTATTTTATTGTCCTAAAAAAATCTATTGCTATAGAATTTTTCAAATGGCCATCCATTAAACAAAGAAGTAAAATTTAAGTGGGTCACAGAGAACATTTTATGCCACAAGTTTAAAGTTTATCATTCTTATGGCAGGCTTAAAAGGGGGATCAAGTTCTTGCTGACATTCTAGTATCCTGCTTTTCCATTAAAATAAACTGTCTAAAGATAAAACTTTAAACAGATTTCAAATCTCAAGTAAATGGTCATTTTCAGTGAATTCTGGGTAGTTTGGGTTCATTTTTTACATAGGAAATTAACACACTACACTTTCAGATTACTTATTTAAAGATTCAGTTGACTTTAGAAGCAGCAGAAATACTACAGAACTTGACAATAAGATGGGGATGTTTCAGCCATATTACTAATCACTGTTTGACCTTCAGCAAATAAAGTTTTCTCCTTAGGCTACCGTTTCCTTATTTGTAGGAATAGATAATTGCTAGATTTTCTTCCAGCTCTAAATTTCTGTGAAAATATTTAAAGGTTGATCTTTAGATAGTTTCACCAATATGAATAAGTAAAGGAAAAACCTCAGCCGAAGGTTCGAGGTAGATCTGACTTCTTGCACTAGCTCAGTGCAAACTGGGGATGCCAAGGCTCGATTATAAAGGATGCTAGAATGCATCAGTAACAGTAGCTTCTACCTCCCAAAACAAATAGGATGAGACTGGTTTCAACAAAAGCTTTTAGGACTGAATAATTACATCCACTTTGGTCATTTCACAGAGGAAAATCCTGTAGCCCTTGGAACGCCAGAATAGAGGTGGGTTCTTCAGTCAGACATCCAACCTATATCTTGGTTATTCAGTCAGACATTCAAACTATATTTTGTATGCCTTTGGCCAATGTTAATTAATTACATGCTTCCAAACTGGAGTTGGTTAATATATTATGAAGGCAAAAGAAACACCCTCATCAATATGGAGTAAGGCAAGAACCATGGACTTCTCAACTCTGTTGCCTATTCCCATTGCCAGAAAGGACTGCACCATTCTGCTGAAGAGAAGAACGGGCACACGACGCTGCAGGCCCCTCTATCCCTAACACACCAACTGCTTCTAGACAAAGCACCTTTCATGGTCATTTCATAGTGTCTTCATGCAACTACCTAACCAAAGACTTGCAACAAATAGTTCTGGGGCAGTTTTCAAGTAATTTAGTCTTTTTCCTGAGTAACACCACCAGGTTGATTGTATAAATGACACAGAACATGTCCAGACACTGTAATGCAAAAATAACACAAAGTACTTTTCACCCTACTTAGATGAGGGTAGAGAGCTGTGCTGAAAGAGGTAAATAACATACAGAAATCAGGGGAAATGTACCTCTTTCACTGATATTTTTAGAAGTCAAAACTTACCGATTTTCCAGTGCTATATAAAGGGATTTTGAAACATCATTTATTTTTATGGTAATTTGCATACATTATAGTCAATAAATAGTCAAAATTTAAGGCAGAAAAAAAAACCCTATAGAATAAATTATACAACTAAGCATTTACATCAGAGATTAACGTTATTTACACAGTAATTGTTAGCCTGGATCTCCTTTCCCCTAAGAGTGTTGAAATGCCACTTATTAAAGTTCACTCAAAGGTTTTAAAACTCTAAATCAAAGAAGTTCTGAATTTATAAATATTGAAATCTATTCTGTTTTACCAGCTAGAAATTTCCTAAAATTTTTATTTCATGTGGAAATTAGTTAGAATTTTCTTTAGGACCTAGACTACATAATGTAGGACTGATTTCATTCATACTGAAACCACAAAGGAACCGATGGGGTAACTCCTTCTATTTGGTTTAGCTGGGTGGTTGCTTTCTAAAATGTGAAAGTGACTTGTTATTGCTTGAATACTGTATCTCAAAGACCTCAAGATCTGTGTCATTCAGTGAACTGAAAAGTGATTCACATTTCTTAGGTACTTGCAAATAGAAAATTGATTCTTAGAAATTAAAACTCAGCTGTGTGGGAAGATGTTTAGGTATCAAACGTGGATTTGAGTTGACATCAACACTCTCCCCACTTACAAAATACACTGTAAAGAGTAGGTTATCTTTTAGATAAGAAGGTCAGGCATTAATGGCAGAAACTAAAAAATGAGTAGTTTGACTTTTAATTCATCTTGATCAGCAGAAAAATACAGTCATACATGTTTTTGCTACAGCAAACAAAAGGATTCCACCATGTTTCACTTTAAGTAAACTAATTTTTCTAGTGAACAAAATGGATTGTCCTTTTCAAAAGTAAGTGGAACCCACATAATTGAAAAGTTACAGAGGACTAATCTAAGAGATCAATCTAAAGATATTTCAGAACAAATTAATAATGGAAATAACCACAGTGACAAAGAACATGGTGACAGCTCACGCTACGCAGCACGCTGGCCTTCATTCTAAGCATGTATCTGTGCGAGTTCACGGAATCCTTAGCATGACCTTATACAATAGGTTGTGTCATTACCTTTCCCATTGTTTCTACTATCAAAAGTTTAATTTGTCAAATTTCACAAAATCCTTGTTCTAGCATTTCCCCCAATTCTGGAGAGGTGGGCTTAAGTCCAGTTTCATAGTTCTTGACCTTTTTTTTTATTTAGTTGATTTTTTTTAAGAAAATTATTGAATAGAGTTGATTTACAATGTTGTGTTAGTTTCAGGTGTACAACAAAGTGATTCAGTTATGCATATAGACATACCCATTCTTTTTTCAGATTTCTCCCACACAGGTTATCACAGAACATTGAGTAGAGCTCCCTGTGCTCTACCACAGGTCCATGTTGACCATCCGTCCCATATACAATAGTGTGCATATGCCAAGCCCAGTTATTTTCAGCAAAGGATACCGTCTCCATATAGATTTTAACAGAGAAATCCCTTTTTAGTATATCAGTATTCCAGGATCTTGTCTCACTCCTAAAAATTCACATTTTAGTTATCAAACAAATCATTTCACAAAAGTCTTCCAGGAGTAGTATGCACCAAGTCTTTTCTAGAGAAACCCCATAAGAGCTTTTACCCAGACATCCTCCCATGGTCAGACTGCTGTACTTCCCCATTTCCTCTGTATACATTCCACAGTGAAAACAATCAAAGAGTCCTCCACATTTCAGCTCTTGGAATCTCCCTAAATTCATGAAGAATTATTTTTTCACTTACTGTAAATGCTCATGGATATGTAGCAGTTCTTCAGCTATTGTTTCAGCATCTCAAGTTAATTATTTGGAGCTTCAAGGAAGATGGAGCATTTAAATAACCAAGGTATAAATAAAGATTACATCTTTGTCAGAGCTCCATTGTTCCCACTAGTTATGTCATACTGCAGGGTGTCTGTCAAATCTTTTCAAACACATTGGGTATCATTGAATGTCTTACCTTGCAGATAAGAAACAGAGGCACAGCAAGGTTAAGTGACAAAAGCAAGGCCACACTGATAACCAATAGAAGAAAGAGGACTCAAAGCCAGGAAATTTTAGACTCAGTTCAGTGGATTTTTTGTTAATCATTTATTTCCCTGTAAGATAAAAAAAATTAAAACATTTTTAAAAAGTTGGGGCACCTTTATGTTCCAGTTACTGTGTGGTGAGGTGGAACCTTTCCTTAAGCACTGAGCAGTGATGCTTCAGTGAAATGAAAACTATGTTGAGAATCAAGAGCCCTATGAATTTTTTTTTTTCTTGGCTGCACCCACAGCATGCAAAAGTTCCTGGACCAGGGGTCAGACCAGTGCCACAGTAGTGACAATACCAGATCCTTAACTGCTAGGCTAAAGATCTCCAAGCCCTAGGAATTTAGACTCTTGTCACCAAATAATTCCGTGACTTGAAAAAAAAAAAAGTGTACCACATTTTCTCAGATCTAAAATCTGAAATGAGAATTCTGAGATAGATAGTTATTCTGCCCATCTGGTGCTTTCATTCTTACTGCTCATACAGATGAGGGAATAATAAGGGGTTAATAAGACTGTGTACTAGAAGTTTTGCAAAAGCAAAGAAGTAGGATGCATGGCCTTAGGCTGAGCTTTTACTTCTTTTCCCTTATCAATTCCTTAGTTTTTACCTGGAGTCATATAACCCCTGCTGCTAGAGACATAATCATTTCCCTTAAGTAAATACAAACAAAATTATACACACACACACACACACACACACACATACACACACATATTATACATAACATATATTTTAGAAAATACATTTTATATATCTCCCTTTCTCTTTTTCAGGAAATAGCCTACTCTTATACTATGGAGAGAATCTAGAGGCTTCCCCAACTTGGTTTAGCTTTGGCCACCCTTCCCCACCCAAACTAGTTATGTATTAGCCTACTAGGTAACAAAGAACCCTAAGCAGACATGTAAAATCTTTATCAGAGTTAACTATGACTTCATTATTTACATGGGAATGAACAGATGATTTTCCATTTCTCTGAAGACATTTTCTACATGTGATCTCTGAAGATACAGTATCTTCTTCTTGCTTATGGTATCTTACTATTCATAAAATCTTTTTTCTTGAAATTTAATTTTCATCTACCTTTAGTTTTTGTGTTTTTATTTATATATCATTTTTTTTCATGGAAAATAAACCTGTGTTTACTTACCTATACACTAGAAAATAATTTATTGCCCATTAACTGGGAATAAATATTGTTGGTATATTTAATTTAATTCCACCCATTAAAAAATTGTGTATATGTATGTATATGGAGGAAGGGGAATGTACATATCCATGCAAATGTCTTCCCTCTTGCCTCCTCTTTGTCCAAATAAAGATCCATAACCTGTTTTTATTTTTGCCTAATACTCTGTTCTCCACCTAAACTTTTGTGTGAGCATTTTCTCATGACAAATATTCTGCAAATAAATAATTGTAACTGCTTCCTAATATTCAATTGTAGGAATGTTCCATACTTTAGTTAACTAACTCTTCCACTTTTTTTTTTTTTTTGGCTGAGTCCATGGCATGTATGTGGAAGTTTCCTAGCCAGGGTTCAAGCCCACGTCACAACAGCAACCTGAGCCACAGCAGGGACAATGCTGCATCCTTAAGCCACTGTGCCACAAAGGAACTCCAACTTTCCTATTTTGTATAGAGTATTATTTATACTAATATACTATTATTATATTATTTATACTACTTTGTATAGTATATTATTTATAATAATAAGGTTTTCCTGTCCTTATTAGTATAAATAACCCTATGATAAACATCCTTGTACATAATCTTCTACCACATCTTCTATTATGTCCCTAAGCTAGATTTCTAGAACCGGAATCACTGAAACTAAAAGATGTCCTTTTTAGTTTAATTTTGTTTGATAGAGGAATCATTTAATCTGTGTACTAAGTTTTGTATTCCATACATAAACTTCAAAGATTCACATTTTAAGTTTAAAAATGCATCAGTTTATTTACCACCCTTCCCTAGACTTTTCGTAATATAAAAATATGTACGCACATTCTAAAAGGTTCACCCCAGCTTGATGTCTACCTACTTCTCAAGCTCAAGTTCAGCCCATGATCTGGTCCTCACATTTTCTCAAATTCAAATACATTTATCTATTGTTCTCTTGTACTCAGGTGTCCCCCAGGCACCTGTCCTCATCACCCATAGGTGCCACCACTCCTCAAGAAAGAGCTTCTACCACCTCATTTGTGTTGAAAAGTATGTGGACGATCATGAGCTGGAGGATTTTGCTTCCTAAAAGAAGGTATGATGTGGCCATCTTGCTAAATATTGTCTTCAAGCTAAGTTTTTCTCTCCCTTCAAGAACAAAGTTTATCTCAGTACATTTTTTATTCATTGGTAATATATCTAGGGCTTATAAATTTTATGGGCATTGCCTTATATCTGCATCTGTGTAATTTCTCTCCCCCATCCCCTCCTCTCTCAGCCTTCCCTCTTAGATTTTAGAAAGCTCTGGGGTGACAGGCTATTCTCAATACATCTGTCAGTAGCATGGTATCCAAACAGTAAAGAATATCAGCTATGATGTACACAGCTGTTCGTAATAGAAATCTGTGGCTTTCATAACTTAAACTACCATGTAACATTTTACATAACCAGAAGACTACAAGTATGTCAGTTTTAATGTGTACAGCTCAGAGGGCCAGATTTAAATCATCTTTTTTCTTTACGAACTATAGCATATTAGCTTTTGTACTTATGGCCATAGCTTCAGGGTGGCAAACTGGCTGCAAAACTTCTAAGGATCACACCCTCACACATGATGTCCAGAGCAATTTTTCCTTGAGTTTTGTTTGTTTTAAGGAGTTAGGAACTATTTCCTAACAGATATCCTTAAAAAAAATCATTGTCCAGAATTAGACTACCCCTTCTCTTCTACACCTATCTCTGAAAGGGGACAAAGTCACAGAAACTAGCTAAAACCAATATGATTCACCACTGAAGCTGTGGAGGGCTCAGAATTCACCGAAGACATAGGGTTTCTATGAGGAAAAAGACAATGTAAAGGAAGATACAGTAAAGATGTGATATGACGAAAAAAATTCTGACCTGAGGAAAATGAGAAACTAGTGAATTTATGATTTCGTGGAAAGTGAATAAATTTTATTGAGGCAATTCACTAAAATAAACTTTGATGTCTCTCTTTTTCTGTCAACTATTTTTCCACCTCTTTCATTTTTTCTAATTTATGAACAACTATTATTAAACGGGTCTCCTAAACACAGTTACATATTCTATTTACCTTAAGAGAATAAGAGCCATCCAGAAGAGATAAGGTTTTCCATTAAATTGTAGGTTATTCTCAAAGGGATACTAAAAACCAATGTGATTTCTGAAAAGGTGTGGTCCAAATATGACTAGCAGATTTTTGTTGGTCTACTAATTATTCATGGTATTGGCATTTCAAAGATTAAAAGAAAGAAGACGGAATATGTTGTGTTTCTTCTGTTTTTTTAAATGTGTGTACACAAAACCAACAACAAAAACATTAAAAATCCTGCAATCTAAACTAACTCTTGATTCTATTTAAATGACAATGGCATATCATAAAAAAGGATTTTTTATAAAGCCACAAAGGCGCTCAGACAAAAAGCAAGAGAAAGACCCATTAAAAAAAAAGTTTTTTTTTTTCCAGGTAACAAATATATAAAAGGATAACACAATGACAAATGCTTAGTTAGGTAAATACCATGAGGCTTAATCCTCCTTTAAAGTTTAGATTACAGACCTACTCAGCAAGGAACAGTCAACAAACTGGCAGGATAAAGCAAACTTGCATTAAAATAAATGACTATCTAACAAAACACAGTTACCACATAATGGGCTATCAGTGTAGCACAAATCTTTTCAAATTGCCAGAAAATAGACCATAAACCACGCTATTTAAAGTGAAATTCCTCCCTTGAAAAGCATCAGGTGATTTAGGCAAACCTTAAATTATTTGGGATTCTACTTTTTTTCTCTCTCTGTCTCTCCTCCCAACCCCCTCTCTCTCTCTGTCTCTGTCTCTCAACTCCATCCCCGCAACAGTCTGGAAATTCTTTGGGCCACTTAGCCTTAGAAGAAGTGGAAGGTGCACCTGAACAGATGAACAGGTGAACAGCCTGGGCAAGGCCCCCTTGGTTTAAACATCTAGGAAAGGTAGTCAAAACCTCGTTCTATCATAAAGTTATGCTTTGTTTGCTATTCACATAGTAAATCAATAGATAATCCCTATTTGGCAATCCCTTATTCCCAATGATTCTGTAATCCTACTAAAAAACAATTACATTTAAAACATTTTATGACTACCCAAATTAGCAAACTGTTCACTAACATAGAATCTACTTTTGTTCCACTAAAGATTGTTTTCCAGGACTTTCAGGAGTTTTGTTTTCTTATTAGAATGTAAATGGTCAATTTTCAGAATCAGTTTTTCATAGTAGAAAATACGATTTCTGAAGTCAAGTCTGTTTATTTCCCTTTCACTCTGTCCCTGTCGCGTGAAGTGACCTGGGGCAGGTGTTTTAACCTCTCTGAGCTTTTAACCTCTCCGTATACTTGATCCATAACGTGGAGATAGTAAGACTTCCCTCATAGGGGGAGTTCTAAAGTTGAATAGAATTAATTCATATTTTAAGGGCACCTGGTAAATGCTGGACTTTCCTCTACCTTTTACTAGAGAGGCCTATATTTAAAAAAATGGTAAAAGAGGGACAGGTGTCTTTCGGGCTACCAGCTTTCTGAGCACCAACGTGTTCTCCCGGGAGAAACTCCACACCACCTCATGTGAGTGCCACAACCCCCGTAAGCTTGTCTTCCCTTCATTCTCACGAAAACATCCTACCCATCCACCCCTCTCCTGTGGAGGGGCACATACAGCTTGCTGCAGTCATTTACACAAAGTGCATCCTGCTGAGGAGCATTCCACATCATCAGGCTACGCAAGAAGAATGAGCAAGAGGAAAAGAAGACATTAAAAATCAGCAGCATTGGTTTTGCCACGATCTTTCCCACTGTGCAAGAAAGCCTTGGGGAATGGATGGCAGGTATGTGACTATGGGTGAAGCCATGGCTACCTCAGGGACGGTTTTTCAGGAGTCACTGTAACCACACCTGCTGTGTGCTGTAAGCGAAGTGCTGATTTGAAAGTCTGGCTCTGTTAGCACCAAGTCCAGCATCCTGGTTAAAGTGTGGCTCTGTGTTCAGGTTGCCCTTGCCCGTCACCTCTCAGCTGCCTTAATTTCTCTGGGTCATCTTTTTAATTTATGAATTAGGAATTAATAATAGCATGGAACTACCACAATCATTGAAAGAATCCAATTCAAGTGATGTTCACAGCTCCCAGTACGGAGTAAGCACTGGCTATACTTACTACTAGGAGAGTAGAAATAACCAACTCAGTGGTTACAGCGATGGGGGGATGGCCATCTGGCCCATGCTTGGTACATCGGAATTCTCCCAAGATATTTCAAACCAGAGCCACCGGGAAAGAGACCTCTCTTTTCCCTTCTGGTCATGAACATGTACGGATATGCAAGTGCAGAGGTGCTGGAACCACCAATGACCTGCACGATGTCAAGAGGGGACAAAGAGGAGGGCAGCTCTTCCTTCAACTCAGAGGGCTCCACTGGCATCCCTCCAATAACTGCCCTTTTTGCCTAAGCTCTCAAACAACATAGTCCTGTCCAACGCATGTATTTTGAGGAATAATTCACACAGACTGTTAAGCTGCACAGGACTTCAAGTATCTGAATTTATCTGTTTTTCAGACAAATAGGTAAACAGATGTCTCAATATGGAAAAGCTTGAAATAGTTATGTTAGTGATTTAGCTTCCAATTTACATCACTGATATCATTAGAACTTAATATTTATATTATTTCCAATCACATATTAAATTTGAATTTTTTTGTTTGAAGATATGATTTTTTTTTTTTGCCATTAACCACCAGAAATCAGTCCTTTGAAAACCAATCAATTTGATAATATCTTGGCCTATTACTCTTCTTTATCAAGTTTATTTGGTATATCACAATTTAGTTATAGTTCAGTTTGAAGCTTTTTGCATTTTAAGTGTCTTTTTCTGTTTGCCTCCATTTGATGATTTTCAGAAACTTTTTATTAGATTCATCTCAAGGATACTGCTTCTTAATGTCCAACTAAAAACCTAAAAGTGGGAATTTGGGAATAATATGCCAAATCCAGAAAGAGGGACTGCACTTAGGAGAAAGCCCAATTATAGTTTTTAATGCGATGCTAAATATGAAACCTTGAAAATGCAAATATGGTACTTTGCCCTTAAGACTGAAGGTAGACAGTTGTATTTTCTCATTATTCCACAAGGCAGAACAAATTCCAGGTGGACTGGAGAGTTGCATACAAAAATTAAACCATAGGAATCACAAAAAAATTAAAAGTCAGATAAGTATCTACAAACAGAAAAAAAAACCAACATGGTTTGATTATATATAACAAATGCTTAAGAATTCTCAGAATTGCATCTCACTTCTAAAATGAATGAGAAAGATCATACAAAACCTATTTTCCAAAGCAGGCTGCCCTGTCTGTGGCCTGATGGGCTAGTGAGAGATATAAGCACAATATGAAATTTCATTCCATTTTTTTAGCCTTTACAACAATTATAAATAAAATTGAAAATCCATAAGTCTTCTGAGATGGCCTTCACAGGTCATGCGATTCCTAGCAAGCCTATCTTCGAGGTTAAAAGAGATAACGTGGGGAATTGGTGTTTCAATATATTTCCAAGAGCATATGTGAACTGCGCTACCTACCACATTTTTTTTTTTAAATCACAAATTCTAGGAACTAATTATTATTTGCAGGTATGTTAGTAAACTTCATAAGTCCTGCTAAATCACCTAAATCCTAAGGCCCAGGAAAATGGCCCTTTTTAAAAAAAGTGTGCAAAGTACAGTATATAAATCTCAACTGTAGCTTGACTCAGTAAGTCATTCGTCAGCTTGGTTAAGCACAGTGAATCATCATAAAGGAGCGTGTGCTTGGAATCTGTAACGTGGCAAAATACAAGTTCTGCTCTAAATTATTTTGCATTGTATTCTATGCATCCCATATAATTATGGCACAAAAATCTCCTTATGCATCAAATAACTCTTTCAGAAGGTCAGCTCAATGAATTACATGTAAATGAATCAAAAACATATGGGCAAAGTTTATCTTGAAATATAGAACTTAACCAAATGTGTTTTGGGTTTTCACCCATCGCAAATATCTGAAAGATACTGTTGGGTCTTGGCTGGTCTTAAATCTCTGTGGTGGTGCTTCCTGAGCATTTCCTATAATTCCGTAACCCTCAGTAACCTGGTTTCTGTCTGTCGCTAATGTTACTTTGCAGTGCTGGGGCACTCACTGAATGCATATATCTTTTAGCAAAATATATTAAATATGCATCAAAATCGGGTCCAGTTAAGATAGAATATGATAAATATGTGCTTTAATCTGTACTTTAACAACATTTCAGAGTGCAAAAGACAAAGTAGAAATAAAAAGTTTTGATTACATTATTATAAAACTATGTTAGGCTGAAAGAGTTGAATACTTAGAGTTACGAAATAAAATTAAAATCCACTCTGGTTCCTTCAGAAGTAAACATCAGTAGTTTAATTAGATGTAAATGGATTCTTATATACGTGAATAGTTGCATTATATATATATACACACACATACACACACCATTTATTCCACAAACAGGTCAATACTCTATGTTTTAATTCAGTCTGATGTCTTCACATAATATGTCATTTTTTTTTTAACATACTGGAGCTTTAGCCTCCTCTTTTTAGTAAGTGCAGAATACTCAGTGATAACCGCATAGGTTGTTTTTATTGTTTTTCTTTCCCCACTTGTATTCAACATTGATCTAGGATGTTGTTTTTGCCTAAGTGTTTTCTTTTTAGAAAATCAGAATTATAGGAATTAAAAAGACAAATAAGCCCATTATATGGTGCCCTTACAAAACAAGATTTTTAAAAATCTATTTATTTATTTGAAAAGAAGACAATCTCTGGGCAGAAGGTTGGGTTTATACTAACACTTTTAGATATGTTATCTGATCCATTTCAGAAATGATAATCTGGCCTGAAAACCTTTTTCCTCAATTACAGCAGAAGCTGGCATTCTTTTGCAGTAAAGTCAGCAAATGGGAGAGATCCTGAGAGCCAATCTCTTGGGAATGTGAATTTGGGATTATGTCACCACTTAGCAGAATAACAACACTGATGGGCTGAAATGAATCCCTCTCCCAACAGACTGAACTTTTTAGCCTCTCCTGCATCAGCCATCTCCCTGGTGCTGGGATACGATTTCAGTAAAGTAAGAGCAAGGCCAAGTTCAGAAAAGGACCAGACCACAACAACAACAAAAACTTGATAATGAATAAGACCACTTCGTACTTGGCTCCTTTTATCTACTAGTGGTGTAAAGTAGATTTCCCCACTTAATTCCTAGTGAAAGGATAACACATTTAATACATAACGGCAGAATAACAGCCCAGGAATGATTATTTTCACCGCAATTTGGGGAAATACAGGAGAGCAACAGTTTGCAAAACAGTATATTATGTCCTTTGAGAACAGAAGAATGAAAAAAAATATTAATATTTACATGTTTACTTTAATAATGACATAGAAAATTATCTTTAAAACACTTATATTACAAAGTAGGGGGGAAAAATCTTTTCATCTCAACTACCTCATTGCTATTAAATCATCCAGTTAAGGGAATCTCATAACAGAATCAGAGTACCCAGATTCTCCTTAGAGTTCCATGTATCTTAAATATGAAAAACTGAAGAAGTATTAATAAAGTCTGGAAATAGTTGAATGGTTGTATTCCTTTATGTGCATATACAACATATACCTACATACTGAATTTTTAAATAATTAAGAAGTATTTAACTATACTCAGAAAAGGTAAGTAATTCTGTTCTCATTGATGATCTCTCAGTGCTAGATTTCATATATAAATGTGTGTGTGTGTGTGTGTGTATACATTTTTTTGTATTGGTGTGAGATTTTGTGCCAATTCATTATTTGGTCATCAATGGTTTAACGAAAAACAAGTTAAGACAAATTCCTAGGGTCTCGACTAATGCTTCAACCTGCCGAATCACGAATCACGACTCTCATTCCTTACCATTAAACTCTATTACCTAGCATGAACACACCCAAGTGGATCAGGTATGTTTGGTTATTACTTCCCTTCCGTCACAGCCATCCCATCAACCACCAGGTGCTGACACTCCCATGGTAGATGACCTCCCTTCTCCAGCCCTTCTTCCATTTCCATCGTCACTGAGGCCACTTCATCTCCAGACCTCCCATTTGGCCAAGTGAAAAGTCTTCTGGGTTCTATCATTTACAGGGAGGCTACTAATAATTCATTTTCAGGGGAAAAAAAAAAAAACCTTTCAAAGACCCAAATTATCAAGTACTTCTGCTTTAAAAAGTTTTAAAGAGTCCCCATTGTGGTGCAGTGAGTTAAGAATCCAACTGCAGTGGCTCAGGTCACTGTAGTGGCTCAGGTCACTGCAGAGGCATGGGTTCAATCCCTGGCTCAGCATGGTAGGTTAAAATATATGGTGTTGCTGCAGCTGCGATGGAGGTTGCAAGTGCAGCTCAGATTCAATCCCTGGCCCAGGAATTTCCATATGCCTCAGGTGCAGCAATTAAATAAATAAATAAATAAATAAAGCAAGCTTCAAATTGTATATAAAATGCATCATACTTTTCACTGTGACAGGAATTACCTCAATTCCATTCTCTTGCAAACCATTCATCACTGTGCTCTTATAAAAACCATGATTTCCAAGCTTGGATGTGTAATATTCTCTCACAGCTCCAAGTCTTTGTTCTGACTATACATTGAGCTTTAAATATTCAGCATTCTCTAATCATACTTATTACGTCCTATCTGATCATTTCTCCACATGCTGAGCAACACCATATTTTAAAAATTATTGCCACTTTGGTATGGAAAAATGTAACTTATCTTTATAGCTTGTGATATCAACAATTTTATATGTATTTAATCATTCCCAAGGAAGTTTCATTTTACCTGTGAGTCACACTGTGTCCCTTGGCTGGTATATTTTACAAAGAATAAAAATCAACATCTCATTGTAATTCATGAAATTTCAAAGGTACTTCACTTAGCCTAAGGCGTTTCTACTCTTGGGACAAAGCGGTCAACGTTTTCAGTTGTAACCCTGTTAATCATGCATCTCCCATTTTCTTTAGATATGGAGCTTCCAATTAAAGAAGGAAAAATGAAGATTTAACAATCATTACATAGGCAAAAATCAAGTATTTAACCCAAGAACGTTCCATCTTATTTTTTACTGTTTTTTTTTGTCCTTTTCATTATAAGCATTAGCTGTATTGTTTTCACATGAGTAACTCCCAAATAGGAATTTCTCAGATTTCTAAAAAAAGTAGTCAGACATGGCTAGTTGATATCTTAAATGTCTAATTCTTATAAATTTTTAAAATCAGAACTTTCATGATTTACTCGAAAACCATAATTAACTTTAGAGGAAGTTAGGCCAATACATGTCTAGTCTTGTGAGATGAAAATATCGCTGAATTATGTGCCCTGTCTACCTAGGTACCACAAATCTATAAAAGTAAAATATTCTGTTTTACATAGAAATGCTGTGTGCAAAATCATTCCATTTTTCCTAGTTGGACTCCAAGGTTCACAGAAAACAAACTCTCAAGAGTTATAAAATAATCATTGTATGGGTGTACTAGGATCTCAAAGCACTTCAATTTATATATTAGCTTGCTTTGCATAAATGCATATATTTGACTAAGTTTTAAAACAGTGAATTGTAAGCAGGAAACAATTCTGTCCTGTGAAACTGTGAGTGACCACAGAATCAAGGATAAAGCCAACACCGTTAGCTCCATGATCTCTAACTTATAGAACTCGCCATCCAGCCCATTTTGCCCCACCTACTGTGCACATCCTCCTTTTATATTGGAGTTCTCAACAGCAGCGGGTCTTACCTACAGTTTGTCTTGAAATAGCACTTCCACATCTTCCTCTCAAAAATAGCTTTTTGAGTTCCTTTTTATCATATTACCTCTTCATGGAATTAAAATTAATGTGACCTATTACAGGACAAGCTAGATAATCATACAAAAGGGAACTCTGTACTATTTTTTAAACTTTGCTGTCTAAAATTACTTTTTTTTTATTGTTAAAAAGTATGCAGGTTTAAGTTTCTTAAAATGATTCTCACTTTTCTTTTTTTGGCTGCACACACTTATGTGGAAGTTCCCGGGCCAGGGATCAAACCCGTAACACAGCAGCAACCCAAGCTGCTGCAGTGACAATGCTGGATCCTTAACTCACTGTGCCATGGGAGAACTCCAATTCTCACTTTTCTTATAAACACAATATTTCAGCTCTACTTCTGTTTTCTTTATTTGGCTCATAACTGGATCAGAATATAAGTAACTATAAAATGTCTACCTCAAGACCTATGATCCATGCCACAGCAGTGACAACACCTGATCCGTAACCCATTGCACCACAAGGGAACTCCTAAATGGTCATTTGCTGCCTCCTTAAAACACTGAGGTTGCAAAAATAATAATTTCCATGATGCAACTGGGTTTTCATGAAACTGGTGGGAAAACGCCATTTTAAACTCAAGAAAACAAATTGTGGAGCTGAGGGGAAAAAACACCTATGACCTGAGATCTGGGGGCAAGGTCACCTAGCTACCTGTGAGGGGAGAGCCCTGCATGACTTGAATAAACATAATTTTTCTCGTAGTATTTAAAAAGAAAACCAAGCATTGAGGAAATTTACACTCAGACCACTCCTAGCAAATATCTAGAACAGGAGGCTATAACCTGGGATCTGAGTAGGTCAGATAATTATTTCAGAATTTGGAATTTAAGAATTTAAGATTTAGAAGTTGACAGAAGAAATCATGGCATTAAAATATGAAATTTAAAAAGAGAAGCTAAAGAAGAAATATTAAAACTTTTGGGGAACAATAATGATGAGTGTGTTTGGGAAAAGAGGATCTAACTGAATATGCTGGTGAATCTTGAAAAAATATTTTTGGCTCAATGCAAAATGTGGAGATAAGCAACGGAGGCATATGACTGTGAAATATAATCATTTCAGGACAGAATTCCTTTCAGTAAGTCTTTGTTAAAACAAGCACAGCTAATATGTTTGAAAGTGGAGACTAGGTAAAATGATCGGTGATGTTGAAACTACATGTATTACTTTTGTCCCACTAAAACCACTTTGGGGAGGTGGATAAAGATACTGAGAGAATATCAAGTGTTGAAATTGTGGCCTTTTGATTGTTTATAACATTGACCATATAATATTTAATGGAATTTGTAGTCAATGATAAGAATGGATTAGTACCTCCCTTCATTTGATAAGGAGGACAGTTTCTTAAGAGTTTCTTCCAAAACATTCTTCTTGGCCAAACAAGGTTCTATAATTTACCCATATTATGTAGCCAAAGCAGAATTGTGCCAAGTGCCAGAAAGAGAAGCATTGATACTTTCTATCTCAAATAATAGACACTCATGGAGAGAGAAAATTAATTCCACATTTTTGTGAATTGTAAGATAGGCTTTTGTGTATGTGCAGGTAGGGGAGGTGGCTTCTAGGAATCTGGGAATCTTTGTAACGCTGGAAACCCTTCTCTATGGAAACCCTTCTCTATTCTAGGACGTTTTCTAAGTTCCCCTCCCCCTCTTTCTCTCTACCCTTCTCCTCGTTAGCCTTCCTCTTTTTTTTTCCTTCCTCTTTTTTTTTCTTTTTTCTTTTTTTTTTTTTTTTGTCTGTTCTTATAAAAGCTTTTAGCCACAATTAGATCTGGCTGTATTTCATGATTTGCTGTATTATCTATGACTTTTTTTCTTAACTGTAAGGACGCACCCAGGGACATATCAAGCTGGTGACAGAGGAAACGTGTTTTGCAGATTCTGTTTTGAGGGCTGATTCGTACCCTCATCAGCAACTGGATAAGGAAAGCGGAGAACTCTGCATTTTCAACCAGAAGAAAATGCATATGCCAAAGAGCTCTTAAAACACCACTCTAATTTCTTCCTAGCCCTGAAAGGGAGTTTAATGATTGTGTCCCCACGAACTTTTAGAGGATGCATTCGCGGCTATTAGATTCTCAAGAGGTGCGTGATGGATCCAAGACAGTAAAGAACACTTCCTCAGCCCGAGGCTCTAGTTTGTGTTTACATGCTTGAACATTCAACTATTAGAGGATATTGTTAAATAAATATAAAGATACATTTTGCAATTATTAAAACGTAGGTCTTTACCAGACAAAACTCTAATTCCAATGTCAAATGTAAGTGTCTTCTTTCTAGGGAGTTATGAGATGAAGTATACAGCAGATCACTAAAGGAAATCAACTCATCCAATCAGCTAAAGAACAAACGTGTTCGTTCCACAAAAAAATTATATCACTATGATGATGGGTTTCATTTGATAGTACCTAATCTAATGATAGTAATGACATTTTGCAGACATCCCCCAAACAGACCCCCACCACACCCAAAAGGGACTCTGAGGGTAACAGATGATTGTCACTGCAGAACAAATGATACCACTGTATTGAAAAAACACATAATGTAACTCTAGAGGGAAAATGGCAAGGATTCCAATGACAAATAGCATTCTCCTTTCATTCGGCTCCTAAGAATGTAACACAAGCAACAACTTTAGAGATAAAGACAGTATTATTCCTTGGAAAACCAACTAGATGACCATAACGCTATTTCTGCAACACTGGAGAGAAAATATCCATGATTTCTTTTACAACCTTTACTGGATAATATATCATTAAAAATAAATATCTTCACTGACTGTGATGCATTTGAAAGTCAATTAGAAATTATGAATGGATTATGATATTATGTTAAAACCATCTATGGGCCATTTATGACTATAGTTATTCCATAACATCTTTTCCTAAGTGATTGAAAAGACACATATGTTTAGTCTATTAAGGGAGACAGCAGGCACACTCTGGGAATACGAGAGAGTTTCAGTTACACCAATTCAGGAGATAACTCTAACCTCGGTCACCACCTCGTCTTTTCTGTTACGCTGAATTCAGCCTTTGGTGTCTAATGGCGGCTTGACTCACAGCGGCTTCAGAAGCGAGAAGAAGCATAGCTACTGAGTGGTCATGGGTGCCTCTGACAAAGTGTCACACACGCTTCAGGACAAGGACACACTGCTTTCTCACTTTAGTAACAGAGATACCTATGTTGTTTATGTGCTGTATCAATTTTTTTAAAAAATGGGACTTTTTTTTAAACATTTGGGGGTAAATTTTAATGACAACAAATCATGTTATTTTTTTCTATTTTAATGAATAGACAAAAAAATTCGACAAAATGGAAAGGGATAACATTAGCTCGTTGGACATTTGTGTCTTGAACATACCCTCCAAACAACTATTATTTCTTGAGTACAAACTGTTCAAGGCATTTTGCTAGAAGGAAGGAAAGGAGGAAAGGATATCTGCCGAGTCTGACAGAGCACCTTGTGTGCGTGCGTGTGCTTAAGTGTGTATCTGTGTGTGTGCATGTGTGCACATGTGCACGCACATCAGTTTATCAACCCCTCTGTTTCAACCTTCTTTAATGAGTTTGCAGACTGAGCTCTCAGCTGCCCATGAGTCACTTTGTGGCATCTTCTTGAATTCCATCGCTGCTGTCTCCATACACAACTGTCACCTGGTGCCCGACGCCCACACAGATACCAGGACACCTCCTCACACTGGCATTGTCACAATTCTGGCTGGGTGATCACACCAGCACTACTGTACAGTAAGATTGGGTGCCTCTGTGTTCTTACTGTATGCTTGAGGGAAGAAGTCATTTGTACCTACTTATATTTTGTGATATGGTTACCGAAGATGCAGCCCAACTTCAAAGTGTTAGTAGAACTGGTCACTCTTTTCCAACTATTTTCAATCATTTATGAGACTATAATTGGCTGAGCAAAATTTGATGATAAGGCATCATGATTTAGTCAGAATTGTCAATCTCTTCTCTTTACTACGGAGTGAAGCTTGTCAGCCTGATGCCTTCTTTTCTTTTTTAGGATAATTTGAAAGGAGAGAAGTCTAGAGTGTTCACTTGACAAGGATTGAATCTCACCTATTAGAGGCTAAGAAAAGGCTAAGTTAAATTCAGAAATTTAAAAAGCAGACAGTATGCTATCACTATTATTGTAACACCAATGTGAGGAAAATGTCATTGCAATTTGGAGAAATAAGAGAGTTCCTAGGGATCCATCAGGGGTCAGAGAGATTTGGATAAATGCTTTTGGGATTCTTTCTTGCGAATATATTCATATAGCTTTTCCTTTCTTTTTTCTTTTTGTTTTTGTTTTTTGACCACGTCCACAGCATGCAGAGGTTTCTAGGCCAAGGATAGAACTCACACCACAGCAGTGACAACACCTGATCCTTTACCTGCTGAGCCACCTTAACCCGGTGAGCCACCAGATAATTCTTCTTATGGCTTTTTCTAGAATAATGTACAACTTGCAACAGTGAAAGTAAATCATAGCAGTGGAGTTCACTACTGTACTGAACACCAGTGGTGAGGAACTGAGCATCGGAGGACCAGGTCATGGATTAAAGACAACAGAAAAAGAATTCGCAATTGTGTTGATTCAAGGTGTAGTCTCTTCCTCCAGATAACATCTTAGTTATACATGTCTATAGGACTTCTGTGTTTTAGTGCCTGAAAACAGCTTTCACAGCGCTATTAAATCATATGTTCCATGATGGTTTACGATACACATAAATGTATGTGTATGATACATAGATAGGTTTTGAATCTTATATATTTTTATTTCATCTAAAGTGTATGAAGTGTTAATACTCTAGAATCTAAGAGTTTAATTCCTCTCCTCCATCCCAGATCTAAGCGATCAGTCAATTTATTTACATGTCAGAAATCTTAAGGAGGGTTAAAATGCAGTTATTAATAGAAGGCTTTGGAAAACGTACATAATAATGACCACAGTGCTGCTCATTTCAAGGATTTCTTATCCATTACAAGCAAATTCTGCAACTATTTCAATGTTTCTGACCTTATTTATGAATTGCATTTTCTAATTAGAGAAGTTTTAAGCAATTATAACTAACCATAAATCCTATTTGACCCAGAGTTATCCCATAATGCTGCTTGACCAGTATGATACAGTACGGTTTGAGTCCTGGCTCCAGCCATTGCTTTCTCACAATAGAATTTCAGAGTAGCTGGAATTAATTAATTTAGGTTTGGCTCCAGCTTGAGTTCATCCTTGCTAAGCCACCCTTTACCCAGCTTCAGCAAATTGACATTACCTCATTCGCTGTAATGGCATCTTGGTTATACAGACCCCAGTGTTGGTCCACCTGTTAACCCTCTCCACTCGGAACTGGCAGAAAACATCCTCCCAACATGTATGTAATTGGTTAGTAGACTTTTTCCCTACTAGTTCCTTTCAACAGAAATCCCATCCAAGGAAATAAATGTAAGTGCACAAACACACACCCAGACATACACCACACACGCATGCCTATGTGACAACATATATACGTATGAATATATGTATGTGTATGTAGAGAGAGATTTTCTCATAATGTAAAATGCTTTAACTTCACCATGATTTAAAAAGTGGTATTTTGCACTCCTGGTGCTTTCCTGAACCTGCTATAAAATGCAAATACTTGTCTTTGCAATATTAACTTTGCAATATTAATCTTTGCAGTAGTTTGTAAATAACTATTAAGGTGAGTTTTTAGAGAGCAATTTTTTTTTTTTTTTGGTCTTTTCACCATTTCTTGGGCCGCTCCCGCGGCATATGGAGGTTCCCAGGCTAGGGGTCTAATTGGAGCTGTAGCCGCTGACCTATGTCAGAGCCACAGCAACGTGGGATCCGAGCTGCGTCTCCGACCTGCACCACAGCTCACGGCAATGCCAGATCCTTAACCCACTGAGCGAGGCCAGGGATTGAATCTGCAACCTCCTGGTTCCTAGTCGGATTCGTTAACCACTGAACCACGACGGGAACTCCAGAGTGCAATGATTTATTTCTCTATGATCTGTAACTGCTTTTTATACTTTCTCCAACAGAATATACCCTGGTCTATAGTGTTCCTGTCCAAACAATGGGCCTTTCTGAACCTTTATTGAAATCTGTCTCTCAGATCTATAAGAGTTTTAACATGTAGAGCCCTTTAAAAATACATATATTCCCTTTCAACCTCTCCTATTTATCAACCAGTCTCTTTCTTTCATTCCCTTTCTCCCCCTCTCCCTCCTCCATCTCTGTTTCTTAAAATAAATATCAAAAACATTGATCTAAATATTTGTATACACCTTAGCATTATTTAGTGCTGTCTGACCCAGTGAATCCGCTGGTAACAAACGAAGATGCAAGTCACCAGGTCAAGTCTGAGTTTTAGAGTGCAAGCCCCAGTGGCAATGTGAAAATGAGATGGAAAAGGCAGAGGCTGGGTCCCGTCAGTCCATTTAAATGGATACTGAAATAAACCAAGCTTAAAACAAGACCCAAGAATTGTGATGGGAAGTTCTTCAGGAAATCAGTCAACTGCTATTCTGGGAATATGTTCTGATTCAATATTATATCAGTTAAGGTATGAATCATTAGGATTAAAGTTAATCTAGTAGAAAAATAATAGATTTCCAGAGGCTGCTGTAGAAGACTCGCTGAGACTGTAGTCAAAACACTGAACACGCCTCTGAAGGGCTACATGACTCTGTGCCACTTACTTCACCTTCCCTAGTTCAACTGCCACTTCTTTAAAAAAAATCTGAGCATTAGTTAATACGCTTTTCGCTGGAAACCCTGTTAGCTCTAAGATTCTAGGATAGTGAAATATGTTTGTTATCAGAAAGCAAAGAAGAAAGAGGTACTCCTTCATTATGCCCAGAACCATTGCTGGAAATTGAGAACTTAGTGATGAGCAGCCCATGACCAGCAGACTAAGGGGTGTTTCACATTCAGAGCCTGTGGCGGTCAGCCTCCCAGATGGCTCTCAATCAACCCTGCTTCCTGGTACTCAGCCTCATGAAGACACCTCCCACATTTTTTGAGAAGTGGTCTGTGTGATCAGTAGAATATGGAAGATGTGGTAGTGTGTCATTTCTGAGGTCAGGTTATAAAAGATACTGCGGCTTCCATCTTGGAGGTTTTCTGGTTCTCCCTCGCTCAGATTATTCTCACTGGGATAAGCCAGCTACCATTTCAAGAGCCCTGTAGAACCTACTTGGCAAGGACCTCGAGCCTCCCAAGAGCTAAGTGAGTGAACTGGAAAAAGGGACTCCTATTGATTCCTTACAAAACTGAAGCTTTGGCCAATGGCATGACAACAACCATAGGACACCTGAGCCATAACCATACCACTAAGTCATTCTCATATTCTGGACCCACCTCCCCGCCCCCCAAACTAAGAGGTAATAAGTACTCATTTAAAGAAAAAACCTATGCTGCTATATTTAACAATTCTTGCCTTCATTTATGTGTTGTTTGTTTAGTTTAGGCATACAACATCATGATTTGACTTAAACATATTATGAAGTGATTATCACAGCAGGGTCTAGGTTTAGCTAGCATCCATTGTTTCTATATATATACATATCTATATAACAAAAATACAGGAAAAAAAGGTAAAAAATTCTCCTTTGTGATGTGAACTTAGGATTTACTCTCTTAACAAATTTCCTATATACCATACAGCACTGTTAGCTAAAGCCATCATGTGGTTCCTAACATCCTTAGCACTTAATTTATCTTCTAATTGGAAGTCTGTGCCTTTTGTCCATCTTCCTCCAATCCTCTCTCCTCACCCTTGCCTCTGGTAACACAAGTCTGATCTCTTTTTCTATCAGTTTGTTGTCTTTTGTTGATGTTTGTTTGCTTTGTTTTGTTTTTAGATTCCACATTTGAGATCATACAGTATCTGTCTTTCTCTAACTCATTTCGCATAGCATCATGCCATCAGGGTTCATCCGTGTTATTGGAAATGATAGGATTTCCTCCTTTTTTTATGGCTGAATAGAATAATATTTTACTATATCTATCTATCCCAATTTCTTTATTCATTCATCTATGGATGGACACATCTTATTTCCACTTCTTGGCTATTGTTAAGTAGTTCTGCAGTAAATAAACATGTAGGTGTAGTTATCTCTTCAAGTTAATGTTTTCATTTTTTTTTTGGATGTATTATCAGAAGTAGGATCATACAGTAACTTCTGCACAGCAAAAGAACCCATTATAAAGTAAAAGCACAGCTACAAAATGGAGAAGAATATTTGCAAACCATATATCTGATAAGCAGTTAATATCCAAAATACATACCAAACTCATCCAACTTAATAGCAAGAACCAAATAACTCAATCAAAAAGTAGGCAAAGGATGTGACTATTTCTCCAAAGAAGATACATGAAAGGCCAACAGGTACATGAAAAGATGTTGAATATCACTAGTCATTTAAGAAGTGCAATTTAAAACCACAATGAGATATCATCTCATGCCTCTTAAAATAGCCATCATCAAAAAGACAGGAGATGACAAGTGCTGGCAAGGATGCAGAGAAAAGGGAGACCTGCAGCACGGGTGGTGGGCTTGTGAATAAGCACAAATACTCCAGAAAACAATACAGAGGATCCTCAACAAATTAAACACAGAACTACTATGTGATTCAGCGATTCCACTTCTGAGGATAAATACTCATTTTTCTGAAGTACCTATAGATAATTAATACAGTGTGGAAGATATAAAAACATAAGCAAAATCATATCCAATAAGCAAAACATAGCCAGTTTGCCATATATATATACAGCTGCTGGCCTACCCTGCAACCACAGCAACATGGGATCCCTGAGCCACTGAGTGAGGCCAGGTATCGAATCTGCATCCTCATGGATACTAGCTGGATTCATTTCCGCTGAATGAATGAATGAATTTTACTATCATAATTTTAGCATAATATCTTCAATTTAATGTTGCATGCTTTGTTTGTTTCTTAAAATTTGTGCTTCAAAAAAATTAACTCCCTGAAACTAAGGAGACGATGAGTAAAGAAAAAGATAATTTCAATAAAATAGTAGGTGGAGAACTGGAATACAATAGAAAGGCAGTTACAGGTGGCAAGAGTTCCAATATTACTAGAGTTACAATGCTGCTAGATTAGTGCGAGGCTAGGGAGGGAAGAAGGCTAATAGAGACATCAAGAACAGTGATGCCTGGTAAGAAGATCAGCTTCTCAAATTGCCATCTCCAGTTGAAAGTCTAGAGCGACCCTATATCGAAGTTCAATTTTATTTAAAAATTGTTTTTATCAGAAGCATATGTTTAAAAATCCACTAAAAAAAAGCATTTCCAAACATTCTTTCCTTTTTCTCATCAGAAATAATTTGTCTTAAAATACATATTTATTTTTCATTTTTACTGTGACAAAACATAAAGAAGTCCCGGTGTCTTTGTATAAGTCTTACTTGTATAGGAATTTTAGGAGATTTAATTCCATTTCAATTTGGAGAAGCCAAGTCAGGGCAGCAGACACATGAATATTTGACAAAAAGACTTCTTACCTGTGGCTTCACCTTTGAATACTTCCATCAATTGGAGCATCTTGAGCACCTTAATTAACATATGGCCAAAATTAAAACATGTTTTCAGTAAATGCTGCACACACAGATATGTCAGAGATGCTTAAAACTATAAACAACTTAAATAATAACTAAATAATAGCAATTAAAATGATAAAAAAATCAAGAACAATGATTTTTTTTCAATTTTTATAGGTACTTAATTCCATATTTTTAACGATTGTTGGCTAACTAAATGTGACTAGCGATCATATTCAAATGTTTACAGGAAATTGTGTAAGGATTTCAGAGCATTAAAATGTTAAGGCATTTTAAACCTGCCTATCTAAAAAAAAATACATTTCTTCATCCAAATCACCTACTGTACTGCTCATAACACATTATAATTAGGTAGCCAAATGCTGTTTGAGAGATAAAATTAAACTTTAGAAAATTCCTGAAAGCTCTTTGTTCTTTAAAAATTTTTTCAGTCAAAATACATTTCTACGAAAATTAATTCCACATGCTTTTAATCTGTTTATGCAAACCATCAGACTGATCTGTGAAAGGGGTATTTGATATTTCAAAAAGTTGTTCTTTGAACAAAGAAGCTATACTCTGTGTGTGCGTGTGTGTGTGTGTGTAGTCTACTTTAAAAAGTAACACATGCTTACAACTTAGAATACACAGAAAATAACAGAAATTGCGCTTAATTTTACTAATGAAAGATACTAACTGTTTATACTTTGGTACATTTTTCCAGTAATTATATAATACATTTTCTCTCTATGGTATATTCTCTTTATAGATAGAGATGTAAAAAAAAAATATATATATATATATGCTTGTGTTTATGTGTGTATATATATATATGTACACATGAATATATATAGTTCTTTTCTATCCATAAATACTATCTAATACTACTTATAATGTGCTATGTAGATAAATAATTTATTTAGATTACATATATAAAGTTATATTTTTATTTTTCCTAATCTTCTAAATTTTCTTTTTTCGTACATACATATAAGAAAATGTCAGGAATGGGAAAAGTTTCATAGCTGTCTTTAAGAAAATAGGCTACATTTTAAACACTTAAAGTACAAATGATGAGTGATAATTTAAAAGATTAAAGAACCATCTAGGGTTTTTTTCATGTAGTTTAGAGTTATTCAGAGTTAAACCACTTTTTGGTCTTGGAAAATCAAACCTTATGATGGGAACATCATTTACTCACATGGATTGTGCAAAGCATTTTATTAATCACGCAAAGCAACTGTTTAAAGGTCACAAGACATGCAGTCTGTTTGGCTAGTGACTCCAGCCATGTACATCCCACCAGACCACAGGCCCAGTGTGTGACGCGGTGTCGCTGACAGTCCCTTAGAGCAGAATCCCGCTCTATTGGTATATCACAGACAAGAAGATCCTCAAAGAACTAACTGACCATTCCTTGAACCTGATATAGTAAGAGGATTTCCTTACCAACTTGAAATAATTAGCTCTTATCCATTTATCAGCATGCTTTTACCACAAAACTAAAGATTTCAGATCAAAAATAGTGTGTTCTATTTATAGATATTTTCCAGAACACAGGATTAACCATAATTAACAATAATAAGAAAAATAGTTTTTATTTCAAAGACTAGTCAAGGAAAAATGTTTCCTAAGCTTTTTTTTGGAAAGTAAATTTAATAGGTGAGTTATGGTTTTCTTATATTAAGTGTGTTAAATAGAACATCTATATGCCCAAACTAACACAATATCACATATTAGAAAACCATTGTAACCTCTGGAAAAATAACAAGGATCATATTAACAGAGAGCAGCAGAAAAGATAGTTGATTGCATACAGATTTATTTATTTGACTTTAAGGGAGAAGCTATTATAATAAAACATAAGTATTATATATATATGCATATATTGATATACAACAGGAAAATATGAATTTTAGCATCTAAATGATTTTTAATATTCAAGATCTTCCTATTAAAATGGTTAATTATGTTAGGAAGGGATGACATATTTTGAATCATAAAGGCAATATTTAGCAGCAGGCATTTGAGTTTTTCATTTTATTGATGTTAAAAAGACTTGAGTTGGTCTTTTCATCTTAAAAAGATACACTGGCTGGGAGACAAGCTTCAGAGGGTGTACTGTCTTTATGTCACAATTTAGCCAATGTCTGTATTGGGACTTACCTACAAGGTAGTCCTCTGGTGGTTCACCTTAGGCACATCTTCCTCCTACATGTGAAGAAGAAATACAAGAATAATAAATTAAATTTGCTTGAGTGCTCAACTGAGATTTCAGAGCTTTGAATGTACGGCCACATCTTCTAAGGAAATCTGTGCCTCATGGCAACTCACTTATCTCTGCCTCAGCTTACTCATGTTAACCTAGGGGCTGCCTAAACCATATAGTTTCTTCCACCTCAAAAAAAAAAATCCACCTTTTCTGTAAAACTATCCATTTCTTAGCTTCACATCATGAATGATCATGTCCTAGATCACATCACATAATTTCAATTCAAGCCTAGGACAAAGAAACAAGCTAAATTAAAACAGCTGGTGATCCAATTAATCTAGTATTAACATTAATATCTCCAGATTCACGCTGCTAAGTCTGTCATTAGATTTGAAAGTGGAAAAAAAAAAAAAAAAAAAAAACCTCTGAGTCAATTTAGTAAATGGAGTGGATACAGCATTACAACCAAATAAAACCTTACTCTCTCTGAGATCAAATGCATTGCTTTATCCGAGTATAGCCCCTAGTAGGGACATCAGCCAAATGTTATTTTGAAGAGATCTCCTCAGGCATATGAAGGAGAAATTCCAGGAGTTTCTATTGATTAACCTAATAAAATACAACTTGCTTGTGTTTTTATGAACCTGACCACTCGTCATTATACAAGATGATTTTGATTCACAGCAGCTAGCAACAGGAGATACATTTTCTGATACAACATAAGGAAACCATCTTTGGTTCTCTCTTGGGCTTCAGATTCTTAAGAACACAGAGGTACAGAGAAAAGACGTCTGGAAGAAGACTGGGTCAGAACAGTCTTTCTGTTCACACATGTTTCCCTCTTGCATTTATGCTTCTTTTTAGTGTTACCACAGAGAAAAAAACAATAATAATAATGAGCATTATTCCACTGAGGGTTTTTTGTTTTGTTTTATTATGCTCATTTTCATGTGTGTAATGTTGAAATGTGCTCTAAGCACATTAAATCTTAAATCCTTATCTAAGAGATTAAGATTGGCATAATATATTGACTGAAATAGGCCTGCATTACCTAAAATAGCTACTACGCATTCCAGCAAAGTCAACAGTTTTGAGCTAAAACAAATTACATGACCCCATTACCTTAAAAAGGCAACTGGAAAAACAACCTATGGCCTAGAATATGCTTGATGCTGGAATAATTCGAAGGGGATAAAAATAACAGAATATGTATAGGACTCATGAGAGTCTTTAATTTAAATTAACGTGTATTTCTCCTACCAAAAAATTGATACTTAGTGTCAAGGGGATTTATTTACTCAACCTTAGCTATTAATTATTCATTGACATTCAAACATTTCTACCAAACAGTAAAATTGAGTAGTTGAAATTCCTGCATCCAATATTAAAAAATACCTCTTACATACATGAAACAATGTATATAAATCTGACACAGGCATACATACAGGCTGTAAAAAGCTTTTCTCAGTACATATGGGCAGGGATATTGTCAGAGTTAAGAATCCCTTTAAAAACTGGAGTGTCACAGGCAAAACACAGAAACTATACCTACTGCAGTCCCTTCCTGCAGAACTCAGTGTCTGTCTCTACAAAGAGAGGTAAGGCTGCGCACTGTAATATGCCCACATAACAAATAATTCTGGCTATAAAAATCCACAAAAATCCATGTGATTGGGCAAACTGGTCAGAGATTTCTAAAATGAAGTATCAAGGCAGAGGGAAGGATTAGGAGTTTGGGATCAGCAGATAGATACCAGCTAGTATTTATAGGATGGATAAACAGCAAGGTCCTACTGTCGAGCTCAGGGAACTATATTCAATATCTTGTGATAAACTATAATGGAAAAGAATATGAAAAGTAATATGTATCTATCTATATCTATATCTATATCTGTATCTGTATCTGTCACTTTACCATGCAGCAGAAATTAACATAACATTGTAAATCAACCATACTTAATAAAATAAAAATAAAATGAAATGAAGTATCACGGTGAAAGTGAATCGAGTTGGATGACAATGACCATAGAGCTGACTCCCTGGTGGCACTGACGGACATTACTCACCCACAGGCTGTGTCCTGTACACATTTACCATCTCAGAACTACCACGCAGCTTCCTCTCTTTACATCTGACTCTTACTATTCATGTCCACTCAAGAGGAATACATACTGAACTGAACTGAGTGATTCTTTGTTAAGCAATGAAATGATCCTGATAGGAAGCAGGATAGGGAGCCCTGTGCAAGCTCTTGTCCCAAACTAGGAAGGACAGCTCT
This sequence comes from Phacochoerus africanus, assembly GCF_016906955.1. Taxonomy (NCBI): domain Eukaryota; kingdom Metazoa; phylum Chordata; class Mammalia; order Artiodactyla; family Suidae; genus Phacochoerus; species Phacochoerus africanus. The sequence goes on along the minus strand of NC_062555.1, from coordinate 67,742,219 downwards.
CTGCGGTAAAGTCCTTCCGATTTGCTCTTGAGTGGACACCATTTGTAGTAAGTAGAAAGCAGAGGAAGGACCTTTAAGAAAGCTAAATAGGGAGTTCCCATTGTGGCGCAGTGGTTAACGAATCCAACTAGGAACCATGAGGTTGCGGGTTCGGTCCCTGCCCTTGCTCAGTGGGTTAACGGTCCGGCGTTGCCATGAGCTGTGGTGTAGGTCGCAGACGCGGCTCGGATCCCGCGTTGCTGTGGCTCTGGCGTAGGCCGGTGGCTACAGCTCCGATTCGACCCCTAGCCTGGGAACCTCCATATGCCGCGGAAGCGGCCCAAAGAAATAGCAAAAAGACAAAAAAAAAAAAAGCTAAATATTTCTTGTTTAGTAAGACACCAATACGTATCAAAAAGTAAAACACTGAGCAGTAGTTGCGTAAATATGCCCGTTTGAAATACATAAAACCAACAGAAACAGATAAAATAACTGGAATAATTTAAGTAGTTTCCCTTGGGTAGCATTAAATCGAGAATGAATCAGAAACAGGAAATAAATTTGCATTTCATATTACAAACGCTTGATTTTATAAACAACATGATTGCTTTATTTGGATAAAAATTTTGTGAAAATCGACAAATCAAAAACAGAAAAAGGAAACATTTTGCAGGTAGCAGCCATGATTTATTTATCTAGACTAGACTGACTACTCTTCATATTAAATTTGGAGTCCAATACTTCAGTAAGACAATGAAACAGCAGTTGGCAAACAATGACCTGTGCATCAAATCCCGCCTACCACCTGCTTCTGTATGACGCTCAAGACAAGAATGGTTGCTACATTTTTAAATGATTGAAAAAAAATCAAAAGAATAGTATTTCAAAAGATGCAAAAATTATACAGAATTCAGTTTTCAGTGTCCATCAATAAAGTTTGATTAGAACAGAGTCACAGGTGTTTATTTCTGTACTATATATGGCTGTGTTAGCACAAAAATGGCAGAGTTGGGTAGCTGCAACCCTACCACCTGCAAAGCCTAAAGTATTTCCTATTTGGCCCTGTAGAGGAAAAGTTTGTCAACTTGTGTGTACTAACTTAAACAGTTTTCACCAAAGCAAAGCCTAGAACATTTCATATTTGGCCCTGTAGAGAAAAAGTTTGTCAACTTGTGTGTACTAAATTAAATAGTTTTCACCAAAACTCATGTCCACCTGGATCTCGTGAGTGTGACTTTATTTTGAAACAGGGTCTTTGCAGACATAATCAAGTTAAGAGGATATTATACCAGGGTATCTGCAATATGGCTGATAGCCTTCTCAGAGCAGGGAAATCTGGACACAGAGACACAGACACACAGCAGAGGACATCATGTGAAGATGAGGCAGAGATTCAGTGATGAGCCTACAAGCCAAGGAAGGCCAAGGATTTCCATCAGCCACCAGAAGCTGGAATCGAAGAATGGAACAGATTCTCCTTAGAGACTGCAAGAAACCAACCCTGCCAACACCATATCTAATCTCTAGCTTCTAGACCTGAGAGAGAATACATTTCTGTTGTTTGAGGCTACCCAGCTTGTGGTATTTTTTTTTCCTAGCAACCTTAGAAAATGAATGCACCCTGGAATAAAGACCAGCAGTAATCAGTCCACATGATATGACCAGGATGAAGTTTATACGACAGTATCCCCAACATAATTACATGAGCTCTTATAAAAAATTATAAGCAGTTCTATCTTGAGTAATGTTTTGTACACAATAGCCTCTAAGTTCCTCATCACGCTTTGATAAAATCTCCCTTATGTAATAAATAGCATGCAGGACCATGACAAAACAAGGGGCAAGCAGGCTGACTGAAGTAGGTATGGCAGAGATACTTAATGTTGAAGATGACTTCGTGGTGTTACATGATGCAGCTTTGCAAAATGATGATAAACAAAGACAAAATCCGTGATGTCAATATCTGTGGGACTTTAAAAAGCAACAGAGAGCCCCAGGTTGGGGAACAGGCTTACCAAACACAAGCTAGAGGCGGACTGAAGCTGCCTGGCCTGAGTGATGCTACACTGGCAGGGGAGGTGGCCCAGCTGACCTGATCTGTCCTCTCTGGCTCCAATTTCTCATTTCTGGGCTCCCACCATCTGGCACAGAACAAGAGTTATTTTTCCTGCAGCACTTTCTACAGAAGGAGGCGGGGGGGGAGTGTCAGCTGCATGAATGGCACAACCTTCTATTAAAACTCAACAAATACTGTGAGCTATATGCTTCATTTCTGGATGCAATAAATAAACAAAAATGACAGGGTGATTTTTTATATTTCAACAGCAGCTACATGCCAAGGACCAGAGACTATGGTACTTTCACTCTTCTGGGTTTGAAGATGATTATGTACAGGCTTTAAAGCTAGGAAAAACTGAAAGCAATAGTCTTATAAATTCTTATTTTAAGATTTTTGAAATAGCACAACTGGTTAATTTTATTTGGGCAGTTTTTCTCTTGTGACAACCCATCCTCAATAAACCCATCCCCATAATACATAAAAGCATAGAATTTTAGAGCCAAAAGTTCTCTATGTTAAGGTAACAAAATAAATTTGTTTTCCCTATAAAAGCTCTCCACTATCCTCAAACTCTCTGTCTACTTTTATCTATGGACAACAGAAATTGCCTTCTAATTTTTCTTCAATATTGTCATCTCATGAGGGTTAGAAACTATTCAAAAATCGAGTCTCCTGATTCTTTTAGTTAAATTAGAAACACTGCCTATTTTGCATAGGAAATGAAACTACAGGTTATTAAATGGGTACTTCTCAAATGATCCACATAGGTTGACAATAACCTATGAACAGAACCCACCCAATATATTCTAAGTAAATAGTAAAAGGATTTACTTCAGGAGATACAAAGATACATGAGGGTTAGAAACTGTTTAAACATCGAGTCTCCTTATTGCTTCTAATGACTTCAGCGTCGCCTAGAAAATTGGTTCCCACAGTTCTAGTTCACTAATGAAGTCATACAAACCATGAGGAAGGTGGCACTGTTGACCCTTCTGTTGCCGAATGCCAAATTTTAAAGGTAACCTGATAACAGTTTTGGATACAGAAACAAAGCCTGCCTATGTGTAACCACATAACCAGGGGAATGACAAACAAAGATGGTATAGAATAGGATTAGATAATTTCAGACAAGAAGAATGTAAAGTAATCCTTCTTGCCCTGGGTGTTGTATAAAAGCATGTTCATACCTTGCTGTTCTCCTTCTATCCTTTTCCACCTTTAAAAGCAAATAAAGAGCTGTGTTTTGTGACATGGAGTAAAACCACCTTAGGAGTGTTACTAATTCCCCCAATTTTCAAATACAATAAAATGTTCAAGAACTGCAGCCTGTGTTAGAAAATTACACACCAACCCTTGGCAGAAGCATCTTGACATAAGATGCATTAAGAATGGCTCATTAAACATTTATTTACTCTTATTTGGATTCACAAACAGTTCAAATCATCCTAGTAGCCTTTCTCCTATTTGAAAAACCAAGGAAATAATATAACATAAAGAGCCAAATTATAATCAATAGGTGGGAAATATTTTATGTGAGTGTTTTTTCTTAAAAATAATTAAAATGTACTTCAGAGTTCATATAGACATAGTTAGATATCAAAATATTAATTATTTTTTAACTCCATGAATATATGTATCAACTTACTTTCAAAAGTCTGAACATACATTTCAGATATTCTTTAAGAATAAAAAATAGCTTTATGAAGACTGTAAAGAAAAGTTAAGCATTTCTCTATCTCAAGATAAACTGCAGCCCGAGTTGAAATGAAACAACTTCAGCCATCTCAATATACTGACAGCATTTTGCAGTCGGCATCATTGTTCCTGTCCACGGCTACTCAGTTTGTTGCTCAGAGCATGGATAAACCCATCGAACTGGAGAAATGCTCCATGTGTGGGTTTTACCACTGGCCAATGAATCATTTCCACAAAAATGAGAAAAGGGAGAAGAGGGAATCCTTTCTGGATTAGAAGAGAATTAAGAAATGTAACAAGAGGCAATGTATAGACCTTAACTGGAGCCAAGAGGGAATAAAACAGCTCTACCTCCATTTGGGAAATAATTGGTACATTTTAAGATGGACTTGATATTAAATGATTTTAAAGACTAATAAAAAAGGTAAAGTGGTTCCTACAGAATCTAAACTCCAAATGAGTGCATTCATCTTTGTATAACCAGGTGTTTTGCTCAGCACTGGGGAAATAGAAGGAAAAACAAAAGAGAAGTAAACTGTATTACAAATAAAATTGGTTCAAGGGAGGTTTAAAACAAGAAAGTCTAGAAAATACTATAGAGGATATAAGTGTAGAAAATAATTTAAGCCTTATCCTTGGTTAAAGTTACTGCTTTTTTGTTGTGGACAGAGAAAAAAATCAGCAACAATCATTACATGAAATACCTTTGATCTTATTAAAACATCAAGCATTGTTACTAGAGATGAATTTAGAGTATTTGGATTAGGATTTGAAGGCTACCTTTTCTAGTAATTTGCTTGTAAACTTTCTTTCCTCATCTGCAAAATAGAGGCAATAATTATGTTGACATGGGCCTGCTGTGAGAAATCGCAAGTTAACATGTTTATATTGCTTTGTGACAAGCACCTTCTACCCATTTCACATGTAGTAATTCCTATGATCACAACAAAAGGTGCAGCTATTGTTCATGTACAGAAGACAAAACTGAGGCTCAAAGATTCTACAACTTATCCAAATAACCCAGCTTGTGAGTCGTAAACCAGGTTAGAAATCAGTTTGGTTCTGAGACTTGCACTTTCACCATGAAACGACATGGGAAAGCACTAGGCACATAGTAGGTTTATGAAACTGCTGTTGCTATCACCAATACATGTCCCCAAATCAAGTATCAATTATTTTAAGATGACCATATTTTACACAATACCTTCAAATGTTACAAAAATAACATATATATGAAAAGACTTGCCATCTATAAAGTGGCACATACATATATAGATTATTAATATCAGGGCTAATAATTGAAAGTGACCTTATCTTGGAATGATGGGTCACATGTAGGAAGTCAAGAGATCTTGCAATAAATCCATCCATCTATAAATAATGGACTATTTTCATAACACACATCAGTTATGGTTCACTCTAAATCTACAGTCTCAAAGGATACATTTTGTCTTAGGGGGACGTGTGTGGGGAGGTTTCCTGTGTAAATCTTGTTGAAAATAGTAAATGTTTCCCTGAGGACCGATCAAATATGATAAATCTCAAGTCGTTCCTCATAAAGCAAGAGAGTAAGCAGCAAATTGTTTAAAAGTTGTTTTAAGATCATGCTTTCTTACAGAGCTGGTACTTCCCACAGGAACGGTGGCACCACAATTGGATATAATTTGAGTTATTTTTATAGGTTGTGATAGATCTGTCTTTATCAAAAATTCCCATCCAAACCAGATTAATCTTTGGAAGAAAATGGAGACTGTAGATAGCTATTATAGGAATTCTATGAAATCAAGACATATTAGTCATAGAATATCTCAGTGTCTTTGGGAAAACAAAGTTTGCCTAAAGCAACATACCATGAATCAACCAAGTATTTACTGAACTCCTAATATATGTTTAACTTGTACAAGAATACAAGGGAGACTTTTGACTTTGCCTATAATATGAGGATAAAAAAATCAAACAATCACAGACTGTTAGAAAGCATTACCCAAGGAATCCATGGTCATACCATCTTGAATGCATGTTTACTCGTTACAGTACAATTAGATCCCTGAACCTGTTTACTCATTTTTGCATCTCTGGCGTTAGCATCAAGTTTCATATGCAATAGGGACCATGTTTCACAAATGTTTTGAAAAACTCTTGAATCAATAAATAGGTGTAAGTGTGTGTACATGTATGTATGCCTAATTCATGAACATTTGGGAAAATAAATGAGATGGCAATGAAAATGATACATGAGGATTTGGGAGTGTGATCAGAGAAAAATGACTTTTCTGTAGGAATGGGGAAAGGCATGATTCATTGCTCCCTTTGTGTCATCTATCGCCTAGTGAATATGATTAAGCCACAATTTAGCCTCAGATATAGTTGAGGCATTCTGGATACAGTTTTTTGAGTGTGATCTCTTGAGATAAAGACCTATGGACACTAAAGGAGACCAATACAAAAATGAAAAGACAACCCAGAGAATGGAAGCAAATCTTTGCAAATGATGGAATTGAAGGACCTAATCTCCAAAATATAAAAAGAGCTCATACAAATCAATTAAAAAAATAAACAACCCAATCAAAAAATGTACGGAAGACCTAAACAGACATTTTCCTAGAGAAGACATACGGATAGCTAGTAGGTACATGGAAAAGTGCTCAAATCACTAATTACTGGAGAAATTAAAATAAAAAATTCAATGAGGTTCACCTTACACTGGTCAGAATGGCCATCATTAACAAGTCAACAAATAGCAAATGCTGGAGAGCGTGTGGAGAAAAGGGGACCTTCCTACACTGCTGGTAGGAATGCACATTGGTACAACCACTATGGAAAACAGCATTGAGGTACCTCAGAAAACTAAATATAGAACTACCACATGACCCAGCAATCCCTCTCCTGGCATATATTCAGATAAAACTTTCATTGAAAAAGATACATGCACTCCTATATTCACTGCGGCACCATTAACAATAGCCAAGACATGGAAACAACCTAAATGCCTGTCAACAGATGAACAGATTAACAAGATGTGGTACATATATACACTGGAATACTACTCAGCCATAAAAAAGAACAAAATAATGCCATTTGCAGCAACGTGGATTCAACTAGATATTCTGCTACTAAGTGAAGTCAGTCAGAAAGAGAAAGCCAAATACCATATGATATCACTTCTATGTGTAATATAAAATATGACACAAATGATCCTCTCTACAGACATAAACAGACTCATGAACAAGGAGAACAGACTTGTGATTGCCAAAGGGAAGGGGAGAAGAAGTGGGATTGACAGTGAGTTTGGGGTTGGTAGATGCAAACTATGACATCTAGAATGGATGAGCGACAAGTTCCTACTGTATAGCACAGGAAACTATATTCTACCTCTTGTGGTAGAACATGATTGAAGATAGTATGAGAAAAAGAATGTGTGTGTGTGTGTGGTGTGTGGGAGAGAGAGAGAGAGAGAGAGGGAGGGAGGGAGGGAGAGAGAGAGAGAGAGAGAGAGAGAGAGAGAGAGAGAGAGAGAGAGAGAGAGAGAGACTGGGTCACTATGCCGTATAGCAGAAATCAACACAACACTGCAAATCAACTGTAACTTAAAAAAATAAAGGCTTATGGACTAAAAAGACAGGTTATCTTCTCTACATACTCAACCCATAAGGGTTAGAATGGGACAGACCAGTGTAAGAGATATTTCTAACCAAAACAGGGAAGAACTAGAGGAAGACTGCCATCAGTAGTCCATAACAATTCTGAAATCTTGCTGGATAAATGTTGTCAGGTCTTCCAGTATAAGGAGTACCAGGAATGTTCCTTGCTTAGGAACTGGTTCTGTTCATTGGTGGGGTTGGCATCCCAGTCCATTTTTTTTTTTTTTACTGGCCTCTTGGGAGTGCTTCGCTCATGGCTTTCAGGAGTGCTTGGCTTCATCCTCTGAATTCTGAACTCCAGTTTCTGAGTATACATATGGAAAATAGGTGCTCTAAACATCTGAGAAATACTTAGGAAAAGTACAGTTTGACCTTTGAACAACATGGTTTTAAACTGAGCAGGTCCACTCGCAACTGAATTTCTTTCACTAAATATGTATTACAGAACTACATGACCTATGGACGTAAATCCATGGACGTAGAACAGAGAATATGAAGGACCAAAGTATAAAGCTACATGTGAGTTTTCAACTGCACAGAGGCTTGGTGACCATGACCCCTGCATTGTTCAAGGTTCCATTGCATTTTTTGGTGCCTTTTGATCACCTTAACCCATCTCGCCTACTCCCAACTTCTGCTTCTGGAAACCACCATTCTGTTCTCTAAAAAAAAAAAAAAAAACAAAACTAAAGACATATAACACAAATAGTACTTGGTTATGTTTTTCAATGTGTTCTGGGTGTGACTGTCATTGAGGGCTGGCCAATACCCATGAGTACGTAGGAAAAACAGCATCATCTCCCGATGTATAAAGGTGGAGCACATCCCCTAACAGTTAGTCTATCAGTTTTAAGAGCTAAATTTTTCCTAAGACTGCTGATGTGGAGCTTAAATGTGAAGCCATGGTGATGGGAACATTTCCCTGTTACATGGCTGTTAGCATTGTGATAATTTGATTAGGAAATCAGTCTTAAAGTGCATACTTTGCTTTGCTTTATCTAGAAATTAATGTGTCCATCTTTATTTTCTGCAAAATACTAAATGACTATTTACACAGAGCTTCTCTGTTGTGCAGTCCCTTGTTTCCTTAGATGCCCACTTTTGGGAAAAGATGTATTTGAGTTTTCAGATATAACAATGAAGTGGTGGTGGAGCACAGAATCAAGGCCTCTTTCTGTTCATTGGTGTTGGTGCCTGTCTCCACCACTTAGTAGCTGTGTGGTCTTTGACAAGCTACCCAACCTCCCCAAACCTCTCTTTCCTTATGTGTAATAGAAGAGTCAGCAGGAACAAACTCAACAGATGAAGGCACAGAATGGATTTTTGGATAGTGTTTGGTATACTGTAAGGGCTAAGAAGTTATTGTAAAGTTACCAACTAACTCCATAAGTATCCTGATTTTCAGAGGCAGTATCCTGTGAAAATCTAGTATATGTTCCTATGTGTGAAATGGGATAGTTTACGTTACTTGAGATTAAAAAAGAGAAGTTTCTTATTCAATCTCATGTTTAAGAACTTAGAAAACAGCATGATTTCTGGGGCCAATATGGGAAAGTAAGATCCACTTCAGTCGGATGGAGGTCATCCTCCTTAAAGGAAATGGTCCCCAAATTGTCTACAATGGCACCACTGCACGTTTCTTCTCTTATTGAGACAGTGAAGTCTGTGGGCGGGATGATGTCACATTTACCTTTCTATCCTACACTGAACCTACTCAACACTTTGTGTCAGGTAGACACCCGAATCAGTCTAAGTTCTACTGCATTGTGGCCGCCTCTTAATAATCCTATATAATTTCTGAAGCAGTTGAAGTTCCATGTCTTACACCATCACATCACATCCTTTAAGGTGGCAGCTCTTAGTTTGGGAAGTACTTCTCTTCAGAACCAACTGTAATGTCTCAGGAGTGACCACAGTATTTTACACAGAAATAACTATCGCTGTTGCTTTAGAACAGAGGATAGTGAATGGAACACTCCTGACTGGGACAAGGGATGTACTTTCCTTAGGTGGAGGCAGAAAAACTTAAATAATAGCATCCTACTAAATTAGAGCACACTCTGTATGTTAGTCGCTAGAGCTGTCATAATAAAGTACCACAGAGGGAGTGAGGGAAGTGATGATGAGATAGAAAACAGAGAAAACAGACAACATACAGCTTCATCCTACGGTCACTCTGAAGCTACACCAGGTTCTGAAGCCGTGGAGGTGGGGCAACATGATGTGAGTCTCATCTTTAAAAATTATTATCTATTAAGAATCACTCATGTTAATGACTCTGCTTCTTTGAGTGAAATTTTTACCCATGTTTCATGTCATTTTATTAGCCTATTCCTGAGTCGAATTCAAATTGTGAAAATGATAAAATGACAAGAGTGACCAAGGACTACAGCAGCTACAGTCATAATGGAGAGGGAAATATTTCATGATCCTACGACAATCATGTTTGGATAAAAACATATCTAGCTGGATGAAATCAGAGGTCTAGTCAGTCAAAATAGCCATTACTCTTTTTCAAGACATTTTAAAAACACATCTTAGTCATAACTGGTCAGGAAGCACATCCCACTATGACAATAACATAGTCATCTGGGTCATGGACATCCCATGTCAACATTCATAACATCATTAGCAGGTTATGCAAGTTAGCATAACAGAGTCCACAGAACACGCAGGCCATTTGTTTAAATTCAAATTGATAAATCTTTACTGAATCACTTTGTGGTACAGCAGAAACTATCACAATATCTTCAATCAATAGCTTAATAAAACTTTAAAAAAAAAAAAGCCTAATTCGTCCTTTGAGAACAAGTTGTATACCAGTTAAGATGGCCAGAACAGAGGTGTGACTTATTTATATGCACTGACTCATTGGATAATATTTTAAATACAGTATTTTACTCTGTTTATGTATCCGTCTTCTGAGTTATATACCTGGAAAATACAGTTATCCAGGACAAGTAGTGGAAAAACTTCTCAACATATCCATTCCACTCAGAAACAGTATGTCTCACAGTGTGTTTGGAGGAAACTAACCCGTGGGGTTCTTCCCAAGGAAGAATAGGAAGAATCCCTATTCCTAGTCAAGTAAGTTCAGAAACCACTGTATAGTATATTCCCATACTTAGAGCTACATAATAAACATTAGCTATGAGTAGTTCTGCATCCTGAAAGTCTAACTTTTTAAGATGTGTGTAGTTCTGTCACTGCATCTATGGACCTACAAATGAAAGCCAAATCTCAGTGTTTCATTGAGCTTACATTTTCCAGGCCAGTTAGATGGATAAATATAATTATAGCAATTGCCTATGTAGAGATACAGATATAAAAATAATGACTGGTTGTTTAACATACCTATCTATTTAATCTATCTACCTATCATTGATCTATCTTAAACTTCCAAGCACATTTTTCTTGGTATCTTTCCAGACATTCATGAATTGTTGTGAGATTATTACTCTACAGGGTGAATATTCTGTAGAAAGATATCACTTCCAGTGTTTCCTGTATCATCTGAGATGTCAAATCCAACATCTTTATTTGCATCAAAAATGTCATCTCGTTGATTGTCAGTCCCGTAAATCAGCATTCAGATACCTGGATTATAGTCAGTGGATACCGAGTTTCCCTTTTCCTTACATGATATATCATGATTTTTTTTTTTTTTTGCAACCAAATATAATCACAGATGTAGAATAAAACTGTGGTCCCTGGCTTTTTTTTTCCCATCGCAACTGTTGCAAATATTCAACATCACAATTCATGCTATTAATTTCAGCTGATATTTTCAACTCTCTTAACCCTGCACTTACATCCGACAGCTGTAGAGGCTTTCAGCCATAATAAATCTCTGCCTGACTTCCCAAAGCAAACAGTGTTGAGGAGAGTGATCCCTCCAAAAACATTTTGTCAGCTCAAATCACCACCACAACATAAGTGATTCAGACAGTCTGAACTGACTCCAGGCTTCCCAACCTCCGGTCCTTATTTCCTATTTTTTTTACTTATGACCTGTTCTTAATATTCCAAAGACTCTGAAAATGCTGTGTTCATTCCTCAAGACTGGATGAATGCCCATTTAACACACTTTTCTTCTCTCTCTCTGAGAAGATCCTGCCTTCTAACCTGCTTATTAGTTTGGTTCATCTGAAAACCCAGTTTATCCAGGTCTGCTAACCTTGGGGGAAAAAAACAAAGAAAGAAAGCGGGGAAAAAAAAAAAAGATGAGTGGTTAAACTGTAATGCTGTAAAATGAACATTTTGGTAGTAAATTTCTATTCTTGGGAAGTGAGTGAAACAAAGTGAATTTCCTCAACAGGCTTAAAATTAACTCTGGAGTTTGCGATGTCCACACAGCTGTATCCCTCTCAATTGGGCAGAGCATAAATATTGGGTTGCGTGAATAAATGAACTTCCTTGGAATTTAGTGTCAGGAACAGAAGCTGGGTTAAGCCATGTGAGCCTGGTAGAGAAATGTATATATAATCTAAAACCATGCATTTTGGATAGCAGGTAATGCAACAGTCAAGAGCACAGAGGCTTTGGGTCAGATTCATCTTCAAATCACTTCAAATCACTATCAGCTAGACCATGAGCCATGGGCCCTGTTGCCTCATTTGTAAATTTGGGGTATTATTTCCTCCCTAATTACGTAAAACAGAATTTTCTTTTTATTATTGCTAACAGTGTCTGTATTTTAATTCAGACTAAGTTACTGACTTGGGATGAAGTGTTGCCCCAAAGCAACTGGAAAACATAATTTTCCAAATAATTCATCCACTGTGGTTTTTTTCCAGATTCATTAAGAAATAACTGAGGTATAACATTATTTTAGGTTAAGGTTTACTACATAATGAGCACATATTTATACACAAAGAGAGTGTGTTACCACAATAAGTTTAGTTTACATCCATCACCTTATATAGTTATTTTTTTCTTATGATAAGAACTTTTAAGATCTACTATTTTTGAACAATTCTGGCTAAAAAAATGAGCATCCCTTATCCTCCCAATTATAGGCTGTGTTATAAAAACACATTTTGGTAATATTCATAATTTTATTTAAATCAAATTGCATAAGCATACCTATTATTTTTATTATTCCAACACCAAAATTGTTTCATTTATTAAATGCTGGTACATTACAGATACAGTTTATTTAATTGTTAGACAAGCACAGCAAGGTACATATGATTATGCCTCTTTTATCAATAAAAATGTTAAATATTGGCCAACTTGAGAGCTATAAAAGAAAGAAAAGTGAGCTAGGTTTCATATCCAGATCCAATCAATGAATTTTTTTTAAATGACTATTATTGAACATTAATTTTGAAACAAAACTGAAAAAAATCACTTAAGGGTACAGGGAAGTACACAGAGTAATCAATGAGAATCTGGGCTCCTGAGCCTAAAACTCTTGGATTCTAATTGCCAATTCTGCTGCTTACTGACTTTGCTGGTGGACAGGTTATTTAATCCCTCTGGGCTTTAATTCTTTCAACTATACCTTAAAGATGATAAGAATATCTACTTCACAGGATTTTTATAGGTTTTAATGAGCTAATACACTGCACATAATAACAGCTGGTATGTGTTATTATATTAGCATTATTATTTTTAGCAAAGGAGGACACTGACTAGAAAATTTAACGTATTTGCCTAAGGTCACACCATTAGTTAATGATAGAGACTGAATTTTACTCAGAACTTCACTGGCACATTGCATTATTTGATAACAAATATATATATGCATACACAAATATTATATATACACACACACATATATATAATATGCACCATATATATATTGTTTACTAGAAGCATCACACTAGGATTTGAAAAAGTAATGATGAGTAAAACCAATTACTTTGTTAGATCTCACAGGCTCACTGTGGAAAAATATAATTACATAAGCCAACGATCCTGCATGTGTGTGCATGCACGTGTGTGGGTGCTAGTGCTTACAACTCACAGAGGCCAGTGTGCACCTAGAGGAGCAATTACCTCTCAGTGTCAGGGAAGCTTCATGGAAAAAAATGACCTTCAAGCGAAGAGTGAAAAAGTGAAAGACTAAAGAACTAAAGACTAAAGAACAGCAACCTACAGGCAAAGTGGCCAGGACCTTTCAACATTTGCACTGAATCAAACCCATCACTGGTTTTCCCATCTAGAAAAGCATTAGTGAGCAGGACCCTCTGAAAAATGGTGATCCTACAGATAACTCCATAAACACAATAATTTGAATAAAATGATTATAAAACATATGACTTTTTTCCTTTTCCTGTTTTTGTTTTGTTTTGAAGGATTAATGACTGTTTATAGAATTATAAGCAATGCCTTTTCAAACTCAGGCCTGTCTAAGTGCAAAGTGTGATTAATAACCCTGTGAGGTTAAATGTTTGATTACATGGGAGGAAAAGAAAGTTGCTACTGTTGGTACAAATGGACTTGGTATGTAACAGAAAGAACATTGGAAAAGAAGTAAAAACATACACAGTCCCTCTCGTGGCTCTGGTTGTTGAAAGTACACTCTATTTGAAAACCTTTTTTTGTTTGTTTAAGGAACAACTATTTCTGTTCTTCAAATAGTTGAGGGTGAGCATCAATGTATTCTGGTTTTAGACACCTCAACTTCATTGGATCTCTTAAAAAACAGAGGAAGGGAGGCAAGAGAGAGAGAAGGAGGGAGTTATTAATACTTGGCATGGGCTATTAGGAGAAAACTAATGCTGAAGATAACAGTTTTGCTGGTACAGCAATCAGGACTTTCATCTTTCAGAAACTACAGTAGTACACTTGTAACTTTGGGATTCTACGCTGTGGACGTGCAGCCCATCAGACAAGGCTATAATTCTGTTAAAGGTATCTCAGTTTTCACAGCGTATTGAGAGTAACAGTAGGATTTTCATCACATTCCAGTTTTGTAAATATACTAGGTAACTAGATAATTGAATCTGGTTTCCTTCAATGTATCCCCTCTATGTCAGTGTATACTAGTTCAATGCTTCCTTTCTTCTCCAAATTTCATGTCATTTATAGAATGCAATGTTGTTCTATGATGATTAAAAACAGTTATTAAGTTTATGCTCAGTAAATAAAATCATAATGGGACCGCCCAAGAAGATTAAATAGGGAATAAGGGATAAAATCTTTGCCCCAAGCAATACTTGGTTCGTAGCATGCTGCTGACGTTTAAAACTCCATCCCATTCTCCAAAATCCCTATTACATTTACTTTATTCATTTTATAAAAATAAGTCTAATAGACATTAAATTATATATAAAGGAAAAGGGTCAAATATTAGTAATTTTATAACAAGGTAACTATTCCTCACTTTTGTTTCCACAAAACTTTAATAATAATTTGCCTCCAACATAAAGTATATGCTATGAAATGTTTTAGCTTGTTCATATTTTATTCCAACAATAGTAATAATAACAAAAGAGCTAATACTTACATAGCCCTCATCACATACCAGACACTCTTCTAAGCATTTTGCATGTAACAACGCAACAACCCTTACACAATCTGATGAAGTAGGTCCTATTTTTATTCCCATTTAACATTTAAGGAAACTGAGCCACAAAGATTAGATAAATTGCCAACTAATGTAATCCATAATGAGACTGGAGGCTGCTAACAGGTCACCTAATAAGCCAATAAACTTTGTACGAGAGTTAGCCTGGGGTTGAATCCATTACAGGGCTCATTGTTGGGGCGCTACAGTAAAAACAGTATAATGTACTATTTGATTACGGCTCATAAAAATGAGCTCACCTCCTTCAGTTGTTTGTTCATGTTGCCTCCTAATGGAAGCCTTTCCTGAGGCCTTCTTTACAATAATAACCACCCCTTTCCCAGCGTGCCTCTTCTTTCTCTCTATTTCTGTCCATGGCCTTTACCATGTAGTTACTATGTATGCTATTTATTTTGTTTTAAATTCCATGTCTCTTCCCTAGAATACAAACCTCATGAGGGCAATATCCCTTAGCTGACACCTTTGCATGGTGCGTGGAACAAACTAGATGCTCCATAGATGTTAGTTAGTGGAATGAATGAATGGATGGGTATGCTGGCAATCTTGCCTAATCATATAAATAAAACAGAGACTACTGACATGCTGTATTGTTTATATGTGAGTAGCTACCTGCCTTGATCTGGTCTTATTTTCTTTATTTAATATTACAAGGTTTTTGTTTGTTTTGTTTTTTCGCTTGGTGATTATTCTTTATACGTAAGTAGGGAGCCTGGAATGTAATTTAGTTTATTTCAGTCATTGGAAGAGGACGGACTTTGTAAATGTTTTTCTTTGGGCCTCTGAAGACTTTCTCTGTCAATCTTTTGCCAGGGTCATGCTCCCCTGGTCAACTTGAACCCACCATCCCTGCTAATAACACAGAAAAATAGGGAAAAAACAGACTGTTGATTTGTGCCTAAGAGCCCTTTGTCTTGTATGTACGTGTGTTTAGACATATATATAAAGCTGGTTACATGTCTTTACATCTATATCTTTATTTATATCCATAGCCCTCTTTTATCTAACCAGCTTTGTACAACCAAACCATAGCACAATAATTCTATTCCAGTGTCAGAGGGTTTTGTGATGCAGCAAGACTGAAGGTCTAATCAGAAAGTTGCTGTTGGCCACTTAAGCAAACCATGGACCATAACATGCCTGAAGAAACCCAGCCTTGACAAGTAAATGCATCATTTTGCTCAGGGCAAAGAGAGAAAAAGTGATAGTGAGCAGAAGGGAGAGCTAGAAAGAATGTATTCTTAGACACATTCAATGAAAAGTAATTCTGACAGCTGTGTAGCTGATCAAAATGATGTAATAATTCAGGCATGCATGCCCAATAAATATTTAACATTTTTGTTCAAATATTTTGTTGAAAATACCACCTAAAATGTTACCTGTTCTCCTATTCCCCTCTTCATCAAAGAATTTTTTTTCTTTTCTTCCCCCCTATTTTTCTGTGAGGCTGTGTTCATAGTCCAAAGCAAATTTTCCCTGGAGTATTCCTGCCTTTTATTGGACTTCAGGAAGCACCCCTGAGGAGCTTGGGGTTCAGGCATCAAAAACACACCACAACATCCCAGGAGGTCCCTGGGCAAACAGAGCAAAGAACTGCAGAGACAACTCAGGCCTCAAACAAAGACAATTTAAAAATGCAACTTGAGTTCTTAATTAAAGTCCATTTGCCAGTCTCTTATGACAGACAGACAGAACTTCCACAAAGAGAAAAAGAGGAGGGAGTGAGACAGATAAAGAGGGCAGGAGCTCACGCCTTAGTGAAAAGCGCTCTGTGAATTTGTCACCTACACTTACAGCCAATCTTTTTCTTTTTTCTTTTTAGGGCCCCACCCGTGGCATATGGAGGTTCCCATGCTAGGGGTCGAATCTGAGCTACAGCCGCTGGCCTACACCAGAGCCACAGCAGTGTGGTATCTGAGCCACGTCTGCAACCTACACCACAGCTCATGGCAATGCTGGATCCTTAACCCAATGACCAAGGCCAGAGTTCAAACCCACCTCATGTATCCTCATGTATCCGAGTCGGGTTCGTTAACTGCTGAGTTATGATGGGAACTCCCCCCCCTTTTTTTTTTCTTTTTTTTTAAATTTTCAATGATTTCAGTGTGTCACCCAGCATCCTAGGGATGATAAACTTCAGTCATCTTCAACTTCTATATCTCCATCCTAATAAGTCAAATTCTCTGAGACTTATTAGGCTACGCTTTGACTGTGATATTAACCCAGAATTTACGATCTCCTATTTTTTGTCCCTGACCACATTCTCTTTATTCCAAAAAAAGGTGAATAGTCTGCTAAACAATTGTCCCTCTTCTCTAACCCAAATCTTAACACTCAGTGCCTAGCTCTTCTGATCCCTAGATCTAGCTTCCCCTTCTCTGCTGGCCTCAGTGAATCTCTTTTGTGAACTGCTCTCAAGGTTTTTCATGTATGTGATTCCTCTTCTGAGAAGACCGAGCTTCCTAGGAGGCAAGGACGACCCATGTCCCTTATGTGTCCCCAAATGGCTCCTACGGCTTGGGGGCATGGAGTGAGTTCCTCATAGTAGATGTTTTTTGAAGTGTCCCCACTATATGTCTATATATATACAAAACAATAGCTATGTTCTCTCTTAGACTTTATGTTTTCATATTTTAAACCATATTTTGCTAACTGAAATCATTTGTATTGTATCTCCTTATCTATATCTAGTTCACATTTTTTCATCTCTCAATTTTGGAAGACCCCTCGCAAATACTGTTCTAACTCACACCAAATCAATTCTGTATTACTGGAGGAAGCATCTCATTCTCTCTAAATATGTTACCTTTCTGTTTCTAGTTCAGCCCTATGGAGTTTACTTTTTTAAAAATAGTGTAAATCTTCTCACGATTGTCTCATCTTCACTCCTAGATAATTTTTCTTAAATGTGTATTTTGGTCATTTATCCTCCTCATTGAATATGACTCCCTCTTCTTTCCTTCATCTTTCTCCTCTTTTCCTTCTCTATTAACACTTAATTAAATACCCAATTCAGGCATTTAGTTGTATAGTAGAAACAGCTGATAAATGTTCAGTGGGATGGAACTCAAGTAAAAATTTTTTTTCAATATTAATTCTGAGACTATTTTACTAGCAGACTTTTTTCAATGATCAGTTGCCAAACTAAGACTTTTTCCCCTACATATTTCTTCAATATTTTATTCTTACATTTATATTAATACTTTCTTATTTAATTTTTACTAGTTAATCTTTGTTACAAACAGACAGCCCCATAGTCCTGTTTGTTTGTTTATTTATTTAGGATTCGTAACCCATTGAGTGTGGCCCAGACTGGAACCCGCATCCTCACGGACACTATGTCCGGTTCTTATCCTGCTGAGCCACAATGGAAACTCCAGATAGTACCATTTAAATGCAAGAGGCTTATTTTCTCATTTGATCTTTGAAACAACCCTAAAAGGTAAGCCTTGTTATCATCCCCAATTCAAAGAGGAGGAAATAATGTGGCTCCTGGCATTCAATCTGCTGCCTGAGCTCACACAGATATTACAAATTATTGCAGGGCTTGAACCCACGTAGCCTCATGCCCCCAGTCTGAGTTAACCACTAGGCTGCAGTGCTTCCCACTCTCTTCTCGCCTCCTCTTTCTCTTCTTTACCTTCCCCTCCCTCTCCTCCTCCACCTTCTAGCTTTTCAAGACCCACAATGGAAGATTCCTATGACTGTGGCACTTCTGCTTTCTATGTGAGCTGGGAAAATACTCCCTTCGAAAGAATAAATTTTCATTACAATTATTAAACTGAGTCAATTATACTTTTCATATTTGTTCTATCTCTACTATTTTAGATGCACTTTATGGTAATAATCTCAATTATATGTTCCTTGTGTCTAGGGCCTCATTCCATTCAAGTTCATGCTCAATTAGCATTTATTAAATGTTTCATATTCCAAATTCTATGTGAGGCAGTCCATAACCAAGATTTTATTTAAATCCTGGAAGAACTCAAAGTCAAGGGCTCATTCTCATTGTCCACAGTGGCCTCACTTTAAAACAGCCAAAATAAATAATCAGCTCTTTTTAAATTGCCTGGCAGCATCTCCTCTCCGGGTATTTGGAAGTTCTAATACCCAATGTGATATCTTTTAAAGGGTTTGGTAGATAGGTCCTCTAGGGTTCACATTTACATGGCAAAATAAGAAAACAGTTTACATTTTGTGAAAAGAATTTTAAAATTTGCCTATAAAAGGACCACACGGCAATTAATACTCATTGAATTTTAACTTATTTTTTAGCAACTTTTCTCAGCACAGAAAAACCTGATTCTTGTCCCTCTCAAAGTAAATCCACCAAAAAGAAGAAATGACGTGGAAGGTGTGATCATTCTGGAATAGAGGTTAAATGTCCTCTGAGACAGAGATGGCTCCTCTGGAAAAAACTGCCTCAACCGAGTCTATACAGGAAGGTATTACTTCTCTGTGCTAAACGCAGGTGCACATTTACAATGATTCAGAAGTGCATCACCCACACTCACTTCAAAGCAAAGCGCTTCTGTGAATCCCTGGCAAAAATAAGGGTGTGGCTGTAGTATTATAAAACAGCAGCGGGCGGGAAGAGGATTAGTGAAAAAGGGAAAGGCAGCCAGAACGCAAGTATATGCAGGAGATCTTATCTTCGCTGATGAAACTTTCCAGTCTTTGGGCACCCAGAAGATACAATGCAGAGGTTTATAGAGAAATATAGGATGAGGCAAGGCAAAACAAAACAGGAGGCCACAAACAAGACGAATTCATCAAAAGATGAGATGCTGCAATGCTTCAGTATAAGAAATAGCTCATGGGCTATAAAAACCCTGAAAGCGAAAGTGGTTCCCTTTTAAGTTCTATAAACTCTGTGAGGTGATGACAGCTTCCTGCAGATTGGCCTTTGGCTGATCAGATTTCAGCAGCTCATTCAGCTCTGAGGCCACGTTCTCATCCTTTGTAACAGTGGAGGGTTCGCTTGGACAAGAGCTCACAGGGCAGGCTTTACTGTACTGAACTTTCCCTCCCTTTCCCCTCCCCATTGACTCTTCAGGCAACCGGAGGCCAGCATCTCTAATGTGGGCCTAATTCCGAATTTATTAAGATTTTCACAATTGCAAGCCAGTATTTCTGTTATAAATGCAATGGTGCACCAAGACTTAATGTCCACAATACTAAAGCTTAAAATCACCTGGAGTAGCAAGTAGATGATAAGTTGCAACCTTAAGATACCACTGACTTTGTGTTTTTTCCTATTATAACTTAATTTATTCGGAGAAATAGCAAACTTACATGGCTAAAAAAATCAACACTCCATCATCTTTCTCTAGTATAGCGTATGATGTGTTACATGATATCTTACATGATAATTAAGGAAAACCTACTTGGAGAAGAAAATACTATAGGAGATTCAAATTTATTTCATGCGATCCATGATTTTTCCCTAAGGGGAATGAAAAAACTGTGTGCGATTGTGTGTTTGTGTGTGTGTGTGAGAAAAAGAGAGAGAGAGAGGGAGGAATGCCTCAGAACACATATTCTGCATATCTGAGAAACATCTTTCAAGATTCCATAGGATGTTTCCTGGCTTCTAAAACTTTCCAGAGTTACTGCCAGAGTCAACACATTATTTAAATGCAAAACCCACCATCACCATCTCTGAATAAAAGACGCAAAGGGTCACACTCCTTTGGTATTTTCAGTGAAATCTTCTTGGGAAACTGGCACTCCCAGACAGGAGCCTCAGCATCACTGAGCCAATCCTCTGAGAGTCTCAGTCTCTGCTGCTGAAACTCCATCTTCCACTGCTGCCTTGGGGTCACTGCCAAACAGCAGGGCACCAGACAGGTTACCTTGTGAGGAGCCCTACCTCAGTACGAGAGGATGGAATTTCAGGATCGGCTCAAAGCCTTTTTAACTTGGAGACTTTACAGTAAGTCAGGACCTTGCAGTAATATGATCATTTGTTGTTTTAGAACGTTAATCGCTCCACTGAGTTATCTAGTTATTTAAAAAATAAAATAGGAACCACATTAAGATAAAGTCACTCTTCTTTCCTCTGCAATGTCAAGAATTTAAAATGATTTAATTACCAACTACATTGCTAATTCCCATCTGACAGTTCAGGATTTCATGGTCAGATTTGAAGTCAAAAGGAACATTTTTCTGACTTTAATTCAGAGTTGGGATCCTGGCTCCTGTTTGTGAACTTGTGCAAATCCATTCAAAGTTGTCTGAGGTACCCGAGTCTCACCGTTATTGTTTTTACATATAGGGAGGAGGAGGCCGCCAGTGTTTTTAAATCCAACTTCCAATGTCATCATTGCAGCCCGTGAGAATGGGGAAAGTTGGGCAGTTGTCCCTACTTGCTGGTTTTCTCCCACTGCCTGGCCCTGCCTGTTCCTCTGGGCTAGCTTGACATGAAGAGCAAATAACAACAGTGCTAATCCCCAGGATTTGGAAAGGAGGTGGGATTTGGAGTTCTCTTTCTCTTCAGATCTTTGCAAAGAGAGTGGCTGAGACAATGTGGCAACAGTCAGCAGGACAAGCTATTCTCGCGCGGGCGGGGAGTCATCCTCGACCAGTATGGGCTCTTTGTTCTGTTTTGTTCTTTCCAAAGTGAGAACTGGTACTCTTTCTGTGGCCAGTGTGAGCAGAAAGAGCTAAGAAAGGAATGGCAAACCAGTAAAAAGAAAGTCACTTATTATCAACCACTTAAGTTTCGCCTACATGCACCTTTTTTTCTCCTGTCACTCAAGAGAGAATCGTCACTCTACTTCTGGAGTTGAAGCTTGTGGATCAACTATTCCTGATTGTGGCTGAGACCAAGTCTCCTGGTTTAGGAAGAATGTGTGGTGACGACAGGGCTGTGCATCCTGGTGTTCTCAAGTCAAAACATGAATTTTTATTCTGAAGAAATGAGAAATTTCTCCAATTAGAAATACATTAAGGGTCCCTTGAGTACAAATCTGGAAATTTTGAGGATTATAATACAATTGGGGGATGCACCCTTAACCACCAATAGTTCAAAAGTTTTTAAAAAATCAGATTCACTTCATAAATCACATGACTAAATAAATGATTTTAAAAGTTCTTAAATACATTAGGGAATCAACTAGAGCATATACGTTAAATGTGGTTTTTAAAATATTTCCTTTAAACTAACAATATAGACTGGTTTAATCGCATTTCCATTTTTTCCATGAAATCTAGAGCAATAAACTCTTCCGAGAAGTGTCAGAGTGTATAAATTCACGTACTAGCCATCAAACCTTTTACGACATCTCAAAACCTGTTCAACAGTTGTGATAATTGCTTACTTTCTGATTTTCCTGTCATGCCAGAAGGCATTTCCTGCTCGACAGCTGCCTTACTATTAAAATAGTAAGTAAAATAGAAATTACGACTGCACTGATGAACTATCAATGCCACACACATCTGCCTCACTCTAAGTGGTGCACTTAATGATGTTTGACGTCTTTATGGTTACTAAGTTGAAAACCTCCAAAACTTCTGGTCTCCCCAGCTAGGAAGAAGCGTTCATCCTTTGGAACTAGAAAGCCAAAGACAGTCCAAAAAAGCAACAGAACAATGTCATAAATCTCTTTTTAAATTTTTTCATTGCCTTTTTCATTCATATACTTTCAAATATTGAATTATGATTTCCTTCTCAAGAAATCAGCCAAATCTCAAGGGAGATAAAAAAAATACAATGTTTAGATGTTCATTTAGATTCATGAAAGAAATAGGGGCACAGCTTGGAAGATAATCAAAATTTCTGAAACTTCTCAACATGTTCAAAGAAAATGAATTGAGGGCCCTTTGATTCCCTACGGCAGGTACCAAATTATTTTATCTTATGCTTTCTTTGGTTGATCACTAATATCTTCAGGAGCATGGTAAATTCTGAGAGTTTGTAGCCAGATCACTACCTGTTTAAAGGAGACAGAACCTGTAATTTGATAATACTTTTCTTCATTGTGTGAACTGAAAATCTCTTTCATGATCTCAGAGAGAAACCAACTGGGAGATGTCAAATTCAAAATGCTGAGATTCAAAAATGTTGAAAACTAATAATGCCAATACCATTTTATTTTTGAAAAAAAGTTAATATTAAAGTGAAAAGAAGCTTCTCTTTTTGTCTAAAAAACATTCAGTTCTTTTTAGGGCTTAGGAACTAAATGACATGCTTCCTACAACTGAAATACACCATCTTTTTAGGCAGTTTTTTTTGTTGTTTTTTTCCCTAGCCAGGGATTTTCTAAGTTACAAAAGTAAGTCATATTCTTAAGGTTAAATGTCCTATAAAATGGTAAATTTCTGTAGTAAATAGAAATTAAAATTCAAAATAAAAATTCCACCTTTTTAATCTACAGAAAATAGGAAGCATGTAAAATAGAGGGAAAGATCTTGATAACCATAGTTCCTTCTCTTTTATGTTTTCCTCCTAAAATAGCACTCTGTAAGCAGTCCCGTCAATTAATTCATCTGAATGTATTTTTCCTTTTGTTTCCATAAATATGAAATCCTAAAACCTTGTCAACACAAGTCTTAAAACACAGAACTTTTAAATCTGCTTTGAAATTAGATTTCAGAAGAAAAGCATACTGGGCAAAAACAAATACATCCATTCATGCTAGGAAGTGCTAAGTTCAGCCCATGTCTGGTGCTAAAATGCATCAACCTCATTCCCTATATCCTTAGTATCATACCAATTGCATGTATTCATCCTCCTAATTAGCTACTCGCCAATTTCCAGGTGAGATCAGAACCACCTGGAGTTTCATTCTCTCGTAACTCTTAGGTCCCATCCAAACCTACTAAATCGGTATTTTGGGGGATGGGTTCTGGAATCTGTGTGTTTTACAGGCTCTTAGAAGACTAGAATTATTGGTCTAATTCATTTCAGTCCACCTCTATCAGTTGGTTGATGTCATACTAGACTAACTGGTTATGGCTGTTGAAACTAGTATTTATTTCATCAATTCATGTCAAGTCCCATTTTTCTTAACCTTCGCCTGCTCTATTCTCACAGCAGCCCCTTGTCTTTTCCTGAAGCTTGACTTTTCTCAAATGCTTCACGATACTTCAAAACCTCTACAATAGAGATTTCACCTTTTCCTATTTTACTTGACTTTGTATATAGGGCATGACCTTCTGATCAAAGGAAGCTGTTTGATGGAAGGGATTTATCAGTTGTGTCCGTGTTCGTATCCGACGTGTCTAGAAAAGGACCTAGCACACAGAAGCTGTTCCGTAAGTGCCTGTGAATGAAAGGACAGACTAAGGAGAAATCTTTCTCTCTGCTGTTCTATAAATATAACACATCTCCCCATTGGAAATACAACACCAAAGTATACTAGATCCTTCTTCTAATGTAGCTAAGACATATTTTTTTCTAGGCACGATGGCTATAAAGATGAATAGGGCAAACCCCCTGTGCTTGAGAGGTTCAGAATCAAAAGTGGAGAGCTCATTACCCCTGTCAGCTTCCTTTCATCTTAATTCCGCACTTGACTCATATTTTTCTATTTTCTCCTTGAGCAGTATCCACGATGACTTTTCTCAAAGCCTGAGCTCAGTCCTTCTACTCAGGGATATTTATCTGTCTTTTGACACTAGTTGCCCATAAACAAAATACAGCTCATACAATTAAATCACATGTGTAACTGCCTAACAAAATTTCAAAATAGGGCAATCCCCCCTCTAGAGACATGACTTACTAATTCAACTGATTTTAACAAATATGTTTGTCATATATATAACAAATGTGTATTTGTTTCATATATAATACATAACAAATATTTATTATGCATACACAATATTTTAGTATTTAACATTAATACTTGAAAATTAGTATTTTAACATTCTGTTGGAAGACAGAATAATGAGGCAGAGAACATGTCTAACAAAATCCAGAAAGACCTTAGAACTTCTTGTGGAAAAGAAGCATAAAGATAAGAGTGTAACCCTGGTGCCTGTCTCACAGCGAGTAACTAATGAATATCTGCCTGGAAAAGAAGCTGGATCATGGTTTTAGAAGACATTTGGAATTATCATGGAGGAATCCCTTAAAATATCTCAGGACCTCTTCAAGAGTTTAGCTCTTTATCTTTCTAAGATGAGAATTTTAATGCTTTTAAAGTATTATCACATTCAAATATCTATTATATCCCCATCTACAACGCCAGTTTAAATTCTTCCTCTCTCTCTTCTCAGTATCTTTCTCTTGGAGCTTTATTGTGTTTTTCTTTTTACAATTAGCAGCTTCTTTTGAAGGGCTGATCAATTTGAGTATCTCAAAATCATCAAAGGAGGGATGGTAAATACTGAATAAAGATGGAACTCATTCCGTTTTCTTCCTCCTCTTTTTTTAACCACCGGTGACATAGTTTTGCATCAAATCAAACCTGACTACCATAAACCACATTCTGGAGTAGCTTCGTATTTTATTTTACATGTTTGCAGCAATGAGAGCATAGACCTCTTGACTCTTCAGCATTCTTTCCACCACTGCAAACTGTGGGGCTGTGGATAATCTCTGAGTCACTAAAGACATATTGGATGTGTGGGTGGATTCTTTTCTTTCCTTTCCTTTTCTTTCCCAGAGACTGGTAAAATCGCACTGGCTCCAGAGTTTCACCCTCATGCCCTAGCAACACAGGTCATCAGTAGCATGGAGTCAGTTTGGGATATCTCCCAATCAGAAACAAATAACAGCGACTCCTTTGGGAATCCACTGAGACCATTACAGACCTTCCAATGAACAGTTAAGCTTTGTAGTGCGCCTCCTTGAGAAACAGCTGTTTGTCTAACCTTTGAACTGACCGATACATTAATCTGAAGCATAATTTAGTTCTGTCTGAGCTTCTGGGTATGGCTTGAATAGCTGGCTTGCTTACATTCTACCAGTCTCCCAAATAATACTTTTTGTGCTTGTTTAAAAAAAAATAGTCATTTTCTCCTTCCCAATTTAATTATGTAAGATCCTTTGATAAGGGGATGCCAGATCTGGTGTACAGTTCCTACCCTCCTAAGCTGCTCACTCTCCCTCTATCTACCCCGATCCTGCTGTTAGTGACTGATATTCATCAGAATCCGTAAAGCAGCTACTGCTGTTTCTGGAGCCTCTTTTCACACCAAAGAGGAAGTTGTGCTCAGGGTTCGGCCCTGGTGAGGAGAGGCCAAGAGGAGTGACACATATGTACAAGCCCCTGGGTTGTGAAGCAGCCTGCTTGTCAAATCATATTGTAGCATTTTACAGAAAACCCCTGGTTTGAGGCAGCCTCCTGAGGAGTCTCCTTTTGCAAAGCTGGAGATGGTTTGCAGCACACAAAACCATTCAATTTTGTGCTTGCTTTATTAGAACTAGATCCCTATCGATGCAATAGAGAGAATGAGAGAGAAACCTAGCGACTAGGAAGATGCTTCGACACCCCAGTCCCATTCTTCTATGATGTGTGGAAAAGGAAATTATAAAAAGTCAGGGGAGAAAAAGAGCTTGTTACCTGAAATAGTTGAAAGATGAAGAGAAAACAGTAAAAGCATGTTTCAAGGTCCTCAGAAACCTCACAAATGTAATAGTCACAAAGATTCATGAGTTTGCTCTTAAAGGAAACAAGAAAACACCAGTCTGCACAACTGGGAAGCAACCTTGAGCTGACCCTGAGGAACCAAAGGGTCCACAAGCCTCGAGCATCCGGCCAGGTTTGAATCTCATCTCCTCCACTTACTAACTGTGGAGCCACGAGAACTTTCCTCAACCTCTCCATGCCTGAGTTGTGCTGCCAGTGAAATGAGAACAATCCTGATTCACATATCTTAGAGTACTGCAGTGGATACAGAAGAGTAACGTAAGTAAAGAAAGAGACTGGTACAGAGTCAATCTCAACAAATTACTAGCTGATTACAGACCTTTTATTCACTAACCACATGGCAAGACATACCATATTTCTGGAACTCAATTGCTTCACACATAACATTACGTAGTATTTAAAATAACTTCTAGTAACAAAATGTCATGATTCTTATGAACTTTTTAAGTGTTCACTGCCGAGACCAGCTCAACAGGATGGGGCTGAAGAACGGGTGCTATGGAACTTAAGGAAAAAAGTTAACATAAAACAAGACACAGAGACATTTATCTTAAGCAAAGGTGGGAACCGGGGGACTCAAGGTCTCAGGGACCAAGAGCCCAGCCTCAAGAAACCACACTGCTTTTATTGTGCTCTTGAGGATGACCTCAAGTGAAAAAGGGGTTGTAGGTGCAGGATATAGGTTATTTTTATTATTTTAAAAGTCACTTAGCTGGTGAATGGTTAAACTTTTTACTCTAAACTATAGGCATTTAAGAATCATTAACATTTGAGTTAGCTATCTATGCATAGCATTTCAGAGAATCCTCACTGTGCTTCTGCAAAGGGCATGCCTATTTGTGGCAACCCCGTGTGTCTAGGTTTGCTCCTTGGTTCTCTTTGCTAATGAATATTCTGTTAACGACTACTCATAAACCACTTGGTCATGAGGTTCCTCTTTCTCTTTTCTTTAGAGGACATATCATGCTTGTGCAAATGGTGTGCCAATCTGCACAGGTCCAGTGGGCCTACACCATTGTATTATGTCCTCATTCAGCTGACCCCGTGAATAACCCATGCCCTTAGGTCTTTGTTCTTAAGCTTAAGTCATTTACCATCACCGTGACTGTTTCTCAAGCAGGAAGACGGGACAAAGTAAGGAAGGAAAAGATGGAGTTTTCAGCAAAGAGGCTAAGAAAATATTATACAAACATGTCTCGCAACAGTTCGCATATCTACTGGTGATGACAGTACTTGCCCACATTTGTATTGTATTTATTGGTTTATAGCAATTTTCTCATTCTTCCTTTTGATTCTTACAACAGTCCTCTGAAATAGACATTATTATATTCCCATTTTGCAAATGAGGAAGTTAAGGTTCAGAAAGTGTAAATGAGTCACTCAGGTTTTAAGAAACTATTACCAGAAAGGTTGTGTGCCTAGGTTTTTGTTTTGTTTTGTTTTTACTATAAACCCAACAACTATATACATAAGGGTGACTATATTACTGCAATGTGGAAAACAGATAAACACCAAAGTTATATGCAAGGGAAATTTAATGTCTATGCTTGTGCAGAGTATCAAAATAACAGATAAGCTTGGACCGTGATTTCACCTGGCATATAGTTTCTGGGCCTCGGTATTCTCATCTTTGGAAAAAAGGAAGTGGTTCTAGATATTTCCAACGTCCTTTCTTTCTACTTAGGTAGTCTGAGTTTTTCTTTCCTCTCAGAGCACATAGCCTTCTCCACATTTGCAATGTTATCCTTGTGCTTTTTCCTCTAAGGAGGAATGTCCACTCCAGCAGACTCGGTGCATTAACAGGCCGTATTGCTCACTTCTGGGGACCTGGATGAAAGACTATGGGATCCCCAAAGAATCAACAGGGACTTCCTAGAGAAGGTTCACTCACTGTTTAGTCAAATAGACTCCCATCTCCTGGAACCCTCATTTGTTTCATCCATTCTTTCTGGAGTGGAAAGGGGAGTTTCAACGCTGAGGCGTTATTAACTGTCCTTTCCTAGAATATCAAGCTGTAATTGCTTTTGGCAGGAAGCTTAGAGTAGAATCTCCTTATAGGAACTCTGATTATGGAGAACATTGGAAGTAGTGGAAGTTTATCTTTGCAAATATAAAAGGGGGTGATCCTCCATGCTTTCACTGTCCAGTCAGAGAGCTAGTGTTTCCCTTGAGATGACCACTTTCAAGCCATCTAAACCCAAGCTATCAGCAACAAGCGAAGCCTTGAAATCAGTGACTTGCAGTTTTTGCAAACCCCAACAACAGTACTATTTACTTCTTGACTTTGGAGCGGGAGCAAAACAGTTACAAAAACCAAAAAACCTCCAACCTTAACAGAATTCATGCAGAAATTAGTGAAGGACAATTTTAAAGTCAAATACTCAACTTTATACATCAGTAGGACCATTAAGAGTTGACAGATTTAAAGATTCTTTGGATCCTTCTTTAAACTCTAAACCCATTGCCTACACCACAGTTGTTTCACTTCTCTTTAATACTCCCTACAAAATGTGCCAGCCATCAACAATATCCTCATAGCCATGAGTTCCTTTGGGGACTGACGTCAGAAAGATGACAGGATAGGAAGTTCCAGACCTTCCTTCCTCTCACGGAGAATGCAATTTTAATAATGCCTGAATCTTTTCTTCTCATGAGAAATCCAGAAACCAGTTAAAAGGCTTTTGCATGCCAGTTGAGTTCAAAACCAGCTACATCAAAGAGGTAGGAATTCCATGGTACTGTCCCTCCATATCCCCTGCCCAGGAAACAGTGCTATGCCATTGGAAGAAACCTCCCAGTGCTTTGCTTATCCCTGAGGGGTCAAAGAGCAGACTGGGCTGTACATCCAATATTCTGATTTTCTGGAGTCTGCCTGAGGAACTGGCTTCTGTCCTCACAGTCTCAGAGCACTGACTGTAGGTACCTTGGGGAACAGTAGTGCATATAATTTATAAGTTTAACTATATTTTTAATTCTGGTATAGAAGTTAAAAAACAAAAGTTTGAAAAAAATCCGTAACTACAAAACTATGATAATAGATACATATTACCCATAGATACCCATATACACATTACCCATAGATATATCATAAAACTATGGTAATAGATACATATTACCCATAGACCTATGGGTACATAGATATATCATAAAAATATGTATCTATTATCATAGTTTTATGATTATGTTAAGTTGTAACATCAATAACATAAACAGTAGAGGGGGGAGGGAAGTGAAAGCATAGGTTTTTTGTGTGTGATTGAACTTTCCTTGTTACCAGCTAAGAAAACATTATTATAACTATCAGATGTTATATGTAAGCCCCATGGTAACCACAAATAACTACAGAACATACACAAAAGAAAATGAGAAAGAAATCAAAGTTGTCACTATAAAAAAAAAATCAGTGAAATGTAAACACCTTAAGAGAGGAAAAGAGGGACCAAGGGCTGCAAGATTGAGAGAAAATTAACAAAAAGGTAACAGTGAGTCCTTCCCTATCAACTTACTTTAAACATATCTGCATTAAAATCCCCAGTCAAGAGACAAAGAGTGACTGAAAGGATTAAAACAACATTAACAAAATAAAAGCCGGATGGGGGGGGGGGGGCACACCAAATGCTGTCCACAAGAAATTCACTTTAGAATTAAGGATAAACATAGGTTGAAAATGAAAGCAAGGAAAATGATATTCCATGCAAATGATAACCAAAAGAGATCAGAAGTGGCGATGCTTATATCAGATAGTACAGCTTGAGTCAAAAACTGCCACAAGAGTCAAAGGAGGAAATTAAAAGAGAAAAGCATCAGTTCACCAGGAAGATATAAAATTATATATGCACCCAACATTGGCACCTAAGTGTACAAAGCAAACTGTTTGACAAAACTGAAGAGAGAAATATTTAGACAGTAACACAATGACAGAAGATGGATTTCAATTTCCCACTTTCTAGAATGTTAGAACATCCAGGCAGGATCCTTAAGGAAACAGAAGACCTCAACAGCACTACAGACCAAATGTACTTCACAGAATATTCCATCCAGCACCATATACATTTTTCATGAGTTCACACGAAACATTTTCCAAGATACCTCACTTATATTAGGTCACAATATAAGCCCAAAAAATTTGAGAAGATTGAAATCATACCAAATACATGCCCAACCAAACAGGAATGAAACTAGAAATCAACAGCCGAAGGAAAACTGGAAGATTCACATATATGTGGAAATTAAACAACCCAGTCTTGAACAACCAAAATCAAAAAAATTAAAATAGAAAATAGAAAATATCTTGAGACAAACAAAAATGAAAATAACATATCAAAACTTACAGGATGCAGCAAAAGCAGTTCATAGCAATAAACACTTAGGCTGCAAAAGAAGAATAATTTCAAATAAACATTGTAACTGTATACAGAAAGGAACTAGAAAAAGAGGAAAAATTTAAACTCAAAGTTGGAGTTCCCGTCGTGGTGCAGTGGTTAACGAATCCGACTAGGAACCATGGGATTGCGGGTTAGATCTCTGGCCCCGCTCAGTGGGTTGAGGATCCGGCGTTGCCATTGCCGTGAGCTGTGGTGTAGGTCGCAGATGTGGCTTGGATCTGGCATTGCTATGGGTCTGGCATAGGCCAGCGGCTACAGCTCCAATTCGATCCCTAGCCTGGGAACCTCCATGTGCCATGGGGGCAGCCCTAGAAAAGACAAAAAACAAACAAACAAACAAAAAAACACCCTCAATGTTAGCAGAATAAAGGTAATACTAAAGTTGAGAGAATAAACAAATATAATAGAGAATAGAAAAATAGGAAAAAAAATCAATGAAACTAGGATTTGGTTTTTTGAAGATTAACAAAATTGGCAACTTTTAGCCAAACATCTAAGAAAATAATAAACATGTAAATAAATAAGTTAACAAGAAATTCATATATGTTGAAAGTGCCACAAAGGAAATAAGAGTAGTACCATGAATGAATACACATGAAAATATGAAAGGTGGATTGTGTCAGAGGAAAACCAGAGCTGTACAGTAGTTAAAGAGACAAAAACAGATTTCACTCAGGAATATTGCAATAGGGGAAAAGAGACCCCAGCACAGAACTGGGAAATAAGTTATCAGAAGACAATGATGGAGTCTGGCTTATTCCATTCCTCCAGTGCCTAGAACAATTTTTGCAACGTAATAGGTTTAATAAATAGCTAGTTGATTTGGATTAAAGCTTTCCCCAGCTTCCAGTACCCAAACTAACTCTTGTACTAAACTTATATCAAGACAGACTTTCCATTTTTTCTCCATTATCCTGAAGCTACATAGATTCACAGAGGAAAACAAAATCTACAAAAGTTGACAGAATGTGTGAATAAACTATAAGCACAACAACAAAGGTAAATATTAATAGATGAAGAACTTCAAGATTTTCAGTAATCAAATATATGCAAATAAATATTTATATTTAATTTAAATTCATTAAATATGAATTTAGAACATATTACCTATGGTCCTGTGTTATGGATCTAGTGGTAAAAATCGGAGTTCCAATTCCTTCTGCTAGCACTGGAAGCTAATCAAATGTTTTGGCACAGCAAAACAGATTGAGAGATCCAGAGATATAAAGATGATCATACCTTTTGCCCTAGAAATTTTTTCTATGAAATATATACATATATATTTAATCATAGAGATAAATATTTCAAACAGAAGTTCTACATGACTTATAACATTCACTGAATATTTTGTATGGTTTAAGATATGAAAACAACCTAGTAATTTATCAAAGAAAAGAGGTTAAATAATGTGACTCCATGCTAACAGACAAGTAATGGATACTGAAAAAGTATTTAGATCAAACTAGGAAATATTTTTGAAATATTAAGAAAATTATAATGCAAAATTCTGTATACATCATATTATAAATGTAAAGCAGGAATTGGCAAACTTTTTCATTTTAAAAGACCAGGTGTTAATATGTTGGTCTTGTACAAAATACAGTCCAGTCTGTGTTGCAACTACTCAACTACATTGTCGTAGTGTGAAAGCAGCCTTGGACAATATGTAAACCAATAAACATAGCTGTGTTTCAATTAAACTTTATTTATAAAAAGAGGTGACAGCCAGATTTGGCCCAAGAAATATGAATGTTATGAACTAGAAAGGACTATGTAAAATTGAAAGCCATATTTTTTTCTAAGTGGGGAGTTATATTATTCATTTATTTATATTTTTAAACACTTGTTTACTATTTTTGCTATATTTTGGAATGATTATCCAACACCCTCAAAACTATGTATGTTTATATAAAAACACCTGCCACATCATGAAGCTGAAATTATCATGTTTTAACACAGTAACATGTCTCACTTGGAGTATACTTCTTCATGAGAGAGGAATCCATAAGGGTAAATTTATTACTGTAGAGATCAATTTAACAACATTCTTCAAGTATTTCTCCAAATAGCAGCATAAACACCTCAGGTCAAAGTCATACTCATAATAAAAATTATTATTATTAATCATAATAATAATTATTCATCATCATAGTAATTTATAAGCATCTACTGAGTGACATTGTGTTAGGAGGTTCATGTTTATGTGCATAATTTCCCTTAATCTTCATGACTGTCTTGGCAGATTGGGTTAATTATGTCTATTTACAAAAACTTAATTTTTCACTTTGGAGGCATAATGGTCTCCCTTTCCCAAGAATTTACTTCTCTTCTCCAATTATGAGCTTGACATAAGATCTGCTGTGTTGTTAGGAATCCTGCCTCCCTGCCCACATTTTGTTTGTTGACTTGGAGAGGAGGAACTTACATTGCTCTTCCGCTGGAGTTCTTTAGAATTGCCACTAGTGAAACGATGCAAGCTCTTCCTGGAGGTGAAATTGTGAGAAACGTAAAGCCATTTAGTGAGGATTAGAGAATAAGAAATGTATCACTCTGAGCTATATTCACTCATTTATGATGTGAAGGAGAAACATGGGCCAAGAAGCCTGGTCTCCCATGTGAAAAAAGACACGGTCTTCAAAGGCACCCTCCAGCCCTGCAAGCCCCAGCTCACGCCACATGGACTGGTGATGAACCCATGCAGCCAAGTTCTTCCTAAGTCCCAGACCCTCAAATCACAGGCAAAATGACCATTTTAAGGCACTAGGACTTGTGGTTGTTTGTTGCAGGACAACAGATAACAGGACAACTTAACAGAAAAAAAAAATAACCTTTATGAAAGAAATATTTAAGACAAGGAGATATTTTGAGCTCACCAATATCCATTAGTTAACTTAAAATGACATTGAGAATAAAGGTAGCGGCACTTACACATGCTGTAGTCTAGTGATATGTGTGCAAAGACTCTCTATTACGTGACATGAAGATATGTATCATCTCCTTGAAGGCTGACAAGGTAGTTTTGAGAATATCACACCTGGATACTGAATTCAGGTTGAGGCCCCTGAGCCCCAGCCAATTTGGAAGAAGTACAGAGAAGAGGAATCCCAACTCTGACCCACATCTCTCTCAATTAAGATGTGGAAATTTAAAAAATAGAAAAGCAGAACACCAGCAAGAGTGTACCCCACACATAAAACCACAGTGATTAAAGAAGGAAGGTCTGGCCAGAGATAAAAGACAAAGCATGTAACTCACTACAAGAAAACCTACCTCAGGGGCTAGCAACTGGTAACTACAGGAAAAGCATGATCTGAGGCTAGAAATATTTGAGAGTCATTTTGCACCAGCAATAGAACAAGTTTTTATGAGGTGTTACTAATAAGGTTAAAAAAATGTGGTTTTTTTCAAATGTATTCTTTTTTTCTGCAAGCCTACATTAACAAACTTGGAACAAAATTGTGAACTTGTGGGAGGAGACTTTACTGAAGGTTGGAGGAGGGGAAGACATATTTCTGTCATGAGGATATCGATAAACTCATCAACTTTCCCCTGTGATTCTTACGTAGGCAAAATTCTCCATGAGCCCCAGTCTCTCCCAATCTTGCCCAACTCCCTGTGTCTCCAACCTAGACTACCACCCCACATAAACTAAAACTGTTTCAAAATCCCTCCTTTCAAACTGTGCAAAGCATTTCAGTCCATCCCCTCACAAATTTCCCTTCACTTGCCCCTTTACACATCCAGAGATCCCTCAGTGTAGGTGGCTACCTTAAGGCCTGATCCGCCAACTTCAGGTTAATCTATGGAGAACAAAGCTCTCAGGGTTCTTCCCTGAGCTGCTGAGGATGATCCGAACTGTCAGTTCCTACTGGGGCATGACTAAGTATACGATCTTCAGTTTACTGGTTCTCTCTGGTCTGTGAGATGGTCTATCTGCTCCTCATGTCCCACATGTCCTTACGTCAACCCCTGTCACATTTGGTAACAACATATCTACATGCACTTCGTAAGAGTTCCCTCTCTGGCCAGTGCAGTGCTATAGCAGATGGAAACACTTCATACCCCTTGTATATAACGGGAAACAAGACACAGATTTTTCTGACTTTCAAAGTCATAGAACTCAGGAAGCAGAGGGGCCCTAGTGGTCATCTAGTCCAGTTTCTCAGGCAACCTGCACACATATCCATGAATGCTCAATGCCTTTGGCAAATTATGCTCTAACTATCTGCAATAAGATGCAACCGGCTATCCAGAATGGTAACGCATTCCAATTTAAAACATATTTCATTGTTTTCTTCCTTTATTAAGCTTAAATGTTCTGTCTAAAGCTTCTTTCATAATTACGTCTTATGGAAGCTGGTTTTCTATATGAATAATGCTGAGAGGGATTTCATTTCCAAAGAGACTGTTGCCACATATTTTCCAAATTAAAATATTTTCCAAACTAAATATATTTTTTCCTTCAACCTGTGTGATTCATAAGACATGGGCTTGACTCTGCTCATATATATAAGATGATAAATCTGCCTTCTCCAATATTCCATTGTCTTTTCTCTTCACTCCAACAATTTTGCCTTATTGGAAAAGAAAAAAAAATTGAAAGTAACATTTTTCCTTGATGGAACGAATCATAGATTGACAATCCAACCAAACTTACTTATTACATACTGTTATCATAAGTTACTATTCAACATCATTTAAAAAATAGTTCCTGTGTTTATTTTTATAAGGTCTATAACAAGAAGGCAAGGTCTGAAAAATAACAGAGAGTTAGGAAAAATAATGAGAATTTTGTTTTTCTCATTATTTTCATTAGGGCAGTTTTAAAATTGCCCTTGAATATGTTTAGTTATTTCTCTGATATTTTAAATGGTTGAAGCCCCAAATGTACAAGCAATATTTGAAAGTAATGAGGTTTTTCTTTCTGGAACGTAGTCCCTGTTATAAAAATATAAGTGATAGTCGCAGTGAATGGAATACGTTAATAATTATTCATAATTGTTAATTCTAAGTTTAATACTTAATGTAAAAGTGCAAAAAGACACACTCGGTCGTATATAACATGCATACTGTAAAACGACGTGGCGTAATCAGTCCCGAGGACGTTAATGAGCGCCCCTTTGAAATCCTTACTCGTTTATGTTCAAGCTTATTGGTGTACAATAATTAACAAAATAGTTGGTGATAAGAAGATGGATTATGTAAACACTTCTCCATACATAAGCTCCTGATGATGACATTTTCTGTAGAAAAGTGATTATTCTATGTCACAGTTTTAAGAGGCCAGGTTTCCTACATCCATTTCAGTCGCCGGAATCCACTTGTATGGAGCGGATTCAAGACTCTCTCATTCTATGAACAGACATAAGCGTGTTTCTCCTCTCCTCTCGGTACTAACAACAGGGCCTCACTGGCATAAAGAAGGGATCTTTCCCTCTGCATTCTCCAGGTTTTACGAACTCGGCATCTCTTTTGCCCTCATTCCCATGTGCAGGGGATAAAACGAACAGTCATTTTCTACACAGATGTTTTGAGACAGGGACTCAGATATGTATGACACAGGGCAGGCCAACTGCTACCATCAACAACCCCAGAGCTTAGTGGAGTCATCTAACACAGGTGTATTTCTGGGTCCAGAGACTCGAATGTAGGTTTATTGGGAAGAGGCCGGCCATCTCCCGGTGCTTCCAGGTCTCTTTCATGTTGTGTGCAAGGCCATGCAGTAGAATTTCGGGATCCGGCCTGGAAGGAGCATATATCACTTTCTCCGGCAGGAACAGGACTCAGCCACCGGAGGCCAGGAAAGCCCTGGGATATCTAGCTGTGCTCCCAGGAAGAAAAGAAAATACGAATGTGATGAACGGCATGATTTCTGACACAGACTGATTTGGGAGCGATAACTTCCCTCCCTCGTTTTTTTGCTATACTTTCCTGACCTACCTCTTTCCCACACCACACCCCTGGCCAGAGCTGTGTTACAGCCTCGGGTTATGCTAGCTCCCTGACCCCCAGGCAGTTTGCAAGGAGAATTGAGAACAAAGAGGACCATTCAGGATGATGGAGGGCTACCCTGAAGGGGCGTCTGTTCTGAGGGTCTCCAGAAAAGCGCCTCCTCCTCAACCACGCCGGCTGCCACCAACAGGCAGCCCACACCCGGCGCCTCCGTCAGCTCACCTGCCCTCTTCAGACTGAGCACACAGATCATTCTGTGTATGAAGTATGAGTGAGCTGAATTTTTATTATCTTAGGTTACCTGATGACACCGATAGTAACTGAGACAGAGGGAGAGGAAATGCTTTGCTGGAAGAGGAAGAAATTGATACAATGCTTAGTCAGAGCTGACTGAGAGGCAAAAGAGAAAACGACAGAGTAGTTATTGCTAGGAGGAGGTAAGTGCATAAAGTCTCATGTGACTTAACCAAAAAAAAAAAAAAAAAAAAACTTCAGAAGAAATGAATGACAAGACCAAATGATAGCATTTTACTACGGACGCTGAAGATCTTTTGTTCACATTAAATCTACCATAATCCGTGTCAAACTGGAAAAAAAAAAAAAGAAAGAAAAGAAAAGCTGACTGTATTTTCCACACTCAATAACTCTGACCTAATAGGATGTGGGAAACAGCCCCCCCGCCAAAAGAAGCCTACCTAGTTGCTAAAACATGGCTAATGGTTCTCTAAATGCTCACAATATATTAACACTGTCTCTGCACTGGAACCTAAGGCACAGGTGGATGTGGTTTTGATTGTTTTGTTTTGTTTTTTGCTTTTTAGGCCCTTCACTGCAGCATATGAACGTTCCCAGCCTAGGGGTCGAATCAGAGCAGCGGCTGCTGGCCTACACCACAGCCACATCGATGCCAGATCCAAGCCGGGTCTGAACTTACACCACAGCTCACGGCAGCACCGGATCCTTAACCCACTGAGCGAGGCCAGGGATCAAACCCACATCCTCATGGATATTAGTTGGCTTTGTAACCTGCTGAGCCTCAAGAGCTCCCTAAGTTTAAGCGGTGATGCTCTCTGTAAAGTTCAAGCCCAGGCTGGTGGCGTGAGGTACGATAGAGGTTTGTGGGGCTGTTCACTGCTCAATGGTGACTCCTGAAGACACACCCTGGATGACAACAGGTGTTTGCTATGTTTGCTTGGCAAGCAGAACTTTTCTGAAACGTTCACACTGAGAAATCAGACCAAAGAGCAGCCCATGAGGAGGGAAAGGAAGGGAAATTTATCTAATTAATTTCTTGTAGTCCCCCATTCCCCAATGTCAAAATTCACCCTGTGGAGAGCTAACGCGCTCACTTTTTCAAACTGGGCCATTCAGGCCCTAGTCAGCTTCGCAGGCAAATAAATACCACGTTGTCCGCTGGGATATTTCATAGAAGTGTAAGAATGGAAGGAAACCCAGCATGGACAAGTTGTTGATGCAAGAATGAAAAGCGCCAGTTAAGGAAAAAGTGGGAAGGGTTATATGAGGAGCATCTGTTTATCTCCCCCACAAAACACATTTCTACTGCACGTGACCGTCTTTGTCCCTCGAACGTGATGTGTCAGCTCACTGGGGAAATGACCCTAACACGATCTTTAAGATACCTTCAAGCCAGAACTGTATTTTTCATTTCCCATTTGCCTCATTCTACCTAGTGAACCACGGGGGCATTTCAAATCCCCAGATGTTAAGGTCACCTAAAACTCCATGTTTAACGTCATTTTTCAAATCTGCATCTTCCCCATCCATCAGTTCACAGTTATCTTGGCAAATACCTGTAAAATTATTCGGAGGAGAAATTGGACAGATGTTTACTCCATCTACTCACCGTGCAGTTGCAGGATCCCTGATCATGGCAGCCCAGCCTCCTCTGCCTCAATGCATCGTGGGGAGCTGGGACAACATTGTGGGGAGCTGGAAACTGGCTAAGTCATCACAAGTTTCCGGTGCAAGAGCTATCGTTCGCCTTCTGCTAACCTACTCTTGACCTTTTTTCCAATTACACAAAACACACAGCACCCTATTCAGCTGTCCATCCATCTCGTTTCCATGGGAATGCCCTGACCTGCTAGCTATCACCACAGATCTTTGTGGGTCAGGTTCCAGTTGGTACTCTGGCTCTACTGCCCCTTGTGATGATGACATCCGTCTTAGTACTAATGAGTAATTGTCATTGCTTACACTCTGCCTTTCTAGAATCTCACCTTTCCTAGAAGGGAAAGGCCAAGTCAATAGCTGAATTTTCTATAAAACCCCTAACCTTGTAGAGGACAGGTATCCATCCCTACCTCTGATAGTATACTTTTTTTACTCCCCAGTAAATGGAGGTTCTCACACACTAGAGCTTTCTGATTGCTTTCTTGAACATTTTGCTAAGGAAGTTCTTACCCCCCCCCTACTTTGTTTATTCCTGGCCATGAGTGCGAGTCCAGACAGACTTCTGGGAGCAAATACAGAAAATTATTAGAACCAAGGGCTGTCGTCCTTTCTAA
The DNA here is from genome assembly GCF_016906955.1 of Phacochoerus africanus. Lineage (NCBI taxonomy): Eukaryota > Metazoa > Chordata > Mammalia > Artiodactyla > Suidae > Phacochoerus > Phacochoerus africanus. The sequence continues at coordinate 67,702,849 of NC_062555.1, read as the reverse complement.
ACATTAAGTCCTGACTCCTGAGATCCGGAGCCTATCTGATTTTACATTCTCTTTCCCTTCTCAGAGTTACAGTCTCAAGACCCAGACCCGCACGTACTTTCTGGTTTCTTGCCACTACATGACCCAGGTCCTGCTATTACTTTTCTAGCACAGATTATTTACCCCCTTTCGAGAGTGTGCTGAGACCTGACTTTGGTTACGGTCTATAGGCAATAGAGGGTGATGGGAACCATCTGGAAGGAAGTGGGTCTTATCACAAGATGCTAGCCTGCTGTGAGATCATCACATAGTCCCCAGGTAAGAGGAGACTGATGGATGCTCTATGGCAATAAACGAGGGCTGGAATTTGGGGTTCTACGTTGTCAAGTTCATTTACTCAATGCCCCAAATCTTTCACTCCCAACATCCTAACTCTGCCATCAAAAAACTACCAAGGCTGCACACTTAGTGTCCTCTGCCCTCCTGAGGCTGCATTAACTTGGAGCATTTCTTTCTTGATTCTTTGAGTTTAAGATTTCAGGTCTCTACTGCTATCAGAATTTCTCTGCATCACAATCCTTATAAACACCATGGTTTCTAAAATTGCTAAGGCCCCTTCCAATGCTTTGCCCTCCACCTGCACATCATAATTAACCACAAGTGGGTGCTTGGGTAATTATGATACCACTTAACACCAGCGGTTTCTGTTGACAGAGAGCTAAGGAACCAGACTCCAAAGTCCCATGCTGAGACACCACACTGATTGTGTTGACCTCGGCACCCTATAAAACGGAGGCGTGGGCCAGGAATAAAGTGCTGATAATTTACTGCAACGTTCAAGCACAGGGCTTTGACAGCAATAAGTGTACCCGGGTTAGGAAAGGAGAAGCAACTTCTCCGGAGTTGGAGAAGGTGTACAAATATTGCAATCCTCCAGTTTTTAAAAAATTAATAATCAACATTGATTCGTCACTTTTAATATATTTTCATGGTCATAATCTTATAATCTCAATCAATATAGTTACATTTTGGGTGTATTGTTTTCATCGCTCTGTTTACATGGTGTGAACAAAAAACCTATTTACACATGCAAGCAGCAGATAGCACATATTTAAGAGCAAATTACCAGTACATAAAACAGATATAATTTCTTCTAGATCATCTGAATGAGAGGCCACAGTAGTTCATGTATGTACAAGAATAAAGACATTCAAACATGTCCAATTATACAGGAACTGTCTCTGTTAATAATTTACTTAGATAATACATCAGAAGTGTAAAATCAACAAAATAGGCACTTTCAAGCTATCATCTTCAAAATAGAGCTCAAATGGCCCTCATTTTTAAACCTTGCCCCAGGTAGAGCCGGTTACTTCCTCAGACGTGTTCATTTAGCAAGTACTGCACCTCTTTATATACTTCACATCTTTCTTCCCAATTTCAAGATCAGGGATGATACATTTCATCTGCTCTTATGCCTAAAATCATGACTAGCAGGTGCAATATTTTAATAAACAGATGAATAAAAAATGACATTTTTATTTTCAATTGCCTTAAACTTGTAAGTCTTGTTCTTTCTACTTTTTTTCAATTATAATTACTCAAGAGTTCCTGTCATAGCTCAGCAGAAATGAATCTGACTAGTATCCATGAGGACTCAGGTTCAATCCCCGGCCTTGCTCAGTGGGTTAAGGATCCGGTATTGCCATGAGCTGTGGTGTAGGTTGCAGACACAGCTTGGATCTGACATTGCTGTGGCTGTGGCACAGGCTAGTCAACTACAGCTCCAATTCGACCCCTATCTTGGGAACCTCCATATGCCATGTGTGTGGCCCTAAAAAGACAAATAATGACAATAATAATAATAGTAATAAAAACCCAGATGAATGGGGAGTTTGGGGCTGATGGATGCAAACTGTTACATGTCGAATGGATGGACAATGGGGTACTGTTCAGCAATGAGAACTGTGTGTGATTGGGTCACTTTCCTGTACAACAGAAATTGAAGAAACACTGTAAATCAGTTATACTTTAATAAAAAAAGAAAATTAATTGAATACAAAACAAAACAAAATAATTACCCAGGCATTCCTCTAGGCATCCAGGTTCTTATACTCTATTCTGTCAAAATATTTTTTCAAGACAGGAGATGAAACTTAGCTTTATTAAAATGTAAATGAGTTAAAACAGCTTAAGGATAACATAATACACAGTAAATATAGATTTTTTAATCTGAAATCTATTTCAAATACCTTGAAATATCTATTTCAATACCTTGGAAAATGCAAAAAAAATGACTAAGAAAAGAAAAACTAGTTGTGAAGCTATAGTTATATATTGGTTTGCATCTAAGTCTGTGTGTGTGTGTGTGTGTGTGTGTGTGTGTGTATACGTATGTGTGCATGTATATGGAGAAATTAGCTTTTCCCTAAACTGGAGAATTAGAATGTTTCATGAAATTAATGGAAAGACTATCCTAGAAAGAATAAAGGGAGGTCTGGATAAATTAAAGATTTTATCTTCAACCAAACTGGAGTAATTGGCTAAATTAACTTGTCTTAAAGAGACACGAACTGAGACATTGGAAAATAAAGAAAAGATAAAAGGAAATTAGGGAGTGTAATAAAGCACAATAAACAGCGATAGTTAGAAATAAAGGGGAGAGAGAATCCCACTGTGGAGGGGAGAGAAGATGTCTACCTGTGTAAGTGACAAATGTACCAGTTCATTATGAGAAAAAAATGCTTAACATATTTCAACTTACATGTGGACAAAAATCTTGCCTCATTTTTTCCCCCAAATTTCATAAGGAAAAAGACAAAGCTATGAATTAAAAGTAAAAACATACAAATATAAAAAAAAGCAAATTCCCTCGTGGCACAGCAGGTTAAGGATCTGGTGTTGTTGCTGCTGTGGCATGGGTTTGATAACTGCCAAAAAAAAAAAAAGAAAAAAAAAGGTAGTTCTATCCCTCTACCCTATCCAAATTGCCAAAAGACTGTTCTCTGCAGACATTTATGCATAAAATTGTGGCAAAATTGTGCACAGTAAAACAGATTTATTTATTAAGTAAGAAGTTTAAAGTTCTTGCATTTTTTTTTGGTCTTTTTGCTATTTCTTTGGGCTGCTCCCACGGCATATGGAGGTTCCCAGGCTAGGGGTCGAATCGGAGCTATAGCCACTGGCCTACGCCAGAGCCACAGCAACTCGGGATCCAAGCCGAGTCTGCAACCTACACCACAGCTCACAGCAACGCTGGATCCTTAACCCACTGAGCAAGGGCAGGGACCGAACCTGCAACCTCATGGTTCCCAGTCGGATTCGTTAACCACTGCGCCACGACGGGAACTCCAGTTCTTGCATTTTCAATTGCTCTCTGATGACTTTGGAGCTCTTTTAAGTCATTTTCAATTGCTCTCTGATGACTTTGGAGCTCTTTTAAGTCTTGACTGCAGAACTGTCATTAGAACTCTCCAGATTTAGTAAAGAAACAGGCATTATTTGACCAAAATTAAAGTAGTATTTATGAATCATATGCGATAGAATAGACTACTGAGTGATATTTTTATCCATGCTTTTCTCTGTAAGAATCTAACAAAATGGAATGAATATGACAAGAGAAGTAATTAAAATCATGTTTCCTATTACTACTCCATAACAATGATTCTGCATTTGCCTTTGCATTTGGACTACTGCCTGGTCCTAAGATCATGTCCACTGTCTCTCCCCTAAACAGAGCAAGGCAGCACAACAAAAATATTCAGACTATCACTACTTACGCCTTTTAATTGATAGATGCATCTTTTTTAAAAAAATTTTTTTGGTCTTTATTAGAGTAATTATTGCCTGCAGATAAGGTGTCTTTAGATTTCATAGAAATATTGAATTTCACATATCTTGAAATTTAAAGAACAGAAGCAATCTTGGTTAACATTTCAAATAAAATACTTGTGATGAGTTTAAAGCGTGAAGAAAGGAAAATCATAATCAATATTTGCACTGATACATAGAAGATCTAACTTAACATATAGAAGAATGAATTTAATACACAGAAGAACGCATTAGACAGCTAGCCCTCTCCTGTAAAGTTACCAGCCTAACAATCATGCTTCTTTCCTGCCCTGTCTCTGATGCGTATTACTCAGGAACATGTTCCTTCTGGCAGTTTTCCCAAGAATCCTATCATTCCTGCACATTTCCCCTGTGCAGGTACCACGATGGTAGCTTCTGGAGACAATGACCCAGCTTTGCAATCTAAGGCTTTTGTGACTCTAATAATGAGAATTTCAGTTAAAGGTGGTATCGTGGCATTATGCTAAGAAAGCTAACATGACACTTTTGTTTAGGGCTGGCCTCCCAAAAGAAAACCTGTGAATTGAATTATTGTTATTATGATATGAAATACCCCAGCTTTCTAGTAGAACATAATTAAATGTAGCTTATAGAGTTCATACAGTCAGCTTCTGCCAGGTTCTTATGATGAATAATGGATTAAAAAGTCATATGGGGAGAGTAGAAATTTGTATGGATAACAAAAAATTTGCAGCCAAAGACAATGTACCCATTATTGCACCCTTGAAGGCAGAAGCTTTAGTCTCAGCCAGGTCAGGACAGCTGTGATCACATTGGAATTCTGCAAACACTCCCAATGTGGGTGTTTGGAATATACCGTAAGAGCCTGATGCTCACAAATTTAAAATTTTTAAACCCCTTCCCTTTCCTTCAGCCTGGACAATGACTGGTTGGCAACCACAATGGTGTCCTCAAATAATTTCATATTAAGTTTTGAATAATTTATTTCAATTCATTTGGACTTAATTTTGCCTTAAGTTCGTTTATCAGCAACAGTAAGAGGTTTTGTTTCCCTTCTCGAGAGGGAGAAATATACTCCTATAATATACACATCTCTAACTTAAGGTATTATTATGGGTTCTGATTGAAATAAGGCTTGAATATTCTAAAAACTATGTTCAGATAACCTTTTGTTTCAGTGGGACTGGAAAATAGTCTTGTCTATTCTCTTGCATGTTGATTACATTTTATATTATGAACTAGCTGATTTGAGAGACAGGAGACATTCAATCCAGGGCTTGTATCCACCAAGTGTGGGCAGCAGAGTTGTAGGCAGGAAAAAGTCTGAGGAAGTGGGCATCTTATGTGGATATTGGATGGTCTCTAAGATCCAAAGGTAGAGGGTGGATGGGGGAGAAGAGAATGTAAGCACGGAGATGGGCGTAGGAATCCTATGTTCCAGGAATGAATATAGTTCAATACTACATGGTCTTATTTTTTTTTTCTTTTGGATTGCAATGAAAAATCAGGAAGGTTGTATGCAGTTAGATCTTAGACTTCTCTGCATGTCTGTTCAGGAGAGTAACCATTATTATTGGGTAAACACAGAGAGGAATCAGTTTTGTGTAAAACACCAGTCACTTTCCACTTTATTAGGAAGAAGATACATGTTTGAATCTCTGTGTGTATATACATTCATTTGTGATGTGAAGATAATCCTGATTAAAATAGCTAAGATGTGCCATCTGCCAAATGCTTTATGTAAATCTTCATCTCTAACATGTGAAGTATGTAATGTTTTCAGTTTCATGTAAAAGAGAAACAAGAAAAAAAAAAAGAGTGGTAAATTTTGGGGCAATGCATAGCAAGTGTCCAGCTGACCTAAAGACCTCTCCTTTTAACCACAGGTGTGAAGGTGGCATTTCTGTCACACCGAAGTCTGCATATTCCTGCCCATTTCCCTCTGACTTACCTTACATGTAAGATTGTGTAATCCAAAGATGTCAAAGACACCTAATTGAAATTGGAGTTCTAAGAAAAAAACACTCAGTGAAGGCCAGGAGACGTGGAAGGGGCTTTCTTCAGGTACGGATCTCATTGGGAAGCTGCTGATTAAAACAACGAGCAAAGAGTCTAGAGAGGGACTTGCCCACTCGGGCTCCAGGTACACTTCTCAGCCCCAGCTGTGCATTTTTATCACTTGGTCTACGTAAAGCGAGAAGGGAAGAAAATACTCTAGAAAAAGTAACGCTGGAGCCTCATGCCCAGTTACACTGAGTGTTTTGTATGATTGTGGCCTGGATAATTTTAAAACCTCTCCAACTGATTCAAATGCACAACCAGTATAAGAAACTATCACTTAACATCAATATATTTTTAACCATGAGCATAAAGGGAGGACAAAATCTTCCCTGTTCTAAGGAGGAGGAGAAATGGGAACCCAGAAAGGAAGATCAGGAAGTGAGATGGTTTCCTTTTGCGGGCCCCTGTTACGTCGCAAGCACTGTATCTTCCATAAGTTGTAGCCTCATGCTTCCTTTAAAGACCATTTTAGCTCAGACAGAAGAGGAACAGATCTAGTTTAAGGCGGGGTCAGGATCATTTGGTAAAAATCGAAGTTCAATATCAGAGAATTATTAGAAACATACAATAGATTCCTCTCTACCTGGAGGCAACACTAGGTTAAACATACCTCTGGTGAACCTTTTTATATATAGATATGGATATGTATTTTTACATAGGCAGAAACAAATCATGCAATTAAATAAGTTAGTAAAATGCTATGTATGTTATCCCTTACTAAAATTTTACAGTGTGCAATAACTAAATGTCTTATTATTTAAGGTTAAAAACTGTATTGAATGATAAATTTCCCAAGGCAATTTGACAATGAAATCTTTTTTTTTAACATGAGAGTTAACTTATACTCTAAGGAATCAGTATGCTATGGAAAAATCTTGCTCCAAGAACACCTAAATCATGCAGAAAATGACACAGATGCCAAGACAATAATTAATAATAAGCATCCTATTGCATTTCACTGCAGATTGTTAAGTAATGATCCAACCCTGTCTAGTTCGTGGATAACAAAATGAATTTTAGATACTTGCAGGATTTAGTTCAATGTACTATAAAAATTGATGATGGAAGGTGAAGTGACACCCAACCAAGAGTTCAACGGGATGGTCTTAGGTTATAAGAGACTGAGAAGCTGGGTTTACATCTCAGATAAAAGATTACAGACCTCATGAAATTAAAAAAAAAAAACCTTGCTGTTATAATTACTGATTATCTTTTCATTATTAGTGTAGCCACTGGACCAAAAAATGTACTTAACATTTTTTTTCCATTCAGCTTTAACGAACGCTTCCTATTATGAACATTTCCGTTCATAAGATAGCATACTTTTGCTATGAGTTTCACAGGACTAGAGCCAAAGTCACTGAACACCATATTGCTAAAACTCTTCAGTGAAAGAAAGTAGTAACGTTAAAACCATTGCAAATGAATAACTGAAATCTAATGAGGAACATGTGATGTCAATTCTCAGTTCAAAGTGAATAATAAACTCTTAGAACTACTGAATTTGTTTACAAATGCTTTCCTAACTTTAGCAACACCTTCCCCGATGCAAAAGTTCTAAATTACTTTTCCAGTATCATTACAGAAGTATTTACTTCCTTCTCAGAAAGCCCACTTTGTACCTCAGAAAGCCCTCTGTACCCTTTTCCTGGCTCTTATCAACTTCTGCCTCATCCTGTAACTGGAAGAAAAGACTACAAACTCCCTGAGGACAGACACTAACTTTTGGTTCTCCCTCCTGCCTAACGCATTGACTTTTAAAACAACAGTCCTCAGTATTTTTTTTTAATTTAAATGAAATGAAGTAATTGTGGTCTGAGTACATGAAAATGTTCTCTAGACATTGATAATGCATAAATCACAAAAAGCCCCTTTGTGCGACCTAGCCTTTGATTTTATCTTTCCCAAAATGCAGTCATCAGCCTGGATGTATTTGCCCCTGCCTAAGGACATGCTTGTATCCAAGGATCCAGAAGCAGTACAGTTCATGACTTTACCCAAAATAATGTTTCTGTTTGCGAGTAGATACAGTGATTTTTTTCAGAGATTCTGATGTGTCTGATGTTTTATTCTTTCAACAAAATGTTAACTATAGAAACTAGATACTGTGTCACTGTTAGAAGGGAAAGACAACTAGACAGCTGTGTGTGGCATGCCACACAACAGAACCAGTTTAAAATTTTTATCTTAAGTGAAATCTCATTATTTATTAGTTAAATAGCAGAGCCCTAGCAACACTGCCGATCCAAGACAGAGTAAATATAAATCATACTCATGTTAATTAAAAAATATGAGTAATACTGCATATGATTCTCTCCTGACTTGAATTTGCATTAGTTTGTACATTAACCGTGTAAATGGAAAAATCAGTCATCAGATTGAAATGCAGTGGCTTACATTCTTTTTTGTTTGTTTTGGCTGAACCATGGCATGCAAAAGTCCCTGGGTCAGGGATCAAACCCACGCCACAGCACTGACCCGAGCCACAGCACTGACAATGCCAGAACCTTAACCAACAGTGCAGCCAGGGAACTCTCTGCACTAGGTTATTTATCTTGGGATTCTGAAGGAAATGCCTGCATATGCTTGTTTCTTCATTAATTTTGAATTATATATTATTTAAAATTTACCTCAATATTAATATGCTTATTATTTCCATGTCACTCTAAGAATATTTTTAATGTGTATAATATTATTCCATATGGATTTGAGGATATCAGGTTTGTAATTCTAGCCTAGTTTTTGCGTTATACTAGCTAAGATGAATACCAATTTTCATATTGAAAAGATAATAGTGCCTGTTTACAGAATCTAGTAATACATATAATACACACATACATATATTTATACACATATACATGTATACACACCACTTACATATATACATTTACATTACACAGATACACGTATGTAACAGGTGGTTTTCCTTCATGAATGCTGACATCACAAACGGATTCACAAAACAGTGTTAGTGGGGAGACTTTTGCTTATAATTTGTTGCCAAACAAATACAAGTGTTACACTGAGAAAATTTTGGTAGTATAATGGAATATGTACTACTAAAAATTATTCAGGAAAAAAAAAACGCAGTAAACTGCAACCTATTACTCTAATTGTAAACTTCAATTCTTTCATTGTTGGAGACTGATAGGAAGTAGATTAATTCCCATGACCTTATCAAATTCTCTATATGGGTATGGTCATAGATATATGGCACCTTTAATTTAATAATTAATAACATATAACTAAAGAAAACATCATATTTTTGTTTAAGGCAACAGTAGCAAATATCAAAAGAAACCAAAAGAAAATAATGTATTAATTTTCTGCTATATGATGAAAAATAAATATAGCACTGTTAACAAGGATTTTTTCCCCCCTCTAAGATCATAGAGTACGTTTAAGCAAAAGTTAATTATGACTGCAGCATAACATCACCACCCAAGGCAATATACTTCTTGTGATCAGAGTAAATATCCAGTGCACACAAAGTAATTTAAAATGCAAATAGTATGATCATTAAGTGGTAGTTATGCATCAGTAGCAAGGGCATTGTGAGAGTAATTTAGAAAACTAAGTTAAATGATTTCTCTTACAAGACACATCTTCTATTTACCTAGTATTTTTCTTGGAGAAGTTCGAATATTTTAGACCTAACAAAAATCATCACAAAGTATCCTCTGGGTGAAAACGTGTATGAAGGCCTCTCATTTTATGGAGTAAGAAAACTGGTCCCAGCTTCAGGTCACTGACTGAGTCAAAAAATCCTTCAGTATAACAGAGCAACCTCTAGGCTCTTCTCCACAAGCTACCCTTGCATTTGTAAATTCTACTGAGACATAAGTTTAAATTCTACCACAAAGCAGATCTCAGAGAGGTTCCATTCTTTCTATTTTAATAGACTACTGATAGCTTTACAGTGAGACACCAGCTCTCTCCCTGGTGTAACTCACCAACAGTAAGGAAGAAGGGTCTTTGCAAGCCCGGCGTATGGCTACTTTGAGAGGCAATCCCTCTGTTAGTTTATTATAGAAAAGAGAGATTCAACTTCTGGTAATGGCAGTCACCTGTATCGGACTTTTTATGGATCTTCCATAGACAATTTTACATTCTAGAAAAAAAGTATTAAAATCAATTATTTGGAGCCACCAGAGAGTGACCAAATTGAGCATAGGTGATCGATGTTTTGAAGGAAAGGAAATGTGTTGGGAAAGATTTCAGTTTACACTTTCTACTTCAGAGGACTCCCCGATCTTAACTGGATGAACAAAGTCAGTCAGAAAGCTGCATTCGTACTGAATGGGATCTAAGGGCAGAAATCACGGGTGGCAAAGTGCTTGGAAGTTAGTGTGAGTGTGTGTGAGAGAGAGAGAGAGATCAGGGAAAAGACAGAAAAGAGGAAGACATAGAGAAGGTAAACCTCAAACTTTCATATAAACAAGTAACTAAATTGTGTACACGTGGAAGAGAGTGAAATCCCAACCGCGATCAAAAGCAAGTCGAATAACCTGAGCAGCAATCTTAGCTGCTGCCCAAAAAAGGGGAAATAAAGGTTGGAGTTTGAGTGCAAACATGTGAAGTGCCTGCTACAATACAAATAAACACTCTTAAAAGGAAGAAAACAGAATTCAGTCTCTGTAATATATTAGCTACAGTATTCAGTATATGATAAAAATTTTTAGACACACAAATAGGCAAAAGTGACCCAAATCGGAAAAGAAATATATTGTTAGTGGAAACAGACCCCAAGATGAGACAAAGGTTGGAATATGAAGAAAGTTACTCTGTAGCTGCTAAAATATGTTCAGAGCATTAAAAAATATTATCATAATGATAGAACATGATGGGAACCTCAGCAGAGAACTTAAAACTAAAAATATAGAAATTTTAAAAACTAAAAATTATAGTGACTGAAATGAAAAATAAACTAGAAAGGCAACAACAGACTGAAGACAGTAGTTAGAGTCAATGAATTTTTAAGTTAAATAATTTCTATTGACAGAAATTATCCACTTTAAAGAAAAGGGAAGAGTTCCCTTGTGGTGCAGCAGGTTAAGGATCTGCCATTGTCACTGCAGCAGTTTGGCTCATTCCTGTGCATAGGTTTGATCCCTGGCCCAGGAACTTCCACAGGGGCAGCCAAAAAAAGGGGAGGGGGGCATTTTTAAAAATAAACAGAATTTTAATTACCTATTGAACAATATCTAATATATGAGTGCTTGAAATCCCAGAATAAGAGAAATAATAAGACAGAAACATTTTTGTAGATATACTTATCAAAAGATACAAGGTGCAAAGTAAGTTCATAATAGCAAGATAAATTCAAACATGGCTATTCGCAGACATGTTTCAGCAGAATGGCTGAAAACCAAAGATACAGAAAATGTCTCGAAAACACCCAGGAAAAAACAAAAACATATTACTTACAGGGAAACAATGGTAGAGAAAAAATCAGGACAGAATTCAATGGATTAAGGTCTCCAAGTGCCGAAAAAAAAAAAATGTTAACCAGAAATTCTATGGCTAGTGAAGCTATCCAACAAAATTAAACACAAAATAACAATTCCTGGATGTGAATGAAAGGTAAAACACTGTATTACCAAGAAACCCACAGTACAAGAAATGCTAAAAGGAGTTCAGGCTGAAGGGAAATTACCTAAGATGAAATTCTGAGCTATAGAAAGAACTGAAGAACACCAGAAATGGTAAGGGGATCAATATGCTTAAAAAATTTTAATACATATGACTATTTGAGCACAAAACTATATATATATATATATACAATACCACAAAAGAGGAGAGTAAATGATACTATACAGTTGTGGGAATCTTACCTTTAGTGTGAAAGGATGGAATTTCAAATCCAAGTGTTAGGTTAAAGGGTGATATTGTAAGGACTGTAACACCTGAAACAACCAGTAAAAAATAGTGCAGATTGCTGTGACTAAAGAGACAATACACTACTTTAATGAAAAAAAAAATTCAATTAACCCAGAAGGTAAGAATGGAAGAAATAGAGGAAGAACAGAGTAGATGGGAAAATAATAAATTGGTAGATTTAGACTAAATATCAGTAATTAATAGGTATACATATAGGCTAAAAAACATCATTAAAAGGCAAAGAGTGTCAAACAGAATTTTCAAAAAGAACAAGATTCAGCTGTATGGTTTGTAAAGGAAATTATTTTAAACATAAAGTCATAGATAGATTGAATAGAAAAGATATAGTGTGTAAGCAGCAAGCGTAAGAAAACTCGAGACTCCCCTAACATCAGAAAAAAATGTTACTTTAAGTTAAAGAATTATGTGAGAGATAAAGAGGGAGAATCTTTTTTTTAACCTTAATCATAATCATGGAAGTGGCAAAGAGTGCCACAAAATACAAGAAGCCAAAATTGAGAAATAAAGAAATATAAAATCATTAAAGATTTGAATACTCTTATTTCAGGTATTTGCAGAATGAGATGATATTTTTAAAGCTATAGAATATTGGAGTCACATTTGTCCATCACATTGACCTGACGGAAATTTATTAAACACTAAACCAAACATCTGCAGAACACACATTCTTTTCTGAAGCAGACGAAATGTTCACCAATTTAGACCATATGATGAACCATAACACAAGTCACAATAAATTTCCAAAGATTAAATGCTTACAGATAATGACATTTGAGTATAATGAGAAAGTAATAATAAAGATATATTCGTATATATATATATATAAATTTTCAAATATTTGGAAAGTGAATAACATACTTTTAAATACTGCAAGAGTTAGCAATTATAAGTGAAATTAAAAATATTTTGAAATGAATGATGGTAAAAATACACTATATCAAAATGTGTAGAATGCAGCTTAAGAGATGTGCAGAAGAAAACTTACATCTTTAAGTGGTTTGGGCCGAAAAGAAGGAAGGTTTAAACTCAGTGGCCTAAATTTTTAAGGTAAGAAGCTAGAAAAAGATTACCAATCTAAAATAAGTAGAAGGAAATTAATTCTGTAGAATACAGTAGAAATCAATGAAATTTGAATCAAATGATGGAATAAAGCAAAAATTGGTGGCTTTAATAAAATTAGTAAAATTAAACCTATAACAAAACAGCTGAGGAAAAATAAAAGAAAAAATACAATTTGGATATCAAGAATGAAAGAAAGAATATTTCTAAAGAAGGTACAGACATAAATTGGTACAACCACTGTGGAAAACAGTATGGAGATTCCTCAGAAAACTAAAAATAGAATTACCATTTCATCCAGCAATCCCACTCCTGGGCATCTATCCAGAGAAAATCATGACACAAAAAGGCACATGTACTTCAGTGTTCTTTGCAGCACTATGTACAATAGCCAATCGACAGAGGAATGGATAACGAAGATGTGGTACATATACACAATGGAATGTTACTCAGCCATTAAAAGGAAAGAAATAACAGCATTTGCGGCAACACAGATGGACCTAGAAATTATCATGCTACGTGAAGTCAGTCTGACGGTAAGACACCAACATCATATGCTATCACTTACATGTGGAATCTAAAAAAAGGACACAATGAACTTCTTTGCAGAACAGATACTGACTCACAGACTTTGAAAAATGTACAGCTTCCAAAGGAGACAGGTTGGGGGGTGGGGGGATGTGCTGAGGATTTGGGATTAAAATGCTATAAAATTTGGTTATGGAACAACAAAAGACCCAGAATTGCCAAAGCAATCCTGAGAAACAAAAACTAAGCAGGAGGCATAATTCTCCCAGACTTCAAGAAATACTACAAAGCCACAGTCATCAAAACAGTGTGGTACTGGGATCAAAACAGACAGACAGACCAATGGAACAGAATAGAGAACCTGGAAATAAACCCTGACACCTATGGTCAATTAATCCTTGACAAGGGAGGCAAGAACATAAAATGGGAAAAAGAAAGTCTATTCAGCAAGCATTGCTGGGAAACCTGGACAGCTGCATGCAAAGCAATGAAACTAGAACACACCCTCACACCATGCACAAAAATAAACTTCAAATGGCTGAAAGACTTCAATATACAACAGGACACCATCAAACTCCTAGAAGAGATCATAGGCAAAACACTCTCTGACATCAGCATCATGAATATTTTCTCAGGTCAGTCTCCCAAAGCAATAGAAATCAGAGCAAAAATAAACCCATGGGACCTCATCAAACTGAAAAGCTTTTGCACAGCAAAGGAAACCCAAAAGAAAACAAAAAGACAACTTTCAGAATGGGAGAAAATAGTTTCAAATGATGCAACTGACAAGGGCTTAATCTCTAGAATATATAAACAAGTTATACAACCCAACAGCAAAAAAGCCAATCAATCAATGGAATAGACATTTCTCCAAAGAAGATATACAGATGGCCAGCAAACACATGAAAAAATGCTCAACATCGCTGGTTATAAGAGAAATGCAAATCAAAACTACCATGAGATACCACCTCACACCAGTCAGAATGGCCATCATTCATAAATCCACAAATAACAAGTGCTGGAGGGGCTGTGGAGAAAAGGGAACTCTCCTGCACTGTTGGTGGGAATGTAAACTGGTACAGCCACTATGGAGAACAGTTTGGAGATACCTTAGAAATCTATACATAGAACTTCCATATACATATGCATAGAACTTCCCAGCAATCCCACTCTTGGGCATATATCCGGACAAAACTCTCCTTAAAAGAGACACATGCACCCGCATGTTCATTGCAGCACTATTCACAATAGCCAGGACATGGAAACAACCCAAATGTCCATCGACAGAGGATTGGATTCGGAAGATGTGGTATATATACACAATGGAATACTACTCAGCCATAAAAAAGAATGACATCATGCCATTTGCAGCAACATGGATGGAACTAGAGAATCTCATCCTGAGTGAAATGAGCCAGAAAGACAAAGACAAATACCATATGATATCACTTATAACCGGAATCTAATATCCAGCACAAATGAACATCTCCTCAGAAAAGAAAATCATGGACTTAGAGAAAAGACTTGTGGCTGCCTGATGGGAGGGGGAGGGAGTGGGAGGGATCGGGAGCTTGGGCTTATCAGACACAACTTAGAATAGATTTACAAGGAGATCCTGCTGAGTAGCATTGAGAACTTTGTCTAGATACTCATGTTGCAACAGAACAAAGGGTGGGGAAAAAAAATGTAATTGTAATGTATACATGTAAGGATAACTTGATCCCCTTGCTGTTCAGTGGGAAAATAAAAAAATAATAATAAAAATTAAAAAAAATAATAAATGGCATATTTGAAATAATGAAATAATTACTTAGAAAAAATTTGGTTATGATGATAATAAATACATTAAAAAATAAAAAAGACAAAAAGTTAAGCACACAAGTTTAAACTAATACATTTTAAAACTTAAAATGAATGCAAATGAAGAAGAAAATCTGAGGTAGGCATATATCCATCAGAGAAACTGAATTTTGGGGAGGAAACAAGTGCCACATAAGGGAAAAAAATAAACTCTGGGCTCAGATGGTTTTCCTGGTGAGTACTGTTAAACATTTATGGAATAAAAACACCAATTTACACAGATTTTTACAGCAAGGAAAGAACATTAGATAATCATTTCCAACTCATTTTATTAGGTTATAATAACCTTACTAGTGAAACCCGATGAAAATATCATAAGAAGAAATAAAATTATTTCATATAGTTTACTTCTACATACATATTTTGAACACCACAGTGCACTGCAATTATATCCTTTTTATATCAGTTTTATATCATAACTATTTCTTAGCTGTCCTTACATATTTACATCGCATGTTCTTCATTCCTCTTGATATCTCTATACTTCCTTATTACGAACTACTTTTAGTGTTTTACTTCTTTAATGTGGCTCTGCTGGTGACAAATTCTCTGTTTTTGACTTGTGTGAAAACATCTTTATTTCACTTTATTTTTAGCAAGATAACTTTGCTAGATATAGAATTCTAGGTTGGTAGCTGTGTTTCCCCTGCATTTTGAAAAGATGATCATTCCATTGTCTTCTGCCTTTCATTAATTTGGTTGAAAATCAGCCCTCGCTCTTATTCCTCATTTGAAGTAGAAGCAAACATTTTTTGACAGGTTTTATTTTTTTAAAGTGTGCTACATTTTACTATGATATACCTAAATGTGCTTTTCTTTTAACCTGCTCAATGCATGATGACTTTCAAAATTATGTCTCAAAGGATTTTTTTGGTTTTGGAAAGTTCATTGCAATTATCTTTTCAAACGGTTTCCCATGCCATTTCGTTTTTCCTCTCTCCTTATGACTCCAGTTGTACACATAATAGGCTTTTTTTAATCTTACCCTATTTTTTTATTTTGTCTATTCTTTTACTTTGTCTTACCATGTTTCAACCCGAATATTACACACAGACACACAGATATTTGAACAACTCAAAGTCTCTTTTGTTGTTCAATATATGTGTTAGGTTAATTCCAGTTACTGATGTTTCAGTTCTAGAATTTCCTTTGTTTATTTTTATTAGTTAATGAAATTCTCCATTTTATTATTTAAGTTCTTAAACCTATTAACTCTTGTCATTTCACTGTCTGCATCTGATAACTCTATTATTTGGATTCCCATGTATTTGTTTCTTTTGTCTCTTGTCTCTGCTTTCATTCGGGTATTGTTTTCTCTTGTGCCTGGTTATTTCTAAGGAAATATTGGACATGTCATATTAAAAATTATAGAAAGAATATGAGACTTTGGATTACATTACCTTTTTCTAAAAAGGATTTACTTTTACTTTGTTTATGGAGATAGACTACGGGTACTGGCAATTCCAAATAAATTTAGGCTATCAGAAATTAAAATGATTCAAAGAGGGGCTTTAATCCCTCTAAGTGCTATTTTACGTCCATTTTTCAACACATATTCCTTTGGTAAGCACTTCACTTCAAGTCTAACTGAACCCCCACAGTGTTTATGGCAGTGCCTTCCTCTTGGCAATAGTGGAACAACTTTTGTCCCACCATTAATAATGTCTCCTCAGCCCTTCAGCCCCTATCACTTTGGCACAGTTTCTCCATCTATGGCTTTTGCTTTGGAAGAAGATGTCTTTTTAAAACAGCAGAACTAGTAATAGAGTCACCACCCTTTGGAATTTGGAATCTTGGACCTAAAGTCTTTATTTCCTTGGAAGTTCTCCAATGACTTCAAACACATTTACTATATAATCCCCTCAACTCCTCCCATACAGTACAATGTATGCATGCATATGAAGCAGCAGTGTTAGAATGTGGTGGAAAAACAAACATTAGCTTCAATATCATTGTTATATCTGAGAGGTAGGAACTAGTACAGATGGCACTACTTAAACTGGGCCTTTTACTTTTGATTTCTTAATGTGACAAAAATGGCAAAATGTTTACATTTGCTATTGTTTCATCTGTTTTATATTTGGATGATGTGTGCTTGGTGTGCTAGTACTTACCACTTAACATGTGTCTGTGTATTTAACATATTTAATATTTTAAAAAATTAGACGAAAGGGGAATTTATACTTCCTTTCCTTTCATTCATGCACAAGGTGAAAATATTTCAGTAGTTTGTCAGCAACACTCAGTGAAGAATGTCCAACTTGAAATAATTCATGTAATATTTCTATTGGTTATTTGTTGATATTTCAGCGACATAAACTTTTCTAAAAGATCAAAACCAAGCATCTTGAATTAATTAACCAAGAAGAGGCAAACTGAGCTAATATACTCAAGCACTTAAGGCACCATTTGAGGTGGTATTCTTAACTGATTAGAGGCCTCGTTAAGTTATAAGACAAAACTTTCCTTAAAAAAGACACATGCACCTGTATGTTCATTGCAGTACTATTCACAATAGCCAAGACATTGAAACAACCCAAATGTCCATCAACAGACAACTGGATTAGGAAGACGGCAGTATATATACGCAATGGAATATTACTCAGCCATAAAAAAGAATGAAATAATGCCATTTGTAGCAATATGGATGGAACTAGAGACTCTCATCCTGAGTGAAGTAAGTCAGAAAGAGAAAGACAAATACCATATAATATCACTTACATCTGGAGTCTAATATATGGCAAGAATGAATCTTTCCACAGAAAAGAAAATCATGGACTTGGAGAATAGACTTGTGGTTGCTGAGGGAGGGAGAGGGAGTGGGGTGGATTGGGAGCATGGGGTTAATGGATGCAAACTATTGCCTTTGGAGTGGATTAGCAATGAGATCCTGCTGTGTAGCACTGGGAACTATGTCTAGTCACTTATGATGGAGCATGATAATAAGAGAAAAAAGAATATATACATGCATGTGTAACTGGGTCACCATGCTGTACATTAGGAAAAAAAAATTGTTTGGGGAAATAACAATCAAAAAAATTAAAATAAATCAACTGAAAAAAGAAAAAAGACATTACACCTTGGGGGTCAGTCTGTTTTTTTTCAGCTGAAAAAGATTTACAACCTCTAAATACATTAAAACCATAATTTCTACTTTGGGATCAGTTCCAAGCTTAACAAGTTAACTTCTCCTTCATTAGGGATAAGCCGAAAGCAAGACATAATTAATGATGTATTCAGAGAGAGATTGATAAGCTGTGACTCACCCATCCCCTACAGATTTTTACTGGAAAATTTTTTTTTTCTTCTCCTAAAGGAACTATTCACACAAATATTTTAAGATTATATAGAATAGGGTGGGATCAAATATATTTCTTTGGAAGATATGAGGAAGAATTATGTTGCCTAAAAAAGCTAGCTTACA
Source organism: Phacochoerus africanus (assembly GCF_016906955.1). Classification (NCBI taxonomy): domain Eukaryota; kingdom Metazoa; phylum Chordata; class Mammalia; order Artiodactyla; family Suidae; genus Phacochoerus; species Phacochoerus africanus. The sequence continues at coordinate 67,684,224 of NC_062555.1, read as the reverse complement.
AATTTCACTGGCATCTTACTAGACATCTCTCCACCGAGATTTTTTAAAATACGGTTTTCAGGATGTGTCTAACATAATGTAATATACTTTTATAATAAATCGAATGGAGGGAGCCTAAATGTCATCTAGTACAGACATTACTATATATATATATACACACACACACACACACACACACACACACACACACACTTAGGATCTAAGATCTAAAAAAGTTGAAAGTCTAACATTTCATAAGAAGCCATGATAAAATTTGCAGCTGTAAAGGCCTAATTCCTTCTTACTTTATTCTCTTTGATATCTGGTTACTTTGATTAAAAAAAATCCAGGAATTTTTAACTTCGGATATCTTTATTCTCTGTCACTTTGCTGCTTCCAACACTTCAAAAAATTTAAGATCCTATATTTCTTTATTGACAAATATCCATTTACCTTTAGAATTTTAATGTGTTCAGATAAGAAAAGACATTTACTATGAGAACATGAACAAAATATCCCTCTTTTTTTAAAAAAGTCTTTGCTTTACTTTTTCATTTTTTTCTGAGAGATTTCATCACTATAATATCAAAATACATCCTATGTGCAATAAAGCTATGACTGAGTATGTATATTTATGCACTTATAAAGTATACTTGCTTGAGGTTTTTCAGAGATGAGATAAGCAGTGCTTCTAGAAATTTTGGTATAGAATATTCTAGTAATAAAATGTAATAATGTTCTCCTCATAGACGCAAATCGCACTTTTGCTATTATTACCTTCTCTCTGCTGTTACTGGTTCTTGTTACCATGTAGGTATTAAGTTTGGAAATTCCCTAACCTTCTTTTTTTTAAGCTACTCTTACATAATGTAGTTTGGGCCTTCCCCTTACTCCCATCTGCCAGAAAGCTGAGCAAAGTGAATTACATTTCTCTAGATGAATCAGGTAGTCACCTTTACATTAAAACAGTGATCTGGGAATTTCCGTCGTGGATCAGTGGTTAATGAACCTGACTAGTATCCATGAAGACGTGGGTTCAATTCCTGGCCTTGCTCAGTGGGCTAAGGATCTGGTGTTGCTGTGAGCTGTGGTGTAGGTCGCAGATGTGGCTCCAATCCCGTGTTGTTTTGTTGTTGTTGTTGGTATAGGCCTACAGCTACAGCTCTGATTCAACCCCTAGCCTGGGAACCTCCATATGCCGCGGGTATGGCCCTAAGAAGACAAAAGACAAAAAACAGACAAAGAAACAAAACAAAACAAAAAACAGTGTTCTGTAAAAGCTGTAAAAAAATTAATTCATCTACAGCTGCTAATTATCTGCAGATAAACAAAATATGATGCTATTATCTTAGGTTTGCTTCTGCCTGCCCTTAGAGAAGTTATTAAAACTTAACCAAGGCTCATGTGCAGATTAATATTAATTTTTCTATGCAAAATTTTAATATGGCTTCTTGTACCTGAAATGTTTGGCTTTTAATTAAAAAAAATTTTTTTAAATAATGATTTGCACTATTACATGCTACTTTATTTCTTCATCATTATCATTAGGAATGTGCCTTAGAATACACATTCCTTCAGAAATCTATATGCAAATGTTGCACATGAGGTACACCATACGCCCCCTCGGAGCAGCAGTTATTACAATCAAAGTAAATAGGCTGATAGTTACTGAGATCTAAAGAGCTTCTACATCCTAAACCTTCACAGCAAATCCATTCTGACACCAAAACCACCTCCTTATGGCCAGAGTATAACACGGACAATAAATCATGTCAATTGCCCTTTTCAATGCCCACTATTAAAGGGATAGAAAAAAATGGTCTGATGAGATATAAATCCAACCGTTAAAAAAACAAACTCACATATCCCTTCTGTAGACAATCACAAAAGACAAGGAGAAAGCATTGGAATTGCAGTGGGATACAGTGCTTAATTAAACTTTAGATTCTCAGATCCATATGATGAGATGGATGTATCTGATGACTAGAGGAGGAAGGCATGGAACGGAAGTCAAGTAGAAAGTGGATAGAAGGTAAATAGGAAGCAGTTACAGTACAGGAAGTGTCACTAACCATCAGAAAACATACACTTTTAATTGGATACATTTGATGTTACGATGTATAAATGTAAGGGGTACAGCCTGTTAGTCTGATGCACGTATATATTGTAAACAGTTGCCGCTGTACTAATATTTTTCACATTACACACTTAAAGCACAGCTTTATTGTCTATAGTCAATGTACTAGATCTCTACAGTTGATTTAATACTTCTTACAAGTTTGTGCCCTTATCTCTCTACTTCCATCCTCTGGTAAGCACAGTTTTACTTTCTTTCCTTTTTTTTTTTTCTCCTTAAGAGGTGTGACATTTTTAGATTTCTCATGTAAGTAATAGCACATAGTATGTCTTTCTCTGTCTGACTTATATCGTTTAGCATAATGTGCTTGAGGTCCATCCATGTTGTCACAAATGGAAGGATGTTCTCCCTCAAGGCTGAATAATACTGCATTGTGTAGATATGCCACATCTTTTTAATCCATTCATCTGTCGATGGACATCTGGGCAGAAAACATGAATTTAAATCTTGCTTTTACTACTTACTACTCACTTAGAACTACCTACTTTCTCTGTGTATCAGCTTCACTGTTTGCATGATGTTGACAAGGTCTACTCTATAAAGGAGTAAAAATGATTGAGATCCTGCAAGAGAAATTCCCCCAGAAAAAAATCTCCTGGAATGCATGTTGACAGACTTCTTCTCCTCTGTCATCAAGCATCTATATTGCACAAATTCATACATGAACATGTATAGTTTTTGAACTGAACTTTTGTATCAAGTAGAGACCTTTCAAACCTGAGCCAATGCCATCCCCTGCCGTGGATGAAAGAGAGACATAGCCTAAAATTAAAAAAAAAAAAAAAAAAAAAACCTGAACTCCCCAGTATGTTGTAAAATATGTAACAGGGATAACAATCTGCAATACAAAATATTTTTCATTTCCATACACCACATATTTGACAGAGAAGAAAAAAATGTTAATTTCTAAATTATTTACTTGAGTACCAAAAACCAAACCTGGCAGATTTGGGGCATGATTTATCACATAAATCCCTAAGTAAGGAATGATACTAACATTAATAGTAACCATTTTATGTGGAAGAGTGTTGTTTTATAGCTACAACTTATATAGTGTCAGCTATTTGCCAAGAACTTTTCTGAGGCTTCACATATATTCACTTATTTAATCTCCAACAACCTATGAGGTAGGGGACATTGAAGACAGTCTAAGTTCAGTAATTTGCTCCAGATCACAGAGCTGTTAAGGAACAGATTCCTAACAGGGCAAGATTCAAGGGCAAGCAATCTGACTCTGCAGCTTTAATCTCTACATCTGACTGGTACAACAATGTTTCTGGCTCCAAAATGACAACGTTTCATCAAGAGGGAAGGAAGAGGACCCAAGGGATGCATCTAGAATTTAGGTTTAAACAGGCTCCTAAGAAGGGACGTAGCCCTCTAGGTCAAGTTCCAGGGGGTGTAGGGAGCCACTAGGGGGGCTGCAAACACTACTGACAAATTTACGGATCTCAGAGCTGTCCTCCCAGCACCACCAGAAATTACCCTGAAATACCCCACACGACGTCCATCAATTGGGCAGCTAATTGAGATGCAGGGAGAAGGACCCTAAAAGCAACCCTGGGGAATTTCCTTCATCCCCTTAGGATAAGGTATGATGAGGAGGGCAGCATCTGCTAAGATGGGTCAGCCACACCAAGGGAGATGAAGGAAGCCAAAAGAACCACTGTCACATCATATTCACGACCTCGCCTGTGAGGGCAAAGCATTTAGATGGTGAGTTACAGGCCTAGGTTCCTATTACTATCTTACTTCATATTTCTCATCAATAAAAAAGTAATGAGCTCAAGGGGCCTGCTTATCTGGTGTCAAAATGAGACACTCTACGTCAAAACATACAACAGCTAGTTATTCCTAACCCTTCTGCTATTTTAGGCGTGGGGGAAAGTGACATCCTCAGTGTATAGGTGACTATCTGAATGTGCAAAAAATTAGGTTCCCATTCTACATAAAGCCTAAACTCAGGCTGTTCCTTACAAAATATCAGTGCTTCATTTCCAACATCTGGTGTTTCAGGATGTTAAGGTACTGAGTATCGTTGACAAATTCAAAGAAGACATTTTTTCTGTTAAGCTTTACTGTTTCTCATGATACTTCATTTTAATTGACAAACCTCAAGGTATGCTCAAAAGTAGAGACTATAAAAAATTCTACTGTGGAGGTCCTAGCAGGGTCATTTCTATGAATATAAAACACAAAGGAACCATATCTTTGGGACCACCTGTCTCGATCCTCAGCTCCATCACTAACCTCACTTCAATTTTATCTAGATGACATCTGTATTAAATAAATACGGCCATGGCAGCCATGCCTTGGTTGTGGGTATTGTTTATGGAAGTTTTTCTAGCTCCTTCTCATCTTGGTCCCAGTTCCATTCCATCCATTTTAATAACATTCCTTGATTCTCCGGCCCTCCCAATTTTGGACAAAGTTTGGAACAAGTTTGTAGTTCCTGAAAGATAAACTGGGAATCAAAAGAGATATTTTCTCTTTTAACAAATACACATTTGTGTATATTATAGGTATATCTTATTATGAGAACACCATTGAAAGATTCAAATTTTAACTGTTACTATATTCTTATCAGTGTGAATACAGCTGAAGGTTATATTTTCAACTAAATTTGTCTGTCTACCCACATGAAGAAAACAGAAGTAAAGCAATAATCTCAATACTCTGGGAAACAAATTTTTGCTTAAATGCCTATAAATATTTTACTAAAATAGTAAAAGAGATTATAAGGGATGTAGTATATTTGATTTCATCATCAATGTAATTCTCTTTGTTACATGAACTTGGTTGTGAGCACTAAGAAATTCCTAACTGGGCCATAATAACGTAAAAATTCTTATGGTTTAAAAATACTAAATGACTTGGAATTTTTACATTATCACTGCTGATAAGTTTATGAAATTATACCCACACATATATATTTTTTTTCCCTAAATTCCGACTCTTGTAGGGTGCCATACTATGCCTCCAAAAGTAGTAAGGGTAACAGAAGTAACTCTGGAGGCTTATTTAGGCAGCTTCTGAGCCACCAGAGGTAAGAAACTTTCTAAGAGATGCTTTGTATTACGGCTTTAAACTTTTTTAAAAAACTACAGCTACAGGTTTTAAAGATTTCTTTGAAACAACTGAAGAGTGAACTTTAATTCATGTTTTTTAAACAAAGGTTATATGAGACTTACAGCAGTCTTACAAAAGAAGAATATCAGCAAGAATTGCACATTACGCTCAGAGTGCAACTGACTTTCAAATTTCTCTACAGGTATTATTTCCCATGAATAGGAACAAAGAGCAAAAACAGTTAAAAAAGCATATTCAAATGTGTGCATAAAAAGGCATGGTAAATGAATACTGTTTAGTTTGCTGACATAATTACTTGAATGTAATTTTTATGAGTCGTAGAAATCTTGGCATTTTCACTGAACCAGATAATTAGACTCTGAATAGAACAGGGTCAGAATAATTAATACATCAAAACTAGATGAACTTTTTCTAATTATTTTTATTTAATCTCTATTATAATTATTGTTATACTCTGCTGAGCATGATTGCCTCATGTTCATAGATTTGAATGCAGTCTTATAGTTGCATCCTGGGACTTTGTGGAATATTAACAAACCGTGGCATGGGGAAATTAGAATGGTGTAGTTTCATGATGGAATTCTAAATTGGAATTTCATATTTTTCTATAGAGTTGCACAAAATTTGTCCCATAATCATAAAAATATGAATTTTAAAACAAAAGTCTACTTTTCTTTCAAGTTACACTTCTTTAAAGTTCAAGAAAAATTATTTTCTCAGAGTTTTTTTTAAAGTTATATCATCAGTTATTCAATTCATGCGAAATTTTCTGAAAGGGGATATCATTAAGTTTTTCATTATGTGAGAGTTTTTAATATCATGATAAATTTTAATCATTAAAGCAAATGTATCAACAGGCAGTAAAGACCACGACCAGCTATTACTAAAGACTTTGAAATTTGTGTTAGAAAGTAATGGTGTTTAACTTTCAGGTGATAGCTGCCTACTTGTGTCAGCTCATGAAAATATCAAAACAAATCATAACAGCAGATGAAACCATGAATACTGATAAAATTTGCTTAAATCTCAGGTCATAAGACTATATAGCCCAGTTAATAAATTACAGAAGACTAACCTAGGTCTAAATATATGAACTACAAATGCTATAGTACAGAGAGAAAGGATTTATCAAGATAACATTCAATAAAAATTGTAATCCAAGGCATCAATGAGAACGTTTGGGGTTCCTCTTACCTCTTAGTTCTCATTTCAGAAGTGGTCAGGGAGTTCCCGTCGTGGCGCAGTGGTTAACGAATCCGACTAGGAACCATGAGGTTGCGGGTTCGGTCCCTGCCCTTGCTCAGTGGGTTAATGATCTGGCGTTGCCGTGAGCTGTGGTGTAGGTTGCAGACGCGGCTCGGATCCCGCATTGCTGTGGCTCTGGCGTAGGCCGGTGGCTACAGCTCCGATTGGACCCCTAGCCTGGGAACCTCCATATGCCGCGGGAGCGGCCCAAGAAAGAGCAACAATAACAACAACAACAACAAAAAAAAAAGACAAAAAAAAAAGAAATGGTCAGAACTATCCCCTTCTCACCATGTCATTATCTAGGACCAGTCTATGGAAGCCCATAACCTTCCCTTATTCGAAAACTGATAAATTTAAGAAGCATGGCATTCTTAGACATAAAGAAAAAAAGCAGGATTAGTAGATTACAGTAAAATCCAGAGAAGAATTCATTCTGAGAATTTACAGAATAGTTTTTATTATCCAGGAACTAATTCTTCTAATATTTACAGTAAAAGACAGGAGGCAAAGGATACTAGTCTACCTAACTTTTGCATAATCAAGCTATTTTAAATGTTTGTTTGATTCTGGAATTTGACTAGGGAAGATACACATCCTCAGAGCAAGCAGATAAAATGATGATGAGATTCTAGAAACACAAAGATAGAAAGGGATATCCATCAAAGGGAATAATGTCTTTTGCAAATATAAAGTGACAGCGTTTATCTCATTCAAAGATTAAAAAAAACCCAAACACATTGACCTTAAGCCAATAAATGTGGTTTCCACTAAAGAAAAAAAAGTATGTCATAAATATGTCAAGTATACATAAAATGGGAATAATAAGAGAATAGGGAGAATACGGAATTGTAAATGTTACTGGCAGATGTATAAAAATAATATGGGAGAGAAAAGACATCACAACGGAAAAATTAAAATTGGCTTCAGCTGTAGTAAAGACCATAATCGACACTGTAGAAAATGAAGTCGGTAGGAAAGACGACAGCTTTCTAAAAATAAAGAAAAATACTACTAGTAATACTGGACTTAAAATATATAATAATCAACATCTGTTGAGAATGAAGTAAAACAAATAAAGCTAAAGAAGCATTCATTAAAAGAGAACACTTTTCATGACTTTAGCAAAAACAAAACAAAACAAAATAGGAAGAAACATTAGCTGAGTTCATGAGTCACAATGAGTTCACTAACCTGCACCAACCTCTACCCACCTCAGACACAAATGAAATGACTTAGAATAAACTTGGAATAGTTTCTGAATCTTAAGTTTAAAGAAAGAAATTCTCAATTTCCCAAGTATTTGGGCAAATGTAGAAATAAAGTTACACCGGTTTCAGATTCTATTTCACTCAGAGTGCTCAGAACAAAAGGTCAGGATGACAAAAAGTTTTAAGAGAAAAATATTGTGGCACAAGAATATTGTGACCAAGCACAGAGCAGTTAATGTGCTGAGATAGCAAAATGACTTCCATGCTTAGATCTGCAGGATCCAGGACATAACCTGCTCATGAATACACCCTTTGAACCTTTTACTTAAAAATGCACATCAGCAGGATAGAAATAAATAGTATTTAAAAACTGAAAAATGGGATATTTGTATCTCAAATTACTGAGTTATACATTGATGTTACTTTAAAACATATTTGCTCCTCAAAAACAAACATGCTTGGAGTTCCTGTCACGGCTCAGTGATTAACAAACCCGACTAGTATCCATGAGGACGCAGGTTTGATCCCTGGCCTTGCTTAGTGGGATAGAGATCCCGTGTTTCCATGAGCTGTGATGTAGGCCGCAGAAGCAACTCAGATCCTGCATTGGTGTGGCTGTGGTGTAGGCTGGCAGCTACAGCTCCCTAGCCTGGGAACCTCCATACCCCGTGGGTGCAGCCCTAAATAGACAAAAAACCAACCAACCAAACAAAAAAGCTTACATTGAAAGAAATAATGTTAGGTTTTTATAAATGCTTACGATATAAATAATAACACAAGTGAAACCATAAATAACAGTTTAATTTGTTTTACTAGCACATGGATACTTTATGATCATGGATATATTATAAACTTTATATGAGCAGATGCAATATTCATCAAATAATTCTGGGATACTTGGCTCCTTAGAAAATAATTCTTAAATTGGATCCTCATCTTCTGCTTTAAGTCACAATGGGTTTGCAGGTAAAAAAAGGATAAAAATTTATGAAATACATATTTTTAGAAAAGATGACAATATAAATGACAATATTTTTGTTCCCAAAGCAATCATAGAGCTTTTACACATAAGCACAGAAAAATTCACAAAAGAGTAAAATTTAATGAAATGTTCCTCAGAAAGAAACCTATAAAAGTTTATCTTACTAAAATCAATAAGCAGATATATGGTATAGGTTTCATTAAAAAGACAATAATATACCATTAAATATTTTACCCGATAGCCCTGTATCATGCCTGCCTAAACATACAGGCATAAAGTGTGTCAACAGCACTGTAACAAAAAAAGATAAAATTTAATGCACATTAAATAATATATAACTCTTATTATTATAAACTTCATCGATCCTAGCATCATAGTAAGAGATTTACTTTAATAATCTGATTTGGAATTTGCAACAAACCTTTTAACTAAGTGTTATCCATTTTTTCACCAATGAATAAAATGAAACAAGTTACATGACAATGTAACTTGTAGGAGTTGAAGCAGGATTTGAATTCAGATCTAACTACAAAATCTGAGTACTGAATCCACTGTATACTACTTTCTAAGTTATTATATATAATGTAAGGTAGTTTTTTCTGTGGTGTTCTTATCTTAGTCCCTTGGCTTAGCATAGTGGCTGGCTAATTATATGCACTCAATAAAAAAATTGTTACATGGTGAATATATAAATACAAGATACTATATTCAAACCTAAGAGACATTATACTGAAGACAAATGAAAATTTTACCCCAAGAAAGTTCTCACTAGGATTTGGTAGCATAAAGGAATGTGGGGTGTGAACAATATAGAACAGTAAACAATACAAGCTTTCAGAATTTTGAAAGTGCACTGCACAGTCCGAAAAGTAAGTGCTCTCACAGGAAGGAAGACCACGACCCAAACTAGACAAACGCATTCCCCACACAAACGGTTTTCAACATGCCTTAGTTACTGAAACATCTAATACAGTTTTCTTGGATGCTTTTTCAGACATAAATGGCTAAAATCAAGTGTCTTCACTTAATAATGAAAATTTCTGCTTAATTAAAAGACTAGTCTAGATTATTTTAACAGCAAAATTAGTGTTTTAAACCTGAAGGTTCACTGGAAAAACGGGGAAGCATTCGCTTTAAAGTAATCCAAAAGGATTAACGGCTATCCTAAGCAATATCAATACAAAGGAAACATCAATAGGATCTCAAACTAGTCCTACTGAATAACAGGTGAAATACTAATACTATGGTATTTAGCTATAGCAATGTCTTTAATACTTGCAGATGAAAACTTAGGATGTGATTATGTATAAGACGTAACTATTATGCCTTAAAGTAAATAATACGAGATCATAAATAATCGGAGGGAAATGCCACCCAAGAAAGAATAGATTCAACCTAATCTGAACTTTTAATACATTCAGATTATTAAAACATATTTTATTCTCACTCTAAAACTGTTCTCTGTTTCTTCCTTTATATCCCTTTTTTACTACCTTCATTTTATTGAGAAAAATCTCGTTTGTATATTTAAAGCATAAAGTTGAAATTGTCTGTCTGAAAGTCATTAAATGGGTTTATTTCTACTTAGAGAATAAATTCATCTGCAAGTTAGTAAGTACTGAAGTTTTGTCTTTGTTTTAATTTTGTTGGTGTTTTAGTCTCATTTAATTGTTTTCTGCATTAGAATCAGATTGGAAAAAAAAGGCATACATTGTGATATTTTATCCCAGTTACACAACATCCGCATTTCCAACTGCTCAGTTGCCAGTATCTAGCGGTTCATTCCATTGTCTCAGATGCTTGATGTGCTTCCTGGCATTTTAGTATTTTATCAGTGAGTATTAACTTACAAGTGATAGAAGAAAATGGACTCAAGAACCTAGGCTTTCCATTTGGCAGCTCTTTTTTTATTGGTGCCCGTATCTGAATTGTTGACTATTCCTAAAATCATGACAGGAGTTCTGTGAACCTTTTTAATGACCTTAGTTAAAAACAGCTTTATTTATGTTGTTTGGAGGACTACAGAAGAAGTGGATTTTTGGAAAGACTGGTTCAGCAGAGAACGAGGAAGTAGCTGAGAACAAATATTAACCAAGTGAAATAAGTACTAAGAAGGCAAAGCAAGAACAGAGGCAAACTAAGGGATCTGTGCATTTAACTGGACTGAAAATTTCCCTTTGCCAATGCCCAGGGAACCCTGAGGACTGGAAAGGAGAAAAAAAGACTGAAAAATATAAGTTATTTTTATGAATAGCCAGCCACTCATCAAAGATTTTTCCTAATATGAAGTACTTTCCAGCATGCCTGACTTTCATCACTTACTTGCATCAGAATTTGAACTCTTACTTTTATGTGCTTAATATTAAAATACACAAACATCCTGTAAAATAAAATCTAAAAATACAGCCTTCTAGAATCTGGAGACACTTCATTTTTCTGTTCATAGAGAACTTTTCTCAAATAAGATCCAGTATAATTACCTTATTCTGCTGATAACCATGCCACTGCAACACAAACCAAACTCAGGATAGGAAGACACAGCACAACGCAAACTGCATGCTTGTTGTTTGTTTATTTTCAGTTAATATATATATATATATATATATATATATATATATATATATATATATTTTACCTTATAAAATATCCAGTCCCTAAAATTGATTTCTAATTTGAATATCTGTCAGAGTTTCAGCAGTACCTAGGAGATACTGCAAGATGGTCATCATTTTGATTTCAATAGCTAAGGAACCTCTGTAATGCCAAGTACATAACGCATGGGAAGTATTTAACACAAAGTTCATATTCAGTGAGCATTAAACTTCTCTTTATCCTCTTCAACATAAAGTAGAAAAATTGAAATGTTCATTATTTAAAGTTTAATTGTTTGGAACTATTTCATGGAATTACCAAATTTTAAGCAAACCGTGGCTTCAGTATCCTCATCGAAAGCTTGTAACAAAGACATGGAATTTAAGTGCAGTTTAGAGTCATAAGTCTAAGAATCTTTTTTTCCAATAAAAATGTGTGGTTCATCTCTCATTTAATAAAAAGTGTCCCCCTTGCCTCCCCTTCACACCTGAGATTATCGTCTGCCGTCTTTCTGCCCTTCTAACTATCACTTATTTCTGGAAGGCGTAAGTTAAAGTTAACATTTCACATGACTATTTTTACACTGAAGTGCATATGTTCACAACATACAGATTTGGTGGGAAAAAATTATTCACAGGTGTGACTGGTTTTGAGAGGTATCTTTTTCTATCTGAAAACTTTTGTTGAGTAGTGACAGAAGTCAACTTTTAAAAAAACTGCCTCATGTTTGAAAACATCAGACACTTGAATGTACCCATCCTCCTTGCTCAAGGACCACGAGAATCTTCTCTGTATCGTCTCAGTTTTAGTATGTGTGCTGCTGAAGTGAGCACTACCTTTAATTTTAAGGCCTTAAAGACAAAAGGAGTTCTTTCTGTGCTTTCTTCTTTTGGGGGTAAGTTGGAGGCATGTGTGGACAAGCCATAAACATCCGATTTTGTCATAAATGTTTAATATTCTTCTCCTTAAGTAATTTATATGTACTGACATTCATCACTGTGCATTATTTGGCATATACACAGGGCACTGGAAAATGCTACCCTGCACAAAATTTACGTATGTTTCATATTGGGTCATCTTTCAGTTCCCAACATCAGGCTGTAAAACCCAAATGCCTACTCTGAGATGGCCCCAGAAGCTACCTGTCCCCTCTTAGATGCTTGAATGTATTTGCACGCACACAAATTCAAAGAACTCTTTCATTCTCTTTGTTTTTTAGAGCCTTAACAAGTATTCCAAAATCAGGAAGAAACCCTTGTCTTTAATGCTTCTAAAACACTGATAATTTACTTCTATAAGGATCTGCAGATATTTATGTTATCTAAAAAATTTTTAAGTTTTTTTTCTAGATGTAAGGTAAAGAGTTTATAGCATATACTTTGTCAGGTTTTCACTTTCCATTTCCTGTTCCTTAACATTCTTACATAAAAGACTCTGGGTAGATTTTCCCTAAATAATTGAAGTTGAAACCTAAGACTCCAGAATAAAAAAACAAAAACAAAAACAAAAAGGAATGCTAGGACATTATTCAAGTTTTTGGTTGATAAATTAAAACAACATATACAGTCAGAAGAGAAGACTCTGGTCTCATTAGAGGAATCGCTTCAGCTTAAATTCTTGAATTATCTGTTTTTCTATGAAAAAAGTAAATGTATTTGCAATACTGCAAATATATTTTACTTTATGCAAAAAGAATTTAGTCAAACTTTGACTTTAAAACAAATGGAAAATTAAAACACATTTCAAATAATTCAACTCTATTCATTTAGATCTGGCAATGTCATGAAGAATAAATTAGTTTTAAAGGCTACTGATTTTACAGTTTGGTTATCTGAGAACACAAAATAAATTATTCATATTATTTTCAAATACTACTGAATTATGCCATACTTCTCTATGAGAATGTAATAAGCTATGAAAAGAGAAAATGCTGTCCATTCCTGGTTCTTTAGAATTTCTTTTCCCAAATATGCTTGATTGATTTAGTGGTCTCATATGTATGGAATACATATAGTTGTTTCAGATCTATGGACTAGGTAAATCTATATTTCTGGATAGAGATATATCTAGTCTACAGATACGGGCTGCTTGTGGGAAACAAACAAAAGATAAATATAAAGAAACTACCTTTCGTTTGCTTTACTGCGGATCTACAAATATACCCTTATAATGTATATATAAAATATACCTCCATTTAGTGACAAAATTTATTCACGCAAAATTACAAGTATCCTGTTTTAATAGAGACTAAATCCCTACTCCTAATATTGAATAATATTTTCTTACTCAGCTAGTGTTTTTGTATTGTTAAGAAAAATAAAACTAAAACAATTGGAAATTACAAAGTTACAAAGTTTAAATTATACTACAACATGCCTCAGAATTCCCTTTCTGGTGTTGTCTGTTTTTGTTCCTGTTGCTATTCTGTAATATTTTAAACCATTTCAACTTTAATCAGAGATAAACAAATCATTTTTTAAAAGCAAATAAAAAACTCATATTAAAGTTCAGCATAGTCACTTTGCCAGATATCAGCTAATTGTACAGTATAATGATTAAGCTTTATTAGTAAGAAATGCACACTATCGCATAGGCCAAGGTTTTTATAATTTAACATAGGAATACACAGGAATAAATAGATATATTTTCTGAAACAAGGGTAATTAAATTTATCTGTGTTGATTAATTTCATACACTTATAAAACAGTTCATCTCTCGTTAACTTCCTTAATACAACTATATAACCCCACTCATCAAAATAATAATCTGAGATCTTTTACCTCAAATAGGTCAGCAAAACTATTCAGAATCAAAGGCCCTTATTTAAGTGAAGACATTTAAATCTTTCCTTCCCCGAAAAACAAATTATTTCATCATTCCAAGCTATGATAATATTTAATATCTTCATAATAACTGATCTTTAAATTGATGAAAATTCAGGTATTTACATATTTTACATCTACTAATTTTTGTAACAATTTTATTAGCCTAGCTATATCTTAAAAATTTCTTAAGTATTATTTTTTGTATTGTCAATCACAAACCAATTCACTCTGGAAAATTAAACTGTCATAGGTTAATTGTCACAACTACTTACTTGAAACATGTATGCATGTTGGAATGTTTGTTTTGCGTAGATCATTAATGTAGATCATAAAATGTTGAATAAAATTCAGGAATATTTTTTGCTATCTGGTAGAAAGCAAATAAATAATAGCAATTATATATATACATATATAAATATATATGTATATATGTGTGTGTACCTATATATCTATACATACATATGTAGATAGATAGGCAGACAGACAGACAGACAGATGTCATTTGGTTGTCCTCTGAGCTTAGCAGCATTCAGTAGCAGAAGGGAATCTGGTTCCCTATTTGTATTTCCTCTCTCTTTTTCCTCTCTTTTCCTTCTTTACCTCTTGCAAACTTGGGCTTCTATTGACCATCATCAAATTCCTAAGAACAGGAAGGCAAGTAAGGGAGTTTTACTGGCTGCCTTAGGATGTGGTGGGTTACAGGAAAGATATCTAAAAGGAACGTGAGCTGTCGGAGAGGGAGCGTCACTCCGTGTATTTACACTTTGATGTCCTGAGACCAAGGCCGAGGGTTGTGTCATGAAGCTGGATCAAGGGACAGTGAGTACTGTGGAGACAAAAGCTGTCATTGCCATCCAGTGGCGACATGAGTTACTGCATGCTCAGCCAGGCCCCATTTGTTTTGCCTGGAAACTAAATGGAGACGGACAGCTTGTCCAGTCTCTTAAGTAGAGAATAAAATAGAGCAACTGTTTATTTTACCATCTACTTTCACAATTAAAGATATATTATGAGCAAACAAAAGTAGTTTTAAAATTATCTTTCGCGGCAAGTTTGAGTTTTAGTATTTTCTCTTCAGATTTGAGGGAGAGTGCATAAGACGAGCAGATTTTTTTTGGCAAGTCAAAGTTTGCCAGTGGTTTTGAATGGATATTAAAGTACTTAAACTTAGCTCCAAATGAATGTATCTTTATACTAACAGAGGACTGCCACTGATTTTAAAATTCTTCGGTTTGGTGTATTCCTTTTCCATATCGCTACTAACACAAAGCTGTGCAGATACTGATCCACAACAAGGCTGTTATCACATGGATGAAAGTTATCCAGCAAAAGTGGAGGAGGGTATAGTTGACATATGTGTATTTAATCAACAAATAAACTGGAAAAGAAGAATCAGAGGGGGCAGAAAACTTTTCCCCTCTTCAGTGTAACACAACACGTGCTTTTTTTTTTTTTTTTAATCATTTTGCTGACTTTGGTATTTTGGTATTTACCCTATGGAGATAGATATAGATATATATCACTTCTTCCATCTTCTGGGTAACTTGCAATGGAAGTCCCACTCAGGCTCTTTGGTTTTTAATTGTCTAACAATTTAAATTGCCCTACATTTCAGCACTTTAAAAAAAAATATATATATAAAAGCATTTTGTTTTCCTTCAAAATAAAAGCTCATGTCTTCAGGCCTTCTAAGAACTTCAAATTAATGTATGTTTCTAATTGATTTCAATAGGTTTATCCTGCAAAATGATACGACTCCAGTTTTTTTACCCTTTTCCCTTACCTAACTACTGTGTATGAGTAATTCCTACTTTTTTATGTGTGTTGCATACTCTGTAGACATTTTATAGGTGCTGATTTTCAATATTGCCTTGCTATTTGTTTTCAACAGGCTATAAAGAGAAATGAGATCTTATAAGAAAGGTTGTGTTCTGCATGGTTCCTGTGAGTGGAGTTATTTTACCTAAGAGACAATGACTTTATTGTGTGGAACACATATTTATAGTATTCTACGTGAATACAGATTTACAATGCATTAGGAGTAATCCACAAAGCTGAAATAAAAACTGACTTAATCTGAGGTTTGCTCCCTCAGTGTTCTTGCTAATCAGGCTGTGGAGGTCTGGCACATAAGTAACTTCATTTATTTTGGATTCAGTGGCATCAGCCATTTCAACAAACCATGATATGCCAACAAGCTTCAAAACATAAAAAAAGTATACATAAAAGGTATGTATATATTAACACCTTGACTTACAAATACCTCCTGTATTTTAAAATAATTTTTATAAAGCAGAATCAAACATAAAACTGAATGGAACATCTTCATGTATATTCATCAGTTAAACAGTTTGAATATTTTCCTTTAAAAGGAAAAAAAGTTGGTATTTGTTACCTCTCTGTTCTTCTGTTATATATTTGCTTGATATGTAAACGAATGCTTTCTTCTAGAAAAGTCGGAATCCATCCAAATAACAACAAAAACTCAGCACATAATTATGTATTCTTGGACGCTCTATCCACTGCACCCTTTTTCCTGTTTGGACTAGAGTGCTTATCTCCTGCTCTTTAGGCCCTCAGCCTGCACCCTGAGCTGTATTTGTGTGACAAGCTAGTCAGTTTAACTAACGAATCATGTTATTATTAGTCACGTTAACAATGCATGTATACCATTCATATTTCTGTACAGATCTCAGGTGCTGTTTAGGGAGGTTTGAGTTTGTGGAGCAGAGCATTGGCACTGCTATTCCAGATGCAGTGTCATAGTAACAGTTTAGGAGTTTGTGATGGCTTTGTCATCGGCAAAGGCAAGAGGCACGGAGTGACAACAGGAAGTAAGGAAGAGCAGAAAGAGCTCTTAAGACAGAAAGCAAGGCTGTGGGTCTACATTGTCCTTTGCCAGGAATTACTTTCATGTGTGCAGTGCTAACTAATTTTGCTACAGACTTCAATTTTGGATGCTGACATGAGGCACTTTCATACTTTTCCAGTAGAAAACTGTCTCAAGGTTTGGTACCTTGAAAGTCTCGGGAAGGACAGAGTCCAGTGCCCTTTAAAAAAATACTTCAGTCTGGATTATTTTCATTTGTTCCATAATACATGTTGAGAAATTGCTGACTCAGAGTTAAAGTGGAGTGGTGTACAAAGGTAAGTCATTTAATACTCCAAAAATATAGAGACTTATAATTCATGACTCTCACTTTGTGCTTTCACTTGAAGCAGCTTCCTAGAGTTCCATCCACAGATCTTATCCTTCACATGCCCATGTTTCTCACTGACTTCAACGACTGAAGGGAAATGAGGGCAAGAGAAATAACTTGAAAAGATAGTTTACTATTTGCTGTAGAAGAAAAACAAACTTAAAAAATAAGGCTGCATTTAAAAGAAATTAATACTTAAGCAACACGTATATGAGGTTTGGAAACATAACATTTTTTACTGCAAAAAAGTTATGACCATGATAAAATTGCCACCTATTGACCTCATATATAACTACCTCCACTGTCAATGTTCATTTAATTTAATGCTTTACTACCTATATATAGTTCTGATTAAAGTTAATGAACATTTACCTGAACTTACATAATCTCTAATAGACAATTTGGTCTAGGCAGAAACCACTAAAAAAAACAAAAAAAGAAAAAACAAAAAACAACAAAAAAAAAACCTTTAAGGTGTTCAAGACAGTTGATCTAAAAATAATATAGAAAAATAGTAATAGTAATATAAATATATATGATTCAACATGCTTCTAAAAACAAGACTCAGTGAAGGTATAACATTTTGTCATTCTCTACTTTTTAACAGCTATAGCAGCATACTTATAAGATCTCCAAAGTGGTATTTAGATGACAGTTTAGAAATATATAAAATTGAAGCAAAAAGTGTTTTGATTGCTAGTGAAAACACATAAAGCAAAAATTGCTAATAAAACCAAAATAGATTATTTCTAGTTAAGACAAATATATATGCAATTATAACATAATTACATAAGCCCATAAATAGTTATTTTTCTAAGTTTTATTGAATGTACATACACATAACAAAGAAGGATGACAGTAATTGAATAAAAGAAATACTCTTCCTAAAGTCTATACCTGACTTCAAAAACCGAACACAGCTATCATCCTTCTCTTATGCCTAATGCTGGTTTGGAAAAATAAATTAATACTTTCTTATTTCTTGCTATTACATTCCGAGTAAAACTCAGCTAGCAAAATTCTGTCTTATGTCCAACTTAATTTCCAGAGACACAGCTTGTGAAGATTCCATCTGGGCTAGGGATGAGAAACAGCTAATAATACTCTCTAAAACAGTGTATCACTATTAGGTCATGCAGAAAACAGTGTCATGGATATCAAAATGAAATATTTTCATGCATGTGATGTGAATACTCTTTCCTAGAAGTGTAAAGGATACAGTGTAGGAGAAGAAACACAACTTTTGGAGGACACTCTAAAGTTGATTTTTACCTGATGTTGGTAAAGAATTAAAATATCAGAGCATGATGACTGAATTTTTAAAAAATATCCATACTAATTCTCTTCCCATGAATTCTCAGCGCTTTCAGACATGCAGAGTTTTCCTTCATAAACAGTTCACTGCTGCCTTGTTTGGTTTGTGTAGTATTTACTTCTGCCATATCCTCAGGAGTACTAACATTAATCATAAACCTCAAAAGTGACACAGGAGGATGCCACCAACTCTCCCATTCCTTTCCGTGGCCTCTTACATTCTACAAAGGTCATGGTGAAACTGCTGACTGTCTTGATATGAGTGGCTTTCCTATTACATCAAACAAAATTCAATCAGGAAATTGACTCTATCCAGTAACTTTAACATGGAAGGTGTATAATACAAATGTATTAACTCTAACAGAGAATTATCAGAGTAACTGAGGTTTGGATACTGAGAAGTAAATATGATACAAATGAACCTATCTATGAAAGAGAAACAGACTCAGGGACACACAGAACAGTCCTGCAGTTGCCAACGGGGAGGGGGAAGGGTGTGGGATGGACAGGGAGTTTGGGTCTGTTTGATGCAAACTATTACATTTAGAATGGAGAAGCAATGAGGTCCTACTGCTCAGCACAGGAAACTATCCAGTCTCTTGGGACAGAACATGATGGAAGGCAGTATGAGAAAAAGAATGTGTATACAAATGACTGGGTCACTATGCCATATAGCAGAAATTGAAACGACACTGTAAATCAACTACACTCTAATAAAATTAAAATAAAAATAGAAAAAAAATAAAGATAATGGGAAAGAATGTGTGAATGGAAGGTTCTACCTCTGAGGCTGAAATAGAGCACCCACAGGAGGGACAGATCTGGAAGAGGCCCCCGTCCTCAGGCCTGAGATGACCTCCTTGTGAGGGCATGGCTATGGCCCAGTGGGTGGAGGAGAAGTCAGCTGAGGTCCCGGGCCAACACCAGGAATCCCTGAGAATCTGCCTTCTCCGGTGCCAGGAAGAAGCCATCCATGGAGAGCTGGCCATATGAGACTCGTTCGGAATCTGCCGGTGGGGAAGGCACACTGGGAGACCTCCCTGTGGGTGTCAGGGGAGACTGCCCTCAAGGGGATGCCATGCAGTGCTGGCTGCCACCCACCGTAGCAGCCTGCTGAGAGAGAATACACACTGGAGCCTGGATGAAGCACTCTTCCTCCTCCAGGTTCCCACCAGCTCCCTGGCTGACAAAGCCTTACAGCATGCCAGATGGCTGGGGGGGAAATGAGTAGGAGCCACAGGTAGGGCAATGAAGGGTTTACTTGGAGTTGTGGGGCAACAGACTGGTAAATTAAGTAATCTTACTTAATTTAGAAAATGTCATCATTATCAATGTCCTACACCAGAGGATGTATTTGTTGCAACTGATGAACCTATGCTGACATCTTGTTATCACCCAAAACTGATTAGGGTTCACTCTTAATGTTGTACATGCTGTGGGTTTAGACATGTGGATAATGAAATGACATGATAATGGGAAACGTCCATGATGGGGCCAGGAATGTGTGGAAAATCTCTGTACTTTCAGCTCAATTATGATGTGAACCTAAAATTACTCTAAAAAGTAAAGCCTATTAACTAAAAAAAAAAAAAAATTAAATAAAAAATACCAATGTGACCAGTAGATTTTTTTTTCTGAACCTATAATTGTGGTATGACCACACTGCAAACGGTAAACTGCAGTGTGTGTTTATTTTTAAAGCGGTAATTTTTTTCATTATGAATACCATAGATGGCAGAATGGTTTCTTATACAATAATTAAATGCTCAGGGCACAGGCTACCGAGTTAAAACCTTCATTTCCCAGACTCTGGAGCTAGGTGGGTCCATATAACTAAGTTCTGGCAAAAGGATGTGGGAGGATGTAGGGTGTTCAACTTGCAAGTCATAAACTTTAAGGAAGTGGAATAATACTCCCTTGTCTACTTCCTCTACCTTACGGCTGGAAGGCACACCTGGTATGAACCATCACAGACCACGTGGATGAAGGTAATTCCCTAAAAATGGTGGGACAACAAGAGAAAAAGAGCCTGGGATCTTAAGGACTTTTACAGAACAGAGTTGCCACATCAGCTCAAGTTTTATGGGAGAGAAAAAGAAATATTTTTTTATTTAAGCTGCTATTATTTTGGGTCTTTGCCATCATATCCTTTAGTTTCTCCTGTCTCATCACCATACTTTCCTTGACTGGAAAGCAAATGTGTCAGCTATAAAGCAGCACAGACCTATTAATCAAAAAATGCTCACCTAGAAAACTACCATGTCACACTAAAAAAATGCAGATATTAAACAAAAGTGAAAAATGACGATTCCCTTGGAACATGGGATGTGTCATATTCATAATTATAAATTAATTTTCTGAGACATTATTTTCCCAATGCTTGAATAATAATAATAATAATAATTAGTCGTCTTCTCTGTCAAAGAATATATTTGTCAATTTCATTATATTGCCATTTTGAATACCACTTCACTGATTCCAACGCCTGTTTTTATAAAAGAGACATGGGAGATTTTGGTTTTTATTATGAACAGGATAATTTTGTCCAAACCTTAATGTCTTAATTAGTAAAACATCAGTGAAGATAGATAGGGCAGGACAAGCTTTTTAAAGTGATACTTCTTTTTGTTCATTCATGTCAAAGAAGTCACTGAAAAGCAACTATGTCCAAGGTGTACTATGGGTTCTACTGCATAATGATCTATCAGCTTAAAAGACATTCATTTATTTTCTTATTTTAATATACAGTAGCAACTGAGCCTCAGTGACAGGAAAGTGACAATTATACTTGCTAAAATAAAATTCTCTTTTGCTGTTTATTTTCCCAAAATTTGATGTAAAATTATCTAATTTTAGGTAATCAGTGCATATATTTATTTGTTTAGGATGTATTTATTATGATAGACCATGAAACATATTTAGTAAGCATCCTGCTTCTTAAATTATTTTTAGTGGTACATTGTTAATACAGTAGGAATTTACTAATTTACTAATTTACAATGCAAAGGGAGAAATTTACTAATTTACAATGCAAAGGGAGAAAAAGTTGGAATGATGAAAAATTTTTAAACTTTATTACTTTTAAGTGCATCTGAATTACCAACCAAAGTATCAATATAAATTTAGGTAATAGAAAATGATAATTCAAAGTAATATAGTCAATTAATAATATGCTACTAACACAAAAACATATATTGAAAGCATATAAAATAATTTTTAACTCAAAACACATATTTTCTACTCAGAAAGCCCTGGGTTTGGATTAATTGCCACTTTTTTGTCAACTAATCATTGAAAACTCAATCAACCTCTCCGGCCTACAGTTTTAGCATTAAAAATTTGGATAATATGATTTATCCCATAAACATCTGAACATTAATAGAAATAGCACCCTAGCCAGATCACAATTCCTAACACACAATAAGCACATAAAAATGATAGTTTTATTTTACCACCATTTCAGTATTCTTGGATTCAAAATGCTCAGATTTGAGGCCTTAGTGCCCTTCCTTTTAAACTATAACTATTTTTTTCCCCAATGTATGCATACCATCTCTGAATTGTTGCAAAACCTAAACTAGCAGGATTGGAACTAGTGGAATTAGCCTGTATTTTTGTAAATCATATATTTTACAATGACTACTCTCCCCAACAAAAGGGTGGCTTTGATATTCACTCTGTCTCAAATTTAAAAATTTTGAGGATGCATAAAAGATTGCTTAGTTGTTGAGAGTGATGACACTCTTATCAAGTTCAGATGGATTATCTCTGGCCGTCTCATGACCTCAGTCAGTAAAAAGTCTTGAGGAATTATGTAAGAACAGAAAAAATTTAATACACATTGTTGTGAACAATAACTCTACAAGGCAAAACTATTTCAGCATAATTTGTAGCTTAAATGTAAAGTGTATTCATACACTTTTATTCTGCAAAAGAAAGTAATTTAAATATTTATCAAATGTGATTTACATGAAAATACCATCCTACTTTTCATTTGCTGTGCTGTTCTTGTGTCACTCAAAGTTGCCTTCTTTAAATGTACATTTGGAAACAAATTATATTATGATCCAAAATACAAAAAAATAAATACAATGTGGAATAGGGGAGCTTGAAGGAGGAAAAGTGACTGCAGGCAGAGTGAAAAGAAACTAGCTTGTTGAATTTTCACACCCTGAACCACTGAGCAGGCTTATTTAAATCTATTTTCCTTTATGAATTATACATGGCTATCATCACTGAGGTACACTCCCAGGGTAAAAAACATTTTAAATGACAACTTACTGATAAGCTGTCAAATAGGAAAAATCCACTCATTTCTTCAAATCTGTAGTTGATTTTTTATTAACGTTTTAAATGATTTTCTGGCAATGCATTTAGGTTACCTTTGACTTTCCAGGAAGAAATACATAAGAGTGCTTGATACCACTTTTCACTTTGAATATATAACAAACCTGTATACATGGTTGTGAAAACAAAAAGAAAGAGTTTGTTTGGGGTCTCTTTGCAAAGTACATGTAGGCTTTTCTACCTTCACCTGCCTGGACCAGCAGATAAGATTATGCAGGTGTTTGCCTGCAGGAGAATCCTGCTAATTAGGGAACAAGCTAGGCAGTGGAAACCTATCTGCAGGTATTTTCAGGTAGAACTGTTGAAGCAACAAGATTATGGAGTGATTTGCAGGGTTTCCATAATGGGAAAGTTTTCATCTTTTGATTAAACCCACATACTGCCCAATTTCAACTACAGATGAGGTATAAACATCATAAGGCAGCCGTGGTCCCATATTAATATATTTGGGTAAAAACACTAAAAACATCAAAAATGATCATTCTAATCATAATCAGATAGAAAAAGAGTCAAAATAAAGCCAACTTTCATTCAGAAAAACACTGCCCTTGATGCCAGTGGGAAAGCCAGTAGTTTTCCAGAAGAGGGAGAATGAGTTAAGCTTTACATCTTGTCCTGCTATGGCCCTATCTTCTAATGACACAAAATCTTAACAGTGCAGTCTCATCCATCATCTCAATTATTTGTTTGCAAAGTACACCAAATATTTTCAGTACTGGGTTAAAGAGACATAGCTTCTGCCCTAAAGGGCTGTATCACCTGCTCCAGGAGTACCACCATTTCGAAATGTCAATTCTTATTTAATTGCTCTGTCTAATACACCTGCATATAGGCAATTTCCTGGTGTATCAGCCAGAACATAGGCTAGGGCCTAACCCTAAATAAAAGGTATTTTAAAGGTCATATTATAATCTGGAGCCCGTAGGGTCATAGAGCCACAACTGCATTGCTTCCTATTCACTAGATTGTCTCTCCACATTTTTCTAAAAGACAAAAATGAGTGAGAGAGATTTTAGAATTGCCAGCAATTGAAATAGCTATAGGAGGTTAGTTGTGATGATGAAATATAATAAAATTGTAGAAAACTAGAATTATGAGTTTACGAGCCAAAAATGTAGGGCTAAATATGTATTAGATGCAAAGTATGAAGTATCATTGTAACATGCATAAATGTATATAATCATAGCAAAATCATAAATGTGCTCACACCCTTCATGAATCTCCTTAAAAACAGTAAACTCAGAAGAACTTTTTTCAGTCATATTTCCCAGTATACAGATAAAGAAATTGATGTTAATGATACTTGGGTTCATTATAATGCATTTAATGTAGTCATCCATTCTACTGCATATGAAATCCTATGGTGAGGCTTGTAGGTTCAGTGAGAAAATAACACTTAACTCTTAAATTTTGACTGTGACTGAAATCTGTCACTTTACATCCAAGGAAGAAATTCACATCTTAGATACAAAAAAGAAAAGTATGAAATGTGATAGAAATGGCAGGACTAAAGCCTACATGTTTTGTTTTGAAATAAGCTTTTTATTTAGACATACTGAATGCTACATAGCTAATATAAATAAACTCTCCGAAGAAGATAATCAAAAAGAAGTGACCTCTGTAATATGTATTGCTATTTGCTTTGAAGGTTCTTAAGTTTAATAAAACTTTTAATGTCTAATTTTCGAACAGATGCAATGAAGTAACTGAGACTCTGGATTTTTCTTTATTCTATTTGCTTCAACCCCTCCAGGCTAAAGGACCCAGAAATGACAATCTTAATAATCACTGGCCTAAGTTAGCATCAGGGAATCAAAATGCTTCTGAATCTGTTCCCATTCAAGTTGACTGCACAATCAGAGACAGAATTTAAGAGATGTTTCTTGACTAACCTGCAGCTGGGATTACACAGTGTTTGTACATCTAGGAGGAGTGTTTTGATTGAAGTTGCTGGTATTACCTGAAGAAGCACATAGATTTTTAAAAGTAAGGTGCTCCATGTGTTCATTGCAGCACTATTCACAATAGCCAAGACATGGAAACAACCCAAATGTCCATTGACAGACGACTGGATTAGGAAGATGTGGTATATATACACAATGGAATACCACTCAGCCATAAAAAAGAACGAAATAATGCCATTTGCAGCAACATGGATGGAACTAGAGATTCTCATGCTGAGTGAAGTAAGTCAGAAAGAGAAAGACAAATACCGTATTATATCACTTATACCTGGAATCTCTATAAGGCACAAATGAACCTTTCCACAGAAAAGAAAATCATGGACTTGGAGAATAGACTTGTGGTTGCCAAGGGGGAGGGGGAGAGAGTGGTGTGGTTGGGGACCTTGGGGGTTAATAGATACAAACTATTGCCTTTTGGAATGGAATAGCAATGAGATCCTGCTGTGTAGCACTAGGAACTATGTCTAGTCATTCATGATGGAGCATGATAATGTGAGAAAATAAAATGAATACATGTATGTGTAACTGGGTCACCATGCTGTACAGTAGGAAAAAAAATTGTATTGGGGAAATAACTATTAAAAAAAGAAGAAGAAGAATAACAAAAAAATTAAAAAAATAAAAGGTAAGGTGCTTTTTTTGATAAATTTTGAAAATATCAGACCATTTAAAATATCTTAAAATACTTATAAATATTAAAATATTTCTACTTATTTTTATTCAAAAATTCCAGTAAATTATTAATAGTAAACCAGTTCCATCTTGTTTTCTAGCCACTGGATTTATGTAGTCTTCTTGAGGTTTTGGAGAGAGGAACAGTGGTCACCAAAGAGGAAAGAGTTTATGTGGAGCGGTACCCTGACACTGAGGCAAGAATTAACTCATATATTTGGAGTTAGATGGTGTCTGTGTACTGAGATGTTCATCTACGTTACATCGTTACACACAGAAACATTGAAACCAGTAATATTAACAGTGACAGTAATATGCCAGGGACAGGTGTCTTCTCTTTTGAGCATCATGGGCGTAGAGGGAAAGGAACTCAGAGGAGATGTACTTAGATTATGCCCAGAAGCCCTGAGCGGCTGCTCTAATGGCAGACTTGGGAGAAGGAGAATGAATTTTGCGTGGGGAAGGGATGTACATCGTGGGGTCGAGAAAGTGGACTGTGTAGACAGAATTTTAAAATGAAACCCAAATTCCCACCTCCTGGCAAACTGTATGCGCCCCTCCCCTTGAGGGTGGAGGGGCTGAGGGAGGGCCCTGAAGATGATGGGTGTGACTCTCAATTGCTCAGCCAAGGTGAAAGATTTTGCAGATGAAATTAAGGCTCCACATTAGTTGATCTGGAATTAATCGAAAGGGATATTATCCAAGGTGGGCCTGACTTAATACTGAAAAGCCCTTAAAAGAGGGACTGGGGCCTCTGGTTGCAAAGAGACACTCTTCCCAGGCCTCGAGGGAGCAAATGGCTAGGTTGTGATTTTCCCATGGGAGGGGTGGTCTCCAGGGGCTGAGGTGGTACATGGGTCTTCGAAGAACTGCCATCTACCTGAAGGAGCCTGAGATGAGAATGCAGCCTGACCTAAACCCTGACTGCAGTCTTATGAGACCCCAGGCAGTGGTCTCAGCTACAGGACTCGACCCACAGAAAGGTGAGGTCCTGACAATTTGAGAAACATGAGATCCCAGGCAGGAGTAGAGACAACAGTTTTAAGTGATGAATAAAGAGTTGAACGTGGCGAAAGAGAGAATTCTAGGAGCAGAGAACACAGCGCCAAGTTTATAATGCTGTAGGCACCCCCTCCTCTCCACTGGCATCAGTTACCCAAGCACAGTCTGGTTCTATGAGCCATTGCAACTTCCTGACTCTGACTCCAGCTTTCTCACAGCTGGCATTGCCTGCTGGTCTGTACGCTACACAGCAGTTCTGCCCATTTGGAGGTCCGGGGAAGAGTGGCTAGATATTACCAGTAACATTTCAGATGCCAGTGAGCAGCTTGCTCCTTCTGTTTGTGGAAAACAAAGATGTTGAGATGTGATGTGTGACAAGGGAGGGAAAAGAGAGAGGAATTCCACCAGGTCAACTTGACTGGGAACTGACAGTGGGAAGCGGCGTGACTGCCCTAAGTTTCCACTGTTTTCTGGAGATTTCCATTTATTTCCTAGAAAATACTGCTAATCAGATTGTGTACTGTTTGTAGCTGTCCTTATCTTTTTTTCTGGTAAGAGTAGTGTTTATTTTTTCCTTTCATTTTTGATTAGATTCAGTTATCTTAAAGAGTCTAAAAAATCCCCCATATAAATGGAAGTTATTGATGGAAAGTCACAGTCTAGTCATAAAGAGAGATTTATAGTGTTAGAACTGTGCAGATGTTTCTTTCTCAGTTGTAACTTTTACATCTGTAGATAATAGTGAAGAAATACCTATCCGCTTTCTAATAAAGATGTCAATTTCTAGCAATTTAGTATACATAATTTGTATTTTCCTGCATCTTGCAGTTAAAGAATCTAAAAACTGTACAGAAGCCCCCAAATGATGAATTCTGAAGTGTAAATAGTTCTGAAAGTCACTTTTAATTTACTGGTATTGAGAGTGTCCCTTTGAAAGACCCTTACAACTGCCTCAGATGCTCTTAACCTCTCAGCACTTAGTGGGTGCCCTGCCACCAGGTATTCTCACCGGCTTTCCAGGGGACAGAAGAGGTGCTAAGGTACTGATCCCCAGGACACCCTGCCACACCCAGCACACCCCCCATGCACCCAGACACTCACCCTCACTCTGACCTGGTGGAGAGTGAACACTGGCACAGAACTGCCACAGTCCTCACTGCAAGCATTCTGTTCTGCCTAATTTAACAGCAGGAGAGGTAAACAGTACTTGAGTCCAAGTATCAGGAACAACTCCCTTTGACCTCAGATACTTGCCTCACCTATTCATTAATGGTTGAAATTCAATAAATAATGGTAAAGCCTTTCAACCCATAGTTAATCATTAAGTTTTAAATAAGCCAATGCAAAATGATATTTCATAGCCCTGTCTAATAAAATACCACTCTCATCCTTGAGATTTTATTTCTTCCTTACAACCTCCCCATGTTCCAGACAGAGCAAATACATTTGGCCTCATTGGACAAATACAGAAGCTGAGACCGAAAGTTCTTCCTAGAAATAATATGAGATTTAGAAAAATTTAACCCATCCTGAAACCCTAAATCCTATGTTATTTTTATTTATTAATTCATTATCTGAACATATACATCATATACAGAGTTTTTGACACATACACAGAGTAAAACTGATTTCATATCCTCTGAGGTTGTTTTGATAAGATGGAAATTAAAAGAAAAAGAGCCACTGGGAAAAGAAAAATCAGAGTTGTATTATATTTTGGTAAAGCAGAGGGGTAAAAGAACTGAAAAAATGAAAGTTGGGGTAAAAAATGTCAGCTCTGTAATTTTTCTGGCATAGTAGAAATAGCAATCACATCTAAGGCAAATCTGGATTCAAATCCCAGCCTGAGGGCTTATTAGCTTTGTGGCTTTAGGAAAGTTTTGTGACTTTTGGAGAAACCGCCTTTGTAAAATGCAGATGGTTATCCACTCAACATGAGTATTAAGTGAGAAGACGAATATAACACTTAGCGCAATGGGAATTGATACGTTAGTTAGCTGTCATGGTGATAGCAGAAGTACTAACAGCATTAGCAGAGCAATAACGGCAGTAACAGTCATGGCAATAATAAAATTAACTAACATTTCTAAGTGGCTGCAGGATGTCCCGCGCTGTCTACTGATGGCTGACATTACTCTAGCACTAATTTTTTCTGACCCTGCTCCATTCTAAATATGCCATTTGGCATCTATCATTTCATGACTTATGGTTCATGACTTCCATGCTCTTTTCCTTCCCTCCCTTTCATTAATAAATCCACTAGCCTCGCCTCCTTTATCTAATGACTTTTATATTCAATTAATGTAAATAAGCATAATGATACATCCTGAGCTTTTTGGGAGCACAGTTTTACGAAAAAAATTAGCTGAAATGTAATAATAAAAGTTTTTACTCCTATAAAAGTATAACATCCCTAAAATACCTCTGCAAAGCCAACAACAACAACAACAACAACAACAACAAAAGCAAGGTTCTCCTTGTCAGTTTGTAAGGCCATTCATGGTAAAAGCAAGGGAAGACTGTGTGATGTACTGCTTTTCATCAGAAAATCTTGAAGCTTTGTGCAAATGCTGGAGCATATCTAGACACAGGTTCACTGATTTAGTTTCTAAGCACATTGGAATGGAGTAAATAATTGAAGAATTTCAAAATGCTAGGCTGTCAGAATTCCAGAGCATCCAGGAACTGAAGTTAGATGTCTTACCACTTGTTTTATTTAGTCACCAAAATTTACCAAGCAAGCTCCTGTCTCAGGTACTTACTTTCTAAGGAGTCTGAAAGACAAAGATATTAAGACAGCTTTCTGAGGCTTTCTTACTAAAGCTCCAAACTTTATGGAAAACAATCAGTTAATTCAAAATCTGAGTTTATTCAATAGAGCCAAATAGCCCCATGGATTTGACAAAAAGCATCCTGTAAACTGAAGCTGATCACTGCAAGAGAGTATACACCACTGCTGGTCCTTGGGCATTAGTGAGAAACTCGGTACTTGAGTCCTGCACCAATTTCAAACTCTCAAGGTTCGCTCTCAAAAATTTCATCCTCAGCACTAACCAAAAGATTATCACACCTCTCTATCCAGAGTCTTCTCCAATGGTGATCCACAGGTCAAAGGGTGCTGGTGACTAAAGAAGAGAGCAGCAGAATATGAAAGACTTGTGAGACAGCTGGAGAAAGGTGCACTGAGCAGAACAGAGGAGGAAGAATGAATGGGTGGCTAGGAGCGCGAAAGAGGACAGGCAGAGAGTGCACAGGTAAGAGCGTGCCTTGTTATCTCGGGCTGCTACAAGGACATTCACTTTGCGCAAGAGCACAGGGATAACATAACCCGGCACTTCTGAGATGACGTGATTGCTCACCCTAATCATAAAAACCCTAGGGTTTGAATCCTAGCTGACGAGGAAGCTTCACTTCCTATTTTAAAGAACATTCAACTGTTCAGAGATATTTAGCAAAGCAGCATATTTTACAGAGCAAAAGCTTTAAGGTATTCTAGAGCTTTTTTTTTTTTTTTTTTTTTTTTTTTTTAATGGCTGTACCTGCAGCATATGGAAGTTCCTGGGCTAGGGAGTGAATCCGAGCCACAGCGGCAACCTAGGCCGTACCTTCAGCAACGCTGGATCCCTGGAGCTCGGCCAGGGATTGAACCCAGGCCTCCACAGTGACTAGAGCCGCTGCAGTGGGATTCTTAACCCACTGCACCATGGCAGAAACTCTCAACTTCTATTTCTCCATAAAAGATTTGGAAAAAACATTCACCTCGGAAAAGTTAAATGGTCTAATGTGTGTCAAATTTTAAGTAACAGCATGGAAGAATTTCCAGACCAAAGGTGGATTAAAACACCAACATATGTACTAAATAATTGCACATAGGTGGTTCTAGCAGACATGAGGTGCAGTCTTGAAGCAAAGATGACAAAATTCATAGTGAAATTAGAACATATCTCCCTTTAAGTAATTGCTAGGCATTTCTACCACTGATTTGCACATTGAGGATATCCACGACAGCTTCCAGTACAAAGAAATCTTTCTTCAGAAGATATAAATACTTTGAAATACAGACTCTAAAGTTGCCAAGACTTTCCTCTTGAAATTACCAAGACTTTCTCCTAGATTTTTTAGATCTGAGAGAAAACTATTTGCCCAGTAACTTCTCATAGTTTGACCAGTCACACCAATGTGCTCCACCAAAGAGTAATAGGGCAGCAATTCCTCCCCCCCACCCCCGGCATGTGACCACAAAGCGCACGTGTCCAGAATTCCCCGAGCCTCACTGAAACACCCAAATCCAATCAACCCTGACACCAGTAGGGTACATGGCAGAACTCTGTGGAACGCTATGTCCCAGCTGCAGGGAGCATGGGCATCACAGGACAGATAGCAAGCCTTGGGGCTGCAGTGCAAGGTGCATGTAGGGATCCCTGGACTTCTGATCATGGAGGGTGATGAATGGAACAAGACACTTTCTGGGTAGCACCTTGTCTGTCCAGATCCAACCCTAGGAATCATTCTTGACTCTCACACTGTGTCCCTTTTCACACAGCGTCCTGTGGACAATAGCTCCTTGTTTATGTAGTTGGGTCATTACCCAGCGGTAATCCCCTCACGAATAATAATAATAGCAACAAGGGCAACTAGTGGACTGTTAATAACAGCTGAGACCTTCAGACAGAAATGGAAACAGTTGATCAACAGTTGACTGATCTTTGTAGTTGACAAGGCGTCTCCAACATCTCAGTGAGGGATAATCTGATGGGGCTTTGGGACTCACAGTAAAATCTGTAAAACTATGAAGAACTAAAGTTCACTCAATTTTCTCAGTTTAGAGATAGAGAGGTCTCAGTAGTTTCATGAATTCTTTCCTACTTCCACCATTAATTTTCCATACAACTTAAGAAGCATTATAACATCTTTTATTTTAGAAACTCTGTGTGTGTGTGTGTGTGTGTGTGTGTGTGTGAGAGAGAGAGAGAGAGAGAAGGAGAGGAGATAACAGCATCCATCTACTTTGGGATATCATCAGAAATGGGCCACATCGAGGTCAGATTTCTAACTTATTTGGAATGATTTGCAGCAAATTTATTGGTGAACTGGCTATGTCAAGTTCACTTTATCATGGTACCACCCACTCTCCTCCCTTCAGGGCTCTCATGACTCACTCCCAAATTATTTGTCCTTGGGAATACTGTTTTTCCTTATCTCTTGTCTTTTAATTCCCTTTGATCTACTTTAATCAATTTGATATTCTTAATTGTTTTTTATCTGGAGACATTCATTGCATCTATTTCTCCTGATATAGCCTATTCCCAATATGGCACTTTAATTTCCTTACAAAATTTGGACCAAAATAAGAGGATGTTGCATGTGAGCTAAAAGGGGAACTAGTGTGGCTCTGAGAAATTAAAACTCTTTTATTCACTAAGTTCTAATGCAGTATATCTGGACTTTGATGTTTCCTGATAGCTCAAAAATGGACTTTCTCATGATTTTTTCCCCCTTTTAAAATGGAATCTGGAGTAATCTTTCGTATATGGAATTAACACTGGACTACTCCATTATGTCTCTGTATTGAAATAATCATTTATTTATTTTACTTTATTTTCTAATGTATTTTATTTTATTTTCTAATGTATTTTATTTTCTAATGTATTTTAGCTAATAAAGTTAACTAGTACACTGCCAGCATATTGTGCTCAAAATATAGGGTGATCTAGCCTATCTAAGTACAGGAGAGGTTAAGCTTTACTCATGAATGAATTTGTTCTGGTTTAAAAAAAAAAAAAAAAAGAGTACTTGGATCTTGAAATATTGAGATTTTAGTTACCCTCCAACAACAAGGGGTGGGGGTGCATGGCAAGGAAAGCAGGCACAGGGTGGGGCTATAGGCTCCATCATGATCCTCTGAAATGAAATGGATGTAACGGCCTCATCTCAAAACACTGCTTTAGGAGTTACAAAAACTTGAGAGATTCCTTTACTGCATGTCCAATGACCAGTGATGAAAGTTCTGGGTTTTTTGGGAGCACCCACCCTGAAGAAAGCCTTTTCCTGCCATGGCTTGGAGAGATTTCCTGCTTTGTTCCTGCACCAATGTTAGTAGTATTCACAACACACTGCTGAGATCCCCGAGCTTCTTTGAAGGGTGTTCTTTTCCTGGCTTCATGTGGAATTACTTAGAGATCTGGCAGGGGGAGGTGTCAAACCACAAATAAAACGTCCCTTGACACGTGGGGAGAAAGGTAGCGATTTCCACTTGACCTCACCAACTGAAAATACAAATTCTGCTGTTCTTGTGTCAATCATTATTTCTTAGAATGCACTTAAGCATGAAAGCACTTTACCTATTGTATCTGTTCACCATTCAACTCTGCAAATTTGCCATAAGCTTTTTAGTGTCATGTCTTCATTGCAAACTAACAATAGTAAGAGTTATGGCTTCATAATTTACTCTGTACTGGACTGAACACAGGAACACTAACAAATGAATTTTGATGATATTGAAACTGATCTGACTTATTATTTTTATTTCCTTTTACACAGCAAACACAAAAGACCTCTACACCTAACCATCTGGTGTTTTTTTCTGGGTTTGTTTTTTTTTTTTTTTTGGTTCATTTGTTTGCTGTTTTTTTGCCTTTATGCTTTTCTTTAACAACAGAAACATGCTTTGGTAGTGTTGGGTAGTTAACTGAAGTTGAAGTAATTTGCAATTGTCTCTCAATTTCAAAGGATTCTTGAAAAGAGAAAGTGGCAAACTCCTTTATTGGACTGGAAATTCTGATTTCTGTTTGTGTACTTAAGCCTTCCAGATATAAATGGAGGGGCTGTCCCTTTCCACATTCCTTTCTCCACAACACTAATCCTTTTTAGCAAACCAAAGAGTTTATGAGTTCACAGAGAAGGATTTCTCTATCTTTAGACATCCAGTAATGTCCCTTTCAATACTTCATCACAAATTAAGCAGAGTCTCCTTCCTTGTTTGCTGATGCATAGATTGAATTAGGAAATACTCCTTTACCAGATCCTAACACACACCAGCCTCCTGGTCTTAATGCGACCCAGCCAGTGCTGAGATAATTAACAACACTCACGGGTCCAACATGGTTCTTTCTTTCTTTTTTTTTTTTTTTCTGTCCATGAAAATACTCTTGTATCTAGTTGTTCCTTATTGGCTGATTTATTTTCACATCCATTAATCCACCAAGCATTCTGACGTGTCTGCTCTAGTCCTCACGCTGACCCAAATCCTCAGGAATAAAAACAAATAACTAGAATCTCTGGGGAAGCATCCAGTATTGTAAGAGACAGAAGATGCACATTTGTTTTATATACATCGAGAGAGAAATGGGCAACTGCCACATTATGATGTAAATAATATGCATCACTGCTGTAGAAATGCAAAGTAAAAAAATGTCTGCCATGAGCTACATGTGAATTTCAGTGAGGAACTAGTAGAAAAACAAAAGGGAAAAAAAAAACATAAAAGTGTGGAAGGTAGGGACAATTTCATAAGGAAAAGAAAACTGGTGGTAATTTGCATTTTTATAAAGCCCAAAGGTTTTTTTTTTTTTCCTTCATAATCTCAGTGCCAAATGTATTTATTTATTTATTTATTTATTTTCTCTTTTTAGGGCTGCACCCGTGGCATATGGAGGTTCCTAGGCTAGGGGTCCAATCGGAGCTGTAGCTGCCGGCCTATGCCAGAGCCAAAACAACGGGATCTGAGCCACATCTGAGACCTACACCACAGCTCATGGCCACGCCAGATCCTTAAGCCACTGAGCAAGGCCAGGGATCGAACCCACAACCTCATAGTTCCTAGTCGGATTCGTTAACCACTGAGCCGCGACAGGAACTCCTTTTTTTCTTTTTTCTTTTTCAAATGTATTTTTGACTGTGGATATCTTGTTTCTTAAGAATAGATTCATAAGATTCCCTACAGTCTTAAAACTACTCTAGGCTTGGTTTACACGGTGAAATAGAATTTTATCCTCTTTGGTGTCTGAATATAGTCCCTCTGTCTACATTCATGACTGTATAAGCAATGTGGTCACAAATCCTATTTAGTGGACATTTCCAGATACACCTCCTAAGAACCACATTTATTTTATGATGGCCATCAACTAGAGCACCATGGCTCCCTGGTGCTTAAATTAAGCACACACTGTTTGCAGGTACAAGCAAACAGTGGGCACTTAAGAAATAGCTGCTTGAACATTCTTATTGTCTGAACAGCATATTTATAAGACAAGTTAAATAATTAGATGCATTGACAAAAATATCTTACTATTGACCATCAAATGAGTAGTAGTCAAAGTCAGAAGTTAGCCTGGAAGAGCTGAGATCTCCAAGGTAGAAATCAGGTAAAGAGAATCACATCTAGTTGAGGATAGAATTGAGAAATACCTATTCAAATACTTGTTGAATAGGCTTTGGATCAGCATCAGAAAACCTTGTGAGAAATTACCTAATTTTCTAAGCATTCTTTGCCTACCTGCTTCCAGTCCATAAATGGGAATGATTACATCACCTTTCTGGGTTTTACAAGGATTTTGTGAAAATATGATGAGATCATCCTGCCCATGACCACTCCTCAGTGTTGTGCAAATATAAAGTGATTTTAGGAGGCAGAAAAAAACAGCACCGAAACACAGTAATCAAACGAAGCCTTCTTATGGCTTTCAGAATGCTGTTTTTCTTCTCTCTAACCACTGAATTTAGAAACATTCATTGAGACAAGTTGAGTATGAGTTTCCTAGAGTTCTAAAGGTCAGAATCTAGACAGAAAAAGGAAGAAAGGAAGTGGTTAATTTGATGATTCTCCCCCCAACTTTCCACCCTCACTTTCTCAGCATTTGCCAGGCTTTTGATGATGGTGGGAAGGGCTTTCATGCCCACAGTCTAGAAGAGTTTTCAGGCTTACGTGGATGGGCCACATCATCCCTCCTTGACCCGTCTGAAGGTCAGAGGCTGGCTCTTCCATTTGGATACAGTTCTTGGAATCACTCAGATTCCGCCCTGCTCTCTCTACCTTCTTCTACTCGCTATCTTTTCATAATCAATAGCAGAGAAAAATGTGCTTCACCACTTCCACAAGGTGGTATCACTGAGATTTGTCCTGAACAAATAAAAATATATTATGAGATAAGCAAGAAAACGTGGCCACCATCACATTAAATAAAGGGAGTGTGATCCCAAGTAAGAGATTTGAGGACAGCTCCTTGTGCCTTTTGAGATTCCATTCTGAGATCTGTGTCATTTGTACCTGCTCTGGATTGATAGCGCCTGGGTGTCTTATCTGTCTTTTCATCTTTGAAGTTTCATCCACAAGAAGTTATTTTATCAGGGAACTTAAATTTCAACCTCTAAACATGTTACAGAATCAAATTAAACTACAGATAATTTTGTTCTGAAAACTGAGTGTCATCTGTAATTGCAATATTGATAGGGAAAAAAAACACCCTAATTTTAAGCCTTTTGTTATGAATCCATATCTTCTCTGTGAAATCAGAATGTCAGTCTTGCATCTCGTGGAACCAAATAAAAAAAATGTATCATGCAGTTACACAGGATATGACACCAACTCAATAAGGCACTGGGGTGTATAAAAAAACATCACGGGTACAGAAAAAAAGGATGAAAGTAATATTGGCCAACATTTTCTTATTATTACTGTTCTTTTTAATATGGAGCATTGTATGTCCTTTTATATTGGTTCAGAATCTTATGATCAACAGCATTTAAACAAACTCTGAATTAGGCACTCACACCCTGTATTTTAAATGTTTGGTTTTTAATTTGCTTATCTACTTCTCATTCTCTTCTTTTAATCATTTGCCTAATTATATAATTTAACATGTAAGACTCTTCCAAATGAGACATGTTAAATAAAGTTGTACTGCTTCAGTGAATACCTAGTTACACAAGCACAGGGTGAGCTAGGTCTCACTCTTTGCTACATTCTTATGTAGCACATGCAGTGTTGTACACGTAACTTCACTTTATTTCATATTTATGGTCATTATAAAAATGAAAAAACATGAAAGTTGTATTATTACATTTTAGTACCTCAAAAATTTCTTTTTAGTATTTTGATATGAAAATTATTTGTAATTGTCTACTATATCATTTGTGTCTTAATTTCTTTATTCATAAATACCTAACAGGATTTTCATGTTTCTGTTCTCAATACATTTAAATGTTACAAGACCTAAGCAGTCAGATAAACACAAAGTTTTGAAAAATCTTATCAAAATAGTTTTATTTTGCTGGAACAGTTTTAATATTAATACATTTATAATTTTTCAAAACAAAAGTGCCTATTTTATAAATATATGTCCAAAGAAGTGTTTACTGTCTCAGAAACAACTCCCTTTGCTGCTATCTCCTATGAAAAACTTAGATGGTTAAGTAGAGCAGCATCTAAACATTTTTTCAGACCAAATCAAAATATTCCCTTATAAGATATCTCATGGTTTTTGGCATGCATAGCTTTGAAAATACATTTAAAATACTCTAAAAACCAGTATTATTTAACTTATACTCCACAAATGCCATGTGATAAATTTAAAATCAGTTTTCCACATCTTTTATGTGTTTTTCATAACTAACAAGCAGACTAACATTTATAAGATATTCCGACCTCCACCACTGATCACCAGCTACATCACTTAATTTTGGCAAATCTTTGTTCCATAAACACAAAGACCTACAAACATGAGTCTGAAACACAGGTGAATGTTTGCGTAGGTGGATAAATATGAAACATGAGTCCTATTCACAGCACAGACACCGACGGTTATTCTTTCTCAGTTAAGAATTGATAGGACCTTCTAAGACTAGATTGTAAACTGTGACGACAGCACTAACACATTTTCTGTTGGAAGGATAGGAAGAGTCACATGATTAACAACCTAAGAAATACTACAACGAAGAGAATTAAACCCTACTGAGGTTATGGTTCAATACATTAAGGTGCTGCATTTTTAGATTCACCCATAACTAAATGGAAGAGATACATTTTCATACTGTTTAATGAAAAGTGGTTTAAACATATCTGCTTTTCCATTTTATTTTTTTAAAATTGATGAAAAACACTTCCCCCAAATTATGTCCTTCCAAACATGAAAAAGAAAATAATAAGTTTGTAAATTTCTACTCATGGAATGTTAAAGTACAACTTTAGTTACTAGCTTGATTTAACTTACACAAACTCAATGCTGAAAAATATTATATGCACTTTATGTTTAAGGAAAGTATCATTATTTTGAGGATTTTGGTATAAAGTTATTGAGCATCTGCTAGTCTTTCTTTTTTATACACGTACATCACAAAAGCACTAAGGAAGGAAACTAATCAAATATGTCAGAAAAAAATGTTTATTTTAAATGTCAATGTGATTCTTTTTTTTCTATGAGAGAGAAAGAAATAGACTATGAGTAGAAGAGTTCAACTGAATGGGCAAATGAAAAAAAATTAAGTGTTGTACTTTCTTTTCCAGATTCATTGAGCCCTCCAATTAATATTTTAACTAGTACCTACCATATAAGTAAAACTAAACTTAAGAATAAGATGAAGGTTATGATGATACAAAGAACAAAACTGCAAAGAGTATTTTTTTTAATGTGTCACAAATAAAGTAGGATATAATTTTAATTCTAAATTGTGTGTAGAATAATACTTCATAAAACTATATGCAAGTAACATTCTATAATACTAACATAAACCCATGATTAAAATGCTTGAATACATGTAATGAGCTATAGGATATTTTAAAACTTCACATGGTGATTGATGCTTTAGCAATGTTGAGAGCTATATAGATTTTTTAAAAAATGAAAAAAAAATAGTGACTTTGAAAGTTAAACTCTTAGATCAAGCCAATTTCCCAAATCTGAAACAAAACCCAAATAGTAGAGATAAGAGGGAAAGCACCCCCCTTATCTGGGTGCTTTGGTTTTATGTATGGATTAATTCACCCAAAGGGAAGGAAAACAGGGTCTGGTGCAGACAGCCAGATCCATTTCCACAGGAAAGAGCCTTAATTTAATGACTGAACACCCTCCTGCCAATATTCCCACAGGTGAAGTAAAGTGCTTTGCACAGTCACACCCAGCAAAAATGCCCCTGTCATAAGAAACCTACAAATAATGCTTCTTCGATGCCCAAGAATCTTCTCTCCAGCAAATGATGGCCCTGAGTAAGTTCAAATCCAATGCTAAGTCACTTTTAATGGACAGTCTGGCCTCAGGGAGATGTACAGATGTGTGGGTATCAACACATGACACACCACAGGGGAACACAGGCCTGGTACTTGTCTCTGTGTCTGTTTGTGCTTTATTTTGATTGATTTTTTAAATTGATGTATCCAAATTGAATTTAAATAGTTAAATTTTAAAAAGGATATAGCCATAGATAAATTCAGAGACTTTGTAATACTAAGTTATAGGAACACATCTCTGTTAAAACCAAAAGTTATGTAGTTTCTTTCCTACTTTAGGATCATTGGTTTGGGACAAGCAAAGAGAGATTATGATAATCTGAGGCACACACTAGATGAATACTGAAAAGCACTGCAGACAAGGGCCTTGGTAGGAAACAGCATCCATTTCTGCTTTGAAACAGATCCTGGGATTTAAAGAAAGGTCCCTGTAGGTAATGCTGGCTTATAAATCCTTATAATGGTTCTCTGCATTTGTACTAGAAAGAGTGAGGAGACATGAGTTCAATTTCCACTCCACTGCAAATTATCTCTGCTGTCCTGGGCATTTCACTTCATTTCTCAGGGACTTTAAATTTAAAATTAAAGAATTAAACTATTCTCTAAGTGTATAAACTTCTAATTCATTTTAATTTATCTGATAGATACTATGGTAGTTTCTATGCCTTTTCTATAAGACATAATATCTTCATTTTAATTTCATTTTACTTTGTATTTATTTCATTATTTTAAATTAAAAAGCACCTATAGGTAAACACAGACATTTGTTTATTCATAAGTTTTATAATTTCCCCTACTTTCCTTGCACCTGTCTAGTCACACTGAACTCATCATCAACATTAACTGTTATAGCTGTTGAAATACATTATATTTGACCTAAGTTAAAAAAAATTATGAAGCCTTAATATTTTGGTAATTTACCTAACCTATTTATACCTGGGTACTGAATTGTTTGCATAAATTTTTCAAAAAGTTTAGTTTTGACTGGGACAGTTGAGATATTTCTAGAAGATAGTAATCAGAAGCTCAGGAATTTTAAGGGTCTAAGAACATAAATGAATTCTGGCCCTTTTCAGGTCCATGGCATAATAATTGGCAATTTTTAATTTAATCACATTAACTCAAATAATTTGAGAATGGGACAGAGAAACCACTGGACTATGTGGAAATGGAGCTCTCAGTACTGACAATGCCAATGACCTCTCTTATAAAGTTTGGGGAGTTCCCACTGTGGTGCAGCAGAAACAAATCCAACTAGTATCCATGAGGATGTGGATTTGATTCCTGGCCTCTCTCAGTGGGTCAGGGATCTGGCATTGCCATGAGCTGTGGTGTAGATCACAGATGAGGCTCAGATCCTGTGTTGCTGTGGCCGTGGTGTAGGCCAGGGAACTTCCACATGCTGAGGGTGTGGCCCTAAAAAGCAAAAAAGAAAAGAAAGGAAAATTGTACTAGAATATCTTTCATGTCTGCCCCAAATCTAGTTTGTTATGATTATCATGAGTGTATGATATCAAATGTATGAATATAGACCAAGCCCTAATTATTTTACAAAACAGGAAACCTACTCTTTAAAAGCTGACTTGAGAAGAAGGATCTCTTAGCCTATCTTTTTTTTATGTAATTCAGTCTACTTATGGTTCCAATTTTGTTTTTTATTTTTAAGTGAACCTCCTCCAATTTGAATATCACTTCTAATTGAAAATTTGAACTTCTATATTTAAGCACTTGCTACTTTAAAGATAAAAATAAGGGAAATTATATACAATGGTAGTTTGGGAAGAAAAAGAGTAGAAACAAACCTTTAGAAAACCAATAATTTAGCAAGCCAAATCATTTTTTAGAATCAACTGAATATGATATATCATGGGGATATATGTGATAACTAGCCTACTGTGACACTGCACTCTTCATTTTAGAAACATAACAGAATAAGATTATCCTGCAAAACGAGCACTTTTCTCATTGGTTTGCTGCAAATGGTTTAAGTGAAATTTGTTGAACTATAAAAACTGATGATGTGATCTCTATGAAAGGGGCAAATAGTGACGAACTGACCTGCTCTTCTCATCAGGGGCTAATCAAAGTTATACCTGCTGTTTTTGTTGTTGTTGTTGTTTTGTTTTGTTTTAATTATGCTCATTGTCAAAATTAAACTATATATCTGATTTCTAAGGCAACAGAGGAAGGCAGCAGGGCTGACTTGAAGACCTACATTCCATCATTATCCCAAAGTTGGTATTTTAGCTTTATTGACGCAGTCTAATCAGAGACTTTGTGTTTCAGTTCAGCGTGCTTTTCAGTTTGTGTGCTCTCTTTCTCATTGCTCTTCGTACAACTCAGGGGCCAGGGTGCTGGGAGAAAATGAAAAAAAAAAAAAAAAAAAAAAGACCAGGCCAAAAAATGGGGACAGTTTTCTTTTAAGCCTTGGCAACAGTGCTTAAAGTGCACCCAGGAAGCAATAAAAAATGTAATGCACCTTGCATTCGGTTCTAAATAGAAAAATAAGAAGTTGGGGGAAAAAAAAGAAAAATAAAAAAGAGGACAGGGCAAAGTGCGTGCTAAGCCCCAAGCCGACTGGCGCCACCCTAATGGGGCCTTCCAAGGGACAACCTGTACGGGCACTCGATGTGGCCGGCTTGTGAATCATCACTCCCCTGGAACCCTCAAGGAGTGTTTGTCAAAAAAGAGAGGGAGAAAAAAAACCTCCATGAGGCTGGGTGGCAGTCACGCACATCTTGCCTCTCTCTCACCCAGCAGTGACCTTGGTATATTTTCATGTTTATCTAAAAAAGATAAAAGGTATGATTCCTCAGGAATGAAAACATGGGTAACATTCAAACAGAGGAAAGCAGAAACAGCAGTTTAAGACGATGAGGGAAATGTAAACCAGCCCTGAGAAACATTTGACATTGCCTCTCCCTCCACAGAGGTCATGGTTATATTCTATTGAAACAAATAGGGGCGACTGGGCAGACGGTTTTGATAATGGGGAGCAGAGTTCTCCTAGGTTCGTGTCTTACTGTCAGAATTTGTAAGATCCTAAAACTAACAACGTGGTCCCAGCCGGGACAAATGGCTTCAAATTTTCTGAACGGCAAAGAGTTATTAGATTCAGGGATTTAGGCCGCACACTAGTAAAAACACAAAGATTCGATTAGGCTCAATGTATGTAATGTCGTGTTATGCTGCAAAAGGGATTATGTAAGGCTCCAGAAAAATGTAATGAGGGGGAAAGGGGAGCCTTTTATTGTAGGAATCTTAAAAGGTAGGGCACTGAGGAAACATATCATTTGCCTAAGAGAAACTAAAAATCAAACTGCCTTTGAATCCAGATATTGGGTTTGTCACTTGAGGTCTTGGGTCACATACACTCAGTGGTCAATCAAAGTTAATTCTGACCTTAAACATTTCTTTGTGAAACAGCATACTAAAACATGCCCAGCTGAAGTTACTGAGAAAGAGCATGCAGAAGGGTCTCAATATCAGGGGAATATATTGTGGTTTATGCAAAGTTTCTTCAATCACAGATCTTCCATTGATGAACAACAACAAAAAAGTAGTTAACTATAAAGATCAATTTTTCACTTGACACAAAGTAAATCATTACTTTCTTCTGGGACGTGCAGTACCTTTTCCCACTGTTGGTTCCATTTCCCATCATACCCTTGACCTTGGAGGTCAGCTGTCATTGGAAGATGAAGCTCTGAATAAACAGAGAAGACCCTGTGGTGTGTCTTATCTCTGCATTTTGCCTCAAATCTCCGGGCGGAGCTTTAAATTAT
This sequence comes from Phacochoerus africanus, assembly GCF_016906955.1. Lineage (NCBI taxonomy): Eukaryota > Metazoa > Chordata > Mammalia > Artiodactyla > Suidae > Phacochoerus > Phacochoerus africanus. The sequence goes on along the minus strand of NC_062555.1, from coordinate 67,641,659 downwards.
TCATCCACTCGTGCTCTCCGAGTTACACATCTCCATCACCCACTCCCCCTTCCCCCTCCTGGTTTGTGAGTGAAGGCGGTATCCTTGGGAACCTTATCAGAGATCACAGATTCAGGCTCCAGAAATGAAATAAAAGAGGAAATTGGCTGTATTAGCATAAGAGGAGTCAGCCTGGAGTTGAATACACACATCACCCAGCAGCACACTGGCTTCCCTTATCAGTAGCATTTGATCACGACTTTCCTTTTTTTTTTATATATACATTCTTTAATTCCATCCAGCCCACTCCTTTGTTCCAACTCATATGAGGGAACATATGAAATAAGGGCAGATGGCATAAGGTCTGAATAGTTTTCAACACTTCCAACCTTCCCCAGGTTCAATAAAAACAGCATAAATAAAATGCTCATTTTAAGATAGCTTTTACAGCCTAACCTCTCTCTCCTACCCCCAGGAAAAGAGTTGTTACTATGATTTCAAGGGGGAAAGAAACTGTAAATAGTTAAAGTTTGATTTGACGGTTGTTGCAGCAAAAGCCAGAGCATCATTCAGGAGCATAAGCAAAGATATAGGTTAAATACAGTAATCCATTCTCTTTTTTTAGTGGAAGCACAGGTAGCAAACTGTAATTTTATTTTTTTCTGCAAGAAAAGTGAGTTCTTCCTCATTGTATCCTTCAAAATTATTCTTTGAGACAAGGCCCTTAGAATATATTCTGATAAAGGATGTTGTCACAATCAGTTCATATTATCTAAATAAATATTTTATCTAATTAAAAATAGTAGACAGCAATCACAATTTTTAAAGATGCACTTCATTAAAGTGTTCTGTACACCTAAATGTATATCATAACAATTAAAGACACCATATTTTTTGTAAGTTAATTTTTTCTAACTTTTCTTTGTAATGAAAGAATCAATAATCCTAGGTCAATATACATTTATTTCACTCTTGATATTCTTTTCGCCAAAGCTCATCGGGTATCACCTCTAGTTTATGCCAAAAGAATAATTTCAGGTAGACAAAATGTGACATTGATTACTAAATCAAGTTTATGGAAACTTTAAATTTTTTTCAGTCTCACTAATATTCTATATTATTTATTCACTGCTACAGATGTGATGGCAGATAAAATGCTCTGGGTTTCGTATTACATGACAATTATTATTATACCATTTTTCAGAATTGGTTACTATATTTTCTCTAAGCAGAATAATAATTGGCGATGTTCCTTTTACATCTGGGCTAAATGTTCCCTTCCATATAATACTTGACTTGATGTAGTTTCTAGTTCACTTGTACGTGCTTATTTTATTTAAGGCCCTTTACAATTCTTTCAGTTATTATTATTATTATTATTTACTCCTTTCTACACCCCTCCTTGTAAAAGGAGCAGATTAAGTTTCAGATTTATTCAGTAAATGATAAAGACAGAAATCCAGCTCAGTCCTTCCCCACAAAAGCCTGCTGGAAACTTTCATTAAACTCCTTTAGGTATGTAATCAGAAGAGCCATCACCTTTATTCCCAAATCATGTGCAAAAACTAGTGAGTGACATAATGATAAACCAAGAAGCTAGTGACAGGATTTAGCAGAACCCAAGGATGATGACCAAATTCTCAGTCATGCTATGTAGTCCTTTCTCAGAAAGATTCCTAAGAGATATAGCGAAATGGTAGGTGATTTTGATTCTGAAACAAAATAAAACACAGCATGGTGGCTGAAATGAACTGATAATATTTTGTCTCCATACAGCATTCTGATTGTTAAAGTAAAGAAGGAAATAATTAAGTTATTATTGTAGTATGAAAGGTTGCTAATCTAGGCTCTCCAAGTATAGTAGAAATTTATTTTCAAAGTCAGTGGAGAGAGTAAGATAGATAATTAAGATTCTACAGATTAGTCCCTCATAATCAACTCACCCACAAATGTTTACTCAATGCCTATTAAGTACAGGCCTAAGAGATCCAGAATAAACACAGACAATGGAAGCAAGTTTTCAAGGAAGTAACTTTGCCTACACATGAATACGTTTAAAAATTAAATAGCACAAACGAGCTTAAATAGAAAGGTAAAAACATTCTGTCCTACACGATACCCAGTCTTGCTCTTCATGAACAACCAGTTTTCTTTCATTCTATTTTTTATTGGTCTATGTGCTTTAAAGTTCTATTTTTTTCATCACCATCAAATCCTCTAAAACTGGGATAAATTGGGCTACTTTTCAATGTCCTCAACAACTCTCACTGAGCAATTACTCTGTGCCAAGCACTATCCCAATCACTTTGTATGTATTAGTGTAATTATTTCCAAAAGTTACCATACAAGATAGGTTTCATTATTCTGCTGACTTTACAATGAAGAAATTGAGTTTCAGCATGCACTCTGATAGCAATTATTTACATTCAGTTTTTCCATCTGTAAAATATTTTATGTATAAAAACTATGTAATATATATCAATACTTTTTTACAGAAGTGTTTTTTACTTTTAATAAAGTGTGTGTGTATGAAAACTTTAGTGTGAAAAACATGAAATGATAAGAAAAACTGATTTGTCATGCTTACGTCTCTGTATCTTTAAAGACTTTTGTAAAATATTAATCACTAGTTTAAGTAAAGGTGGATATTTTCTTTTTTTTTTTGTCTTTTGTTGTTGTTGTTGTTGTTCTTTCTTGGGCCGCTCCCGCGGCATATGGAGGTTCCCAGGCTAGGGGTCGAATCGGAGCTGTAGCCACCGGCCTACGCCAGAGCCACAGCAACGCGGGATCCGAGCCGCGTCTGCAACCTACACCACAGCTCACGGCAACGCCGGATCCTTAACCCACTGAGCAAGGGCAGGGACCGAACCCGCCACCTCATGGTTCCTAATCGGATTCGTTAACCACTGCGCCACGACGGGAACTCCAAAAGGTGGATATTTTCGATGAAAGGACAATGATCACAGATACTTATATAAATTATCGTTTTAAAGCATCTCATATAACTGTCCTGTTTTTATCTGCTGTATGTGATTTATACCCTTTTCTTAAACACAATTATATCCCTGCTCACTGTGTAATGTATTGTGATGTATGACTGCATGTCATTGACCTTCTCAGTGGTCTACCAGTTGGCTCACAGTAACACGCTATGGCACTCTTCAATTTATCCGACCTGTTCTACAGTCCTTGTAATTCATGTTCTCAGGTTTATTTTCTGCTCTGAGTAATATTTATTATTTCATTGATATTTTTTTTCCCCCTATCCATTTTCTCTACTTTCTTCCTAGAAGCTCTAGCAGTGTAATGCTGGGTCTTCTGGATAGATAGCCCATATTTTCTACTTTTTATCTTATACTTTCAGACTCCCTTTCAAACTTTTTTTTTTTGGCTTTTTAGGGCTACACTCGCAGCATATGGAGGTTCCCAGGCTAGGGGTCTAATCGGAGCGACAGCTGTCAGCCAACACCACAGCCCAATCAACGTCAGATCTGAGCCGTGTCTTCAACCTACACCATAGTTCATGGCCACGCTCGATCCTTAACTCACTGAGTGAGGCCAGGGATCAAACCAGCAACCCCATGGTTCCTAGATGGATTCATTTCTGCTGTGCCACGAGAGGAGCTCCAACCTCTTCATACTCTAATCTTCTTGCATTTATTCTCCAAATCTACATCTGAAACTTTTAATTGGAAATTTGCTTTAAATTTCTATGTGCTCCTTTTTCACAGAATCCCCATTGTCTTTCGTTTGCTCTCTTGCTTTGTGTTTTGTGTGTGTATGTCCATGAATGTATATGTGTATCTTCTCATAATGCTCTGAGAATGCTACAAAAAGGTTTTTTTTCCTATTATTTCCTATACCTGCTTTATTCCTTTACTATCATTATAATGGAATTCTGGGAGTAATGAGAAAAAGAAAAGTTAATAATTGCTCTAATGTGCAAGAAGGAATAAAAGAAAGGTAGGGGAAACCCTTCAATTCCATAACAGACTGATTTGAACCAATCGTTTATCTTAAATTCAATAAGCATGTATTTAGGTGCCTTAAATAACATATTGAAGAAAGAAAGACACTGTGCTATCCAGACCCCATAATAGGTAAATATCATTGCCAAAGGTCAACAGCACAACTTTCTAAAGCAAATTACTAAATAAAACAGTTGTTCACTGTAATCATCCCATGAGAGGACTTCTTCCTATATACACACAGGGTTAATGTAACTGAGCAGCACACTATGGGGCCTTCCTGGGCAGGCCCTTCCCCTAAATCCTCTGCTTCAGCTCCTCTCCCAAGTATAACATGTATCTTGCCTCAGGTTTACAGGCACATCCTGACCTGACCTCTGTGGACAGCTACAAGAACAAAGGGTTTCTGCACCCAGAAGTTTGCAACAACAACCTCGCCTCTCCCTCATCTTGCCTTTAAAAATGCTTTGCAATTTTGGCCCTGGGAGTTTGGGCTATTTTGGAGGCATGAACCACCTGTCTCCTTGCATGGCCCTGCAATAAACAGTTCTCTGCTCCAAACTCCGATGTTTGTGGTTGTCTGGCCTCATTGTGTGTCAGGCACAGGGACTTTCACTGACAATATTGTCCAGTGATTTCAATATGTTATTAAAGACAGAATTTGTAAGTCAATAATTAAAAATAATAGAAATAGGTGCATTCTATCTATTCTGTATCAAAGAGCTGCATCCTATGTATAAATGACAAACACAGCTGCATCCTATGTATGAATAACAAATTACTATATTTCTATGGGTAATAATTATCATAACATCAGGTAAGTATAAATGCATCTGTGTTTCTCTTCATTTTATTTTAGCTAATCCTTAGTTGTGTTTTTTTGTTTGTTTGTTTCTTCATTTCAATCCATTAAGGGATGGCATAATATGGTGGGAAGAACACTGGATTTTGGAGCAGGAAGTAATTGTGAACATTTTCCATTGTGCCACAATAGCTGGGTGCTCTCTGAGGGTCATCCAAGCTTTATACAGTCCTTTGTTCAGATCTGTAAAAGGGTTTATTGGAAATACCTCATGGATTTATTAGCAAGTTGGAATGCTGTCATGTAGGAGTCCACATTTTACAGCCTATCTCACATAAATCTTCTTGGGCTCCTCTCATTAATTTGTAGTACAGCTCCACCACAGAATATAAGAATTAAATCTTAGACTTTGGTGGGCTCAGTATTTCAGGTATAACTTAACCATATTGTCATATTATAAAATAGCCATATGGGATACCGTTAGTGGAGGTGAAAAGATTCTCAATTTTCTAAAATTAATATCCCAAACACATTAATGATAAAAACATAGTGATTTTTTTATTGACACAAAGTATACAGCAATTCTTTAGGCCATTAGTTTATGCTCCACATGTCAATAAAACTTCTCTTGCTCATGCACTTGGGAATTTGTGCATCATACCCTTTAGACACACTACCACCTTCATCACCATCCTCCATTCCAGCCTTCCTTCATTTATCCGTCATTCACATATGTATGTAAAGTTCACTACTCTATTCTCTCTTTCAGAAACACTTAAGCTCTTCTAAATGCCAGACACCACTCAGAGCACAGAAAACACAGCCCTCAGCCAGATCTACATGATCCACTTCTTTATGAAGCATATAGACCAGCTTGAAAAACATTCATTCCAGATCCAGTAAGCACTATGCATTTGAACTAAATCATGTTACGAAAGCATATAATAAATTGGCCATTTTTTGTTCTTACAATATTTACTTGCCTCACTTCATGACATCATTTCACTTGCTTTCCTCGGGCCTTTTGGACTATTCTCTGGTTCCTTGGTTAGATAATTCTCCCACTATCTCTTGAAATAGTGGAGTTTCCCAGGGCACTGTTCTAAAATCATCTCTTTTCTCAATGTGCACTCCCCATGGCTAGTCTTAAGCATTTCCCCAAGCCTACATCATGACCATACCCCATCGCTCTCCATATATCCGACTCATTGTCCTGATGTGTCCACTTATATGTCTCACAGCTGTCTGAAGCTCTGTATCGCCAAATTTGAATGAAAATCCTCTCTTTTAAACACATTTATTCTCCTTGTTTCCTTTCCCCTGTATTTCAAATTCTTTCTAATTGTGTGCCTTAAAACACTTTGGGTCTGCAAAAGCATCACTGTTATTAGCCAGGAAGTCAATTAAGCATCATCTGAAAATAAGAAATAATTGGGTGAAATTGTTCATTGAACATTGAGGTAAAATAACTTAGTACAATAATGTTTTCTTGTTTATGATTTTATTAAAATTGTGGTAAACCAAATTTACCCAAGTATCATGGTTCGGGGTATGAACCAAAAATGGCACTTTGCTTCATAAATCATGTATTATTTATTGAGACCTCTGCTCCAGTTTGCAACCAGCCTCCCAAACACACACACACACACACACACACACACACACGCACACACACACAATGATTATACAACTTATAACTTCTAATTTTGTCACCAGTGTCAATTGCTGGATCATAGATGATGAATCCTGCAGCATGTTTCAAGTGGGAATACGTTGCCTAAATTGACAATATGCTATGTAATATGTTTTACAAGTCCTGCTCAGTTTTTAGATGTTAAAGGCTATAGGATTTTGTAATTCTTACCTATTTACATATGCATTTTTACTACAATTTAATTATTAATGAAGAGTATTGATGAAGCTTATGTTTGATCTTAAATAGGTCAAATGAATGTGTCAGAATAGAGTTAGAAACAAAAATAAGAAAACTTAGAACAAATCCAAGTGTAATTCTAGGTTTTAAAATAGGTCATTGTGAAATATAACTTCAGCAGACAAAGTATGGGACCAAAGATTCCCAGAGCCTGCTAAAAAGTAACTGTCATTTATAATATGTCATTGGAATACTTACACAGAAAAGAAAAAAAAAAAAAGTTTTGTCCCTTTTCACCCACAAAGTGAATTCTGTGCCTTCTTGCTTCTTTCTCACCAAAGATTGTCTTTGTGTACTTAACACAATAGTCCCCTTTGGCAAAGGAATATTTTTACTGTAGTAGCATTTGGAACTTTAACAATGAAAGATGGATAGAGATATCTACCCACAACATCAAAGTTTCATTTTTCTTATTTATTTATTTACATTAAAAAGATTGTTTGTAATGTTTAAACAAAGTTAATGCTTGGGAAGACCTAGATTTGACACTATTGTCCATATGCTTTTTAATTACATTAAATTAAGCTCTACTTTTCCTTAACATATGCACCATGTTGGAAGTCTGTCAAAATCATCACAGAATCATTTCAAAATTTTATGATCTTTACCTAAGGTTCTAATTGGGGCTACATGAAACAAAAACCCCTTCCCCCAACACATGGACATACTTCCTCCTCTGTATTAATATGGAATTAAATGCTGGATATTTGCCAAAAAAATCTTATGAAAGAGACAAATATTTACCTTGGGTCATAACACCGAACAATATCTATGGTAGAAATTCAGAACAGAGTTCAGACTCGGGGCGGGGGGGGGGGAAATTGTTTTCTAATTTATAAGCCAGCATTTTTTTTTCTAATTTGACAGCCTTTCAATGCTTCATTCTTCTTCACACTGATCTTTTAAAAAGGATCTCAGAAATTTGCTGTGCCAGGACACATGCAAGAAAACACGAAAGTACTTTCAAATCATGCTTTTTAAATAGAAAGTTAATACTAATCTGCTTATATAAATTTTTAAAGAAAATATTAAGATACAAATGTGCATTTTGTTTCTCAGCATTTGTAGAAATGGATAGATATTCTAAATAAACTTATCAAGTACACTGCTAATTTAGTGGTTGACCTTTCAGGGAAAAAGATCTATATAGACCCTATGGCTGAAATATCCTATTTTCTACAGATTTGATTTTATGGATGAGCAGATAAAGCAATCAAACTAATAAGTTTTAACAGAGTTAAACAGAGCAATGGTAGGATTTAGCAGGATAATGACAGCAGATAAAGAAAAAAGCATGTATCTACTCTAAAGACTACTGTTCAGAATTATTTTTCAACTGTTCCTACCACAAGATAAAATTTATTTTAATACAATAAAAAGTGTTGAATTAGGTTGTCTCTGGGCAGATCCCTACTTAAGATAAAAGATACAAAAGACTTATCATGAGCTTCAGTACATGGAAGTTCATGAAGAAAGAAAGAAAGGAATAAGGAAGGAAAGAGAGGGAGGGAAAGAAAGAGAGAGAAAGAAAAAGAATCAAAGAAAAACGAAAGAAATGAAGGAAGACAAAGAAGGAAAGCGAAGAAGGAAGGAAGGGAGAGAAAGAAAATGAAAAAGGCAGTCTGTGCTACTAAACAACCAGTGGATCACTGAAGAAATCAAAGGCGAAAGTAAAAAATATCCAGAAGCAAAATGACAACAAAGATACAACACCCCAAAATTATGGGATGCAACAAAAGCAGTTCTAACAGGAAGTTTATAGCAATACAACCCTATCTCAGGAAAAAAGAAAAAGCTCAAATAAACAATCTAACTTTACACCTAAAGCAGCTAGAGATAAAAACAGACACGACCAAAAGTTAGCAGAAGAAAAGAAATCATAAAGATCAGAGCAGAAATAAATGAAACAGAAATTAAGAAAATCATAGAAAAGATCAATGAAACTAAAACCTGGTTCTTTGAAAAGATTAACAGAATTGATAAACCCTTAGTCAGACTTATCAAGAAAAAGAGAGGATTCAAATCAATAAAATTAGAAATGAAAATGGAGAAGTTATAAGGGACATCACAGAAATACAAAGGATCATAAGAGACTACTACATGCAATTATATGCCAATAAAATGGACAACCTAGAAATGGAAAAATTCTTAGAAAAGTACAATCTTCCAAGACTAAAGCAAGATGAAATAGAAAAGATGAACAGACCAGTCACAAGTACTGAAACTGTTATTAAAAAACTTTCAACAAACAAAAGTCCAGGACCAGATGGCTTCACAGGTGAATTCTATCAAACATTTAGAGAAGAGCTAACACCTATCCTTCTGAAACCAGTCCAAAAAATTGCAGAGGAAGAAACACTCCCAAACTCATTCTATGAGTCCACCATCACCCTGATACCAAAACCAGACAAAGATACCAAAAAAAAGAAAATTGCAGACCAACATCACTGATGAACATAGATGCAAAAATCATCAACAAAATATTAGCAAACTGAATCCAACAATACATGAATAGACTGTATATCATGATCAAGTGGGATTTATCCCAGGGATGCAAGGATTCTTCAATACCCATAAATCAATCAGCGTGATACACCACATTAACAAACTGAAGAATAAAACAATATGATCCTCTCAATAGATGCAGAAAAAGCCTTTGACAAAATCCAACACCCATTTCTGATAAACACCCTTCAGAAGATGGGCATAGAAGGAGCCTACCTCAACATAACAAAGGCCATATATGACAAACCCACAGCTAACATCATTCTCAATGATGAAAAAGAATTCCTGCTGAGATCAGGAATAAAACAAGGATGTCCACTCTCGCCACTACTACACAACACAGTTTTAGAAGTCCTAGCCACGCCAATCAGAGAAAAAAAAAGAAATAAAAGCAATCCAATTTGGACAGGAAGAAGTAAAACTATCACTATCTGCGGATGATATGATACTATACCTAGAAAATCCTAAACGCACCACCAGAAAACTGTTAGAGCTCATCAATGAATTTGGCAAAGTCGCAGGATACAAAATTAATACACAGAAATCAACAGCATTTCTATATACTAAGAACAAAAGACCAGAAAGAGAAATTAGGGAAACGATCCCATTTACCACTGCATCAAAAATAATAAAATACCTAGGAATAAACCCTCCTAAAAAGTCAAAAGCCTTGTACTCTGAAAGCTATAAGATGCTGATTAAAGAAATCAAAGATGACACAAACAGATGGAAAGACATACCATGCTCTTGGATTGGAAGAGTCAATATTATCAGAATGACTATACTACCCAAGGCAATTTACAGATTCAATGCAATCCCCATCAAAGCACCAAGGACATTTTTTACAGAACTAAAACAAAATATCTTAAAGTTTGGAAGAACAAAAGACCCAAAATAGCAAAAGCCATACTGAGAAAGAAAATTGGAGAAGGAAGAATCAGGCTTCCTGACTTCAGACTATACTACAAAGCTATAGTCATCAAAAACTGTATGGTACTGGCACAAAGACAGAAATATAGATCAGTGGAACAGGACAGAAAGCCCGAATTAAACCAACATACCTATAGTCAACTAATCTATGACAAAGGAACAAGAACATACAATGGAGAAAAGACAGCCTGTTCAATAAGTGGTGCTGGGAAAACTGGACAGCCACATGTAAAAGAATAAAATTAAAACACTCCCTAACACCATACACAAAAATAAACTCAGGGAGTTCCCGTTGTGGCGCAGTGGTTAACGAATCCGACTAGGAACCATGAGGTTGCGGGTTCGATCCCTGCCCTTGCTCAGTGGGTTAATGATCCAGCGTTGCCGTGAGCTGTGGTGTAGGTCACAGACGTGGCTTGGATCCAGCGTTGCTGTGGCTCTGGCGTAGGCTGGCAGCTACAGCTCCGATTAGACCCCTCGCCTGAGAGCCTCCCATATGCCGTGGGAGCGGCCCAAGAAATGGCAAAAAGACAAAAAAAAAAACCCCAAAAAACAAAAAAACCTCAAAATGGATTAAAGACCTAAATATAAGAATGGATACCATACCCGTAGAAGAAAACATAGGCCAAACACTCTCTGACTTAAACCACAGCAATATCTTCTCAGATCCACCTCCTAGAGTGATGACAATAAAAACAAAAATAAACAAATGGAACTTAATTAAACTTAAAAGTTTCTGCACAGCAAAGGGAACCCTAAACAAAACAAAAAGACAACCCACAGAATGAGAGAAAATATTTTCAAATGAAGCAACTGACATGAGATTAATCTCCAAAATTTATAAACAATCTCCTGCAGCTCAATGCCAAAAAAAAAAAAAACCATCAAAAAATGGGTAGATCTAAACAGACAATTCTCCAAAGAAGACATACAAATGGCCCAAAAAACACATGAAAAGATGTTCAACATCACTACTTATGAGAGAAATGCAAATCAAAACCACGATGAGGTACCACCTTACACTGGCCAGAATGGCCATCATCAAAAAGCCTACAAACAATAAATGCTGGTGAGGGTGTGGAGAAAAGGGAACCCTATTAGACTGCTGTTGGGAATGTAAATTGGTACAACCACTGAGGAAGACAGTATGGAGATTCCTCAGAAAACTAAAAATAAAACTACCATTTGATCCAGCAATCCCACTCCTGGGCATCTATCCAGAGAAAACCAGGACTTGCAAAGACACATGTACTCCAATGTTCGTTGCAGCACTATTTACAATAGCCAAGACATGGAAACAACCTAAATGTCCATTGACAGAGGAGTGGATCCAGAAGAAGTGGTACATATACACAATGGAATATTACTCAGCCATTAAAAGGAAAGAAATAATGGCATTTGCAGCAACATGGTTGGACCTAGAAATTATCATGCTAAGTGAAGTTAGTCAGACATCATATGCTATCACTTACATATGGAATCCAAAAAAAGGACAGACTGAACTTCTTTGCAGAACAGACACTGACTCACAGATTTTGAAAAACTTATGGTTTCCAAAGGAGGAAGGTTGGGGAGTGGGGGGATGGGCTGGGAGTTCGGGATAGAAATGCTATAAAGTTGGGTTGTGATGATCGTTGTACAACTATAAATCTAATAAAATTCATTGAATAATTTAAAAGAAAAAGAAAAAGGCAGTCTCTATTCATCACCAGATCAAATGCCAAGAATGGGATTAATGGTAGAAATTTTTTTTTATATTTGAAAATATCTATATCTATTTTTACATACCTACATCTATATACCTATATAAATGTAAATATAAATATATCTATATAGACATATATACAAAGTGGCTGAAATTTTGTATTTTCAGAATATTTTTTAAATTGTTTATTCTTTTAAGAAATACTGAATCCACACAGCATAACAAATCTCAGCTTCTGTTACCATCAGAAATAAGGGCCAGAGATTTTGTTTCATTTGAGTGGACTTCATGTCTATGTTAATCCTTCCAATAGTCGGCCACATATGATATCTATAGTCATTAACTGAGGAGTCATACCAGTCTATCTTATATGTCAGATTGTCAATCCTGATTACATAGCGTTCACCAATCCAGATGTGCTCTATTACTTTGCAACTATGAAATGCTTTTTCTTAACTTCTTAAAAGGAATTAAAGAAACATCTTACTCTCTTTTTTTGATTATTCTCCTCTTAGTCATGATAATTCAAATAATTAATTCCACATGTTGCTTGTAGTGACAAAATAATAATATATATTTAAATACTTTATTCCTAAATATAATTTTGACTTTTGTCCCAGTTTGTTTTCTACCCTCACACCCAGTTACCTTCCTGTTACAACACTGATACTATTGCCTAAATAGTACAGCACTATATTAATGAACTACAGCCCTCTAGCTCCTAGGCATGTTTCTAGAATAGTTTGGAAAGTCTATCTTGTGCTCCAGACTGTCATTCCATGAAATATCACAGGAAGCACAAGAACTGGCTAAGCAAGTATTTGGAATCAAGGAAAGAATCTACACATTTTGGGGAGGGGGAATTAGTGAAAAAATTGGAGCATACCCTGTCACTACTGTAAATCAGTAAGGGAGCAGGGAAGAGTATCATGCCAAAGAGCGCTATTTATTTGGACTAAAAGAATTATAAAGCAAAAGAATAAAAGTAGCAGTTAATGTGGTGACCACAAATAACACAGGGAGTGAGAAAGATTAATCAGAAAGTGGCTCAGATCTGAAAAACACAGTATGCATGGGGCAGTTACTTGGGGCTAGGAGGTGAATGAAAGGAATTAGAAGGAAGTCTATCCAGAGAAGTGAATATAGGAAAAGCGTGGCACCCATTGGAAAGGGAGTCTGTTAAATTAGCTTCTCTGGAGTTGGGAAGAGTCTAAAGAAACTCAATAGGCAGAGACCTAAGAGACGGACGGTTACAACGACAGATAGAATTAACTTAATCTCCAGGTAGAGACTGAAGAATCAACCTTTGGTCTCTGGGGAACTTGTAAAGAGAAAAGAAAGAAACTAATGCAGAAGGAACCAAGGTTATGAAGACATTTATTCACTCCTTCCTTCTTCTTTTTTTTTTTTTTTTGTCTTTTTGCCATTTCTTGGGCCGCTCCCGCGGCATATGAGGTTCCCAGGCTAGGGGTCGAATCGGAGCTGTAGCCACCAGCCTACGCCAGAGCCACAGCAACGCAGGATCCGAGCCGCGTCTGCAACCTACACCACAGCTCACGGCAACGCCGGATCGTTAACCCACTGAGCAAGGGCAGGGACCGAACCCTCAACCTCATGGTTCCTAGTCGGATTCGTTAACCACTGCGCCACGACGGGAACTCCTCCTTCCTTCATTTTTTATTTGACAAGAATTTACAGAAATCATGTTTTAGATACACACTAGTACTGGCTGGAGACCCTAAACTCAAAGGACACACAGTCTAGTCTTGGAGACAACATGAAAATCCAAGTCTTTTGCTAAGTGATGTAACAGACTAAGATGAAAGGTCCAAGAGAACACAGTGAACACAGCACCTAAGTTGACTTTTATATTTAAAGACAGTAAACTTGAATGGAGACTTTAAGTTAGAAAACCTTCTGCATAGCTAAGGATGGAACAACGTCTATGTAGAGAGAAGATTAATACTGATAAAAAGATAGAAAATGCAGGGGCAAGTGTGAATGATCTTGTTTGCCATTCTAGCAAGTTTAGATGTATAAATAAATAAATGATAAAGTAAATAAATAAGAGAGTGTGTATACCATATAGAACTACATATGTTGCAGAAACCGTGGCAGCAGAAAGAGACAAGCCGCAGTCGGAGATGTGTAATAGCCAGGCTTATTCAGCACTGGTGCGGGCTCAGAGTCACCTCCAGAGTCTGAGCACCAGGTCTTTGTTCTGGGTAGATTTTATACAACACAGACTTCCGGGTCTTGTTTTTCACATGCAAGCAGTCTGCCCCCCCAACCCCCTTTCCCAAGCACAGTTTTCCTGCCTAAGAAGCTGAGTAAACAAGATGACAAAAACTAAACGGATAAGAAATGCTTGGAACATGGCTAGCAGGGCTGCTAGCAAGGACATAAGGTATGTTGTTGCTACAAGATTACAAGGGTGGTATGGGGCCAGCAGAGCTGCCTTCTCAGCCAGGGCGGGGATTGTTTCTCTAGTTAAAACTCTGACCTACACACACACACACACACACAATGCAGAACTAGTATACACATATATAGTTCTAGAGAGCTGCTGGAATTTTTTTGAGGACAATTGTATTTATGGGTCAGAAGGACCCCTATGGAAGCAGTGAAAAGATTCAGCTGAGAGATGGAGGTCAGGCAAGAGATTATCCAGTGGTCCCAAGGTCTGAGTCTAAACTCAGGCAGCAGCATGGCAGAAGAAAGGAATGTTTAGAAACAGGGTAAACTTACAGGTGAGACAGTTGATGGGATCTAGGAACACAGATCAGTAAAATGTAAGAATTATATATCCTAACCTCTGGCTGAGAAAACCAGATGGATAGTAGTACTAGCCACAAAAATAAGAAGTAGGGAGGAAAACCTTATTTTAATCTTTAGAACTAATCTTATGATCAGGTTACTCACTTAACTGGACTTTAAACGTAATGTAATTGTCCATCATCTTGGTCTTAAACTGAAACTATCTGTTTAAGTGTCTTTGGCTAAGTTCTTGTGTAAGCAGAGTTAAGCGTAAATGGAAATACCAAAGCCTATGTGGTACTTTGGACAGTATTTTAGGAGATTTTAGGAGAGTTTACTTTACTATAACTGTAGTATTTTTTTTCTATGAAATAGTTCATTACTAGCAGTGGGGGGGTGGATTTACAGTGATCTTGATACAAGGGAAAATAATTGTCTGAAAGTAAGAATTAAAAACTGTCAAGCTTCCTTGAGGAGGAAAGGTCAGGGTTGCAACTGATGATAAGTAAAGTGATAAAGGAAGTTGATTCAGGACGTGAAATAAAACTGTTGACCAATAACAAAGAGGGTCCGCTGTCATCAGTGAGCAGTGTCACCACCTGGAAAGCCAAGTGATTTCATTCACTGATTGTTCCTCAAAAATAATAAATGATAACCATTAAAATAACTTCTGGATATTATGGGCAGCTCTTCGGACTGTGTCAGAATTGGACATGAAGGTTGAAAGAAACTGTCGCCTCAATGAAATTTTTAAGTCCCTGGAAGCTGGAAAGAGAATGGGTCATTTGATTTAGAGTTCAGTACATTAGTTACATAGGACAACAAACAAACAAGAAAAGGATGGTCAGAGAAATATTTTTCACTTTGATTTTTATTCAAGTGATTTGTGAGCTTCTCTTGTCATTTCTCTTAATTTCTACAGGCAGGGTTTGTGTTTCGTTCATTCTGGGTATACAAAGTGTGCACCTATCCTGCCCAGTAAATGAATGCCTTGTAAAACTGTTAAACTATTCTCAAAAGAGTGAATTATTAAACATATCTTACCCATTCACTAAAACAATAAAAGTTATCCAACAAAATATGGATGTTGTTGAGTATCCAAAAAGATATTCTTGAATAAAGGAACACATTAATGAGGAGATACTCTGAACCTGCATCGTTCTAAGGTGTTGATTTTTCTAGTGATAAAATTGATTTGTTGTCCACTTGCTTTTTTTATAAAGCCAGATAATAAACATTATGTACAGTTTTCAGGTTGGGCTATCATGACACTGTTGTTTGAAGTATCAATTAGAATAAAACTATCATTTGCCATGAAACATGCACACACACTCATACCAGGCAATCGCTAATTGAATACTGCCACTTCCCAGTGAAAAAACAGAGCTGTGTTTCTTTGCACATAGGGTGCTTATATGAAAGGACAAGAGGCCCTGGTCACCTTTAAAGGATTTTTGGTTTTCACACCTAAGTACCTGTCCAACATCACTGTCATCTCAATAAACAGCATCACCACTCACACAGGAACTCAGACCAGAATCTAGGATTTGTTTTTCTATTCTCTAGTTTCCTCTTCTCCTACATCCAATCCAAGACTCCGTTTTTTGTCTTGTACCTCTACCTCTTGCTATCACCTCTTCCAAGGACCAGCTTCTGTGGTTTGGTCCACCAGAACAGACTCCTAATTGGTCATTTTGCTTCCAAACAAGCCCTATTCCAGTTACTTCTCCCCACTGTACCAAGAGTCATTTTCTTAAAAATCCAAACTGGAGTATGTTGCTCCCCACACTCATCCCAGCTCAAACCCTAGAGTGGGCTCCCATTAGAATAATAGTTAATCACTTAGCTGTGCCTGCAAAGTCAGCCATGAGCTAGCCTCTAGCATCTACCCTCCCAGGCCACTTCTGCTCAACTTTGTTATGATGTAGCCTTTTGATCTCCAGGATGGTTCCACCAGCACCAGCAGACCAAAGATTCCAATGGCCCTAAATGTAACAACAGAAATGCTTTAACCTGTGTATATAGAGGCAGTGGCCTGGGATCAAGAAGATCCTCAAGAATGCTTCCACCAAGTCATTCTCTTCTGAGTTCTGTAAACTGAGCAACCTGCCTCTGTGATCCCTTGGGGTTCTCAAGACTTTTAATAGGATTTTGAATTTTTATAGAACTCAACAAGCATTTTGCCACAAATACTTTGGCCTTAAAACTTTAAATTTATTTTCCTGTGACCTCTTAACCTAAGCTATGTGTTTCATATTTATTTTCATTTCAATGGAAATGACAAGACTAAAAGGAAGATAAAGATTCTTAGATGATCACTTCATTTTTCCAATTCTGCACCATTTTTAAATCTCCTCTCCCTGCGCACCATCAAAAATAAAGTATAAAAATTGAAAATGGAATTTTTACTTTCTTTCACTAGAAAAGTTTAATGTCCATTAAATGTCTGGGTGGCACAACTGATGTAATATATTTCTCAAATGTACCAGACATTATAGAAAAGCTCCCCCTTTGTGTTCACATGCATTCTCTACTTGCAATGTCTTAACACATGTAGGGTATTGCCTCAGTGACTTCTGCCTTGACTGGGTATTTCCTTTGAGAATGCTGCTTTTTAAAAAAAAAAAAAATCATATCTTCTTTCTTCACATTCTCAGTGAAAGGTAGCATGCCCTGTAATACCCATGCCATTAAAAAAAAGAGAGAGAACATAAGAATAAAAGCTCAAGGACATTGATTTGGTTTTTCTAGTCATAACTCCAAACCTAATTATTCCTGATAGAATGAAACTTTTCCAGCAGTTCCTTAAAAGGTTTTAAAAATTACCACCATATTTTATGGGGATGAATGCCATCCACTCACTATTGGCTAGTCAGTAGAAAGCTACTCTATATAGATGAAGAAACTCTGTTTAAAAAAAAAAAAAAAACTCTTGGAAATAGTTCCAGATACTATATATCAAAGGCTAAACATGTGGCTACAAATATTTCTATTTGATGTTTTAACTGCCTTGACCTTGCATATTAGGTGCTCATGTATACTTTCCTAGGATCCTGTATCAAAAAATATTATTTTTAATACACTGCAGCTGTCCTTTATACTACACTGTGAGTTCTTTATTTTTTATTTTTTGTTATTATTATTTTTTAATATTTATTTCCCAAAAACAATTTTTTTTTCTACTGTACAGCACGGTGACCCAGTTACACATACATGTATACATTCTATTTTCACACATTATCATTCTCCATCATAAGTGACTAGACATAGTTCCCAGTGCTACACAGCAGGATCTCATTGCTAATCCATTCCAAAGGCAATAGTTTGTATCTAGTAACTCCAAGCTCCCCAACAACCCTACTCCCTTCCCCTCCCCCTTGGCAACCACAAGTCTTTTCTCTAAGTCCATGATTTTCTTTTCTGTGGAAAGGTTCATTTGTGCATATATTACATTCCAGATATAAGTGAAATCATATGGTATTTGTCTTTCTTTTTCTGACATATTTCACTCAGTATGAGAGTCTCTAGTTCCATCCATGTTGCTGCAAATGGCATGATTTTTTTCTTTTTTATGGCTGAGTAGTATTCCATTGTGTATATATACCACATCTTCCGAATCCAATCATCTCTTGATGGACATTTGGGTTGTTTCCATGTCTTGGCTATTGTGAATAGAGCTGCAATGAACATGCAAGTGCATGTGTCTTTTTTAAGGAAAGCTTTGTCTGGATACATGCCCAAGAGTGGGATTGTTGGGTCATATGGTAGTTCTATATTTACTTTTCTGAGGAACCTCCATACTGTTCTCCATAGTGGTTGTACCAATTTGCATTCCCACCAACAGTGCAGGAGGGTTCCCTTTTCTCAACACCCCCTCAGCATGTGTTATTTGTGGACTTATTAATGATGGCCATTCTGACTGGTGTGAGGTGGTATCTTGTGGTCGTTTTGATGTGCATTTCTCTAATAATCAGTGATGTGGAACATTTTTTCATGTGCTTGTTGGCCATCTGTACATCTTCCTCTGAAAAATGTCCATTCAGGTCCTTTGCCCATTTTTCAATTGTGTTCTTGGCTTTTTTGCTGTTGAGTTGTATAAGTTGTTGGTATATTCTAGAGATTAAGCCCTTGTCAGTTGCATCATTTGAAACTATTTTCTCTCATTCTGTAAGTTGTCTTTTTGGTCTCTTTTGCTATGCAAAAGTTTGTCAGTTTGATTAGGTCCCACTGGTTTATTTTTGCTCTTATTTCTGTTGCTTTGGAAGACTGACCTGAGAAAATATTCATAAGGTGGATATCAGAGAATGTTTTGCCTATGTTCTCTTCCAGGAGTTTGATGGTATCTTGTCTCATACTTAACTCTTCAAGCCATTTTGAGTTTATTTTTGTGCATGGTGTGAGGGTGCATTCTAGTTTCATTGATTTGCATGCAGCTGTCCAGGTTTCCCAGCAATACTTGCTGAAAAGACTGTCTTTTTCCCATTTTATGTTCTTGCCTCCCTTGTCAAGGATTAATTGACCATAGGTGTCTGGATTTATTTCTAGGTTCTCTATTCTGTTCCACTGATCTATCTGTCTGTTTTGGTACCAGTACCACGGTCTTGATGACTGTGGCTTTGTAATTTTGCCTGAGGTCTGGGAAAGTTATGCCTCCTGCTTGGTTTTTGTTTCTCAGGATTGCTTTGGCAATTCTGGGTCTTTTGTGGTTCCACATAAATTTTTGGATTGTTGTTCTAGTTCTGTGAAAAATGTCATGGGTAATTTGATAGGGATTGCATTCAATCTGTAGATTGCTTTGGGTAGTACAGCCACTGTTACAATATTAATTTTTCCAACCCAGGAGCATGGAATATCTTTCCATTTCTTTACATCTTCTTTAATTTCCTTGATGAATGTTTTATAGTTCTCAGCCTATAAGTCCTTTACCTCCTTGGTCAGGTGTATTCCCAGGTATTTGATTTTGGGGGGTGCAATTTTAAAAGGTATTGTACTTTTGCATTCCTTTTCTAATATTTCCTTGTTAGTATACAGAAACGTGACTGATTTCTGAATGTTAATCTTATATCCTGCTACTTTGCTAAATTTGTTGGTCAGTTCAAGTAGTTTTGGGGTTGTCTTTCAATGGTTCAGGAAATGCACACCATAATATAGGAAAAGTTATGTCTTATTAGAACTTCAGTCCACGTAACACCACAGACAGATATGTTTGATTTTATGGTATAGGTTCAAGTCTAAATCCAGCTTTTAAAAAATTAGATTAATGGTGTTATGCCCAGGAGCCTGATATGTTAATTAAAGTGATCATGGATTAAGATATATGTGTATTAATACCATCTGATAGTAATGGCTGGAATGCCACAGAAAACATGGCTTGTGCTTGGAAAATTTGGATCCAATCAACTGCAAAAAGTCAAGCAACCTGATGCTTTGGTCTGTACCCGAGTTTCTTTTCCTTCAAAAATCTCACATGTAAATGAAGAATTAAGCTGTTCTTATAGAAATTTGACAACATTAATTGTACCCTGTTAAGGTAGGATAAACAACCCCCCAACTACTTAAGAGTTAGGGACATACATCCCATAAATGAATTCCCGGGTTTTAAAAATTGGTCTGCCTGCACTATGGAAAACAGTATGAAAGTACCTTAGAAAACTATATATAGAACTACCATATGACCCAACAATCCCACTCTTGGGCATATATCCGAACAAAACTTTCCTTGAAAAAGACATATGCACCCGCTTGTTCACTGCAGCTCTATTCACAATAGCCAAGACATGGAAACAACCCAAATGTCCATCGTCAGATGGTTGAATTAGTAAGATGTGGTATATATATATACACAATGAAATACTACTCAGCCATCCAAAAGAATGACATGATGCCATTTGCAGCAACATGGATGGAACTAGAGACTCTCATACTGAGTGAAACATGTCAGAAAGAGAAAGACAAATACCATATGATATCACTTATATCTGGAATGTAATATATGCACAAATGAACCTTTCCACAGAAAAGAAAATCATGGACTTAGAGAAAAGACTTGTGGTTGCTGAGGGGGAGGGGGAGGGAGTGGGACGGATTGGGAATTTGGGGTTAACAGATGCAAACTATTGCCATTGGAATGGATAAGCAATGAGATTCTGCTGTATGGCACTGGGAACTATGTCTAGTCACTTAGCATGGAGCCTGATAAGGTGAGTAAAAAGAAGGTATACATGTATGTGTAACTGGGTCACCTTGCTGTACAGTAGAAAACTGACTGAATACTCTAAACCAGCTATAATGGAAAAATTAAACTAAGTATAAATAAATTGCAAAAAAAGAAAAAATTAATAAAAATAACCCCCCCCCCCAAAAAAAAACTGGTCTGCCTGAAGAATCTCAATAAAGTATTATAAAACTTTGCTTGTACAAGGTGCTTCTTCCTGGATCTTCACGCTCTTAAGATTCCTCAGTATAGGAAAGAAAAGGAAGTTAAAAGGAGAAGAGACAGAGGAGCCTGAAGGAGAGAACATATTTTCCCTGAATTCATAGTAACATGACAGACCCTTGGGAGCTGGCCTGGATGCCAGCACATCCGTTTCTAAACAGTGTTTGCTCCCATGACTTGGCTAGGCTGATGAGGCAGAAGAGGTAGCCAGAAGAACACGAGAAGATCATACACTCTCTCCCTGAAGTGACCTTGACTTCAGAGAGGAAAAGTTAACTGAAAGGTTTCTCAAAATTAAAATATGGTTGCCATAGGTTACCACTGTGCTCACAGAGGACCAGCCTCTAGGTAGGAGTGATTTTCTATTATTGAAAAGAATGCTTTCTCTGCTTTTCACTCTCATTCCCCTAATTTGTTATTCAAGATCCAGTATCTTGTTGATATGTGGGTTTGAGGTAAGGTTCCTGGTGTCTTGGTCACAGAGCAGAATCATATTACCACAGGAGAGATAAGGATCATTCCAAGTCTGCGTGTCAGCTTCTACAGTTATCTTTTTAACCGTGGAAAGGTGTGTTAGACCCACACAAATAGAGTCATTGAGGAAAAAGTATAAGGTTAGGAATTTGCCAACTCTAAGGATCACTCAAGTGGAATAAGAAGAAGATTACAGTCTTAATTAAAATTTTCCCTGCAGTTTAACATTTTTTAACAAAATAACCTGTATGTAGGGAAATATACTGGAGGGATGTATTAAAGTTTATCAGTTTCATTTCATTTTCTAATAGAAGAATTAAGATTTTGATTTCCACTTTCATAAAGATCACCCTTTAACCTGAGGCAAATGATTCAAATTCTTATTGCTTTGGGGCTGTTATTTTTACATCAGGCTTTATAAGGACTCAGGCACTAAAATAACAAATTATGTTAAGTTTGCAGAATGCATAGAAACAATTGCATAAACCACTGTGTCATAATCGAGGCTGCTAATAAACCAAAGCTTTTCTTGTCTGGTTTAACCTTCCATAACAGTTTAGTTCTCCAGAGCAGCAGACAACACAGTGTGTAAACACTCATTGACAGAGAGGGAGAATTGGGGGCTGGGCATAGGAAACGTAAGCTTTCCTTTTGAATCTCTACTTGACCTTATACTTCAACAGAACGGGCTTTGAACCAGCTTAGTTATAAAGCATATTGCCACTGCCCTAAATCACCTTCTGGAGTGCTATAGGGAGTTTATGTGAATGAATGAATTGCTTTATCCTGATTAATGTTATTTGAAAGGTATTTGATGGACATTTAGTAATAATACCAAGATTATGCAGTAAGAGATAGGAATTACTTCTTTACAGTTTTCATCAAGTATTTCATTTCTCTATTATAGCACTTTTTACAATTTATTAAAACGGTTGCATTGTGTGTACTCCCTAACAGACAAGAGTTTATGAAGACAGAAACATATTCTTTTTGGTATTCTGTCATCCTGTAAAGAATCTAGTGTGTATTAGGTGCTCAGTTAACACTGAATGGATAGGAAGAGGAAATAAGAAACAAAAAGAGCAAGGCTACTTAATTATTTTGTTCTGATGTTTAAAGAATGCCATACCGACATTTAAGGGGAAAAAAAGTATTTTTACATGTCATTGATTCCTAGTTTCCTAAGTAGATATATCAAAATACCAGGGGAAAGGCCATTCTCAGAGTAAATTCTGCTCTTGTGCATGTCAGAAAGGAAATGACAACCATCCAGAGAGCCTGCTTTATCAAGATTTCTAAGCTAACTTGTAGGGCAAAGTGGTTGGATATATTTAGATAAGTCTTTGGCAGGCACACTAACTACTGGAGGTTTGACCTGACAATTATTGTTTAATATTGTTGGTCAGCACTGGGCTTGCTATCCTTAAGAACTCCCTCTATTTTAGCTACAGCACTGTCAGAAGATCAGAGATACTGGATCCCAAGTTATATGAATAATGCTATGTGCAAAATAATATGGAAAGTATAAAATTATAGTTTTACCTTCAAATAATAGATAGCTTCAAAGAAACAGCAGGGGCACAATGGGCTAATGCTTGGCTATTATGCTGACCTTCAAATAAAATCCATTTTATTTTTTTAACTTTGTATTCAAGATGCTTTCAAATTTCACTCCATTCTAACTTTATTTCACCCCACTCTAACTACATATCTATATATATTCATTTTTCTTACAATCAAAGTAGTCTCTGTTTTATTTAATGTTTTTTTGGCCATGGCATGCCATGTGGAAGTTCTGGGGCCAGGGATTGAACCTGCACCATAGCAGTGATGATGCCAGATCTTTAACCCGCTGAGCCATCAAGGAATCCTAACTTTTTACATGCTATTCCCCCATTAATCCTCTTTTTACTAAGACCTAATTCTCAAACCAAATTACTTGCTGTCCCTGTACTAAATTTCCAAGCATGGGGTATTTTCTGTTTTATCCCTTTGGTATCTGATTCTTTAATGTTTCTACATGGCCAAATTCTTCCTATTCTCTTTCAGAACGTAAATCAGAAGCCACTTCTTTCCTACTTACCTCTGAACAGAACAAGGACTCTTGTTCCCCTTTGAATATACAAAACAGTCCACATCCCCCCGGCTATCAGCATGAACATGTTCTACACTGCATCCTTACCTTCCTGACCCAAAGTGCATCTTCCTAAGCAGTCAGTAACCCTTTGAGGATGGAAGTAGCTGCTTCTACATCATCCCATTGCTTCTCAAAGTGGGGTGTTTCATATTTGCGGTTGATGTATGGACATATATATAGACATACATATAGACATGTTAGAAATATTTATGGGGTAAGTGAATGAAAATACATTAAAAAAAAAACATGCAGAATGAGAAAAACAGGATTTAAGGCTTTAGGATAACATGAAAATTAGAAGCCAAAATACAAATATATAATGACTGTCACATCTCAATAAAAGAGATACGATGAAATTATGTCATAAAGATGGCAATGAACAAAGATCAGAAGAGCGATGTTCACCATACATCTGGGAACAAATAAGGATGTCCAGGAAAGCTTTGTGGAAGAGACAAATCCTCAGTCACTCTTAAAATCAGATAAGCATTACTTCTAGGATATACAGCACTCACCACCATCTGACTTAATACAGACTTCTAGAACAATTTAAGTTAAGTAAATGTGAGATTACTGGCTTTTTCATCCCACGTAGGTCTAATTTCACTGACAGATTTAGAATAATTATTTTTTTCGAAGACGAAGTTTCTTCCTTGTTTTTATTATTACTGCTATTTGGTCTCCGACTCCTGCTGAGAATTACAACCTTCTCATTACCTATAGTTCTGTAAGTATTGATTCATTCACTTACATAGCTTTATGATATGTACCTTTTTTACTGTAATATGCTAAATATTCATGGATCTAACATTAAGCCCATATTTTAGAAAGAAAAAAAAATCACCAATATAAAATAGTTGTATAGCATTTTTATAGTTATGCTTTGTGCCAAATCACTAAGACATATTAAAATTTTTGAAGGGAAATGAGATTATAAGATAGCGAACAAGCAAAGTCAACAACTTAAAGATGCTTTTCCAATGATATAAAATGCAAAATCTCTTTAACCAACATTGCAGAGGTTGCAGAAGAATTTCCAGCTATGTGCTAAGGTTTGCATATTTTCAAATATAGAAGTAAAGATGAATTCTATTAATAAGTATTTTATCTCGTACCATCAGAAAGAAAACAAATGTCTTATCATAGAAAGCATGTTAAAAACTCCCAACAATTTTATGTTACTTTCGCAAGGTTCAACTTGATCACAATTAAAAAAAAATAAACCTTAATACTGGTTTACTAAAAAGATGAAGATTGATAATTTACTCTAATTTTGATTCTGTTCTCTGTAAAATTATGATAAAATATTTATATAATTAAGAGCTGACTGTGACGTGATAAACATAGACTAGATAAATGAAGAGGCACCCAGGACACCTCACAGGTAGAAGATCATGAACATGTGCATCACCTAAGTTACTGGATGTTCTTCTCATCATAGTCAAAAACTTCTTTCACAATTCTTTTTGTTCAATGTTGTTGAACAATGGTCTTGGTTGAGTTTGAGAGCAGATACATATGAAATTATAAGAAGTGAATTTATGCACATGTCTTTGTTCATTCTTGCCAGAATCTTTTGTAAATAAACATTCAATGCAACATTGTAAATAAACTATATCTTAATATATAAAAAAAGAAAGAAAACACCAACTCACCTCTAACAGGAGTTCCTTCTAGCTCAGGGCCAAGGTGAACTGCTGAAAAGATGCACAAGATCTGTCCATGATGTGCCTGCACTGCGGACCCAAAAATCAATGTTGAGAAGATATGAAAAAATGAACATTTATTGTTTAAGAAAGCTAAAAGTTAAAAAAGTTTTAATAGAATTTGTATGTTCTTACAGACTGAGCCACCCTCAAACTTTAACACCTGCTAATGGAAGTTGAAATATCTTCCTCATGCCTCTGATCTGAAAAAAATCTGTGCTCTCTGATTAGACATGGCAGTTTCCTTGAATTATTTTAAGAAGTAAAATGGAATTTTACTCACTCATAAAGGAGAGGAAAGTGGGTGAAGGGTCCGGAAGATGATAAATGGTGTTTAATTCTCAGCCGTGAGACACTAACAGAGCTATGTGAATGTGCACAGCAAACACATCAACACGCCCTATATAGAGTTCTAAGATATTCACGCCAGATGAAAATCTATGTAGTTGATTTTTCAAATTGTCTGTATTTTCTACAGATAACAAGTACTTTTCCTTAAAGGGCACATCAGGAATACTGAAAAACCAGATACGTTTTGACAGAGTGAAAGAAAAAAGTACAACTCTCAGACCATAAAGAGATAACATAAAAAATATTTTCTTCAATTAAATTTAGTAGAATAAGGAAACATGAGTGTCAAGGGGACGTCATATGTCCCTGAATTTACTGGATTTGATGTATGCTTCAAATGGAAAACTAGACTCTGGTGTTCCCAGGGTGAATTGAGCATCTCTGTAAAGTTTAACTATGATATGGAATAATAATTGTATTAACTCAAACAGGAACAGTAATGGAGCAGACTGAAACACAGGGTCATTCACTGACTTGGATTTTACTTCTCTGACCCATGGAAACCATGAGAAAATGAATTCTCCCACATAAGAATGTATGAGGTGATGAAGCCACACAAGCATACATCAAGCGCTCACATTCTTACTAGTAGGACCTGGGAGCAGGAAGAGATGCATAGGAATTGTTGTCCATCTCCTCCCATCTTTCCATATTGCACATACTCAACTTTCTCTCCATCCCATTCATCCATGTAGCCAGCAAGTATCTCTGCTACAATCAAAGGTCATGGGGAAACAGGCCTACAAAACTCTGGGCTATTGGGTCAGCTTTCCTATTTGTGGGGGAACCTCTTAGACCTATGAAAAAATATTTTTAATACTAGATGGGGAAATACAAAATATACCCATGACTTCTGAGATACGTTCTGCAGGGGAAGATAAATCACTCTGAACTGTGATTAAATAGGAAGCTGTTTAATGCCTGGATATGAAGGATGCTTTTATTTTTTTAATTTAATTTTTATTTTTTTTTTTGTCTTTTGTCTTTTTAGGGCCGCATCTGCGGCATATGGAGGTTCCCAGGCTAGGGGTCGAATCGGAGCTGTTGCTGCGGCCTACACCAGAGCCACAATAATGCCAGATCCGAGACATGTCTATGACCTACACCACAGCTCACAACAATGCCAGATCCTTAACCCACTGAGCAAGGCCAGGGATCGAACCTGCAACCTCACGGTTCCTAGTCAAATTCATTTCTGCTGCACCACGATGAGAAAGCAGGAGGATGCTTTTACTGAGTGCAATTCAGCCACTGGGCACTTTGTTCACAGTAAAACATAGATAGTAACTACCAGCTGCAATATAGTTGTCTGCCTTAGAAGAGAAGGTATGTGTAGAACATGTGCATTCAGTAAACACGAGGCAAGAGAAAGAAGGGGAGAGTCCAACTAGACTGGACAAAGGTTCCACAGTAGGCCGTTATACTGTGATTCCCTGCCCCCTTGGCCTCTGGGACCCTGTACTTACTCGTAAGCTCCTCTTAATGCCTTTTTTGCATAAAATCTATTGCTATCTATCGTTATCTAAGTTTTCATTTAGCTACATAAGATTCAGTAAATATTGATGACATATCTACTGCATTTCAAGCTGTGGGAACTCAGAGATATAGGTGAATGACACAATGGTTCCACCCTCCCCAAATGACAGACTCCAAATTTATTCTGTAGCCACCTAGGCTGGGGTGGGGATGGGCATGAGGGGAGAGCAAAGAGGGAAGGAAGATGAGGAAGCTGGGTTCGAGCACAGGATTATACGTGTACACACAGTTGAAATCAGCATCTCTAGGTAACCACTGACTGAGACACAAAGCTACTTAAAAATCTATAAGCAATGCGTTCTCCTTCCTAGAACACAGTTTCTTTACAAGTAGAGGTGTTGAGGGCTTTATTTTGTTCTTAGAACTCTCAGCAAAGTAAAACTGCCAACTATTCTAATCATTAGGCTTGGCCAATGCATGAAAAAAATGAAATTATATATAAGTGGGTCACCTAATGCTGATAAAAGCCACTTAGCCATTCTAGATATATAGTTAAAATTTCCTGGTCAGAGGACTTAATTGCCATAATTTGGGGCGCCAAAATTACGTATTACACACACATACTTCTCAACAAGTGGAATGTCTCTCTTTTCACATACAGACATAATTAATGCACGTATGTGTCCTCGTGAATGATTTTATCTATGAGACCAGGAATTGGAAAAGTGACTACTGGAAAGTCTTCGATGAAAGGAAAAAGCCACAATGTTCAATTACCAAGGCTGGGGAGAGAAAGGGAGGGGAAGAGAGAGAAAGAAATGTAGGTGATTTCACTTGCTCTTGCTCTTGAGCACCACTGTTTTCTAGGATATGTGACCATGTGAGGGAAATTCATTTTTTATTTTTTTATTTTTATTTCTATTTTTTTTGTCTTTTTGTCTTTTTGTTGTTGTTGTTGTTGTTGCTATTTCTTGGGCCGCTCCCGCGGCATATGGAGGTTCCCAGGCTAGGGGTTGAATCGGAGCTGTAGCCACCAGCCTACGCCAGAGCCACAGCAACGCGGGATCCGAGCTGCGTCTGCAACCTACACCACAGCTCACGGCAACGCCGGATCATTAACCCACTGAGCAAGGGCAGGGACCGAACCCGCAACCTCATGGTTCCTAGTCGGATTCGTTAACCACTGCGCCACGACGGGAACTCCGAAATTCATTTTTTAGATGGAGCAAGAGGAGAAAAGAATAAGAGTTATGGACTAACCTGAGGAAACATATGGTGTCTTGATGGAGTTGGGAAACCATGAGAACATTAACTGACACAGAAGAAGAGGACTGGCCAACACGTCATGGGGTCTGCGTCACTGATCAGGGGCGCAGTCACTTGAGATGCGCTTTGCCGCCTGATTCCAGGAGGAGGATGAGGGAAGAAGACAAAGTTACACCGCACACCACCACTTCCTTTCCTCTCGGACAAGCGGTTTGATAAAACAAAATCCTTAAAACATTGGCCTTCTGGATTTTCAAAGAGATTTGCTATTTTTTTGTTCTTACACAGATTGCAATTTAATAGACTTAATGTTCAAATGTCTACATTAGCTTTGGTTTCTTTCCCACATGAGGGCTACTCAAAGTTTTAAAATGACTGTAAATGGCCAAAATCATCTTTCTCAGTTACATTTTTTTGCTGGTTCAGGTTCATCTTCTCATACTCTGAGCTCTTAGAATTCATGACAAGGAGTTTGATGCTTCATTCTTCTTCTTCTTATTATTATTAGGTCTTTTCTGTTTTAGGGCCACACCCGCGGCACATGGAGTTTACCAGGCTAGGGGTCCAATCGGAGCTGTAGCCGTTGGCCGACACCACAGCCACAGCAACGTGGAATCCTTAACCCACTGAGGAAGGCCAGGGATCGAACCCCGCAATCTCATGGTTCCCAGTCAGATTCGTTAACCACTGAGCCACAATGGTAACTCTGCTTCATTCTTATTTATACTGTTTCTGATACATGAAGTTTGTCTCTTAAAAATAAATTACGAGCACCTTGAAGGGGATAATCATACCTTAAATTCCAATTTTTACAATTCAGTTTGGGGACTGACTCCTGAGCAACACGTCTTCTCTGTCTTATGGTTGGTGTGTCAACTGAGACCAAACAGATAAATAAGACAGGAATGTATTTTCCATATTGATCCTCTATTGTTTGTTATTTTGCAAATGGATTAGAGAGGAATATTTAGCTAATTGGTAGAGTACCTATTTGGTGGTTCAATAATCAATCTTCAATAGATCATAATAAAATATACAGTAAAGAAGCTCCCCCAGATAAGTGATAATGATTTGAGTGACCTTAACTCTCAAGATACTCTTGAATGTCTTGAAGCTAACAGGAGTGTCTGCAGGGTACATTAGGAAATTAACATAGATAAGCATTCAGTTCCAGGTTTAACTCTATAGCGGCTAAGACTACCTGACTTCTAAGCATGGGAGTAATTGCCTTCATATTTTGTATGAATCATTTCCCTCTAACAGTATTTTCTGCATAAATTAAACTGGAATTTTCAAGTTTTTAGTTCATTTTTCTGATATGCATATAGAGTCTGATGTAAGGCACATATTCATCAGAAACACAACTACTAATCTTCAAGTTAACCAAGTTATCAAACCCATCATTATATTAAAGATTATCCTAATTAGTCAATTAATGAGTTGGAAGATTAAATGAAAAAAAAAAAAAGCTATTCATTGTTAGCTGGAACTGTTTTCTTGTAAAGCAGTTAAATTGTGCTTCTATCCAACAACTGTATATCTATCTTCTCTGAAGAATTAGTACTAGCTAATAGCTACATGTTAAAGAGATCAACAACTTATCTGTCAAGGCGTAGAAGGGAGATTATATAGTGATCTGGATAACAGTAAGGACTTGTAGCCAGATAGTCTGGGTTTAAATCCAGATTGTCATTTATTTGCTGTGTGAGATTGGGAAAATTGCTTAACCTCTCTGTGTCTCATTTTCCTCACCTGAAAAGAAACTTCAGGAATATTAAATTAATTACTGTACACAGAAGGCTTGCAGTTATACTTGGCTCACAAGAAGTACAACAAAAGGGTTTACTGTTATTGCCTTTAACACAAAAAGACTTATTACAGTGTTTTCCCAATACGAGTGAATAACAAAGATTCTCAAGAAAGTTGCTCAGAAAATAGATTTGCTTTGACCTCAAATGTAGTAATTCAAAGCACACTCATTGACTATCTGACTATCACATCCTGGCTTACAATACATCTTGATCTTCAGCGATGAGGCTGAGCATCATTGGTCAGTTACTCAGTTACTAGAACTATACAACTGCCATATTCCCAAGCCTGCTGATTTTTTTCTATTGTACATGATAGAGATAAATTGATGAGGTTATTGTGTGAGTCCTCAGAAAAAGCATTTCATTTTGTTTTGCACACATGCCTTCAGTTGACTGACACTCATAGAACCTACTTTGACATTAGCATGAAAAAATAAATGAAAGAATAAGGCCACATGGTCTCTACAGGTTAAACCAGACAATGAAGAGTTAAATAAAAACTTTCTTGAATTGTAAAACAGCTTCAATTTTAACAATTTATACTTTCTTCCACAAAACACAATATTTCTGACGTTACATTCCTTAATATTACATCTAGAGCACATTTGTCATTTTCTAAAATCCTACTCCCTGAGCCAAAGTTTCCGAGGTAAACCTAGGCATTAAGACATCAGAGGGTTTTCACAGAAATCAGTAATGGTGGCCTTAGGTACACAAAAATGACCCTGACCTCATATGAGCACAGCTGTAAACATGCTCCTTTACTAATGTCTATAAATTGCACTGAACTTTATCATTCAGTCCTTCATGTCTCAATGGCCTACATATGTGAGAGAAGGTGTGAGACCTTTAAAGTATCATGAATAATGAGGAAACAAAATTTTAGTTTCTTTGGCCCACTCTTAATGTATGGGAACTAATGAGATCGGTCCCATTTCATCTTTATTTATATCACTTATACATACATGTTGATGTGTAGGTTATTAACAGTTACATGAATTTTTTCTATTGTGCTTTTAATTGAATACATCTTTCCTGCATGTTGTCTTTTTATTTTTTGCAATTCTGTGAGCACTTAGAATATGGCCCTACCTTCACTACAACAAATGGAGGCTGAGGTTAAGTAATGTATCTGTGGCCACTTACGTACATAGGTGATGGGGAGAGCTCTGACTGAAACCCATTTCAACAGAGCTTCAAGTCTTATTTATTAAAATAAGCCAGTCCACATCTTTTGCTTGACACTAGGATATCTATACTGAGTGAGTCAGAAGATTTTTTTTCCATTGAAATTCTATTAGTTACTAGAGAATGTAAAGTGGTATAATTTTTGTATGCTATTTAAACATTTTAAAGGAAAATGTTATTTTATTAAAATCTAAAAATACCTAATAAAAAATTAAAAGTACATAAATTTTTTTTTTTTGGCCCAGAAGTCAAATAGTTAGGTCAAATGGTGTTCAGTATAGCTTTGACTTTAAGAACAAAAATATTCTAGAGCTCTGAAAGGATACTGACCTGGAAATTTATAATATTCTAAGTAGACACTACCTTTATAGAACAGCATGTAAAATATTGTTTTATAATTTTAAAAAGAATGAATGTCTATACACGAGTGTGTGCGTGAGTGTGTGTGTGTGTGTGTGTCTATGTGAAAGACACATCCTACGCCTTTAATGGTGAACATCTAGGAGTAAACTGTGAATTGGCAGAAAAGAGTGGAAGTAGAAAAGCTTCCATTTTTGGTTTAAAAACTTTACAGTGTTTGGATTTTCACAATTATGCATGTGTTAATGTTATAATGGAACATAAATCAAAATCCAAGCACACAAAAATGTTCAATGTATTACATAACATGCAATTTTCCAGGTTATACCATTCTCCTAGACTTTTCTCATGTGAATACCCAGCACCACAGAAATGGGAACAAAAAATGGGCAGCTCTAACCAGTGTAAGATCATCTCTAAGTTAAGCACTACAATCGATGGAAACTGTAGTATTACATTCTACAGACAACAAAAAAATGTAAGTCATGGCATTTGGGACATCATGCCAAAATCTCACCAGGCACAGTCAACCTAATCCAGGTTCGTTTCGTTCTCAGGATTTCATCTACATGTGCCTGAGACTTTAAATTGAATAATGGACTGACTGTGTGTGGACAAAATGCATGAATGTCTTTTATACCTTTTCAATAGCAATGCAATCTGGGGAGACCCTGGTGAGGGAGCAAGGGGGCCAGGCGGCAGCAGTGGATGGGTGTTGTGTGAGATAGGGACTTAATGAGATAAGGGAATATGTATTTTTGTGAGGGGAAAAAACTTCATAACATTTTTCTTAGGAAACACACAAGAATAATGGAATAGATTCTATCTTATGAAATGTGGCCCACAGTAAGTTACTGTTGCATGTCTTCCTTCCATAGAAAAGGAATGAATTGGAGACATTCACTTATAATGAAAATTGTCTGTATTTTTCTCAATTGAGAGAGTTCATTGAGACTTCATAGAGTAGTTTTATTACATATTACATGGGAAGGAAAAAACACATTTTTTTTTTGTTCCAATAACAACCTTTTATCAGACACAATATACCTCTGCCGCAGTTGTGTCAAAAGGAAACTGCTGCGGATTGAAATAGTTCACGCGGAGCTTCTTTTCCAAGGGTCCTTCACTGCAGCTGTCAGCAAGTGAAGCAGGAGCATTTGGGGGGAAAACCAAACCTTCTACCACCTACCACAGTGCAACTTCTCTTGTTTGTGTGCGTGTGTTGTTGCTGTTGTTATTGTTATTATTGTCCTTCTCCCCCCTAAACTGTTCACTAAAGAGAAGGAAAAGGAAAGAGAAAGATTGGGAACATTCTGCTATGGAGTGGTTGTGCCCCGAAGGCTTTGAAAAAACATCAGTCAGCAGATGTATAAAGATAGGATGAACGTTGCACATTAACTATTTTTCTGTTGTACCAAGAATCCTGGCATCTCATGTTTTATT
Organism: Phacochoerus africanus; assembly: GCF_016906955.1. Taxonomy (NCBI): domain Eukaryota; kingdom Metazoa; phylum Chordata; class Mammalia; order Artiodactyla; family Suidae; genus Phacochoerus; species Phacochoerus africanus. The sequence goes on along the minus strand of NC_062555.1, from coordinate 67,608,432 downwards.
GCAACCTGTCATCTCACCCACATTTTCAAAGTAGCCCCACGTCTTCTAGCTACTCCTTCTCAAACAGTTCTCGGGTTTCTTCGTTTGAGCTATTGCAAATACTTCTGAGCACAGCTTTTAAGAGCTGTTTTTTTCGTAAAACCTGTCCTAACATTTTCCCCCAAGATCCTGATCAAGAATACCAAGTGACAGCATGTCTACTAGAACCACTCCTTTCACTGACATTCAATTTTAGTTTACACTGATTCCTCCTTAGGGACACTGACATAGGATAGATTTGGGATTTTATGAATGCTTTTGTTTGTTGCCAACATTGGTAAGAAGCATTCTTCTTCCCACTACTTTTTCCGGAAAAATATTTTGTGATTTCCTCTTTGTCCAGGGATTCTTGGGGAGATGTGTTTCAAATCCAAGCTGCTAAGAAGTTTTCAGTTGTTTTTGCTATTTATTTCTGATATCTGGGATTACATTCATACTATGTGGGTCTTAAGTAACACTACTTTGTGGATTTCAATTTTGATTGAGGCTAAGTACATGCACAGTTCTTGCAAATCCTCCATGGCTCTAAGAAGAGAATTTACATTCTTTCTTTGCTCAGAACAATGTTACGCAAGTAAATATTTATTATGTTGAGCTTGTTGGTTATACTGCTTAAAACTTAGGAGGTTTTTTTGTTTGTTTGTTTGTTTGTTTTGGCTTTTTAGGGCCACACTCACAGAATATGGTAGTTTCCAGGCTAGGGGTTGAATCAGAGCTACAGCTGCTGGCCTACACCACAGCCACGGCAGTGTGGGATCCAAGCTGTGTTTGTGAACTACACCACAGCTCACAGCAACGCCAGATCCCCAACCCACTGAACAAGGCCACGGATCAAACCGGCATCCTCATGGATCCTAGTTGGTTTCATTAACGGCTGAACCACGATGGAAACTCCCCCATCTGAGTCTTGTTTTAAAAAATCTGTTCATTCGCAAAGAAAAAAAAAATTACATTATCCTGTATAATTTTGTAGTTAAATTCTCCACCAACCTCTAGGATAACTTTCCACGTGTATTTTGCTTTATGGTTGGTGCACAAAAGTTTATGACTCCACTGTCACCGAGAGTGGCGGTGACGATCATATATGATGGTCTCCTTGATCTTGTTTAAAGTTTCTGGCGTGAATTCTGTTTCCCAACTTTTCATATCCTACCACTCCATGAGTCTTCTTCCATTTTCATTTGCTAATATAATCTTTTTAAAACCTTACTTAAGCATTTGGGGGGGTGATGAAACTTTAGTTGCAGAAAATTGGCTTAATTATTATCCTTGGATCATGACACCCTGACATTATCTAGTTACAAAATTAATAAAGCAACAAGAACCTGAAAAGCTACAAAATAAAAGTAGGCAAAACAAAAGTTAAGATCTTGGCAATAATGTGCATTTCACCATATTGTCCTCCTATTAGCCCATCTCTTTATCTCTCCCTACCCAAGGCAGCATGACCTTAAAATATATGTTCATTTTTTCCTTGCTTTCCTTTTTATAGACTTTCATTGCATCAATAAACATTGCTTGAAAGATATAATTTAAAATTTTAACGTGTTTCTACCTTTATAAAATGGATGTCATACTGTATGCAGAAATCTGTGACTGATATTGCTGAAATGTATCCACGTTGTCGTGCTGCTCTAGCTCATTTATTGTGACTGCTGCGTAACGTTTCATTTAGCAAACATCCTACAGTTTATTCGCGACTCTCTTATCACCAGTACGTATGCTGTCTCCACGGTTTTCATTCAAAAAACTTTTTTTGCTCATGCATTACAGCTTTTATCCCATCGATTTCACTTGCTTTGTCTCACAAACCTCTCTCTCCTTTGCTCTTAACTCCTGAGTTTTTCCTTCAGATGGTTATTATCCTTCCTTCTCTGTTGTTCATCACTTTTGTCTTGGTGTGTTTGCCTTGTATTACGATGTACTCTATCTTATAACTTGACGGTCATATTTTTCAATTCCTCTACCGAATTTTTAAATTTGAAAATATGTTTACTTTTCCAAGAGGTGGGGGTGTTCGTGTGATCTAAATCCATCTCCTTGATCAGACTCATTACTTTTTTTGTTTTTGTTAGTTATCATCTGATTCTCCAATTAACTCGACGTCAGTTGGAGCTACCAGCTGCCTGAAGTCACTGAGACCCTCAACTCCGTGGCAGTTCTCCTTTGCCTAATCAACGTTTATAGTTTTCTCATCACCCATGTCGGCCAGGCCGTTTGCATTTCTCAAGTAGTGGAATGACATCCAGTGCAGAGGGCACAACAGTCTCACTTCTGTAGATTGATGAGGAACTAAGCGGAAAACCCTTCTTCTGCGCCATAATATGGAATGAGAATCCTTAACTCTCCATTTCTTCTAGAGCAAATTTCTGCCTTCCCCTCACCCCACCCCCACAAATGAGAGTGATTCAGATCACCAGTGTAATTCCCCTGTATTTCTCCTGCAATCAGGTCGATCACAGAGTCACACCCAGGACAAGATACAACTAATATGTTGGAAAGATGAAGTTTTTCCCTAAGGGTACCACAGACTCTGGAGGTGGCCATTAAACCAAGAGGGAAGTCTTCTTTGCAGCCACTGATCACTTGCTGGTGAGAGATAAGGGGGAAAAAAAACAAAACAACCCACAGTCTTTCCAAGAAGAGCATGGCAGACCTCAGAACTTAGTGGGAAGGGTTAAAAGACACAGAAGGAAAACACGATCGCCCTCCTCTCACGCCAACGCAAAGAACATTTTCACTTTCACCTCCAAGACATCCCACATCTGGTCGTGTAAGAATGCAAACCCTCTTTACATTTTATCTCCATCTTATAATACAAACTTCCTAAGGCCTTGAGTTTTACCTTGGAGGATGTTATACACAAGACGATCACAGAGCGGGAGCTAATTAGTGGTTTTATATCATCATCATCACCATTTTAATTGCCAGGTGTATATCATCTGACAATTCAAATTTATAGGATAGATAAATGGAGAACATTGACTAACTCTGTGGAAAAGGTCTGCCCAGGGCTTATATCACTCATCCTTTAAAGGTTTATCAACGTAGCATGGGACATTTTAGGAAGACACGAAATTTCATAAAGCAGAAAACACAACCTAAACCAGATCAAAGAGTAAATGCAAGTGTTCGTGCTGCGTTTCCCTTTTGAGGATGTATTCAAACAGGATGGGTCTAGTGCTGCCTCTGGAATATTTCCCCACCTTCACACATCAATGGATTGAGAAACTTCAGCCTGAGACACAGTTTATAAAAATTCAGCTTATTCAAATAGTATTATTCTTTCTGCAAAATCCTTTTTTTTTTTTTTTTTAATTTGACCTTCACCTAGAGGTTCGCCACAAGCTCCTTTTTAGACTCATGGTCCTGGGGGATTCTTGATCATTTCTGAATAGATCTAGATATCTCACCAGAGTTTTTTCGTTTGTTTGTTTTTTTCTCAGAGTTTATTTTGGTTTTTTCATAGCTGGCACCTGAGAGTCATTTGACCAAATTTTAGACAAGCACACTTATATTTTGTTACTAAAGAAGAAAAAAAGACACCAGCAATTATAAAAGTGAGATAATACTGATTCTGAGATGAATTCTCATTTCAGTGATCAAATGTGAAAGCATCAGTGATATTCAAGTGATGAAACACAGAAGCGAGTATCTTCCAGCTTGCAGTCCAGAAACTTTAGGTCTAGTTTTACTCCTGCAGGGTATCAACTTTGAGAACAGCTCGATGCCTGCCATTTTCACAATTAACTTTTCCTAATTTCCAAACCACCTTTACTGTAATTGGGAATATGTACCAATTACTGCCCCGCCAGTTGTGGAGGCCTCATAAATCTGGTTTCCTTAAACAGGGCTAATTCTGGGGATCTGGGTCCTTAGATGTTACCATTTTCGTTCTGATCACAGTGCTGGGTTTGTTTGTTTGTTTTTTAAGAAGTTTACCTCTGTTTTCTCGCTTGACATGCTAGCCTCTTTCTGGACCTCAAGATGGTACAAAGCCCAGATTGGTATCTTAGTTTGTTCGAGCTGCTCTAAGAGAAATTCCTTAAGATTAGGTGAGATACAAACAACAGGATTTTATTTTGCTCTGGCGCTGTAAGTCTTGCATCAGAGTGCCAGATGGTGGAGTTCTGGTGAGCTCCCTCTAGAGGTTGCAGACTGCTGACTTCTCTTTTTGTCTTTATGTAGCACAAAGCAGAGAAGGCAAGCCAGTTTGCTCCCGACTTTATAAGGGTCCAATCTTATTTAAAGTGGCTCCACTCTCATGACACCATCTCATCCTAATCACCCCTCCCAAAGACCTCCTCTCCTAATACCACACATTGAGGAGTAGGGTTTTAATATATGCATGTGGAGTTGGAGGGTCACAAACATTCAGTTCATAACACCTGGCTTGAATGGGAACCTAGAATTCTGTGTGGCTTATTCTAGTTCCCGCAGGGAGTTGGGAAGATGCCTGTACTTTACTGAGGCTGTGCTTAAAGAGAACCACTCGTTGGCTAGTGCCTCTATGCCTCTTCTTCTCATCCAGCCCCTCAGAAATCAGGATGTCTTGGAACCAAGACTGTGGTCTTTCTGCCTCCCCAGGTCCTATGCTGACCTGTCGGATTCCTACATCAGGGATCATCTCTTCTCCAGAGGAGCTCTTGGGACCCGCAGCACTCCCAGCAATGCTAGACTCTGTATTTCTTGATTTCAGACAACCTGCATTTTGTGGGGAGCCGCAGCCCAATGGTTGGCATCATGACCACAATAATGCCTCTTCCAGCCCATCAACATGAGGTTCTGAACTAATGACTGAAACTCAACGCTAATAAGATAGAAAGCTCTTCTCTCCTGCACCTTTCAGACTCCCAGGTCAAGTCTCCTCTAACAGTGTACTGTGTAACGTTTAGTATGGATTCCAAACTCAGCTGCCACCGTGGAATTCCCTGGCATTGGTTTAGACTGATGGGGGTACGAACTGCACTGCTGTCATCCCCCCGGGGTCACAGTGGTCCCTTCTCCCATCTGCTGCCCTGGCTGATGCTTCACTGGATCTCTGGGAGAGAGGAAAAGAGGAGAAAAACCGAGCTACCAGAGCAACTTCGTCTCTTTCTTTTGAGCCCATGAAATGCAGTAGAAGGAACTCATGATTTGACACTGGAAGAGCTGGGCTGAAACTGGCAACTGCCACTGACCAGCTCTGAGGCTTTAAAGAAGGCTTCTAATCTCTCTGAGACTCAGTTTTCCTCTTGTATAAACCAAGGGCTGGTATCTGCTCTGAATGCATCATTCCAGTACGACAGAGGAGAGGAACAAAAATGATACAATACTGTGAAAGCACCTGTGAACTTTAAAACGCCGAGCACCTAAAGGGGAAAAGGAACCATCACTCTTATGGGGAACTGCCTTGTCACGTGACGCCCCTTTTCTCTTCTCTCCTGGCTCTGATACTCTGAGTACCCCAGGCCGCTCTGGGATTTGATGACCGTGCCCATGGGTGGTGGTGCACGGATTCAGGCCAGCCTCACACATTAGCAGCTGCCCCTGAGGAGCTAAATTTTAAGTGAGGAATAGATGGGAGAAATTGTGAGAATGCCTGAATGGAGACGGCACACTTAAAGCTTCTGCATGGAGTTCAAGACTTGAGAATAAAAACGGTGCCCCTGACCCACCTCCCTCCGGCCACACTTAATTTTGAAATGCACTTCAATCGCATATGCTATTCTACAGCCTGAACAATAAAATCCCACTAGCCGTGCACAGAGCATTTTCACATCTAAGAAACAGGTCCATTGTACACTTTTATTCATTTTTATCCACATTTCTTCCATAAAATCTATTTGTATGTAGGAAATGCCCACTCCTCAGACTGTTTCACTGAGAGATCTTTAAGCAATGGTCAATCCTATTTGTGTTACATTTACAGGAATCCTTGAATGTCCTAAACTAAAGAGGAGAATCTGCTGTTTAGCTAAGAAATCTTTTCAACTTAAACACAGATTTTATACCTCCTTTCAAATCCCAGACTGAGCTTTTTTAGTTTTTCAGAAACCAAGAAGCACTTATTTCTAACAAAACCGTGAGTGCAAGCACATAGAGCTATCATTAAAGGCAAACAGCATCTTTCTTCTATAATAGGAATATGAGTCATCAACTCTAAATCTGATCTGGTCTTAATTCAATTAAATCGTTACATTCTTGTCTTGCACTGATTTTCTTGCCTACAGAACACCACGGAATGAATGTGTTAAATGGCCGTTTAAAAATACTCTGCGCATCTAAAGAGGGGGAAAAAAATCCCCACAGTTTAATGCTAAAAGGGGGAATAAATTGCTGATCTTTTTTTTTTTTTTTTTTTTTTTTTAACAAATGGCTGGGAGGGTTATAATGTATTAGATTTTTTTTCCAGAGGTAATCTTAGATGTGGAGTGAATGAAGTGAAGTCTGTTATCAATCCATAACATCTGCCGCAGTGTCAAGTGATGAAATGGGCGACTCCAGAGCCCAAGACAGCTGGGACGGCTTTCTTAATGCAGGAGGGTATTGTGCAAACAAACAGACACTGATACGGTCTATGGTTGTCACAATTATTCAGGCTGGTGATACATCTTCCCGTATTAGCTGCTTGAGCAGTCCTATTTCTTTTAAAAGTAAACTACTGTATAACAATCCCCATCCTGGCCTGTGAGTCAGTGGGTACAGATAGAATAAATACTCTGGAAATAAAAAATAAATACAAATTAAAATTTATCACCAGAGCAATAAAGTGAAAAACAGATGCAAGATGAAACAAAACAAGACAAAAAACAAAACACATAGAGCAAAAGGGAGGGAAGGGAAGCAGCAAAAATAAACACACAAATAAAAATCCAAAACACTACTTAAAAAAACAAACAAACTAGGAATTAATGACAATTTTAAGTTTTATCATGTTAGGGATTCATGTGTCTTTTAAGGGAAAGGTATGAAAAACATGGTTAGTGCAGCTAATTTTAATTAATTCATGCTTATGCAAGGTTTGTAATCAGCATTACAGGAATGATTATTAAAACTTGATGGGCTTAAGCTTTAAGCATGAGTAAAGGTTCTATAAAATTAAGAAAAGTATTAATTCAGTAATTTATTATTTACATAAATCTATATCTAAAGAAGCTACTGAATTCAATTACAAGTGGAAGCTTGATTTCATCCAGATAAGTTTTCTGCTGGATACAGAAATGTTCTGATTCTAATTGGAAATTTTACAGCCTGCACATGACTTCCAGTTCAAATATTATACAACACATTCTCAAACATATAACCAAGCTTTTGGATAAACAATCTGGAACCCTTTGCAAGAGTTATTATACATTCAAGTTCTCTGTGCACTGGGCACTAAGAATCACCGAAATCAAGACTGCTTTCAGGAGACCTTAAAGCTCCTCTAGGCTCATCTAATACTGTGCAGATGTGAAAAGTCATGTCAAAGAGGTAAAGATTTTCCTAGCAAGCCATTTACTTTGGGCTCTGTGCTTCTTCTATTGTGCAAAGCTGCCTCTTTCTCTGTCGCCAGTATCCCTATGGTGGAATAAAAAGTAAACCATTGTCAGTTTTTGTTAACATGTTGGCTACCTGAAAACCAAAGAAAAGTGGGAAATTAAATCCAAGTGACTCAGCTTTGATGGGGAACTACTGATTCTTAAAAACAGGAATAACAAACCCCAACGATTCATTCAGATTTTTTAAATTTTACTCAGTGTATACTGGTATAAATTTTGTAACACCTTCTGTAGTTTGTGTTCATTCATGATTATGTCGAGTCCAAGTGCCACGAAGGCTCCAAAATGCCTACATTGTTGTTTCTATAAGTGAATCCTGCCTTACTTATCATTGTGTCTTTCTCAATATGTCACGCACACTGGTAAATGGTAGATATTCATTAAATGCTCATTCAGTTGATGTAATTTTTATTGTTCGTGAAGAAGCCAAAATAAACTCAACTGTCTCAGAAATCAGGGGTAAATATCATGAGATTACTTCCTCTCTGCGAGACACTGTCCCTCCTTCATTCATTCAACAAACACTTGCTGAGCGCCTCCTGGAGGGCCTACTCAATTCAACATGTTAAGGATAAAACACTGAAAAATGAGCAAGAAAGAAATAGCTCCTGCCCTTCGGAACCTTACAATATTCAGAAAAGATGGACATCAAGCTAATGATCCCGAATATTGCGAAGAAGACATTCAGGGAACCATATCTATAGGTAAAAAGAAACTCAATTTTGCTTGGGTGGAGGTTCTATGGAGCCAGAGAGGACTTCCTTAAGGAACTGGCTTTTCAGGTGAGGTCCACAGAAGGAGAAGGCATTAGATGTGCAAAGGAGAGAAAGGCCTAAGCAAGAAGAAGCATGGTGCGTTTCTGAGCCAAAAGAAGGCAGGTGTGATTAAGGACAGAAATAGAGGAGAGAGGAGAAGTTACATAAAATCAAGCTGAAATGACAGACATGGTCCTACTGGACAGGGGCTTAGAACTAGGAGTGACACTCAAAACAGATGACAACCACTAAAGCACAGGCACCAATCATAGAGGAAAGATGCCCTATCCTGAACTCTAACCCTAATGTTAACTTGAAAAAAAGTCAGTGTAGCAGGAGTTACACACATAAATGTGGAGTACAGGACAACATCTGGATCTCTCAGTGATGGTCTATGGTCATGACTGGCCTGGACTTACTACCGCAGAATCACTGTATGTGTGAAAAATAAATGTCGACGTTATTAAAGGTACTGCATCTGTGGGTCTTTGATAATCACAGGTTAGCTTCATCCTAAGATAGCTGGAACATGTTCAGAGCAGAGATGGAGTTACAGCCTCTAGAGAACGACTTGGCTTGTCCATAAATATTCTGGCAGTGAAGAGCCAAATGTTCATCACCTTTCACGAGGTGATGTCTTCCAAAAGATGGTAACTCAAGGAACCATCCCCAAGAATATTTATATGGTGGCAATAAAGGGAGACTTTGGGCAAAATAAGGGCCTGCTTATTTAGCTGTTTAATGCATTTTTGGCAGAGAAAAAAATCATTATTTGACAAGCATAAACCAGGTAGAGGTCTGTGACCATGGTCGATTCAACTTCCACAATAGCCACTACCTCCTCTGTCCAAAGTAAAAAATATTAAATACTTCCTGAAAGTAGGCCTGATTTTCAGCCAGTATGCATCCACTGTTTAATATTTGTTTCTGCGTGATGGGGTTGAGAAGGCTTTGCAGAAATATCACCCTCCCTATAAAGTACTCGACCCCACTAACACTCCCAGGTCCCCTTCCCTTCCTCTGCTTATATTTCTTCTCATTGTATTTTTTCTCTATATGTCATACTTTGTAGCTTATTAATTTACTATCCTGCCTGTTGACTGTATTTCTACGTTGGAATAAAAGCTACACAAAGGAAAGGATCTTTATCTTTTCTGTTTTGCCAATGTATTCTGAAGGACACCTAGGAAAAGATTTCTTACCCTCTTGCAACTGGAAGGAAATTCACATTAAATGAGTGACAAGAATGCACCAACAATTTCTATGCTTGCTAATTTTCCAAATAATATTGTAAGATAAGCATTACTGTTAAGGTTTCTGTGCATCATAATAGCATTTTCAACTTGGCCCAGGTTATAGATGGCAGGTCCAGGATTCGAACCTAGGTTAGTCCAAATCCAAAACCCACAACTGTTCTAAATGACAGCACAATTCATTCATTCATTGTTTATTTTTCAGACATTCATGTATAAAATAAGTGCTTAGGGAGCAGAGATCTTATCTTTTCTGTTTGTAAAGTTATTGCCAGTCCTCTAGACATTGCCAACAGGGTTAAATATTCAATAAAACTTTGTTGAATGAATTAATGAGTGTTTAATGGTTAAAAATTGATTGTGTTCAAAACATACTGCTGGATCCTATTGGGGTACAACCTTTTCACGAGGTTTCTTAGGTCATAAAGCCTTAGATACTTATTGTATACATAATGCCACAATAGTGTAAAAGGGAATATTATAAATGTCTTCAGTATAAAAAAGAGAAGAGGATGCCACCCATAGGAGAAACTGATGAGTCTCTGAAGATGTAACAAATGAGCCAGACATTGCAGAGAAGATTGGATGCCAACAAGTCAAGTTCAGGAGTTGATCGGAAGTTTATGACTCATAAACAAGACAGCATATTTAATGTTGAGATGAAAACACAAAGACAGTACATTCAGAGAAGAGTAAGTACTCTTGAAAATTGTTCATCATTCCCCAAGCAGCTATACTGGACGCATCCATAACATCTGTGATAGCTACGAATGTAGTTTCATTATGCGGATGACCATACATGAGGGACCACTGAATCTACCAGATTGAAACCCTTTCGAAAGATAATGGCACAAGGTGACAGAAGTCTGTAATTTAGTATCTTTCTCAATTAGTGATTTAAAGAAAATGATAGTTCCAAAGGGTTTTCCAGAGAGACATCCTATAGATGTGGTTGTGGCCTCAGAAAACAAAACACTCAGTTTGGTTTGTTTTTGTTTGTTTGTTTGTTTAATGAACTCAACCAAATTACTGAATTGGTTATGTTGAGATGGCTATCATTTACTCTCTCTCTGAATACCAACTCACAAGTATGCTGCCCAATTTTAGGATATAGGTGATGATAAGATGATAAACAGGACAGATTTATGCACTTAGCAGACTCTTGCTGAATAGCTATGGTGTGAGAGACCCAGTACTAAGTGATGGTGATATAAAGATAAATAAAACAGTCCCTGACCCTGAAAAGGTCATCATCTATGTAGAGCCCTCTGCCAACTAGATTAGTAACAGTCTCCTACTGAGCTACTCATGTACACATCACAGCTTATGGAGAACTTTCAGTCTAGAAAGATCTAACAGGAACGAATTAATTTAGCAGGTTCTACATCACTTTGTAACCTTTCTTTTGTATCAAGAGTTCTTAAAAGAGACAGATTGTGAAGAATCTGGAAAAATAATCTTTTGAACATTAAAAGCAAATACTGGCAATTGGTCTTCCTTCCCTTTCTTTCTGTCCTTCTTATGCTTTGAATCCAATACTTCCCTCTGGGCAAGACTAAATGACATTTTTGTAAGACAGTTTCTCACAACCTAAAAATTCAGGAAGTTTCTATAATATGTGATGCTTTAATGATGCAATATTTTCCAGACCAGTATTTTATTCCTTCACATAACTGATTATTTATCATAAAATAATTATTTTATAATAATATATATGAATATAATAATATAAACATATAAAATATATTCATCATACATAATGTTATAAATAAAATATATATTTTTTATGATAAATATATTACTATCATAAAATACATAGGCCATCTCTTCAAATGGACTTTATAGTAATGGAATTTGGTACTTCAAGATATCTCAACCAAGCTTAATTGTTTTTACAAACAAACTTTTCATTTTTACATTCCTATCTGTATCACTCAGTTTCTACAGCTGAAAATGCATTCACAGACTTGAAAAGGTATGCCTCGATTTTTCAAACTGTGATTTAGAATCATTATTGAGTGCTTGAATCAATTTCGTAGGTGAAAACCAGTTTTATTTTTCAAATGAAAGACAACAGATTGGAAGAAAAGAGAAGAGAGGTGAAAAATATTGACACTGCCCAGGGAAAGTATAAGCTTTGTCTCATGGAACATTTTGAAAGGTGGCTATGTATGTTGAGTCAGTATATACTTCTTGTTTTGGGAAACAGAGAGCTGGGAAAACATGTTTCCTTTAGGCATTGATAGTTGAGAGTGGCTGGAAGGAAGACTTCTTTTTCCTCTAAAGAGTTAGGATACCAGTGCTCTGGGCCATGGAGGTCAGTCACTTGGCAAAGATCTCTTCCTGGGTCTGCAATGACAATGGAAGCCACAAAGTAACTGATATTCCTTGAAGTGGCTCCTGCAGGGGATTTCCCCACTGACTTGTTTTCGTACTTGACAGAGTCTGCCACTGTCTTTGCAAAGCCAGAACTAGATTTCTTGCTTGAAACTAGGGCATACATTTGGCTTTTCTTTCCTCACAGGAAAAAGAGGCCAAAATGTACTGGTATCACAGGAGAGTATGTTTTGTCCCATCTGCTGTCTCAAAGGCATTATGGCACCATCTACATTAGTTGTCCTTCCAGCATTTTATCTTGGACACCTTTATCAATATAAATAACAGATTATTCAGGGCTTCCCACTTTTGCTGGAATTTTCCACATTCTGTGTTAACCACCTGTTTCAAACTTTGTGGTCAGAAGTCCACACACAGCCAGACAGTTTCTCCTGTCCATAATCTGTTCTTTCTCTTTTTAGTTGGGTGTTGACTAAAAAGGAAAGGTTCTTTAACTATATGCTCACTTATTCTGGATCCACTCGAGGCTTGACACGAACCATGCCTATTTAAAAAGTTAGTCTGAGGGAGAAAAGACATGATATTTCTTCCTCTTCTTCTCATACTTACCAGTTACCCTTATATTTCATTACTAGACATAATTATGACATCATTTAGGTCTCAGTACAATGCCTGTGTTGTTAAATCATGATAGCAAGCCACTGATAAAGTCTTTTGATTAGTCACAGACAGCTTTTGCAGATGTCAGCCTGTGTTCATTGCCGGCATCTTTTAAGCAATTCAGTCCTTCAGTATCTCCATGTACTTCTTCAGTTAATTACTGTCCATACAGTCTGGGGATTAAGTTGAGCTGATGGATGTCAGTCCCTTTCGGGATGCTAAATAGATGATTCCACAAATTCTGAAGGTGACTTAGGTGAGACTAGTAGAATTATCAGTAGCTATTTTCTAACTTGCACAAGAAAGTCCCGGTAGTGACACACCCCCTATCTCATTTTGAGAGATACCCCAATCCCTTCTGCAGACACCTTTGTCCTCACCAACCTACCGTGATCCCCAATGAGATTCTATTAGAGATTTACTCCCATGTGTTGGCCACGTTTTTCCAGTTATCACCTAATAGAACACAATTATTCCAAAAAAAATATTAACAATTCAATAAGTGCTATCATCTCAAGAAGAATGTGTTTTTTTCCATTATTTCCTAGAAGGGATGGTTTTGTGGAAAAGAACAAATTTTTTTAGAAAAAGAAGATTTGGGCTCCCATTATAGACATGCCTCGATCCAGCTAATGGCACAGGTTAACATCACCCCACGCCTCTGTGGGTCAGGGAATAACAAACCTGCTCGTCCCATCTACCTTCCTCATGGGGAAATTATATGGATGAAATAGGTTGAAACAGGTGCAGGAAGAGAAGCAATACTGCACGGTGACGAAGAACATAAGCCCTGGAGCAAGAATGCGTGGTTCCAGTTCCACCAAGGCACTAATGCTGACTGGGCTGAACTGACAGTGGATGCTGCACCTCTCTGCATAAAATGGAAATGATAATAGTAACAGGGCATAGGTGACTGTGAGGGAACTAAGTGAATACGCATGCGGCACTTAGAGCAGTGCCCAGCACGTGGTAGGCGCAACAAATCTGCCGGCCATTACCAAGCGATTATGCTTTGGAAGCTGAAAATTTAGAAATTATACAGAAGACCTAGGATTGCTGGAGAGTCACAGTCTCCATGAAGAGGAAACAATCTTCATCTCTTTCAATGGAGCACACTGAAGAAAAGAGATCTAAGGAATGAAAAGCAGACCCAGGTAAAGTTTTATAATGGGACGCTCTGCGTCCCAGTCAGCAACAAGCAGGTAACTCAGAAAAGAGACAGCAGGTTTGGAGCACAATGGCAATCAGAGAACCCTGACAGAAGGGATCCATTTAACAACTGAGTTTCGAGTTGGCTCACATTCTAACTCCCATTTTCTCCTACGGAATGGAAAATGCATCAGGCCACAATGAAAAAGTTTTTAGAGATTAAAAGAATTTCGGCACCATATATATGTATGTATTTACCTTCCCCAGTCACATTTTAGCTTAGCCCATCCTACCAGGAAAAATTCTGATAAAACAAGCCTGAAAAGAATATGCATTTTTGAAAAGTAACCTACCAGAAACTGCACAAATAAATGCAAGTTTTTCTTCAAAGTAAACATCTTTGTTCAATTATTATAAACTTATAGTAAATATTAAAACATAATATATAGCCTATTCAATTATTCCAATAATGCTGCCATTGCTCAAAATATTTTAAAAATTTTTCTCGAATCACTTTGAGTTAGTTTTGAGCTACAAGAAAAAAATCAGTCATATTAAATTAATAGCTACTGTATCAATTCAATGCATTTTTGGGGGGCCATGCTTGAAGCATATTGAAGTTCTCAGGCAAGGGATCAAACCTGTGCCACAGGAGCAACCCAAGCTGCTGTAGTGACAATGCTGGATCCTTAACCTGCTGCACCACAAGAGAACTCCTTGATGCATTTTTTAATTTATCAGCTGGTTTAACTCTTTTGAAGGTTTCTATATTTGCATTGAGGCTACCTATCAAGTGTCTTTTATCCTGTGATCAATCATCTCTTTTGTTCCCAAAGAATTTATTTAACTCAATAAACAAAAAACTTTTCTCTGTACAAGTCCAGATAATAAATATTTGAGGTTGTAAGCACAATCCTGTCTCCGTCACAATTACTCAACTGTTGTAGCTTGAAAGCAGCAGGGACTACATGTAAACGAACAGGTATAGTGATGTTCTAATAAAACTTTATTTACAAAAGCAGGCAGTGGTAGGCTGGATTTTTAACACCTCGAATAGTGATGAGAATAATATGTTTTTCATTCAGAGTAAGGATTAAATAATGATATAACATAGTACCTGACACATCTTAGACACTAAAGACATGCCTTTCTTCCCCTCCCAGGAGCTATAATGCAGCAGAAATCACATGAGCTTGGATCCAGAAGACTGCAATTTCTGGCACCAATTAGCTATACAATTCTCTGAGGTTCAAATCTCTCACCTGTAAATGGGATTGGCTTTTGGCACCTTGTGGGACTCTTATGAAACTTAAATATGACAAAGTATGCAAAATTTCTGCTCAAAGAAGCTACATTAAAAAAAAAAAAAAAAGCTGTTTCAAGATCTGCCTGAGGATTTCCATTTCAAAGGCCTGCCTGAAATCTGTATATCCCAAAAGGCAGATAAATCACCCTCATTATTTCTCAACAGCAGATTTTGGAACTCCCAACTGTTCTTTTGCTAGAAATCAGGTTCCATGAGAGAGAAATTAAGACGCCTCTTCCTCACGTCTCATAGAACTTTAGAACTAAAACCAACTGTCAAGATCAGACCATCATTCTCAGTTTACAGGTAAAGAAACTGAGACTCCTAGAGATTGAATGACATACCCAAAGTCCCTCAGAGACTCAGAGAAGGGTTCACACCAGGACTCCACCGTCAGGACCCTCCCTCCAGAATCTTCACACTGTAACATGCAACCTCAATGGCTGCCACACAGAAAGGCTCGGAGGAGGTCCTGCACTCTTTGGGTCATCCGGTTATACATGTCAGAGTTGGCAAATGCAGAATTATTTAACCCATTTGTACTGCAAAGGAAATGGCCCTGGCCAACTGTGGAGAAGGAAGTTCAGTAAACAGGGGAGGATTTGCATTGCACCCCCCAGCATATTAAGTCAGGCACTGAGAAGGTAGACTAGCTGACATCTATTGCCTGAGATAGGGTTTCAGTGGCATCACTGAGTGTGCACTTGCATTCCACAGGCTCGCCTCCTAGAGGGCCCACGATACTTTACACACTGTTCTTCCCCGCTGATAGAACTGAGAAAATGTCACCGCACAAACCACATGGCATATATGGCATTTGGAACATGCTGAACAATGCCCTGACATTTTGAGCTGCTGAGAACAAGCCACATGGTGTCTACACTACACATACCCTAAATAGCATCCCTCTCTTGTCTGCCCTTCCTGCTCCTGTTTGCTCTCAGTCACCCTTACTTCTATGGTTGACCCAATGCTATATACCTTGCCCCCTCATCAGCTCAAGAGAACTGGAGCTTGGTTAACGAGAAATCATCATGCTCTTTCAAACACTTGAATACTTTCTTTTTGTTTTTCTTCTTTTTCCATTGTTACTTTTCATATAAACAGACAAACAGGAATCGAGATGCTTTTCAAATAATCTTCCAAAGAAAGGTCTTAGTGGTTGCTAGGATAAGAATTTGTATCATTTTGAGTGTAAAAGTGTACGGATATTTAAGTATTTGTCACATATAACATTTTCGCCCTTCTCAGTGAATCTTAAAGGCTTATTATGTATGTATCCTCAACATGCCAAGGGCATCTCTGAAAATAACACTATTTAGAAGTATAACTTAAAAATATTGAATCTATACATTTGATTATTGAAAAAGCTCAGCTGAATTAAACATTCAGCATCCATTTTTGTATTGGCTGATGTGAAAGTATATTTGTGAAATACATTTATTTTTACATGGGTATATTTTACATACCAAGTTGCTTTTTCTGCCTTCTTTCACACTGCCTTTTCCCCTTTAGATTAAAATATTCTGGCAGTTATATCTGCAATAAAAGTCAAACATACAACCACATATATTTTTAAAGAAAACAGTGACTATACTTTTGCTTTTTCACTTTATATTTCCAAAAGGTCTACTGTATTCTAAAGATAAATGGCAATTGATATGTGACTGAGGAATCAAAATAAATGTAGACCCTATGTGAGACATTTTATATCACTGTATTTTTTTATGGGTAAAAATCTGTCTGAAAATTTCGAGTTAGGAGGTGCAGAGATGATACTGAGTGACTTGTGGCATGGCCAAGCTGCCACTCCATCACAGACTCTCATCCCAACACCACATTTTCCATTAGGATGTTTCCATCAGGATCAAGTTCCTCTTCTGGGATAAGAGCTGCTCATCTTGTCTCCCTGTTCTTCATAAAGGCGGCTTGAGAAAGCCCATAATCAGCAGAGTTATCAGTAGCTGATTTAGTTCCTCCTAAATGGATTGGTAAAAGAAAGATCTGTGGGTCATTTTAGCCATTCATTCCTGATACCTCGCTGTCTCAAGCGCCTCCTGCATCTTTTTCTACTAATGTACTTAGCATGCTTGATATCTGGTACCAGTTCAACTTCATTGAGAGACTTCATAGTTATATTCCTGCCCTCTAATTCTCAATCAAGATATATATATATATGTGTATTTTTGTACGTATGTGTATGTGTGTGTATATATATATATTTGTCTTTTTGTCTTTTCTATGGTCACGCTCGTGGCATATGGAGGTTCCCAGGTTAGGGGTCTAATCAGAGCTGTAGCCAACGGCCTGCGCCAGAGCTATAGCAACGTGGGATCCGAGCCGCGTCTGTGACCTACACCACAGCTCACAGCAACGTGGGATCCTTAACCCACTGAGTGAGGCCAGGGATCGAACCCGCAACCTCATGGTTCCTAGCTGCATTTGTTAACCACTGAGCCATGACAGGAACTCCTCAATCAAGATTTTAACTGTGGGTAACAGAGTACAGAGTGAAAGAGCAGAGTATTTATTAAGATATATCAACCCCCCCCCCAAAACCCCACACAACTTAAAGCATCCAAATAATGAAACAGGAACATTTGAGTTTCAGTTATCTAACTGATATTCTCAATCATTCATTTCGATTCGATGGTGTAAAAAAGTCTTAAGGGAAAGAAAGCACAAAGCATAAGAGTAATTAATTTTCAGGAATTTATTCATTATCAAAAATTATTCTTTTTTCCCATTGCACCTTGACCTATAGTCTTAAACCTGTCTGCCATTCAAACCTATAAAACACCAGCAACTTTAGCATCAATATCCACATTTTTAACACTTGTTTGGGTCTAATAACTTGAGATAACTGTGGTTCTAGTATGTGTAATTTTGGGTAGCTCTTTTGGTTTCATTAAAAAATATTGAAGAATTTTGTTTTGATGAAAATCATTTATGTCAAAATGTAACTTTGTATAAAAATATATTTCTTGTATTTACTAGCAATTCTTGATCTAAAGTTAAAGAAGAGACATTTGTTATGCTAAATTTGGTAGCAGTTTGAATTAATCAACAGGAATGAGATTTGAAAACAGAAAATTTTGGAAAATAAATCTTACTAAGTCAAGAAAGCTCCCATGTCAGAGAGTTAAAGAATGAGGATATATGCAAAGGCAAGTGACTATTACGATGTAAAATTATATTGACATTAGCACTTTGCACAGAATCTTGTTCTATCTGACTTGGTAATGAAATAAAAGTTCCTGAAAGAGCAGGCTCTGAATATTTGTGAACACAATAAGGAAATGAAGAAAAAAGAACTATCTGAAAGCCAGAAAGTGCTAAAAAGGAGGGGGAAAAAAGAACATTATAAAACACCTTTTCAAAGGTCTTCTAATGTACAATATTTAAATACAAACAGTAACTAGTGTTACACCAGCTGCTCTCAGGTTTGCAAAATATATCAAAGTACAGCATATTGGAATGAGTCCTGAGTTTCCATTTACTTTATCTATCCAGACACATCAATTCTTTTTACTCCAGCCTGATAAAGTGGAACTGCGGCAGACAAATGAGCTAGTGGAGCTGACATAATGTGTTTGTCACAAAGAAGCGCTGGATAAAAAAGCATGACTTTGATCCTCAATGAGGTTACTATTTTACAGTACCATGAATTTAATTCTAACCTGATGCCTTAAGTCACCATTCACTGTTTATTGGCCAAAGTTTACTCCCATTTCATCACCAACTATTAAAAGGCTAAGTCCTGCAATCCTTAGACAAGTAAAACTCCACACCCAACCTCCCCCCAAAATAAAAGAAAATAAAAAATTTACATGCAGAGAGTTGATTTATGATCTTTTAAAATGATAACAACTACCCTGATGACAAGAGGTAAATTGGCAGGTTGATGACAATTGCTCACGAACCCAAGGTGCCAGGTTATAATTTTAAAGGAAGCTTGATTTGTATTTAAAGGATGATACATACCAGATATTTGCCAGAGAATTACATACTGTCTGAACATATTTTTTTCCAAAAATTTCAGATATAAAAAAGATATTCCTTCTTTTCAAAATGATTTGAATATTTTTGAACGTAAAGGTGTTGGTTTGAGTTCTGAATGACATAAAGCACTAGCCTATTTCATCACTATGTTCCTTTATCCAAGCAAATTAATTCCACATTTTCTTCAGCTCGTCAGACAAATAAAAACACCATAGGTGGGATCTGCGGCTGGTGAACAGACACAGGGAAACACAAAACAATGGGCTCCCTGAGAGCAGCCCTCCGAGCAGATGAGTAAACACTGCCTGGGACAATTATAGTGGGGAGGAGGTTCTTTTTTTTGATACTTGGCACTGCTGCCTCCCAGATTTCCTTCTTTTAATTTCTTTAGAGTTTGTGGATTATTAGCTCAACAAATGAATAAGTGAAATGTTAATGAATTAAAATTGGTATTGTGAACCCAAATCAATAAATTAATCCCAGTCTAGTCACAAAGCACATGTTAACATAATGGGGTACAAGTAAGAGAAAAATACTGTCCCTGCCAGTAATCTTTTTTTTTTGTCTTTTTGCCTTTTCTAGGGCCGCACCTGCGGCATATGGAGGTTCCCAGGCAAGGGGTCGAATCGGAGCTGTAGCCACCAGCCTATGCCAGAGCCACAGGAGCCACAGCAACGAGGGATCGGAGCCGCATCTGCAACCTACACCCCAGCTCACGGCAACACCGGATCCTTAACCCACTGAGCAAGGCCAGGGATCGAACTCGCAACCTCATGGTTCCTAGTAGGATTTGTTAACCACTGAGCCACGACGGAAACTCCCCTGCCAGCAATCTTTAACAATTAAAATAACTCTCTCCCATCAAATGTGTGCCTGAAATATACCGAAGAGGTTATAATATTGCCATATTGCAAAGTTATATTTATACTCGACACAGGGTTAATTATGGCTTAGTAAAATAATTAAAATAGCATGCTGGCTCATGCTCTCTTAAATAACCTTCGTATGGTATATTTTTTGGACGATGGACAGCAATCTTTATGACTCACATCTCCATCCCTCAATAAAGATGGATATCTTTGTTAATGATGGACAGCAATATTTACAACACATCTCTCCATCGCTTTTCTCAACAGCTTGAATTACAGCCACATTTTTGGCCATCCCAAAATCTCTGTACAGACTCTGCAAATCCATCAGCAGTCTCCGTTTCCTCATTGCTGCACACGCCCAGGCGGACGGAGGTGCAGAGGTGAATGGGATCTTTCAGGTGAGGAGAGATCAGAGGTCTGGAGATAACTAGAACACTCCAAGGGAAGCTAGGTTCACCTGGGAGAGGGGACTTGACTGCTCCAGGCCAAGAGAGGTTGGCCGTGAAGGGAGGATCACGACATTCCTCCTTTTTTCCATGACCAAGGGGTAAACTCTGGTTAGCTGATAAGGACTTTTAAATCCATTTGCCTCACCGGATCCAGCAGAGAAAGAGTCATTTTGATTTAATTTCTGAAACAAGATTAGATAATGAAAAGACAAGAGAGTTCAAAGTCAAGGTCTACACTATGTCATGTCCCAAGACTTCTGGGAAACTCAAAGAAACGCAGAGGTTGTTGTCTGTTGGTGTCTAAGCTCTTTCAGAAGACGTGCGCCAGGGATGTTACCACCTCCCACAAATATTACCCTGTTTAAGACTGATGCTGAGCACCAGGATGACTGCTGGCACACCGTCAGCGGCCTCAGTGCAAACCCTACCTGGCTCCAAAGATGGACACCAGTAGTAGCCAGGCACAGAGCAGCTGTGCCTTCTGTTAGCCTGGCAGCCCATTAGCCCAAGACGTTCTGATTACCCACGGGGAAGAACAATGAGGCAATAATGCCAATACGTGCCGAAGCAGGTTGGAAGATGACTCAGGGCCAAGGAGGCAACAAGCTGTGTGCCAGACTCATGCTCTGGGGCACTGAGCTAATGCCCAACTTTCTATCTGGTTGAGTGAGCTGGGCCTAGCAAATGGATTACTTTCAGCTTTTCTTGCAGCTTCATCTCTGTCCCTCATCAAGCAGTGAAAACATCCTGTTGGTAAAGGCTACGGTCAGTGGATAAAGCTCCTCTGGGCTGGGCTGGTTCTGGGAATACAGTTGATGGAAAAATGAAATTGCTGTTCCTAAAATTTTAACACAACTCTAAGATGCTGACTATCAACTGGCAAGAATAAAATAAGAGGTTACTGTCCTCATGAAAGCTCTGTGAGAGCAATCAGTGTTATGCTACCTTTATAAAATTTAAATTTGAAGCCCAGGGAGAACATACAACTTTTCTTACAGTCATTCAGCTACAAAGTGGCAGAACAAGGACTGGAACCCAGGCCTCATCTCATGTCTGGTTCCCCGCTGTTTCCAGCATAACCCACTGTTACTGCTTCTGTCAGATTTCCTAGTATTCATCCAAGACAAATTCCTGGACATGGAATTAGCAAGCCTGATACAGTGCTAAGCTACAGAAAGAACCTGAAAACAGTCGAAAATCTAGTTCTCTTTACGGTGATGCTCAAGTTGAGAGAAGCAAAGTGCCAAACGACAAACTACATGGGAAGAGAGAAGAGGGGTTGTTTATTTCACTCATTCTCTTTAATACTGAAATACTGACATTAATAGAAAAATCATTTAAAAGCAGGTAAGTATGTGGGCATATCAAAGAAAAAACAAAATCTATGCTTTAATATATATATACACACACACACACACACACACATTCATTGAAAAGTATAATTAGACTCAGATGAAATCAATAGTCCTCCAAAAGGTAATACTCTAAAAACTATTTACCTATTAAACTTCAAATCCAGGGAAATGTGAGACAACTGGTTTTAGAGTGAAGCCTGACATCCTGTGGCCTCCCCAAATACTACATGTTTATTTGAAAATAGACATAATTTTTTTAAATTTGATTGTTATGCCTGAGTTGCCAATTCTCCACATATGATTAGGAAACATTTCGTACGATCTGATCACAGTTGTCAGCAACTGTAATGATTAATGTACTGAATCTTTCTTCCAGGAGTTAGATTATATGATAATTGTGATCTGGGTTTAACTAGGCAATTAAAAGTAAGGTTCTTTTACCCACTATA
Organism: Phacochoerus africanus; assembly: GCF_016906955.1. Classification (NCBI taxonomy): domain Eukaryota; kingdom Metazoa; phylum Chordata; class Mammalia; order Artiodactyla; family Suidae; genus Phacochoerus; species Phacochoerus africanus. Next base: position 67,586,283 of record NC_062555.1, on the reverse strand, counting down.
TCTTCAAAGTCTGTGCCAATGGAATGCTTTACAAGGTACAACTGTCACACTGTGAAATACTATTATATCAGTTACTAAATCCAATGTTCACATGTTCTGTTCTGTGGTGCAAGGTGACAGGAGTGATTCCAGTGAGGTTTCAGCATTGCCATTCAGGTTCCTCAACTAGAAGGGTGGTGCAACTCTGGCATTGCTAATGAGGCAAAGATGAGGAGAAAAGCCTTGTAAACAACAGCATAGCACAAAGGCCCAGGGAAGAGTCAAGCCTGCAACCTCGTCCACCTTATAAAAACAGACAGAAGTGACAGGGGCTTTCCATATGCCTGGGTGATATCAAACTCCCCTGCAAATTACACACCACATGTAGCCAAAACTTCCTGCCTTGTCATTTTAGACCAATCACAAGATCCAGGAATCATCCCTTCTAATATTCCTTAAAGATGCTATTTTGCTACAAGAATGATTTTCAACCTTTAAATATTCATGTGTGTTGATATGACTCTTTTCCTATGATTCTTTCATAAAATTATGTATCAGAAACACTTTCCATTAAAAATCAGTAGATAGGGTTAAAAGCATTTTTTTTTTAGAACATAGGTAAATACGTATATTTATCTTTGAAATCAGCTAATTATGCATAGGAATTCACTGAACACAGAAATTGTCACAAAACGTTTAGTTCTCAATGCACTTGACTTTAACAAGGGGCAAGTTATCACCAAACCCGTGGGGGAAAGTAAGCAGACTGATTACAAGACAAATTGTGGCAGACAGCGACATCTTGTGGATACAATGATGACAAATTCAGTAAGATTTTCTTTAAAAATGCTTATAGCACTAAGTTTACAATACAAATGTACTCGGTTAACACCTTATTTTTAAGTTGGTTATTTGGGACTGGAAATGTTTTGTGTGCACAGAAATAACGTTGTGAGTGAAGGCTAAGTTCCAAGGCAAGCTCACAAAATGCTAACTTGCAAAGAGATTATGAACTGTGGTTTACTTTCAAAAGCCTCAATTATAAAGTCCTAAAGCTAAATGACATTTGGCAGAACTATTCCTAACCAACCATGTTACAGATGAGGAAACTGAGGCCCTAAGAGATTACAACAGTCAGGGCTACAGAATAATCCTTTAAGGCTAGAATGAATATCTCAGATTCTTTCAGCCACATTCTACTGCCTGATGAATAGTGCATCCTGGAGTATTTTGTAATTACAGAATCTAAACTGCATAGGTGACAATGCTTCTTTGGAGACATGAAATCAAAGTATAACATTAAGAATGTTGGTCTTTAGTCTTATTCTGACTTGGCATCTTGAGTAGGGATTAGTCATTCCCAACCATTTTTACTAAAGGTGATAAAAACTTCCATTTCTCATTCACTGGGGGTAACTCCCCTGGTAGGTAGAGGGTGGAAATTGGAGGGAATTAAAAGAGGGGACTGAAAATTCATTTCCAGTGAGGAGATTGTTAACTAAGGCTTCAACTACTTAGAAACCACAGATTTCTTTCACTGTCTGCCCTCTTGTTCTCCAATAACCCGCACTCTCCACCCCACCAATCCAAAGAAAACAAAACAAAATTCCAAAGGAATTGATCTTTCAATTATTGATTGCTCAATTAGGACACTTGGGAAAGTTTTAAATAGATGCCAAAATTTCTTTGCTGGCTCACTGAGAATCAGAAAATATTCCCACACTCCAACAAGTCTTTGGGTACTAAAAAGATTGTATCCTAATGTTAACAAACTTTTTCTTTTTTTTTTTTTTTGGCTTTTTAGGGCCGCAATGGTGGCATATGAAGTTCCCAGGCTAGGGGTAGAATTGGAGCTGCAGCTGCCAGTATACACCACAGCCACAGCAATGCAGGATCCAAGCCACATCCGCAACCTACACCACAGCTCATGGCAACACTGTGAGCAAGGCCAGGGATCGAACACATTTTCATGGATACTAGCCAGGTTCATTACCCTTAGCCATGATGGGAACTCCAATAAATCTTATTTTCCCAAATGGCATTTGTATAGCCTGTTTTATCCTGACTTGGACTTTGTTGATCTGGAACAACTGCTTGCATCAAGATTCTCGATGTTATCTTATTTTTCAAATTCAGTGGTTGAATCCCTTTGCAGGCTTGTCCTTTGTCTTCTTGAAATAACAACGAACATTAGAGAATGGCTTGTAGTGTCTCTATCCGAATGATCTCCTAGGGTTGTGCTCCTCTTGGGCAACCTGTCTGTGGTGATGGAGAGAGGGGAGCATGACAGAGCCTAGACTGCTGGGTGACAGCTCTGATGGATGCTGCTCTTTCTAAGGCTCTCCACTGGGTTAGCCAACGCTTCCTTGCGTCTACATTCTAGCTCAGCTTCCCCTTTGCTCACTCATGCTTCCTCCTCTTCTTTTCCTGGGTGCTAATCCCAATAAAATGTCTTGTGGATTATTTTAATCCACAGTTGAGATTAAAGAAAAAACAGAGAGGAACCATTACAACCAGACTTAAATCCGGCCTGTCATGTGTGCCTAGGGACCTAATCCTGTACACCTGAGCACCGGCACTCCCCTCTGGAGGTTTAGACCCCCATCTGCTCTGAATCTGGTCCTGTTCCCACGCAGAAGAAGTTCACAGATACACATCACTCAGGTGACTCAGCTGCTGGTCAGTCTTATTGATTAACCAGTGAGGATCTGATCTCTACACCCAATTCTTATTTTATTTTTAATAGAGTACAGTTGACTTACAGCGTTGTGTCAATTTCTGCTGTACAACTAGTGAACCAGCCATATATATATAGATATATAGAGATATATAGAGATATTATTTTTCTCATACTATTTTCCATAATGTTCCATTCTAAGAGAATGGATATATTTCTCTGTGCTGTACAACAGCAGGACCTCACTGTTTATCCACTCTAAATGTAACAGTTTTCATCTACTAATCCAAACTCCCAGTCCATCCCATTTCCTCCCCCTTCCCTCTTGGTAACCACAAGTCTGTTCTCTAGGTCCATGAGTCTATTTCTTACCCAATTCTAATAAATAACTCTGCTTTTCTTTCTATAACAATATTCTAACCTTACAGAACAAGGGATATATGACCTAAGCCTTGATTTGTTCCTTTGTGACTAATTCCTGCCTTGATATGTTTTGATAGCCCAGTTCCTTAAGAATAGTTGTGCTGCAAGTTTAATGATGCTTTTCCTGGGACAAAATTACTGTAGCTGAACCATGTGGTAGCTGGAGAGTTACAGGCCATGCACCTGGCATTGCCACAGCTGACTCACTGGCTAATTTGATATTGTATATTTTCACTTCTGATCCCTCGCTCTGCTGCAGTCCTAGCTGGGCTTCCTTGAATTAAGGATATTCCTTACTTCCAAGCCTGACTTAAATCCTCCCACAAAATCTGCTTTCATGTTCCTACCTCATCTTACAGGTACTTCTTTTATCAGACCCTGCCAGTCCCCTCTAAACCTGCATGACCTCTCCACTTACTTTTATTCTTCTCGTCCCACCATTAACAAAATACACTTTCCTCTTCTCATGTATTCCAGGTGACCACACTAAAACTTGGCCCACGCACTTCTTCTCAAGGCTTCTTCTTTTTCTTTTCTCTCTCCATATATATATGCATATTCAAAGGCATTTTGCTTTGCACTTAAAGGACATTTATATAGAGCAGCAGAGACCTCTACTGGCTATTCACGACAACTTCCTAAAATGCTCAATTAATATTAAATGATTTTCTCTACTTTGTTCTCTGCTGGTTCTGGTGTAATGGTGTTTAATACGAAGGAGACCACAGTAAATGCAAGCCTAGATTTATGTACATCTTATGAGAAGAAAAAAATACTTGACTTGGAGTGCTGAGCTGCAGGAGTGAATATTCACAGCAGAGTAAAGAAAAGGAAATTAAAGAAAGAGTAGATTACAGATAAACTGACAATTTCCAGACGGTATAGGCAAAGCCAGTGTGACTCTCCATACGGATAATTCAGGAAGGGTAGATGATGCCAGCATAAGGTGCCATCAAGTGGAAACGTGGATTTACCCCTTGAACATCATGAATGCCTACCCGATGTCCATATTTTTGATGTAACTAAATTTTAACTACTGACAAAGTTTATTGCCCGTGAATTTATTGATGCACAGCAGGTAGTTATGTATATCCAACAAGAATTTCATGAACAACACATGTTTCTGCTAATAAAACTTCTTGGGTATTCCAGCAAGCTGAGTTCTTATTTGCAATATATCCACTGACATTAAAAATGAAGAAAGGAAAGAAACATTTCCTGAATCCATGGATATATCTCTGACTTTGACGCAAACTGGGTGGATGGCATTGTAAGATCCTGTGTAGAAGGAAGGAACTCATGGGGGTGGGGTGAGGAGGGAGGGAGGGGGAATAAAAAAAAGCTGTGCTTCAAAACTGCAAGGAAGACAGAGTACTTAAAACATGCTGAGTAAAATTTTCTAGTTTCATAATGAATTGAAAGTTGGTTAGTGTTTCTTTTAATTTTTGTTGGAGGGATTTGTGTTTTTTGGTGATCAATGATCTTTATAGTATGATTATGCCATGTAGTACTCCACACTAAACCTTGAGTAATCCCAGTCGGCTTTCTACTCTTAATAGTTCATTTCTGGCAAATTGCTTTTTAAAAGGCATCCTTATGGGTCCTTATGGATGCCTAGGACTAGAGAACAGCTGTTCCTGAATCTTAATCTACTGCTGGCATGTGTTTCTATTTAGTCTGTCTACATATAACTTACCGAAAACATGGACCCCTATTTTGTTACTATCTGCTTAGTGACAAAATAATATTCTGAGCATAAAGCACATGAATTAAGCCATTTCATCACTGTATGTGACCAATCCTCACCGTATAATAGAATATGATTCATAATGACATGTGATAGGAAGAAGGCCCCACCACTACCACCAGATAGGCGGCCATTCATATAATTCTAACAAGCATTTTTTTTTTTGTCTTTTGCCTTTTTAGGGCCACATTCACAGCATATGGAGGTTTCCAGGCTAGGGGTTGAATTGGAGCTGTAGCTGCCAGCCTACAGTACAGCTCACGGCAACACCGGATTGTTAAGCCCCTGAGCAAGGCCAGGGATCAAACCCGCATCCTTATGGATACCAGTTGGGTTTGTTGACCACTGAGCCATGATGGGAACTCCTAACAAACATTTTTATCAAGGGGCTGATGGCACACTGGGAAAATTATGGGTCTGGGTATCTATCCCAGCTCTATCCCTTACTTGTTAGGTGGTGATTTAATTTAAATGTAGACTAGGATTTATGGATATTAAATGACACAAGGTCCATGAGGCATGGAAATAAGAGCAATATGTATCCACAGCCAATAAAACAATATTTAGAAGATTATATTTAAATGCTTATTATAAATCAGTTGGATTTAGTATAAGATAGGGAGGCACAGATGTTACTTTTGTTTTGGCTAAAACATTAAACTATCTGCCCGAGCAATAGTTATGATTTCAAAGAAAAGATAGGGGTGGTTCATGTTTCACTGTTGTCAGAGGCAAACGCTAAGCTAGTTTTGTGGTATTATGTAAGTTTTGTCATCATTTTGATTGCAAAAATAACATCTGTCCAAGAATACAGAGTCCTTCCTACGAAGGAAGGGGAAACAGCTAAAAAGTTACAGTACTCAAGAATGAGAAGCATCACTGAAATGAGAGCATGTGAAAGGACTACCATGCTCTTCACCCATATGTCTTCATGAATGCAAAGCCGTCAAAGTGATACGGGTCTGTCTCAAAGACAAAGAGCTGTAACAATCTCACAAAATAGCTCTCATAAGGCAGCGTGCTAATAACAACACCCATTTTCACATAACTATAATCTTGAAAGCAATTCCCCCTGACGTACATATTCTATCCACATAACTGTCTGTGAGTCTTGCAAAGCAAAATTAGTTTCCACACAACACAGTGAAAATGCTGGGCCTAGGCCTGGGATTTACTTACTTTTTAAAAAAATTTTATTAAAGTATAGTTGATTTACAGTGTTATGTCAATTTTTGCTTTACAGCATAGTAACCCTGTCACATACACACACGACACATACACACACACACACAACACACACAGACACGCACACACATTCTTTTCTCATACTATCTTCCATCCCATTCTAGTCCAAGAGACGGTGCTGTACAGTAGGACCTCACTGCCTACCCATTCTAAATATAATAGTTTGCTTCTATGAACCCCAAACTCCCCATCCATCCCACTTCTCCTTCCTCCTTGGCTTAACTTCTACTCTTTCTCTTTTTGCTACACTGCAATGGACAGGGGACAATAGCCTCTGCAAAACAGTTTCTCCAGTCAATCTTGGGGTAGGACTATACAAACCATTCCACTGACCCATCAGCAAACACCCAGTGACTCCTGGTTAAATCAACTCTAGCACCAGAGTAAATGTGCAGCAAGAACAATGCTGGGGCAACACTTGGGAAAGCACAAACAAGGAGGCAAAACCCAGGGAGAATTGTTTTTATATTGACTGGAAATATACTTACTTTGGCATCTTCCTGATTGTGTCAGGATGAGGATTTGCAGGTGAATTTGGGATTGACTAGTCAGGGGATGATTTTCAGTGCCTCTATTCCCATCAGTAGATTATTTCTTGTCGTGCCAATACTTATTCTGCTGCTGGAGAAATTTCTTGTAGCTAGTTGTCGCCATTTGATGCTTATCGGGAAGGATTGGGGCCAGCCTTGTACTTGTATGGCTCAAGAGAGTAACTTTCATCTTTCTGCTCACAGACGAGCCATCACAGGATTCATCTGGGTCTGCTCATGGCATTGGTTTCTGTTCTTCACACTGTCTCATTTTTGGCAGCTGAGATATAACCTGCAAGGGAAACTCAAAAGGTTATTTAAAGACATCAATGTTCTCTAATGTAGAGGTATTTACTGTTTAAACCTCACAATCCTGTGGCAAGAGAGTGGACTGTCATGCTTTGACATGTTTAACCCCTTCAGAGCTGGGTGTTTATGTACTGACAAACTGTACGTACTACTCAACCCTAACTGGTCACAAAACTTTGGAAAATTAGAACAGAATATGGTCAAGGCCTCTGATTGGTGGATCCTGGGTTACTACAGTTCATCCCAGGACTTAAACTGATGAACTGTGAAAACCCAGGGCATTTCATCAAGTGATGACCAACATCATTTGGTCCTATAGGGAATATTAAACTATTTATTAATATGGTATAGTGGTGACAGATTCAAGCATCCAAAAATGTTTGGATCTGATTTGGTCTCTGCTATTTGCTAAATATGTTACCATGGACCTCAGTTTAAGTATCTATAAACTGAAATAGAGTGCTGTTATTATAAATCTCAACAGCCCTATGTTACATTGATGAAGAAAAGACTAAAACTACTGTGAATATTTTAAAGGTCCAGTTGTTGATAGAAGGATATGATGAGAGAGACATATTATTTTAAAGCCATTCTCAAATAAATGTTAAAGATAGAGTACTAAACTACATTCGCTTTCAAAAAGCATTTTCTTTCATCCAACAAATATTGGTTAAGCAATTACTCACCAGTCACTGTACTTGGCCCTCAGAGACAATGAGAAAATAGACCAAATTCCCGACTTCATAGAGCTTCAAGTGTACAGGATGAAAGATAAGTCAGCTTCGGAGAGAACTCTGTGAGTTACTGTCCAACCAAGACTCTCTGTTTAGAAATACTACTTCTCTATTTTCAATGGGTCTCAATCTTGGCTGCACATTAGAATCATGGGAGGACCTTTCTGGATTCTCAAAGACTTGGCCTGTACCTCCACAGCAGCCTGAATCCACAGGGACGTCCCCTACCCTGCATTTTTTTTTAAAGTAATCTAGGTTACTCTATAAGACAAGTAATAATGGATAAAGGCAACAAAAAAAGAAAACCAAATCAAAACATCTTATCAGCTCAAATTTTCCTTTCATTTAATTTTGATAACAAGGAAAAAAAGTGTACTCAAAACTGAACGAAAAAAAAAAAAAAAAAAAAACCCTCTTGGGTCAATTTTCTTTTCCCGTAATATTCTTTCTGGTGCTCTTGGCAGAGTCTACCATATGTAACCAAGAGCATATTCTTGATTGAAAATGTCTGTGGCTTCTTTTTGAGTTGAACTAAAAGAATTTGCATGTGAATCCTTCAGAGGTACTAATGCAATCCTACAGAAGACCTTTTTATAACTATATCTTCCCTTGACGTCTATGGAATAAAGAAAGTCATAAAAATCATATTCCAATGAAATCAATGAATTATTTTTCAAGCAGCCATTCACCATTGAAAAGATCGTCTTTTTAGTCAAACCTAATAATCATTCTTTTTATCTCTCTTCTTACTCTCCTTCTGAGTCTATGCATTTCAATTGTTAGGCATGGCTGGGGTTAGAAGAGATAGAAAGAAACTACTGGGAATAACTCTTGGTTCCTTCAAATGCTTCCAATTTTCTTTGTTAAAATCTAAAGTATGTCTTATCAGAAGAAAGGCATTTTGGATTTTTGCTTTACATTTATATGAACTGGTCATAATAATTCTTTGCTGAGAATAAACATTCCTTCCTATTCTGGATCATAGGTGCATCCTTATGTTCAATGTGTAACATTTAATCCTAAGTCGATGTACATATTTTATTCTATAAACACAGAATATATTAGTACTCTCTCTTGGAAAATATTGTTCTAGGATGTTTAAATATCAGTAAAATTTTGCTTCTTTGAAAGTGCACAATTATTATCCCACAAGTTATATGGTAGAATTTAGTAGGTTAATAAATACTGCTTCTTAATTTATTAATTAAAGTGTTTTGTGTTCAGTCTCTCTCAGCAATACCAGAGCATGTAGAATATCCCCACCTCCACATTTTTGCATATGTGGCTTCTTAAATCCACTGTCTGTATTTTTATCAAAAATTGCATTATGGGAGCTCCCATTGTGGCTCAGTGGGTTAAGAAACCAACATAGTCTCTGTGAGGATGTGTTTGACTCCTGGCCTCTCTCAGTAGGTTAAGGATCTGGCATTGCTGCAAGCTCTAATGTAGGTCACAGATGAAGCTTGGATCTGGTGTTGCTGTGGCTGTGGCACAGGCCTTAGCTGCAGCTCCAATTTGACCCCTAGCCTGGGAATTTCCATATGCCGCAGGGGCAGTTGTAACAAGAACAAAAAAATGCATTTTGATTATGTAAACTCTTTATTTGCTAAACAATAGGAAGAAGGGATAAATCAACCTGGAACCAAGGCAGAGCCTTCTCTTGCTGTGGGCACCCCCGACTCCAAACCTATCAGTCTCTGAGTTATTCAAAAAAGGAAATGAGTCAGAACCATTTTTAATGTGTGTTATATTCTGTCTCCAATATATACAAAGAATCACAAAGTGCTGTGTATTTTTCTCAGCGGCAGAGGATGTGAGTAGCTATTACTTGTCCATTTTCTTAGAAGTAGCATGCGACAAAACCCAAACCACTGGACTCTTACAAATTTTATTAACTGACTGGACTTTGAATTTCGTGTCGTTTATCTGCCACTTTCTGGTATCTGCTGCATTGGGTCTTCTAGGGTACTCGTCACTTTCTACTCACCAAGTCCAACAGCGTGATGTTTTAGGCATATTGTATCAGTGCAGTATTTTTCCGAATGTTAGGATGCTCAAGGTCCCCAAGACCCCATTATGACAGAGCGTGCAAGAGCTAACATAGCTAAAAGGGAAGAGAATTATTTCATATTGCTCTGTAAAGTAAGGTTTGTTCTTTCCTGCAGGTATGAATAATAACTCACTCACTAGATCAATAGCACATGAAGCCTCAGAGGCTGTACTGATCAGCATTAATAAACAGCTCACCATCACTGGCCATGTTCTGATTTTTCCCCCAGGTCTAAATGGGTTATTACATGGGAACATTATTAGCATCACTATCCCAGCTTCTGTCAATTCTTTCCTGGTCATGCTAATCTCTGGTGCATATAACTAAGTCTTCTGAGTTGTAATATTGCTTCTATTTTGATTGGGGTGGGTGAAGGGCTTTTTGATGGGATTCCACTTGGCCACATTAAAATTATGGTTCTTATCATAGGTCACAGAATTACGTTATTGGTTCCACCAGGTGCTAAGTTTGTCTGTCCCAATTATATGTTTGGGCCAGGAGGAAATAATCACGGGTAGGTCTATGGACCTAGGGGACTCATTGTGAGACAGATTTTGACCAAGTTCTGTTTATCACCTCCAGAAGCCTATCCCCACTTTTACCAGAAAATCCAGAAGATATTTTTGGTGACTTTTTTTCAATTCAGCTCAGATCATATATTTAATATTCCTCAAAAGTCAGAATATTCTCACTTTCCCATTGCACGGCTATTCTGCAAATGACTCAGACCCTATTTGCGAAAAATCAAGGGGATATTTAAGAAAGATATGGTATCAACCTTCATTGTGGTAACTGGCTCGCTTTTTAAGCAATACAGTAAAGATCTGTGAACGAAATTAGATATGGAAATTGATGGAAAGAATGCAAATTTTCCATTGCAATGGCTGACATAGCCTTTTCCTCACCAGGTCCTGAGTTTTATTTGATTTCTTAATTTTTATTATGATTGATTTACAATATTCTGTCAATTCCTGCTATATAGTAAAGTGACCCAGTCATACACACACACACACACACACACACACACACACACACACAGTATAGATATATATATATACATATTATTTTTCTCACATCATGTTCCACCACAAGTAATCAGATATATAGTTCCCTGTGCTATATAGCAGGATCTCATTGCCTGTCCACTCCAAATGCAGAAGTCCTGAGTTTTAAAATTATCAAAATTAAGCAACCCTTTAGTCTATTATCCTTTTATTTCTGCCTAAGATCATCATAATGTACTAGCTTTCACCACAGATCTTGACAGATCAAGACACCTGGGCTACAGATCATGTCTTTCTGATCGTAATGATACTCTGCCTCTGACAGCTGCCATCTGTCCAATGCCTGACATGTTAGCAACCGATCACTCTCATTTAGATGGTGGATGCTATGCAGCGCTACGAAGCACTTCAACCATCAACTCTAACTCCTGAAGGTGGTGAAAGGAAAGCACTCTGGATCCTCCATGGGAACACAGCAATGTAGCATATTTAAAGGTCAAAAGTTGGAAACCATTCTAACATATCTACTTTCCTGAACTCTCGGATCCCTTTCCAATACTATGCTAAGGAAATTCTAGCATCTTCACCTTATTTACTTTAGGTCTTCACCACGCCCAAGATTCAAGTAACCATGATTAAAGAGCCAATTATGAATATCTGCAGTTTTTGTCAAAACACTAAAGCTTGAATCATGGGTGAACACACCATATTAATAAATTTAGGATAATATTCTGCTCCCCAGTCCGACAACATCAAGGAAGACTTCCAGTAGGCTCCCTGGTTCCTCCCAAGTCCTGCAATTCATTCGGCCTATAAGTTATTTCCACTTTAAGCTCACACTGTCTGAGATGTAATTCTAGTACTGGCAAATGGCATAAACTAGGTAGTTATAAGTAACAGGTATCTATATTGGATTAAAAATTATGGAGTTTCCATCTTGGCTCAATGGAAACAAATCCAAGTAGTATGTATTCATGAGGATGAGGGTTTAATCCCTGGCCTCACTCAGTGGGTTAAGGATCCAGCATTGCTATGAGCTATGGTGTAGGTGGCAGACGCGGCTCGTATAAGGCACTGCTGGGGCTGTGGTGTAGGCCAGTGGCTACAGCTCTGATTCCACCCCAGGACCTCCATACGCCACGGGTGCAGCCCTAAGAAGCCAAAAAAAAAAAAAATAGAAAAAGAAAAAATCAACTACAACTGAATATTATTTGGCAATAAAATACTAAAGTACCAATATGTGTCACAACAAAGCTCAAAAACTTTTGTGGCTTTACACTAATCCACAAAGAACCATATATTGTGTGATTCCAGTTATAATAAATGTCTTGAATGGGCAGATCTATAAAGGAAGAAAGTTGATCTGTGGTTGCCTAGGGCTGAAAGATGGAGGTGGGCGCATGGGACTGCTAACAGGTATTTGGTCTCTCTATTGGGTGATAAAAATATTCTAAAATTAGATTATAATGATGGTCGTTTAACTCCAAATTTACTAAATATTATTGAACTGTACATTCTAAATGACTGAAATTTATGGTTTATAAACTATATATCAGTTAAAATTCAACTAAATATTATTTTTAACATGCTACCAAGTCAAAAAAACACAATAAACACAACAGTTTAGCTATTCAAAATAGACTTTGAAATCAAAAGAGTTTTAAGCCTAAAGAATTTTTTAATCTCTAAATTAAAAAAAAAATTCATTTACTGGGCCCAAATAACTATTCTAAATATATATTCACCTATGAATACTGACTCCAAATAAATACCAAAAAAGAAAGTGGAAGTTCGTGTCGTGGCTCAGTGGTTACTGAACCTGCCTAGAATCCAAGAGGACCTGGGTTCAATCCCCAGAGTCGCCGTGAGCTGTGGTGAGGGTGGCAGCTACAGCTCCGATTCCACCCCTAGCCTGGGAACCTCCATATGCAGCGGGTGCAGCCCTAAAAAGACAAAAAGACAAAAAAAGAGAAAGTGACAGAAATTCCAGGAATAACTAGTAAACTTAACATTTCAGTGGGAGATTTTCAGACAAATCTCTCAATAATTAGTTATCATATATGAGATTAAAAGCAAAAAAATTGTGAGGTTTAAACTAAGAGATGGATGAATATATGTGGATATATATTTATGAATTATGTATGTTTATAATGTACATATATACATATATAATTCATAAATATATATCTGTGTATATATAATATATATGACACATTGGCATATAAAACAGGTATACAAAATACATATAATACATAAAATATATGGACTGTGCATATACACATATTGGTTACAGTTATATTATAGTATCATAAATGGTGGTAGGGAAGAATTAAGATACTTTGTTATAAGGCACAACACTAGACTTGAAGAGGTATAGTGCTATTTGAGGTGAATTTACTAGTTAAGAAATAGTTACCTATTTCTATAGCTATAGTAACTATAAGTAAACTATACTGGAGATTAGCATAAATATATGTATTAATTAGCTCTGTCAGCTGAGAGGAGCCAGAAGCAATGACAAGCTGTCACAATAAGCACACTTAACGCTAACATCTTGGTTTTAACACAATTTTTAATGCAAAAGACTCACAGAACAATACCTGTGTCCATGACAACAAATAAATATGATGATCCTAGAAATCAGGTATTTCTAGTAGGTGAGGATGCACTCGAAAACAAAACAACCACAATAATGGGGGTATGGCAAAGAGACACAGTGCCAAATGGAGGGATTCTCAATGGCCAAAGCTGGGAAAATTTGAGTAATAAAATAGATAACATAGTATTTACAGTATACACTAGCATCCATAATTATTAGACCCATACTTAATAGAAATGAATGGTTTAAAATTATATATACATATGGAATATAAGTCTTCAATGCAGAATAATCATAAATAATTTGTATAGATACTCCACCCTCAAGGAGGTGAAACATAACTCCCACTAATGAGACCCTGCTGTATAGCACTGGGAACTACGTCTAGTCATTCATGATGGAGCATGATAATGTGAGAAAAAAGAATGTATACATGTATGTGTAACTGTGTCACCATGCTGTGCAGCAGAAAACTGACAGAATACTGTAAACCAGCTATAATGAAAAAAATAAAAATCATTATATAAAAATAAGTAAATGAATGTAGGCTGCATGTGGAGACTTCCTTCCAAAGAGTAGTGTGCATGTGTGTGTGTGTGTGTGTGTGGGCGTGCACATCTGCATGCCTATAAGAGTGAGTGGGATATATAATTCTGAAAAATATAATAAAGCTCATGAGTGAAAATTAGTATGACAGATGAGTTATCTTAGATGTGAAATAACGCTGGTCTTTTTTTATTATTATTTTTATTAAAAGGAGAGAGATTCTTCCCATTAAGGACAAAGCTTTATATTAAAGAGATATTTTTCTTTCCATAATAATCGACTTCTTGTTTCATGTGATATGTAGTCATGAGGTATTCAGTTTAATTATTTTTTTTACAAGTCTTTTTTTTTTTTTCCCTTTGGTCTTTTTGCCAGTTCTTGGGCCGCTCCTGCAGCATATGGAGGTTCCCGGGCTAGGGGTTGAATCGGAGCCGCAGCTGCCAGGCTACGCCAAAGCCACAGCAATGCGGGATCCGAGCCGCGTCTGCGACCTCCACCACAGCCCACAGCAACGCCGGAACCCCGACCCACTGAGCAAGGGCAGGGATCGAACCTGCAACCTCATGGTTCCCAGTCGGACTCGTCAACCACTGCGCCACGACGGGAACTCCCAGTTTAATTATTTATTTTTCATTTGTGAAGGATATAATCTCCTCTTCTTGAATATAATCAAGAGAATGAGGACAGCATTTTTGGAGGGTTTGGATACACCTCTCTAATGCTTCATTCCAATAGAGACATCTGACAAGTCACAGAAATCTCCTTATTAGGAAAAAAAGAAGCCTGATGTGCTATAGGATGGCAGCAATATGTGCTTATAAATGGCATGTCACAAAAATAATAACCTGATAGCTCGTGGATATCATGAAATTCTTTATTTCCCAAGAACATCCTTATTTCTCTATATTTTTCAAAAACAGAGAAACTAAATGATTTTTTCCCCCCAGCAAGAGTTTGTAACTGATCCTACAGCTCAGGAATCCACAGTGTAAAAGCAATCAGTTACTTAGAAGATTGTGTAAATTAAGCCCCTTTGTGCCTTGGAGACTGTATGATCTAGGTCGCTTACAGAGCAAGTTAAAATACAAAGAAAAATAACAGCAGCTTTTTCAAGCGCAGCTTCACTGAACATCCTATTTTCTGCTGTGAACTACATACATCTGGGAGCACAGACCTGGAGATGGCAGGTCTTCACAAAGAGAGGCACCAAGGAACAGGGTTTCTTTTATTTTATTATCTCAGCCCCAGTTCCAAGTGTACAGTTTCAAATAATAGAAGCAGAATAGTCCTTACCCGAGTTGAGTGAATAAAAGTTCCTAATATTCAATGAGCACAGTTTTCAGAGGGTCTTGCAGAAGTGAATGCTGATGTTTACAGTGTTATCACAATAGCACCAATATGATAAAGTCTCTAAAAATAACTTACATGAGAGTGGCATTTACAGTTTTGGCCCTTTGATGATATATAAAAAGCTGGGGATGCTGGTCTCTCACTAAGTAATATTTTCTTTACTTTCAATATTCCGTTATCACTACTTACTTAAATGTTTTATCATATGAGTAGAATACAGCTGGATTTACTTTACTCAGTTTGAGAATATATTTTTCTTAATGTAGGAATCTAACCCTTCACAAGTATTTTTAATACTTATATGTCTGCACTTAATGTTGCCAATTTTTTACTTATCATAATTTATAAACCTTCATCTGTGAAACGGGATATTAATAGCAAATAGTTCACAGCAATATTATGAGTATTAAGTGATAGTTATACATAAAGAATATGTACCTATCAGATAAAATACATTTTTCCTTCCCTTTCGAGTGTTTAGATGTACTAAATCTTGGTTTTATTGTGATAATGGTCACAATTAAAGCTTAACTAAACAATGCTTTAACAGTTTTTTCAAGCATCATAATAAAACAAGTACATACAAACTTTTTTCCAAACAAGCCAGGATATTTGAATATCATCCCACTTCAGTTATCAGTAACTGTTGCTTAAATATATGAAATTCTAGTTGCAGACTTTTTTTTGTACCAGAGGCAACTCTTTCTGAATAATGTCTGTAATCTTCATTTTTATACTAGTAGTATACTTTAAGATTTAATGATTAATTTTACTATGTACTGACTCTCATGTTTTGTAAGCCCTAGTTCTTTTCTCTTTCTTACATTTTATTTTGCTGCTCTGGATCTTTGATACTTTTTCTTCCCCTAAGAGAACTTTGCTGGTGATATTTTTGAGTCTTTACATGTTCTATGATATCTTTGCCCTCATGTTTCATTGATAATTTGGAGGGATAGAAATTGTAACTTCAAATAATTTTTCCCTCAAATTAAAAAAAAGTGAGTAACATTTTGTCAGCTACCTTTTCAAAGAGAAATTTTCTGCAAACTGTTCTGATTTTTTTCCCTACATTTTTTTGAGTTCATAAGCTATGGTAATAAACATGTGTATATAGGTCAGGGTTTTCTTAAAATTTTATTGAAGTGTAGTTGATTTACAATGCTGTGTTAATTTCTGCTGTACAGAAAAGTGACTCAGTTATACATATACAAATATCCATTCCCATACAGGTTATCACAGAATACTGAATACACTTCCCTGTGCTACAGAGAAGGTCCCTGATGTAGGTCAGGGTCTTTTATTTTTTCTTCATTGTTGCTCAAGAGTCACTTTGATCTCAAGGTTTGTTCTGTTTTTAGTTCATAGAAATTCTTCTTCGATGAATCACTGCTTTAGTGACAATTGTTATTTCCCTCCCCACAACTGCATACACACATATAATCTTTTATTTTTCTTCTTTTCCTGGAAGTTTTTCTACATGAATGTTGGATCTGCTCCATCTATTCTTCACGATTCTTTTCTCTCTCATTTTTCTGTGTTTTATCTGGGAGATTTCTTTGATACTGTCTTGCAGAAGGCTAATTCCATCTTCAGCTATGTCTTTTGACAGAGAGCTGGCTGCTGTCTCTGCAGCTCCTGGGCTGAGCATCTGACAGACAGGTCTTCCCTGATGGGGTTTTGGTGAGAAGCATGAAAGAGATTTGGGCAGGTGCATAACTGACAGTAGAAAGAACCTTTACATTCGTTGTAGAGAATTTTAGTGTATTTCATTAATAGCCAGGGTTGTCTTATTTTCTCCCCCTCTCTATACTATTTTTGAGTTTTAGAATTTTCTCATCTGTTATCTCCTTTTATCTTCCACTGTCAGGACCCTTCACTCTATTTTGCTCAAGAGCTATTTTTCAGCACTTTAGTCTCAGTCTGAGGACAAACTCTACAACTACCAACAAAGAGGGGGGCAGCTGACAGTCCTTTCTTTAATTACTTCTAAACCTATCCTATGGCCAGCCTGACCCTTGTACTTACTTGTTCACCATTACTTCAAGCTACTCCAAAGCTTGTGAGTTCCTTACGAAGAGAGTTCTTATCACCGTTCAAGTAGCCCTTAGATCTGGGTGGGGTTGTTGCTCTTCATACTCTGGTTTCTTTTTTCTTTTTCTTTTTTTTTGCTTTTTAGGGTTGTACCTATGGCACATGGAAGTTCCCAGGGTAGGGGTAGAGTCAGAGCTGCAGCTGTCAGCCTAGGCCACAGCCACAGCAACGCAGGATCCAAGCCGTGTCTGTGACCTACACCACAGCTCATGGCCATGCAATGCTGGATCCTTAACCCTCTGGGCAAGGCCAGGGATCGAACACACATCCTCATGATAACTAGTCGAGTTAGTAACTGGCTGAGCCACAACAGGAACTCCCCCTACTCTGGTTTCCGACTCAGTCCTGTATCTGCTCTCTATAGCCCATCCACCCCTTAAGATATGCAAATAGATCTTTTTATTATTCTCTTCCTCTTTTTTTAGCTCTATTATTGATTTACATGATTTTTTTATAGTTTTTCTGTTTCATATTTTCTAGAATGGGAATCTTAAGAAGGGAAAGTAAACAGTTATGCTCAGTCTACCATGTTGAAGTAGAAATTAGGCAGAATCTGGCCAAGCTAGATTAGCTGAATAAACTTTCGATTACAACCTCCTTCTCCTCTGTCAGTCTCTATTATTGAAATTGTATAATCTAGAAATGAGAGAATCGCCAGCCTCCTTTGCAGTGGCCATGTGACTCGGTTCTGAATAATGAAATGAAGGTAGGAATCCTGGGGGGCGGGGTTCTTTCACGAATAAAGGGTGAATAACCTTCGCTTATTCTGCCCCCTCCCTCCTTTATATTTTCTTTCTCTCTCCTTTCATCGGGTCATCCTTATTGTACAAACACTGAGTACAATCCAATACTCTAAGGGTGGTGGTACATAAAGAAAAACATTGGACTCTGATGGTCTAGATGGAGAACTGAACTAACATAAACAATATTTTCTCCAGGTTTTCTCTGAGGGAGGGTAGCAGTTCCATTTTTTTAAAGCTACTTGTCATCAGAAGAGCTGTGTGCATGCTTCAACTTCAAACTCAGTCATTAATGTGCCAACATAGATAAGCAACTGCTTTTGTTTTACTCATTGAATTTGAAATAAGTGTTTGATTGCCAGCCACAGAAATCCAGATTATTGAACATTAGGGAAAAAAAATTAATTTATTGGTCCAGGTGCCACACCTCAGGAATGATAAAGAGAGTGCTTCTATTAGGGAGAGCAGAGGTGGGCTACAAGACCTCAAAAGCGGATTTCATGTTTGTGCTCTGAGACTCTTCCCTGATTCTCTCTGCAGGGAAATTTAATATAGAAGGACACACGTTCACGGGCCATTCTGGACCGACATACAGACAGCTTATGATCAAAGAAAAAAGGGGCCATCTTTTAATCATCTATGTTTGAAAGTCTTAGAGGAGCTGCCCACCAGGCAGTGTGGGTCACATGCCCAGAGCACGAGCGATATAAGGAGCGATATAAGGCAAGTCCGTCTGCATTTTTGGGGTCATAAAATGACTCCTGTGACCAAAAGAGCAGCATTCTACAATCACCATGCTCATCAAGAAAGAAAGAAAGGAAGGAAGGAAAGAAGGAAGGAAGGAAGGAAGGAAGGAAGGAAGGAAGGAAGGAAGGAAAGAAGGAAGGCAGGCAGGCAGGCAGGCAGGCAGGCAGGCAGGAAGGCAAGCAAAAAGAGGTGGGCAGGCAGCGGGGAATCAACACAATGGATAGATATATGTTATATATTTTCTACCCTAGTATAATAATAATATGAATCTCATGGAACTTTTGTGAGCACGGTGTGAGGTAAACTATGGGAAGGGGTTTTGAAATGTATAATGCATCACACTGCATGAGACCGCAATTCTATTTTAATACCATTACACTGACTGAAGATATAGCAGTTACCTTTTTTACCACTAGATGACAGTCAAGTATAATTAGCCTATAAAGATGCTGCTTTATACAGTTACTAAAAAATAAACCTAAAACTTAGTCTATATATATTTTTTAGGGCTGTATCCACAGCATATGGAGATTCTCAGGCTAGGGGTCGAATTGGAGCTATAGCTGCTGGCCTACGCCACAGCCACAGCAATGCAGGATCTGAGCCACATCTGCAACCTACACCACAGCTCACAGCAATGTCAGATCCCTGACCCACTGAGCGAGGCCAGGGATTGAAACTGTGTCCTCATGGATACTAGTCAGATTTGTTTCCCTCTGAGCCATGACGCAAACACCAATATATTTTTTTAAGTAGCCATCAATGAGCCAGAAAGAAAAATGTAAAACAATTTAAAGAAGGCCTGCTTATTACTTGGAAATAAGATAATGCTTCTCAGCTTTAATTATTTTCTCAGATTCATGTATTCAATTCTTCAAAAGCATGCTTTCTGGATGTCCAAACTTTTCTTTAAAATACCCCAAGAATTATTGATTTATAATTTCCGTATCATAAAGTTCACCCATTTAAAATGTACACTTCCATGGTCTTTAGCATATTTGGAGAGCTGTGCAATCATCACCACCATCTAATTTTACAGTATCTTCCTCATCCCCAAAGAATCCCCCTACCGCTGAGTCACTTCTCACAGTTTACTGACCATCTTCCCCTGTCCTGCCAGCCCTGGGCAAATAACTGATTTTGTTTCTCTGCAGATTTTCCTATTCTAGATAAATGCCTGATTTTTAACCAGAGCAACTGAAGTTGGAGGTTTTTTCAGAGAAGTTAGCATATAGCCTATACTTTATCACCAAGTAATGCCATTAACATGTGAGTGTTCTCACTTGCTCATCACTCGCTTACTCATTCTGTGCATCTGTAATACAGGCATGGATTCTTTCCCAAAACAGTAGAGTCTGTGCCTCACTTGAAGTTCAGAATAGGTTCATTTGAGATATATGGAGAAGAAACCCAACAGCTCGATCTGGATTCCCATCAGTATATGTTCCAGACAGGAGACTCAATTTGTGTTTCAAACAACAACACTGATAATGATCAATATTTATAGAAAACATACTGTAAACCTGGCAGTATTCTAAGAACTTTACATGTATTACTATATTTTAATATGTAAAAAGATTTTAACAGACTAAGAATATTAATATGAGAAAGTTTCTTTGAATGAGCTAATGAATGCACATTAGTGTTGAAAGCTCTAATAAACCAGGATACATTATACTATTACTCTAAACTTGTGGTGCATATTCTTACTCTGTAACATTAGAGATGATAAAACTGAGATACTAGTTGACAATTAGGAAGTAGATAGGAGTTCCCGTCATGGCGCAGAAGAAAAGAATCCAACTAGGAACCATGAGGTTGCGTGTTCGATCCCTGGTCTTGCTCAGTGGGTTAAGGATCTGGTGTTGCTGTGAGCTGTGGTGTAGGTTGCAGACGCGGCTCCGATGTGGCATTGCTGTAAGCCGTGGCGTAGGCCGGCATCTGTAGCTCTGATTAGACCGCTAGCCTGGGAACCTTTATGCTGTGGGTGCGGCCCTAAAAAGCCAAAAATAAAAACAAAATTTTTAAAAAAAGAGAAGTAGATGAATCCCAACTCAAACTCAGGTAACTTGTTTCTAAGCCCTGAGCACAACAGCATAAATGCATGTAAAACCATGGAGTGTATGAAGGATCGATTTTATTAGCTGTTGTAATTTCAGTCCTGGTACATAAACCAAAATATAATAGATAATCAATACCTATTTTTGGAATGTATACTTTTGTTTCATAAACATTTAATTTGAAGAATGCTGTCATTTATCCAGTGTTTATCTCTTTTATTTCTCACAGTACTCTTTTTAAGAAATATCTGGCAGCAAAGTGAGGAAAATACGGCTGACTTAAATGAAAATTTTCAAAAAATTATCCCACATTTAAGTTCTTTGAGGAAAAAAAACTAAATTTTTCAACACAAAAAAGTTACACTGCAAAAAAAGACTCTTAACCAGTTGCTTTAGCCAGTATATTAACTTCTGAGATATTCAAGATGTCACTTACAGTAAGGAAAGAAATCAGAAGACAGTTAAAAATGCAATATGACAACCTCCAATTATTTTCAAAGTACAGAGAGGGAACATCTAAATGGGAGGGAGAGTAAATTATGAGATGTGCATTGAAAAAGTCTTCCCGGAAAAAAGTGGTACCTGGACAGAATTTTGAAGGGTTAAAGGATGGAAGGAAATTTCAAGGCCACTCAGAATTAGAACATTTATAAAGACTCAAGAATAGCTGAAGCACAGTGCCTGTAGTGAGGAAGAGAGATGGAAATGAGGCTAAATACAGGAGATTCCAGGGTTTTCTATGGTATGATTTTAGTCATAAAGAGAATCCATTTGAAGATTTCAAACAGGGGAGAGATGTAATCAAAGGCACTTTTCAGAAAGGCAGCTTTAGTGGTCATTTAGAGAATAAAGCTGAAGGAATTCAATGCAGGCAGGATGGCCAACTAGGATGTCATTACAATATTTCAAGGAAGAACATGTGAAGACTTGAACTAAAACATAGACATGTCTTAGGATAAATGACACAAACAGCAATGGCTAAGCTTAATGATCCATTCAATACAAGATGTGAAGGAAAATGGAGATTCAAAGATCATATCCCAGAACTGTGCTTGGTCAACTGGGCGAGAGGTAATAGCTTGTACTGACATGGAGAATACAAGAGAAAGAGCAAGTTATAGATGGACTGGATAGACAAGAGACTGGGTATAGGTTATGTGGGGTTCCATATCCAAATGGAGATCTCCTATTAGCAGTTTGATATAAGAGTGTTGAGGCTGCAGATATATCCAGATCCTGGAGATAAACTTTTCAGAGATGTTAGTATATAGATTAGAGCTGAATAGCAATGAGATCCTGCTGTGTAGCACTGGGAACTATGTCTAGTTACTTATGATGGAGCATGATAATGTGAGAAAATAGAATGTGTACGGGTATGTGTAACTGGGTCACCATGCTGTACAGTAGAAAAAAAAAATGTATTGGGGAAATAACTATTAAAAAAACCAATAAATTTTATACCTTTTTTTTTATAGTCAAAAAATAAATAAATAAATAAATAAATAAGAGCAGACAGATCCTATTCGAGTAGCTATTCCCACCCATCTTCCTGGTCACCCTTTTAAGTCTTTTTTTCTGTCATTTTCTTTCTGTGAAACTGTTCCTGCATCTTTCAGGTGGGCACAGGTCTGAAGGTGCATGGGGTGCCCCTGCATTTTGACCTGCTCCATCAGAGCAGTCATCAACTCGAATCAAAATTATTTGCTTACATGTCTGCATGTCAAGCTTTTAAAATTTTGATTACCACGTCTTTTCAAGTCTAGCACCGTTTATGGCACACAATGAATGTTCAGAAATAGATCAGAACTAATCTTTCTGAACCAAAACTCTAAATTATTTTCAAATTTATTAGGAGTTTAAAACATAACACTATAGAACGCAAAGTCCATATTGTATGGTGCTATGTTTCTAGTGTAAAAGTTTTTCTTTTAAAATCAGGAGTGCCTAAAATCCTTACATCTCTAAACAGTTAAAGAAAACCAGATGCTTTTAAATGTTTAATGCAAAACTTTCTGTACAGAATTATGATTTTCTTGCTTGACCTTTTACATCTAGCTTATTGTGAGCTATTTTAGATCTCAAGCAATGCTTTCAACAAGCCTAAATGCTGTTAGCATCATAACTTAGAGCATTATCTATTATTACCTCTTCCCATTGAGAAATCTTCGTAATAAACTGAGTTCTCAAAATATTGCCAGAGGGTTCAGAAATACAGCACACAGGATGTCTCATGATATATTAACTGCTTTTCCTTACCTTGGTTGCTGTCAAGAAAGTAGGATAAACTAGATGCAGCTTTAATAAGGAATTGAGAAACTTCATCATTTTTATTTGTGGTATTAAGAAAGACTAATGATTATGAAGTGAACTGACAACTGTGATATTTAACCTAATGAACATTAAAAGAATGATTTAAAAGTTCGCTTAAAACACAAGGTAGTCTCTGTAGTTACATGAGGAGTGGTTGTGAATCTGGAGGCGCATATTTGTCTGATACTTTTGTCATTTGCCTTGAAAAGCTGTTTTGAAATTCTTGGATGAAAATGTTCAAGTTCTAAAGTTAGGATATTTTACGTCTGAAAAGCGATATATTGTATTTATTCTAGCAATGGCCCTTTAAAGTTGCCCAGATTATTTGTATTTTAGTTACTTTTTTCCCTTTGTCCTTTTAGGATAGGTAGAGTATCAAATAAGCTCAATTTTATCACTTGATACCTTTTCCTTTGTTGCTTTTTCTGCAACACAGCAGATCAGCATGATGGTGGGCCTTCTATATATTCTCTTAATTTGCAGTCAAGCTCATGCTTTCAAGTCATTCACATATCATCTGTTCTTAAAATCTGTCCTAGGTAGTAGTGTTAGCAGAGGGTGGAAAATCAGGAAAAGTGTACACATCTTCTCTGCATCACTGATGTGTCAGTGTGAGTCCAGGCAGGCAGCCGCTGGGCTGCTCAA
This sequence comes from Phacochoerus africanus, assembly GCF_016906955.1. NCBI lineage: Eukaryota > Metazoa > Chordata > Mammalia > Artiodactyla > Suidae > Phacochoerus > Phacochoerus africanus. The sequence goes on along the minus strand of NC_062555.1, from coordinate 67,562,497 downwards.
ATGTGGAAACCGAAGAGACCATACTAAAAATCTATTTGAAAGAGAGTGGGGCAGGGTTTAAGGCAGTCAGCTTGAGAAGGTGCATTGCCCTGTTGCTAAAGATATCAGGGAGCCATTATGACCCTAAGAGATGGAGGTACAAGTGGAGGGAACAGGGGCCGTCAAAGGTGGCCTTGGGCGGAGGGATATCAAACTGTGGCTCAGTCAGAAAAGCAGCTGGAGAAGCCATTACCCCAACTCATTCTCCTCCTACCCACTAGACTGATGCCAGTACCTGCTTTTGGCTGAATCCACCCTGAATATAGACGATAAAGCAGCCTCACTGATGTAGGCCAGAGGGTTTAGTTTCTCAAGGTCAGATCTCAGATCAGGTAAAGGAGGATAGAAATGTAATCTGGAGGGTACATGAGGAAAAGCCAGCACATGCTTACAGACATGTATGAACCTGAAGGTCCTTTTCATCTCAAGATTGAATGTATCAGTCACTGGTCCACCAGAGAAAAAGATCCTATAAGGTGGATGGATGGATGAACAGATGGGTGGATGGAAGAGTGGGTAGCTGGCTGGCTGGGTGGATGGCTGGATGAGTGGGTGGATGGATGCATGCATGCATGCATGAATGGATGGGTGGATAGATAAAGAGATAGACAGATGCACAGTGAAAAAAAAATTAGGCTTCCATGATTGTGAAGGTTAGCTAGATACTTCCAAAATCCACAGGACAGGCTGTAGAAAGGATAAGCTGGAAACTCTTGGGCAGGAGATACCATCGATAGGTAGAATTTCTTCCACCTCATGGAAACCTCAGTTTGTAAGGCCTTTCAATGTATTAGATCAGATCTACTCAAATCAGCACAAATTATATCTTATTTAAAATAAACTAGTTGTAGATATTAATCACATCTACAAAATACCTTCACAGCAGCACCTAGATTCAGGTTTGAATGATTACCTCAGGACTACAGGCTGACCAAGCTGACACATAAAAGGGATCATCACACTGGAGGACCAAAGGACAAAAGACGCCCTCAGTTGGGCTACTCAGAGAAACCAATATCAAAGACCAAGAACAACTAAGGGAGAAGAACATGTAAATAGGGAAAGTTCTTTAAATATGTAAAGGCTGCTCTTGAGGAACATATTGTGAGAATTTGGAGATGCATCCATAGGGAAACGGGGCCAAGCAATTATTCCTTCTGATTTTATCACTAACATGCTAGAAACACTATTGTTGAAACATCATTTGAAGAAAAAGATCACACTAAAATCGAAAGTGTAAATATAGAGCTAGTCATTGAGGGAGAAAAAGATAATGAGACACAATCTCTATCCTCAAGAAGCTTATTCTCTAATAGGAATACAGCAAAGAACTCAAAAATTATAACAGAGTGTAAAGATTGGCACAGCCTGGGATGCCATGAAAGCACTGAGAATGGATAACTAAATTTGACCAGGCTGGGCTTCTAGGAAGAACTGATGTAAAATTATGCAGGGGAAAACAAAAGAAAGTTTGACAAAAGAAGCATGATTTGCGAAGGGAACATCATGCTTCTGAGAAACTGCTGGCAGCTTAATATGGCTGAAGCAAAGTCTGGGTAAAGGGTACAGGACTCAGGCAGAAACCATATTACAAAGTGTTTTCTCAGGCTAAACTTATGTAATTTACATCTTATTTCTGCTTTATTCTTCCTATAGGAAAGATTTCATGTTTCTATGTTTTCCTGTTAAGAATTCTGGGTTACATTACTCAATGCTAACATTCATCACGTTAATCTGTGCAAACTTTTGTTGAAAAATGAAACTGTACCCAAATTAAAACATGTATACAGGAAAACCAAAGTGGGAGAAAAGGCATTGTTCTAATATACTATCGTATGATTTTTACATTCATACCATTTGATTTTTTAAAAATAAAATGTTTACTATTAGAAAGAAAGCAGGAGTTCCCATCATGGCTCAGTGGTTAACAAATCTGACTAGTATCCATGAAGACACAGGTTCGATCCTGGGCCTCACTCAGTGGGTTAAAGATCTAGCATTGCCATGAGCTGTGGTGTAGGTCGCAGATGCAGCTTGGATCTGGTGTTGCTGTGGCTGTGATGCAGGCCAGGGGCTGCAGCTCCAGTTCGACCCCTAGCAACCTCCACATGCTGTGGGTGCAGCCCTAAAAAAGACAAAAAAAAAAAAGATAATACATAAATAAATAAAAAGAAACCAAATCCCTCCATATATCATGAAGGTCTAGGCTTGAGCTTAGGATGCATTTTTTTGAACTGAGGCACACTTCTTGGACAGGAGACTGTGTCTAGGAGGAGTCTTGTTACATGAACACTAGAGGAAGCCCTGGGAAAGAACTGACAAGGAAGAGAGAATGGAGTAGGTTCTAGTCATTCCAGGAAACCAAGCCAGTGCCTGAAGAGTAGAGGAAAGTAGAATACTGTGTCTTATCTGCCACCTAAATGATCTCTACCCAGCTAGTATGTGCTCATGATGAATCTTAAGGCAGGAGAACTGCAAATAAATAAATAAGCAGAAGCAAGAAGAGCTGAAACCCAACAAAGGACGTGGTAGTCATTATTTAAATACCACTGTTACAGCTTTAAAATATTTTCCTAAGGTCATGACCACAGGACACTGCTCCTGCTTTGGTGTGCACAGGAATCACAGGGAGTGGGTCCTGTTCCCAAAGGCTCCCATCTCTGATTTTCCAGAGGACCGCTTTCAGGTGACTGGGGTCACCTCTCCACTCAGAGGTAAGTCTGAGTTGTTCTTGAGTCCTCAGAAACTGGATGCTGGAGGGTGGGGAAGGAGTATACAAAATCCCACTCCCTTGCCTTTAGGTGGGACAGGCTCCGCAGTGCCCTTTTGGTGCCAGAGAATCACAGGAAACGACACTGAGGCCAGACTCTTGGAACCTCATCCCTGCTTATCTTCTTCTTCTCCACTCTGCTTCTCTCAACTCCTTGTAAGTTTCTCCTGAAAGTACTCCCTCCATAAAACACTTGCAAAAACAAACAAGCAAACAAAAAAACCCCACAGCTTTGCTCCAGGCTCTACTTCCAGAGTAGAAGCCAAAATAATTTTAGGTCAATTATGTAAGCTGGTACAACCACTATGGAGAACAGTATGGAGGCAACTTAGAAATCTATACATAGAACCACCATATGACCCAGCAACACCACTCTTGGGCATATATCCGAACACAACTTTCCTTAAAAAAGACACATGCACCCATATGTTCACCGCAGCACTATTCACAACAGCCAAGACATGGAAACAACCCAAATGTCCACTGACAGATGATTGGACAAGGAAGATGTGGTATATATACACAATGGAATACCACTCAGCCATAAAAAGAACAAAATAATGCCATTTGCAGCAACATGGATGGAACTAGAGACTCTCATCCTGAGTAAAGTAAGTCAGAAAGAGAAAAACGAATACCAAATGATATCACCTATATCTGGAATCTAATATACGGCACAAAAGAAAATCATGGACTTGGAGAATAGACTTGTGGTTGCCATGGGGGAGGGGGAGGGAGTGGGGTGGATTGGGAGCTTGGGGTTAATGGATGCAAACTACTGCCTTTGGAATGGATTAGCAATGACATCCTGCTGTGTAGCACTGAGAAAAAAAAATTTTTTTCAAAATATGAAAGGAAAGTAAGTGGCTGTATTATTTCAAAAAGAAAAATATGAAGCCAGAAACAAAACACATACTTGATAGATCTGACATTTTAAAATGTTAAACACAAGATTTAAAAGTCAAACTGGAGAAAGCTTGGAACATATTTTGAAATCAAGAAATTAATATATTTTAAATACATTTTTACAAAATCAACAGCCCAGAGGAAAATGCTCAAAAATATAATTCATAAAGGTAAAAGAGAAATGGGCAGCAAAATAATAACAAAAACCCAGACTAAAGCAATGCAATAATATGCTTTGGTATATGAAATTACATGTTTTTCATTTGAATATAATAATGCTCAATGGTAAGAACTGGGATAAAAGGCGGTTTTGCACAATGATGGTAGGACTGCAAATTGGCATTTGTTTTCTGGCATGCATTTGTGCAGTCTGTTACTTAAAGTTATGCACATTCTTTCAGGCAGAAATTCCACTTTTACTTATTTGTTTTCAGGAATTAGAGCTATGGTTTAAAGCTTTGTTAATAGAATTTTTTTTTATTACACCCTTGCATTTACATGAAGAAGTCAAAAAGGTCTAAATGCTGAAGATAATGTACGGAATAACTATATGATGGTGAAATTTTAGCTCTTATATTTTCAAGTTATGTTATTCAATCTCATCACATGCTATCTGGTAGACATTATTATTATTTACATTTGTAAAGAGGGTGATAGGGCTTCAGGAAGGTGAAGTGGACACCCGAGGTCACAAGGTTGTTTCACCTCTAGAGGAACCATCCCATGTTCTCAACCAATATGCAATCCTGCTTTTGCTTGGTCTGATATAAACACAACCATTAAGAAAGTATATTATGCAAGTGTATTTGTTGACATTGAGCATGTTCAAAATATTGTGCTAAATGAAAAAAATAATACAGAAAATAGCACATACACAGTAGAGAACACCTATTTGTATGAACAAAAATTATAAAGCAAATACACTCTCCTATCTCAAATTGTTTATAAACATTTGCTGTTTTACAAAGTTCATAAAACTGTGGTGTGGTGAGAAGACTGTAGGATGACCCTTCATCATCCCACCTAATGCTAACACTGGGGCATAGTCCTCTTCCTCTTTTTATGGGGGGAGCTTGTGACGTGCTCCTGGCAGAGAGGATACTGCAGTAGTGATGGAATGCCACTTTCAGATTCACACCATGTAAGACCATCTGACCCTCCTGGGGCCTGAGGCTGGCCTTTAGGAGTTGACAGCTGACTCCAACCAAAGGCAACCAATTCCACTAACAACTTCAGTAAGTTTGGAAGTGGATTCTTTCCAAGTCAAACCTCTTAATGAGAATGCAGCCCTGCCAATACCTTGACTGCAGCCCTTTTAGGTCCTAAGCAGAAGACTCAGCTAAGCTGTGCCTGGACTTTTGACCCACAGAAACTGAGAAGACAAATGCGTGTTGCTCTAAGCTGCTAAGTTTGTGGTTATTTGCTATAGGACAATAGGTAACTAACACAGAGAAGTATCTTGGGGCAGGTTCCAAGGAATGGTCTATGTGAGAATGTCAACTCCAGTCCTACAAGTCCTGCAAGGCAATGAATTCAGCTCCCAGGTGATACATGCAATTATTCTCATGGGCAGTTAGACATCCAATTTGGGGAAGACAAGAACTGTGCTAAATACTTTCCACATTTTGCTTGTGAAACCCTCACAATAACTCTTGGATGTAGTTACTACTGCTACCTCTATTTACAGTTAGAGGAACTGAAATGATGAGGATTTACTATGCCAATAAGAAAGAAGTCAGTATACCTTCAGATTTTATTGTCAGTACACAGTGAGGCATTTCTTTTGTCTATCATTGTTTACAGTATTGGGAGGACAAAGAATCCAAAGGCAGACACTGAAGGTGAAAAATGTATACCATTCACAAAGAATCCCAGGCAGTTGACTAGATTTGGTCCATGAGGAAGATACACTTTGCTCTCTAAGTGCAAACCTCAGAGAAGGCTTACCCCACCAGGAAACTGTACTGGAGACCAGAACGTCTCCCCTTCCACGTGATGTTGAGAGCACAAATCCTCACAGTGTACACCCAGAAAAGACTAAGTGTGGAGGAACCTCTCCTCTGGCCAAGAGAGCCCAGCCGCATTCCTCACCCCGCCTCATTCCTAACTATCGGGGAAAAAAAAAATCACTGCCTAAGAAATTCTACTTTGCAACATAAATGGACCAAAATTTTAATAACACAAGGACAATTAATATTATTAATCACTGGATCATGTCAGAAAACCCAATAGCTTAAAGAAGATGGTCTAAAACAAAAAACCAGAATTGATATTTCCTCTTGAAGATCCTAGAGAGAAAGTGCAATGGGTTCAACACAAGGAAAACTATTAAAATTATTTGCTATATTTAGAGAGTAAAGAAAAGACAGGTAATAAAATAATTTCAGTATATTCCAAAATAACTTGATAGTTTACAAGCAGTCCTGCTGAAAACTGTTTAGCCTGAAATAGGTGGATATCCCTTTAATGATATATATTAGAAAACTGCCACCAACATCATATGCTATCACTGACAAGTGAAATCTAAAAAAAGGATACAATGAACTTCTTTGCAGAACAGATACTGACTCACAGACTTTGAAAAACTTATGGTTTCCAAAGGAGAAAGGTTGGAGGGTGGGGGGATGCTCTGGGGATTTGGGATGGAAATGTTATAAAATTGGGTTTGATGATCGTTGTACAACTATAAGTGTGATAAAATTCATTTTAAAAAGAAAGCTGCAGAAAAAATGATCATAATGAATATTAGAAAGTTGTCTAATATACTTAGAATATAATAAGATGCCTGCTATTCTTCCAGCCATTCAACATTCTATTACATATCTTACAGACTTCAACACAGCAAGAAAAAATAAGATATAAATAGCAAAAAAACCCATTAATTTATTTTTCTTTAGACTTAGAAAAATATGAGAATCAATAGGAAAACAAAAATCATAGATGAGTTAAGGGAGTGACGATGACAAAATACACAGTGAAATCAATGTTTTTCTATATGTGAGTGATCATATAAAAGTTTTTAAAAAAGTTCTTAAAAGACAAAAATACATAGAAATAAATCTCTAAAGAAAAAAATAAATTTTTTTTTGTCTTTTTTTTTTTGTTGTTGTTATTGTTGTTGTTGTTGCTATTTCTTGGGCCGCTCCCGCAGCATATGGAGGTTCCCAGGCTAGGGGTTGAATCGGAGCTGTAGCCACCGGCCTACGCCAGAGCCACAGCAACGCGGGATCCGAGCCGAGTCTGCAACCTACACCACAGCTCACGGCAACGCCGGATCGTTAACCCTCTGAGCAAGGGCAGGGACCGAACCCGCAACCTCATGGTTCCTAGTCGGATTCGTTAACCACTGCGCCACGACGGGAACTCCAAAAATAAAATTTTAATAAAGCTATATTTCACTGATAGATCAAAAAAATGACAATAAATTGAGAAATTCTATGTTTTGCAAATATTCAATATCATAGCGATTGATGTTCTGAAAGTCATTCATATAATCAAACTAACTACAAACAAAATCTCTGTGGAATATTTTAAATGCAACTTAATAGGTGATTCTGTAGTTCAATGTAGAAAGATAATACATAAAAATAAACCCCAGAAGAATTAAATCTAAACTTAAAAAAATAAAACTAAAAATACCAGAATAACTAACATAATATCTTTGCTCTATCACACTGGGGGAAATCTTCCTAAACAAGGCACAAAATCCAGAAGTCGCAAAAAATTAAAGATAACTATGACTACATAAAAATATGAAACTTCTGTAAGAATTAAGACTTTGTGGAGTGAGATTTGCACAAAGTACTGGCTACATCATATATAAAGAGCTGGCATCCCACTGGGAATCAGCACTGAGGATTCACTTGGAGAATCAGGAAGATCATCACCAGTCCTTTCTGGTGAGTTCAGTGCCCTCTGCTTCCCTGAATTCCAGCTTTGGCTTTAGAGATCTGTGCTGCACAGTTCTTCTAATGATTTTGCAAGACTTTAATTCTCTCCATCAAATTACTTCCTTCTTCTACTAAAAATAGTTTCTACTTGCCTGGCTGATCTTGATTCATAGGAGATCTCTCTGTAGAGAGACTGGGGCTAACATTTGTCCTGCTCTCTTTTCACAGCAACTTTATAGGGCGGGAGCACCATATCCACAAATGACCACTGGGAGTGTCCACCCTCCATTCCACGTTCCCTCTTTTTCTGCTCAGCAGTATGACTAACTCCACCCACATTTACACTTCCATCTTTGTATCCAGCTCCTTCTCCTTTCTCATACACAGAATAGCATTTAGAGGCTGGCTGCTTATTTCCATTCTAAGGGCTTTCCAAGGAGCAATTAATTCCTGGTTCCTCCAAAAATGTGGAAACTGAAAACACTAGCACCTGGCAGAATTTTTATAGTTTATTTTCTGTGTCTTGCATGCTTAACTGTTATAAATGTCAAACAATAGACATGTCATTCAAATTATAGCGCTTTACACCATTTCTTCACTTTTCCTACCGTAGGTCCATAGTTTTATTCTTACTCTTTTCCATTGTTAGGAAATGGGGAAAGAGAGAGAGAGAAAAGATACAACAGAGAGGAAAAGAAAGTAAGAGAAAGAAAGCATTTTCTTTGGTTCTTAGATACTAATTTTTTATTACACACTACCAAGAAAAAGACTTTTTAATCTAGACAGAATTCAGTAAATACTGACTTGATTTGATTTTTTTCCCATAAATAAAGCTCACATTTCTAGTTTCACCTTGCCAAGAAATCCTAGCAAGCTTTGTTGTAAACCCATTTCTCACCTTTTATTTTTGTCTCTTCCTCCTGTTAGGAATGTCTTCTAAAACATTTGAGGATAACCAGCAATAAATATCTAACTATTTTAATGAAAAACAATGAAATGGAATACAAGTTCGGAAAGGCCACTCATTACTCAGAAATAAGTGAAGTAGCTTACTTTCAAATAACAGACCAACAAAAGAAAACTCCTTGCAAGTTATAAAGAGGGAACAAATTATCCCTATACCCTTCCAAAACATCCCGCTGAAAAGGGAGTATTTCTCAAGTTATCATCTTTGACAATTCAAAATCTAAAAATAATTATCACTGCAGATTTTTAAATTGTTCTATATTGAAATTAATTATTCTTGATTACCCATCTATCAGCTAAAACACATATAGATATGATCAGAAAGCAAACCTTTCCCCCAACATTTGCTTCTCTCCTTATAGATAAAAGCCTACAGAATGCATGGATATTCCATAGCATCCAGTAGAGGGAAGTAGAGAACTTCTACTGGTTTCTGCCTAGTGCCTTTGTTTCTGCTGGTTTAACTTTGTATATAGAACAATCATTGAGCTGTCAACCCAAATTAGCACAGAAATGCATGGAATCTGTTCAATCCAAGCTACCTCCTTTTTCCAAAAATTGTTTTCCAGTTTATTGCAGCACAGTGAGTTATGAAAGGGGTATTTGCATGTTCAAAATTAATTTGATATAAAATTAGAAAAGGCAGAAAAAAGCATGTGGCCTTTGAAATGGCTGGCGTTATTTATACAGGAAATTCTTCACTATAGGAAGCATGTAAGATATGATTAATAGGGACTAACTTTAAGTTTCTTCTTTAGTGACTTAGCACTATATTATATATGTATTTTTGACTAAGACTTTTCTAATAAAATGAAAAAGAAAATGGAAACAATTATAACTGACTTCCCTTTACCACAGTTCTGCATTAACTGCATTATGTATTTCAGAGAGGTATTTCAGATGGAGAAAGGAAAAGCATCAAAAAATCAGTCTCAAAAATTTTCAAGCCATTCAAAGGGGGTTCTGCCTTGTGAATATATAGGTTGTTTGTCTGGACAGCCTATAAAACTCTTAAGAAAGCATGGAAATTAACATATTTTCATAATAAATAAAAATAATGCCATTCGAGTCTTCTAAATTCTATTTTTTGATTCTTTTTAAATCTATGAAATTAAATGTATTGTGCTGCTTTTCTGGTTGGGTTACAATTTTTTTAGTAATGAGCAGTCATGATTTATTTATTTATCTATTATTATTTATTATTATGAACATTTTTATGTGTATTACTGAGGGACAGAGAGAACATTAACCAAAAGTTGTAAAAAGGTACTAATGGACTTGAACTGATTTTTGCACTGTATGCTTCTGAAAATTTCACAGTACCCTGATATATGTAAATGTAAGCTACAGAAAACTACTTTAGCTAATTCAGACATTAAAATATTTCATTGAAAGAATAATTGATTGCTCATAAAATATCTGAGAGGTTTGGAGAGGTGAGCTTGGAGTACAAGGAGCTAGAAACAACCCTTGCAATTACACTGCTAAACTGGGTCCAGGAAGACACCTGGAGAAGGACACCAGTGCTTCAACCATGCCAGGGACCCATGCTGTATGAAGGCTGCATCACTGCTGCCTCGGGCAACTACCAGCTTCTTCTGCTGCCACCATCCTTGCCATAATGGATTCTGTGCATTCCTGCCTTCCTGCTTCGCTAGCTTCTCTTCCAAGGATTGGAGGTAACCTATGGATGACTACAACCCAGAACATACCTTAGCTGCAGGGGACATGGGGATAGCAAACATTGTGATCATGGGTGCTGCTTAGGTAGTAAATAGGCTTGATTACCTCAGGTGCGGATTCCTCAAAAGTGAAAAGCATATTCACACTGGGTGACAAAAGCAATGACATATATCTACTACATATATACCCCAGCTGCTGAGATTTATTTAGCAAAAATTTGCAAAGTGCATACTAGGTACCTTTGAGTAATCTTAAGTGATGTTAAGGATAGAATTATAAGCCCCACTGTATTCCTCCCATTGTGGAGTTTACATTCAGGCAGGTGAGGAAAAAAAGACCACAGGCTATATAAATTAATAAATATATGTATGTTTAGATAGTGAAAAAAATGAAAATGATTAAAGTATATTAAAGGAGAGAGAGAAAGACAGAGACAGAAACAGAGGAAAGGGAAGGTCAATGGAAAGAAGCTATCCCCTACCAAAACCTCAGCCTCAAAAGGGTCAATCCAAAGTCTCATTCAGTGGTATATGCAACTCCAAGTTAAAGATTTATTTCTAGGTGTGACCACTGCCCCTTTAATTCTACTGTTATTCTGCTTTCCTATTCTGCAAAGTTATAGGTTAACTATAAAATTAGTACCTGTTAGGAAACAACTCTCTATAGGAATCTTGTACGTATGCATGTTTTGGGAAGTACTAAGGAAAATGCTGGATATATCCATTCATGAGCAGCCACCTTTAAATACGAAGTTGGGGTTTCTCAGTTTTGATACAAAATTGCAGTATCCACAGTGTCTCTCCAAATCACTCCCATGGGATTTGAGGTGAAGAGAGGCAATGGGAATGTGAAGCTCATGCTGCTCCCTAGGCTATGAGTGATACAGTCCTTTGTTTCTGATCCAGAACTTTTGTATCTTCTGTTAGTATCCAGTTGTCCCTGAATAATTTGTCAGCTTGGAAGCAAAGGAAATTCCAGACAACTTAAAGTTCTTCACAATCATCATCAATATGCTATTTGTTTACTTACTTAATTACAGTATGAACATTTAATTTACCATCTAACAAAGTTTTAAGTATGCATACGGTATTGTTAATTATAAGCACAATGTTGTACAACAGATCTCCGGAACTTAATCATTTTACATAACTGAAATTCTATACCCACTGAATAGCAATATTTTATATTGCTTGAAGAAAAACTCTTTATTTTCAATATTAAAACACTGCTCTAAAATGCCTTGTAAAGCAAATTATGGAAAACTGCTAATTTCTGTGTTAAAAAAAAAAAAAGTAAAGCCCAAGGCTAAACTTCATGGAACAATGGGATCATCAGAAATGTGTTCCCAGGATTCTTGACCTACCTCTTTCCTTTTCTTACTACTCAACACCACAGAGAACAAGTTATTTAATTTAATAACCAGTTAGTTAACAGTTATCCTTAATAAAGAATCAAATACATTCCTAATAGTTTAAAAATCATTTATAAATATTTATTTCTGCTTCCATGGCATTTAAGTTTTAATTAGTTATGCAAAGTTATAAGCTATATAAATTTGTGTGGACAGTATTATTTACAAAAGTTTCCCTCGGGGGTGGGGGGGACCTCCCAGAAAGTATACACTGATCTGATGGCCCAGTAAGAGTATATTAACTGAAAACACTTCTGGGGTAGTAGAGTGAGGGCCTCCAAATACCCAATCCTCTACAACAGCAACAAAAATACTGGAAAGCATGGTCAACTTAACTTTCTTAGAACTCTGGAAATTTATCAGAGGTTATCACAATAGAGGAGCATTTATTAAGAAAAATGACTGAATCTAAGAACACGTGGCTTGTGGCATCTTAACTTATCCAATTCCCATCTCCCTTTCACTAGTTCTGCCATAGCTTAAAAAGTAACAGCCTCACAACCAATGTAGCTGTGAAAACCAACAACACAGCAGCCACTAAAGAGTGCAAATAGGTTTGATGTTCCCTAAAAAGCCCAATCACCAGAGCATTGTCACTATTTGACCTGAATGACAGTTTCCTGGAAAAGTCCCAGGGCTTGTCTTTATTTGACTTGATTCAAAACTCTGTGAGAACAGTTCTACCTAGGGCATTTGTCAAAAACAATTAGTGGCAATGTTTTAACATCTTAGCTGCCTGAAGTGGTGATGTCAGTTGGAGCAAACATGAGCAAAAACATTTTAAAAGAAAAACTGGGAAATGAGAGGTTCAGAGGGCACTTTGAATAGCTTTAATCCATTCCTGGAAATCAGGAAGATCATATATATATATATATAGCTGTGGCCATGCCCCAGAAAGAATTGAAAAACCCTAATGTCTCTGCTACGATACACCTTGAGCCTCTGTGAAAACAGGAAGTGAAGTCAAAGGAAGAGTATAAACAATCTAGAAAATATTTGACATAAAAAACTCAATGATGGAGGAATAGAGGGAGGGGGAAAAAAAGACATAAGTCACATAAAAAACAAATAGTTAAATACCAGGCATTAAATCCCATTTTAGTGAATGGACTAACATTAAATGTGAATGGACAAAATACTTCAATCAAAAGGAAGACACTGACAAAACAAATTTTAAAAGTGGCCCAACTATAAGCTATATGCAAGAAACACACTTTAAATTAAAAAAACACAAAGAAATGGAAAATAAGATAATGGAGAGAAATAATACACTATGCAAACAGTAACCACAGAGAGCTAGCATGGCAAAACTATGCCAGACAAAGTAGACCTCAAAAAGAAAGTTTTTACTAGAGTCAAGGAAGGACATTTTATACTAATAAATGAGTGAATCCATAAGAAGACTTAACAATTATAAATGTATTTGTTTCTAACTAGAGAGCAACAAAATAAATGAAGTAAAAACTGACACAACTGTAAGAACAAATGGAAAAATTTAACAATAATAGTTGGAGGCTTCACATGCTATTTATAATGATGGATAGAACCAGACAGAAGATCAGTTAAGAAAGTAGAAGATTTGAATAAGACTGTTAACTACCAGAACTAACACATATAGTACTTTCCACCCAACAACAGCAGAATACAACATTCTTCCCAAGTACATGTGAAACATTCTCTGTGATAGCCCATAAGTTAGGGCACAAATCAAGAATGTTAAAGGATTTAAATAATACAAAGTACATTGTCTAATCAGAAGAGAAATAAACTGGAAATCAACAAGAAAGGCAGATTGAGAAATTTACCAGTAAGTAGAAATTAAATAACACACTACCAAATACAAAGTAAATCAAAGAAGAAGTCACATAGGAAGTTAGGAAGTATTTTGAGATGAATGAAAATAAAAGCACAGCCTAAAACTTATGACATGCAGGTTAAAATACTGCTTAGAGGGAAATCTATAGCTATAAAAGTATAAGAAAAAAGAAAGGTCTTAAATCAATACCTTTTCTTTCCATCTGAAGAAATTAGAAAAAAAGGAGAGCAAAGTAAGCTTAAATAAGCAGAAGGAAGGAAATGATAAAGATTAAAGCAAAAATGCACAATGGAATATTACCAACCATAAAAAGAACAAAATAATGCCATTTGCAGCAACATGGATGAAACTAGAGACTCTCATACCGAGTGAAGCAAGTAAAAAAGAGAAAGACAAATATAATATGATATCACTTATATCTGGAATCTAAATTATGGCACAAATGAATCTTTCCACAGAAAAGAAAATCATGGACTTGGAGAATAGACTTGTGGTTGTCAATGGGAAGGAGGAGGGAATGGGATGGATTGGGAGCTTGGGGTTAATAGATGCAAACTATTGCCTTTTGAATGAATTAGCAATGAAATCCTGCTGTGTAGCACTAGGAACTATGTCTAGTCACTTATGATGGAACATGATAATGTGAGAAAATAGAATGTGTATGGGTATGTGTAACTGGGTCACAATGCTGTACATTAGAGAAAAAAATTGTATTGGGAAAATAACAATTAAAAAAAAGAAATAAAGAAAAAATATTAAAGCAAAAATAAATAATAAAGAGAAAAGAAAAAGAAAATCAATGAGGGAATTCCCATTGTGGCTCAGTGGTTACAAACCTGACTAGTATTGATGAGGATGAGGGTTCGATCGCTCAGTGGGTTAAGGATCTGGTATTGCTGTGAGCTGTGGTATAGGTGGCAGAAAAGGTTCAGACTCTCTGTTGCCGTGGCTGTGACACAGGCTGGCAGCTATAGCCTCAATTCGACCCCTAGCCTGGGAATTCCACATATCACAGGTGTGGCCCTAAAAAAATTGATTTATGTTCAACAGAATTTCTACAATTATGCCAGAATAATTTTTAAAAAAGAAAAAAATAAAATCATTGAAACCAAAATGTTGTTCTTTGGGAAGAAATAAAGTCCAATGAAATAAAAATTAACAAAACTTTAAGGAGATTCACCAACAAAAGAGACAGAACTCAAATTATTAAAATCAGGAATGAAAGAGGTATGTGCATACTAACCTTACCTACAAATCAGACATAGAAAGGAGTTTAAGAGATTACTATGAACATCTGTACCTTCCAAAATTAGATTACCCAGATGAAATGGAAAATTACTAGAAGACATAAAAATCACTGAAACTGACTTTTAAAAAATCTTGTATACCTATAGCAAAAGACTGCGTTAGTCATAATAATTTTAACAAACTTCCTACAAAGAAAAGCTCAGGCACAGATGATTTCAATGATGTATTATACTATTTAAAGAAAAATTAACACAAACTCTTCACAAACTCTTTGAAAAGAATAGAAGTAGAGGGAACATTTCCCCACTCATTCAATAATCCAGTGCTGTTCCGATACCAAATCAAAGACATCACAAGGGAAAAAAAGCTTAAGAAGACTATTAGAAAAATTACCCAGCTATATTTAATAAAAAAGATTGTAAACTATGAACAAGTGAGATTTATCCAAGGAATTTAAGGTTGGTTTAAAATTCAACCAATGTACCCCATATTAATATTATGAAAAAGTAAAAATTGCATGATCATCTCAAAAGAAGCAGAAAAGCACTTGAACAAATTCAAAAATGTTGTGCTGGAAGATCTAACCACTGGAATTAGGGAAGAAAATGAATAAAATTAATTCAGATTGGTAAAATAAATTCAGATTGGAAGGAAATAAAATTCTATTTACAATTAGCATGGTTTTGTATATAGAAAACCATAAGGAATCCACCAAAAACATTTTTACTAGTAAATGAATAAATGATTTCAGCACAGTTGCAGGATATAAGATCAACATAAAAAAATGAAATGTATTTCTATACACTTACAATAAACCAACTGAAAATAAAATTATGCAAACAATTCCATTTCTAATAGCATTAAAATGAGTAGAATGCTTATAAATATGGGATAATAAAGAAAGCCCAAGACTTATTTATCATGTAATATTGCTGAAATAAAATAAAGACACCCCATATTCATGGGTCAGAAATGGTAAGATGACGACACTCTCAAAATTGATCTACAGATTGAGTGCACTCACTCTCAAAATCCCAGCTAGCTCTTATTCAGAGATCAGTTAGTTCTTTCTAACATTCATATGGAAATTCATGGGACTCTGGACAGCTAAAATAATCTTGGAAAAGATGAGAAAATTAGAGGTCTCCCATTTTTTTATTTCAAAAATTACTACAATGCTACAGTAATCAGAATAGTTCAGAAGTAAATTTGTTCATTTATGTTCAATAGAATTTCTACAATTATGCCAAAACTCCCCAAAATTCAATTGGGGAGTTCCCGTGTGGCTCAGCAGATTAAAGACCTGGCATTAACACTGCAGTGGCCTGGGTCACTGCTGTGGCACAGATTTGACCCCTGGCCCAGGAACTTCTTCATGCCCCAAGTGCAGCCACCCCAAAATAATAATAATTCAATAGGGAAGACAAAAGTCTTTAAAATAAATGACCCTGAAACAACAGGGTATTCATGTGCACATGAATAATTTGGACCTATACTTCACATCATGTATAAAAATTAAATTAAGAAGTATCATAGGAGTTCCCGTCGTGGTGCAGTGGTTAACGAATCCGACTAGGAACCATGAGGTTGCGGGTTCGGTCCCTGCCCTTGCTCAGTGGGTTAACGATCCGGCGTTGCTGTGAGCTGTGGTGTAGGTTGCAGACGCGGCTCGGATCCCGCGTTGCTGTGGCTCCTGTGGCTCTGGCGTAGACCGGTGGCTACAGCTCCGATTCGACCCCTAGCCTGGGAACCTCCATGTGCCGTGGGAGCGGCCCAAAGAAATAGCAAAAAGACAAAAAAAAAAAGAGGTATCATAGATTCATATATAAGAGATAAAAGTATAAAACTCTTTTAAATATCACGGGAGTAAATCTTCATGAACTTGAACTAGGCAATGCTTTCTCCTTCATAGGAATATTATCAAAAAAGTGGAACAATAACATGACATAGGAAAAAATATTTGCAAATATTTATACAAACCTCTTATCATGTTTGATAAGAGCTATGTATCTGGAATACATTTAAAAACAATTCTTACAACTCAACCATAAAGACACAACCAATTAAAAACAGACAAAGATTTGAATAGATATTTTTCCAAAATGGATTAACAAATGTCTAATAAGCAAAGGAAAAGATGTGCAACTTCATTAGTGGAAAATACAAGTAAGATTCCCCATGAGATATCACTTCATACCCACTGATATCACAAAATTTTTTTAAAAAAATTAACAAGTATTGACAAAAATATGGAGAAAATGGAAGGTTGACAATCTCTCAAAATGTTGAACATAGAATTACCATATGATGCGCTTGTGGGTATATACCCAAGAGAACTGAAAACATGAGCTACATAGTAACTTGTACACGAAAGTGCACTGTAGCATTGTCTGTAGTATGTAAAAGGCGGAAGCAACTCATAAAACTTTCCAATGAGAGATGGAAAAATAAAATGCAGTATATCTATGTAACGGGATATTATTTGACATTAGAAAGGAATGAATTGCTGATACATACTAAATCATAAAGGAACCTTAAAAACATTATGTCAAATGGAAAAAAACCTATTACAAAAGGCCACATATTTTGTGCTTTGATTTATACGAAATGGTCAGAACATTCAACTCATGGAGCCATAAAGTAGATTAGTGCTTTCCAGTGCTAAGGGAAGAAGGGAGTGATTTCTAATAGGTATGGAGTTTATTTGGGGGTAATAAAAATGTTCTAAAATTAGATAATACTGATGGTTATGTAACAGAGACTATACTTCAAAAAGGCTGAGTTTTATACTTCATAGAATGACTATTACAGTATGTGTATTATATCTCAATAAAACTGTTTTTTAAAATAAAAATTAACTAAAATGGATAACTTGATAAGATTTTTGTACGGAAACACGTAATATGATAGGGAATGTGGGTTCCCAGAATCTCTGAAAAATCCCTTTACCCAAAGGATCACTTACTAATACTAAACATTATAATTTACTTTTCAAAGTATCAGATTAATCAAAGGATGCAGGCTAAAATTTACAGAAACGTTCTCAGAATGTGAACGCTCCTTCTGAGCTTCAACAAAACACGTGAAATTCAAGACAGCATTTTTGTAAATGAGTTTGCTAAAATCACTGGCATGTCTGTTCTTGGGGAAAGGCTGAACAACCTGAGATTATTTGCCATTCATTCATCCAAGTGCTTTGAGCAGAATGCTGCTAAATATTGGTGATTAGACACCAGACTACATGTGAACTCTATCTTCTAAACTTGAAGTCTAAGTGAGAAAAAAAGATAAGACTATAAATGAACAATAGCAAAAGACTGCCCTACATTTTATACTGGAGATATATGTTTGGCTCAGTGGAAACACAAAGGATAAAGCAGCAACTCTGTTTAGGTTGGATCAGAGAAGATTTACAGGAACCCAAGGTTTTTTGTTTGGTTTCAGTTTTAGTGTTTGTTTTTGTTAGTGGTGCCTCTGGGCATGTGGAATTCTGGAACCAGAGATGGAATCAGAGCCATAGAAGTGACAAAGAGCTGTAGGTCACCAGGGAAGTCCAGGAGCCCAAATCTGAATCCAATCAAAGCAAAAGGATGAGGTTACAAATAGAAAATTTCAGGCAGAATACAGAAAACATCTTGGGAAATTTGCTGCAATAATGACTTACTCCTTTTGGAGGCAGTAGAGCAAAGTGGTTCCACCAGAAAATGGCACTGTTATCCAGGCTTCTTCATGACATAGTTGTGTGTTCTATAGTAGATTATATAAACTCTCCATGCCTTCATTTTCTCATCTATAATGTAGAGATAATGCTAGTACTTATCATGTAGGGTTATAATGAAAATTAAATACATTTATGCACAGAAAGAATTTGGAAGAGCAGCTGGCACACAGTAAGTGCTCAATAAATGCTACTTAGACACTGATGCTGACTTACTTGTCTTTCTGGATTGTGAGATCATTAGTAACTTCTCAAAGCTAAACACCAGTTCAATGGTGTAGCGTCAAGCACAAAGCAAACTTTTCAGCTGTATATGCTGTTGCACAGTTCTTAGGAAAAGTTGCCACCTCATTTTTTTTTCTGGGTGTCCTGATCTCTCCCTCCTTATCTTCTACCACACTTCCAGAAATTTCAGTACCAGCCTACAGGTATAATCTGAAGGAGACATGTTTACTCTTTGGCGTCTGGAAAATTTATGTGCAGTGAAAAGCAAATAATAATATACTTGTGATTGGAAATGTGTGTTTTAGAACAGACATGATCTTAGGTGAGCAAGTGAGGACACACTTTTCCATCAAATGATGACTTGACAAGTATTATGAATGCAATTCTCACACATCTATGTCCAAATAGAATACTGGTACAAATGAATTAAATCCAAAGCTTTGGATTATTTAAGAGGTTTGGAAGACATAAACATATGAAGGGACTCTGATGATCCCAAATTTTTAAATGACTATTGGATTCTTCGCAGAATTGAGAAGCTCCTGTCAGTATAGACATGTACCTGTCAGTATAGCCTTGCTGGAGTTTGTGCTATTTTAGGTTTCAAGTTAAAGAGGAGAATTTCAGGTCTTAGTGAGTATCAATTCTATTCCCAGGAGGCAAAGATTAAAGGTGGAATAGAAGCAAAATGTACAACTAGGTATTAGAAACATGTATGCATACCCAGACAGCTGCAAATGAAGAAAAAATGAGT
Organism: Phacochoerus africanus; assembly: GCF_016906955.1. Taxonomy (NCBI): domain Eukaryota; kingdom Metazoa; phylum Chordata; class Mammalia; order Artiodactyla; family Suidae; genus Phacochoerus; species Phacochoerus africanus. The sequence continues at coordinate 67,543,071 of NC_062555.1, read as the reverse complement.
ACCCCTAATAACATGAATTTCTCAAACTTCAGAGTCCAACAGTTATTAAAGAACTTGGGGCTGTCAGAATCCCTACACATAAGTGTACCTATCAAACCTCTTTAAAAAGTTGTGGCCATAATAATACCCATTTAATTCAATAGGCATTAGGCACCTATGTAGTATATGCTAACTGTTTATGAGCAAAAATGAATATGAAACAAATCTTGCTCTTTAGAAGTTACCAATGCTAGCTAAAAAACAGGTTACAACAAAGGGTTAATTACCATACCATATTTTTTTGTCAGTGGAGAAGTTTTCTTTCAGTTTTTAAGAAATACTCTTTATCACTGAATTTCACATCCATTTCAAAGTAAAATTAATAAATAACTGAAAAAACAACACTTTAGCAATCTGTCAATTCATTTAAAAAAGGTATCTGTCAGCATGTTAGTAACAGTGCCAGCTGGTGAGCTAAAATTGTATCTACTCAATTGTTATTCTGAGACCATGAGACAAACTATCTAAAATAATATAATTACCTGGCTTGTAAATATCCATAACTTCAAAAATGTTGGGTGGCAGCTACTAGAAAAAATTTAGACTACATTTTTTTTCTCTGAATACCATCCTGATTTCTTCGTGGACTAAGAATATAAACTCTTGCTTTTTAAAGGAATGTTGAATTCACCCCCCAAATAACTTGTCACTGCCTTTCAGAGTTATATGGGAAAAACATCACATATTTTCAAGACAATCAAGAGCACTAGATATCTCAGATGATTATGTCAGGATACTATACGAAAGTATGTCATCCATTACCTCTCCAGCAGAGATGATCCTACAACTATTTTATCCAAAGGGTCTCCATTATTGAGAGAGAAAGGGGGTCATTTAACAAAAGATCTCAGCTGCTTACCCTCCTTTGATGCTTGAAATGTATTTCCAGGAAAAGCCATGTCTCACTGTATATATACATAATTTAAAAATGCAGCCCCCAGCTGCTGATTCTTATCTCCACCTTGGGTAAGAAATTCTTGTTTTCTTATGAACCAAAAGATGGAGTTTGTGGATTATGAGACAGAACAGGTATAATGGTTTGCTGGACAAACAGATCTTATGGGATTATATTTTGAACATGTTTTTAATTGGAAAAAAATGACAAAATGCAAAAGAGTGCTTTAGTTGGTGGAGCTGTTCTTTAATGAAGCATGAGTTAGTAATTCTGAAAATATAACCTAGTTCTTAAAGGAAACATCAATCATTTTACGTTTATAAAACACTGAAAAGTAAATGTAATTTCATTCTTTGCATCTCATTTGGCGCTTAAATTGACCTGCCCTCTATATGTCCAACTTTGGTATATATGTTTAGCTTTTTATTCCGAAGAATAGTGATACCTTTCTCTGGCAATTGGACTAATATGTAGTACCTTGCCTTCCAAAGATGTTATGTATGTATATTTTTCAGGAAAAAAGGAACTAATCATTTCTTTAAAAATATAATAATCATAATTATAATGAAAAAAATGAATTCCATACTCTCTAACCAAAATGTATACACGAATGAAATTAAAGTATACCAATAAGTACCTACATACTAGTATCTTAGCTTGGCCCTGCTGTTTCTGAATTTTGCAGTAAAACACAAAACACATGCACAAAATAGGAAATGCATAAAATTGGTAATCAAACACAAACTAGTAGAAGGGCTTCACATGAATAAATGGGCAAAGAGACAAAAGTATTTTAATTATGGCAAAGAGCATAAGCAAAGTGTGGACATCAGGTGCATGAAGGGGATAGACCTGCTGACTCAGTAATTCTGTATCAACAATGAACAAATATTATTATGTACTTAAACAAATATACAAGAGAAAATTTCAGGCTGGTATCTCTGCATGTATTTTATAGATAAAATATTTATGTCTAAACTATTTCTTGGATATTTCCAAGAAAGGGCTTTTAGGAGTAATTTCTTCATCAGATTAAGAGATTCTGGTTAGGCATTAACTTTTAAAGAAAAATAAACCAAACTAGATTCTAAGATTAAAAAAGATTTTGAATGTTCTTCGGTACCTCGAGGTAACAGTATTTTTGCCACAAATCTAGGGTTTCAAATATACTTTTAACTTGGCTCCTTCCACATGCATTACTGAATTCACCCTCACTTTGAGTGACTATATTAGTAACAGGCAGATTGTTAATTTAAATTCCTTGTACTGTGGAAAGGCAGCAGAAGGTAATGGTTTATATTTGGTTATAATACCTTTTATGGCAACTTAAGATTCATAATCAGAGTGACATGATTCAAATTCTTGTTTGTAAAATCTAGTGCCATTGTGCCTCTACCCCCCTCCATTTCTCCAGCCCTTCACGGATATTCTTGGAAATCTATTATGCCCTGAGCACTAGGAATGTTATAAGAAATAGGAGAAGCCAGGTGGCATAGGGAGGTCTCTGAAGCTAGTTTTCCTAGTTGGAGATCTCAGTCTGAATGATACACACACACACACACACACACACACATATATGTACATATTATATATACACATACTGTATACCTATACACATATGTGATATATAGCTATATGATACATGTGATATATATCTATTAAATATAAACATATATCTGATATACATATATCCATATATCACAGTATATACATATGCATATATAAATATTTATATCACTCTCTCTACATATATATATATATATATATATACACACTAACATATATACCCGAACGAGAGCTATCTATACACACACATATATATGTGTGTGGGTGTGTGGGTGTGGTCTATCATTTAGAACAATAAATGGCCTATGGTAAATTCTTCTAATCATTTCTCACATAAAAGCAAGAGCTGCCTAGCAAGGACTGAAAGAGTAGAATTCAACATAAGGGGTATATAAAACTAGTAGATGTTTTAAATTTGGAAGTGAAAAAGTTCTTGGGCTATATTATTTTATTATACTAGCAACATAAAATAATTTCTAGGTGTAAATGAATAGAAAGATGCTCAACATTGCAAATTATTAAGATTTGCATATCAAAATGCATATCAAAACTACAGTGAAGCATCACCGCACACCAGTCAGAAAGGTAATCACCAAAAAGTCTACAAATAATATATACTGGAGAGGATATGGATAAAAAGGAGCCCTTCTACACTGTTGGTAGGAGCATAAATTTGGGCAGTAGACTAGGGAAAACAGTATGGAGTGTCCTTAAGAAACTAAAAAATAGACAGCATAATATCCTGCAATCCCATTCCTGGGCATATATTAGGAGAAAACTCTAATTCAAAAAGAAATATGAGTCCCAGTGTTCACAGCAGCACTATTTACAATAGCCAAGATGTGGAAGCAACCTAAATGTCCATCAAAAAAAGCTGTTGCTGAAGAGGCGGCTTTTGGAAACGGGATGGCGTGGGGGGTTGGGGTCAGTAGACGTGAGCTATCATACACAAAGGGGATGAACAACATGGTTTTACTGCATAGCACAGAGAGAGAATGATATTAAATGTCCTATGGTAAACCATACTGGAAAAGAATATTAAAACCAATGTATATAATCACTTTGCTATAAAACAGAAATTAACACAACACTGCAAACCAACTATACTTCAATTAAAAAAGAGATGAGGCATGTATTATATATTCATCATCTTTTTTTTGCGTATGTATACACACACAACACACACACACACACACACACAAGGGTGTATTACTCGGCCTTAAAAAAGAATTAAATGATGCCATTAGCAGCAACATGGATGGACCCAGAGATTATTATATTAAATGAGGTAAGTCTAATAAAGATGAATATCATATATACATCATTTATGTGTGGAATCTAAAAAAATGATACTAATGCACTTATTTACAAAACAGAAATAGACTCACAGACATAGAAAACAAACTCATAGCTACCAAAGGGGATAGCTGGGGGAGGGGGAGATAAATTAGGAGTTTAGGATTGGCATATACACACTACTATATATAAAATAGATAAACAAAAAGGATCTGCTGTGTAGCACAGGGAACTATATTCAATATCTTACAATAACCTACAATAGAAAAGAATTTGAAAAAAATATACATATATGTATATATATATATATATTTATAACTGAATCACTTTGCTATAACCTGAAACTAACACAGCATTGTAAATTAACTATACTTTAATTTAAAATGACTGGGTCACCTTGCTGTGCAGCAGAAAATTGACTGGACACTGTAAATCAGCTATAATGGAAAAAATAAAAATTAAAAAATGGTTAAAAAATAAAATTTAAAAAATGTTTTCCAAACTCTAAATTATTTTATTCACAAAACAAAATGGTGCAGTTAATAAAGTTGGTGACACCAAATATTTCTTTGTGTTATCAACAAATTAATTCCCTCCTCCATTTATGGTTATGACTATAACTTTTTCATGTCAAATGTTAGATCTATAAATGTAGAATAAAAAAAAAATCACTAATAACTTTTAAGAACTGAAAAAAAGGTTCCTTTAAAACTTGCTTTCCTTTTCTTTCCACCTCCCACCTTATACACATTGATTCTTACTTCACCATTGTTTTTCTTCAGTATCACTTAATATTCCTTTTGTTTCCATCTGCTTTTTTTTTTTTTGTCTTTTTGCTGTTTCTTGGGCCGCTCCCGCGGCATATGGAGGTTCCCAGGCTAGGGGTCAAATCGGAGCTGTAGCCTCTGGCCTATGCCAGAGCCACAGCAACGTGGGATCCGAGCCGCGTCTGCAACCTACACCACAGCTCACGGCAACGCCGGATCGTTAACCCACTGAGCAAGGGCAGGGACCGAACCCGCAACCTCATGGTTCCTAGTCGGATTTGCTAACCACTGCGCCACGACGGGAACTCCTCCATCTGCTTTAAAGGCATCGTACACAGTTCTGTTCTGTTTAATGGAGGACAGTTACTTGCATTGAGTTGTTATAGGAAATGTGGCTCAAGAAACAACTATCTACAAATTCAGGTCAGTCTTTCCAGAGCCTCTTGACCTCTGACTGTGGCATTGTATGTTATTTTTTAAGGTACTAGAAAATATCATTAAAAGCCTGTAATCTCTAGATGTAACTTTCTTAATGATTAGATTTCTCTAATGGATCTAAGCCTGACAAAACAGTAAGTACCTTTATAATCTTAACATTTAGAGAAGTATGCTGTAATTCAGAGGCTTAAGAGACCTCCAGAAATAAGAAATAACTGGACCAGATTTTCAATAAATCATTACCAAGGACCTGCAATGGTGTTTCCTTTATTTCTGAGATTTGAGAAATCTTCCCTTTTTTTGGGAAGAGATGAACAAGTCAGCAAGACTCAAAAAAGGAAAGAGAATATGCATTCAAATTAGCTCTTATATACACAAAATTTACTAGAATTGACAGTTATGTGGAGTCTTTAGAAGGACTGAAATACTTGGCCTTGTCTCCAAAGAGAAAATGGTGGTTTTACCACTTAGAGTATTTCTTGAGTGTTCAATCTGTCCCATGGCTTTCTCCCCACTTGCCAGTTAAAATTAAACATCTCTCATATCGGCATTCTTCAGATGAGAACTTCCATCAATAAAATGCATTGTTTTCGGGTTTTTGCTTTTGTTTTATGTCTTTTTGCCTTTTCTAGGGCCGCACCTGCGGCATATGGAAGTTCCCAGGCTAGGGGTCGAATCGGAGCTGTAGACGCCAGCCTATGCCAGAGCCACAGCAACACAGGATCCGAGCCATGTCCTTGACCTACACCACAGCTCACAGCAACGCCGGATCCTTAACCCACTGAGCAAGGCCAGGGATCAAACTGGCAACCCCATGGTTCCTAGTCACATTCGTTAACCACTGTGCCACAATGGGAATGCCCCAATAAAATGCACTGTTAATTTCCTCTTCTATGTACACAGTTTTTTGAAGTTTTCCAAGCCATTTGAAGGTTGTGTGTATTCAATTTCAGGAAGCCTACATAGGAAATACAAAATCAACTTGGGGAGTTTTAATTTGTTTGTTTTTTCTTTGTTCTTTTCATGGCCACACCTGTGGCATATGGACGTCCCCGGGCCAGGGGTCTAATCAGAGCTGCAGCTGTGACTTACACCACAGCCATGGCAACATCAGATCGGAGCCCAATATGTTGAGTTATGCCGGATCTGTGATCCACCAAGCGAGGCCAGGGATTGAACCCACATCCTCACAGAGACAACATGGGGTCCTTAATCAGCTAAGCCACAATGGGAATTTCAACTTTGGTATTTTTTTAAGTTCGGAACAACTTCTGATTTGAGGGACAAGAGCTGGATGAGTCTGACTTATTTTTCACTAATAAAGCTGGTCTCCAGATCCCTGTGGTCAAGCTCGGTCTGGATGTTTCAGACCTTAAGGCCTCTTGCTGTGAGGCATTTCTATGGCCATGGTCTTGGAAGCTATCCACGCCCCTGTCAGTATTATTACTGTTATTTTACATCTTTTAAGTACAGCAACAAATGCATTTCTCAAGAGGGAAGAAGTCCTGACATTTCTTAGATCGTGGATATCATGATTTAAGATATTCTAATTATTCAAAATCCTGAAACATACCTTAGTCTGACCAAATTAGTAATCACCACCAGTTATTATTTGGTGGCATACAGAAATCAAGTCTACATTTAGGTAATGTCCATCAAATTTCAAGATTACTGTAACAGCCATCTCACTGTTAAATATACTATAATGAAAGGAGAAATACATATTGAAAGTATATATTTTTAAATTAATAGAAAATATGATAATAATACAGGTACTACTAGCCAATTTATGATGTAAATTTTATAAAAAGTACTCCAAGTATTCTGCATATACACAACCAGGACTATATTCTTTTGGGTTTTTTTGGTTTTGTTTTTGTTTTTTTTGTTTGTTTTATTTGCTTTTTTTGTCTTTCTAGGGCTGCATCGTGGCGGCATATGGAAGTTTCCAGGCTAGGTGTAGAATCGGAGCTACAGATGCTGGCCTACACCACAGCCACAGCAACGCCGGATCCTTAACTCCACTGAGCAAGGCCAGGGATCAAACCCGCAACCTCATGGCTCCTAGTCGGATTCGTTTTAGGACTATATTCTTAAACACAGTTTTGAAACTTGCTATGATTGAAGTTTGAGATGATGTGGTTCATCCACTGCCTATGTTCTATTAGTTTTAGCTTAGAATAGATCTAAAACTAGCATGTACATGGATGAGTAGGTATAGATTAAATGCTTTTGCTGAAATTATGAATTGTTAATGTGCTTTAATTTATTTCTATTTTATAGCATTTATTTCTTGCTTATTTCATTGTTATGAACTCTGAAGGACACAAAGAAGAAAAGCATTTCTGTCCTCTAGAAGCATATGATCTTCTTGGAAAGATAGATAAAATATCACAAACACAGAATGCCACGATCATCATTAACAAGTCAACAAATAACAAATGCTGGAGAGGGTATGGAGGAAAAGAAACCCTCCTATACTGTTGGTGGGAATGTAAATTGGTACAACCACTATGGAAAACAGTGTGGAGGTACCTCAGAAAACTAAATATAGAACCACCATATAATCCAGCAATCCAACTCCTAAGGATATACCCAGATATAACTTTCATTCAAAAAGATACATGCACCCACCCTATGTTCATTGCAGCACTATTCACAACAGCCAAGACATGGAAACAACCTAAATGTCCATCAACAGATGAATGGATTAAAAAGATGTGGTACATATATACAAAGGAATACTACTCAACCATAAAAGGACAAAATAATGCCACTTGCAGCAACATGGATGTAACAAGAGATTCTCATAATAAGTGAAGTAATTCAGAAAGACAAAGGCAAATATTCTATGTTATCACTTATTTGTGGAACCTAAAATATGGCACAAATGAACCTATGTACAAAATAGAAACATATCACAGCCATGGAGAGCAGACTTGTGGTTGCCAGGGGGTAAGGGGTAAGAGTGAGATGGATGGGGAGTTTGGGGTTGGTGGATGAAAACTGTTACCTTTGGAATGGATGGGCAATGGGGTCCTACTGTACAGCACAGGGAACTGTGTGTGCCTGGGTCACTTTGATGTACACCAGAAATTGAAGAAACAGTGTAAATCAGCTATTCCATAATAAAAACACACAAAAAAACCAAGCACAGAATACTGTTAGTTTACACTAAAGTTACAAATAAGCAATTCTAGAGTCTCAGGGATGGCAAAGACTTATTTCATGAGGAGGTGAAAAAGCTTTCTGGAAGCAATGGCAATGACCTAAGATTTGAAAAATTCTAGGAGCTGAATGACAAGTAGTGCAAGCTGGCTTGACATGACTGAAACCCACAAAGAACTCAGCATGGTGGTACAGCAACCCAAATGAGGAAAGATGAGGTCCTGCAGGGCAGATGCAGAGGGAAAGGAGAGAAGCACCATATGAAGTTATTTAAAGGTAGAATTGACCAGATCCAATGAATGGTTTACTGGTATAGGGAAGATCAAGTGATTTCATCCAAAATGAGCCAGATACTCTAGTCTAAATCTCAGACACAGAGTTGAATGAGAGATACTATTGCAACCACTGAGGTAAATAAGACTACTCAGAGACGGTACAGTTAGAAAATTTCCCAGGACAGAAGGAAGGCAGGCAATGAAGCAGGGCAAAGGCTCAATCAACAGGGCTGATGTTGGTGTCAGTCATATATCTGTCACACTGTGGTGGGTATGTTTTATTTATTTATTTATTTAGGCATCAAATTTGTGCACAGTGACTTTTAGGTTTTCTTTCTTTTATCCCAAAGTCTTCTGCCATTTTTTTCATTGCTTAACTGAACGAGTATTTTGTGGATATTGATTTGTTAGCTGATAAAGGAAAAACAAGCCCATAATTTAAGCCACTAACACGAGTTTTGTTGGAGGTTCACTCTCCCTTACATTTTAAGACAAATCCTGGCAGGTTATTTCATATGTTAACCTGCAACTGATTAGCAGAGCTACATCATGACCCACCTGATCCACTTTTAATACATCAGCTAGTTAATAATATCATAGTTACTTAAATACATTATTGCTGCAACTAGTTAGTATTAGATCAGGAATTAAGATATAGATGTAGAGAATCCATTAATGTTTTCATGACACCATAAAAGATTAATGAGTTTTGAGAGAAAAAGAACTCAGATGACCACTCCTGCTATTTTCCACTTCACCATTTTACTTTATCCACATAAACTTTTGTTGTCTTGGAACATTCAAATTTTTGGTGATAATATTTGGGGAAATATCATAATCATCTTCAGAGCTAGCTTGTAAGAAGAAACACTTTGAAGAAAAAAAAAATTTTAAGGGATTGAAGAGGAAGATGAAGGACACAGTAAAACCTCCAACGAAGAGATAGCTCTGTGAGCCATGAACACTTTAAAGTGAATTAATTTTACATGTTATTCAATACAGAAGCATTAATGTATACAATTTGACACTGATGAGACATTTATTGGTGTATATAGGATATAGCAGAAAATCAGGCATGGAGGAGGATTTATTAATTCTTATTAACTGAATGAATCCACAGTAGAATTTCAGAATCTGTGTAACTCCTCTCAGGATTTGTTCCTGTCAGAATGTCCATAAATCATTAGTTCTGTGCCAAAAGGTTCTTGATATTTGGTCCAATAAACATCAAAAGTTCTTTGATATTTGGTCCTCTCCAAAAACATTTGGCGTGGACCAAAATTGCTCCTGGTCATTTTGAACAGTGCCAGTTATGACCAAATATCAAGGATTTCCTGGCATGGACTAAAGGTCTTGTGGATGTTTTGGACAGGACCAAATGTCCTATCTTCATGTAAACTGACTGGGCAATTGCTTTCTGTGGCCGTGTTCTGACTTTGGCCACCTTATGCCTCTTAGCCTTCTTACCGAGGAACTGGCTTACATATTTTCCTACAGCACTGGGTATTTCTTCCTCTGGATACGAACCTTTGACTCTGACTCTACTCTGGGAATTGGAGTAGACACAGGTAGATAGAGAAGTTAGGGCTCTTTCAGTTGAAAATTGAAAAAAAAAACCAACAAAAAAAACTCTACTCTGACCAACCTAGTCAATTGACTACTGGACTGGACCCACTGCTTCCCCAACACCCCAATCATCTCAAAACTATTTTTCTTTTTCCATAGAATTTAGCACCTTTTTAATATGATGGCACAAATGATCATGCCTATCATTTATGAGCTATCTCCCGCCAATGGAACTAAGCTCAGTTTGGAGTCCTACAAATTAACTATAAGATGGAGACAACATTCACAAGGAATAAATGAGTTTATATTTACATAGCACTTTGAAGACTGTCTGCCCATAACAAGCACCATTAAAACAATTTCAGTGATATAATAAATTAATAAATAGCTGTTTTAAAAGACCCTTTGAAATATACAGCTAAGGATGGGGTAGAAAAGTCTGAAATGGGATGTTCATGCTTATGTGAAACAGCTTGGTTATAGAATAAAGCTGATCAAAGGCAAGCTGAGTGTGAGCCAAAGCCATAATGACATCACAAGATTCTCAGCGTCTCGCTGTGCCTAGAGTCAGCTATTTCTCTGGACTTTCAAGGTATAACTTTTCTTGCTTTTTCATGAAGTTAATTTGAGTTGATGTTTTATCACTCGCAACCCATCAAATTATGAATAATATATAGGCCTAGTTCTGCTAACTGAATTTTGATTTTCCATTCTGTTCATGGACATGTATCCATTCTCATCTCTTTATTCATCAAGTATTTACTAAGTACCTTTTATATACTGAGCTCTACTGAATGAGTACTGTCCTCAAAGTGCTTATAGTCTAGTCAGGTGGAGAGAGAGGTGAGAATTATAAATTATGATAAATGCTATTAAAAATAAGCTGAGTATCAGAAGATAAGGGTATGGTATTCACTTAGGATGAATTATCAGAGGATATCCTTTCTGAGCAATAGCTATTCAAGTGGCATGTGGAATTACAAGAAAGAAGCAATTAGAAAAAAGGTATGTGAAGAACATTCTGGGCTGAGAAGAAAAACACGAGTGAAGCCCCAAGATGCCAACTATTTTTGTGTGTTCATGAGTCTGAAAGCTAAAGCCTAGTGAGCATGGTGAGGCAAGATGCAGGGAAAGTGCAAAGCGGTAATTAGAGATGGTGCCTAACACGAGGGGAAGAGTAGGTCAGTGAAGATGGGTGAGGACAGAAGCGGTGGCATGTGGCTTGCCTTGGAAATAACTGGAGACATGTGGAGAGGGGACACAGCAGGAGGGAAGTCGGGTTAATAATGGAGTGCCAGTCTAATTTTCTCCAGTTTCCCAGAAAAATATGAGGTACACCCATACACAGTGAAAGCAATTTGACATGTAAGACTGGGGACTTAAAACTATGCTCAAATTTGTTAAGACTGTCTTGGTAGTACCCTTGACAATCAGTGAGAAAGGATACAGTGTACTTTCCATGCTATACCCTTACTTTTAAAAGTGTGTAGCAGTGAAGGTATCTTTCAATGGTTAGCATTAAATGTGCATGGATTGTCTACATAAGTAATGTTACAAACACAACGGAACATTTATAACCTGTTCTTAACTAGTATATTCACAGTTACTTTGGAAACAGTGCAGCGTTTTGGACTCAGATTGCTGAAGTATGCATAGTCAATGAGCATAGCTCTTAAATAGCATCCAATGGATACATGATGCTTTTCCAAAGATACGTACAACAGTTCTAACAATGTTTTTGATGTGAGAAACGCTTGAAAGCTTGCTTAACTAACGAACATGACTGTTTTGTATGATTTTCCCACACAGCATCATCTATAGTTGTACCAGCAAATGGCATCCAAGTACCTCAGCAATGACTAAGTATATGGAACCTGATATATACAAACACCTGGATGTCTTATATGCATCAATTATTTTACAAGACAAAAATGTTTTAAAATTACCAATAGGTTAAAGAACACCTTCAGCATTTCACATAATTACCGTGTGTAATTATGTGTTTGTGTGTGTGTGTGTGTCAGAGAGCGACTGTGTAAAAACATTGAAGACCTTCTCTCCTAGAAACTTTCACGTGTATAAAATATAGTGTTGTTAATATGGTCACCATGCTGTTCATTAGATGCCCTGAACTTATTCATCTTAAAACTGGAAGTCTGTACTCGTGCATCAACATCTCATTTCCCCCACCTCCAGGCCCTAGCAACCACCATTCTACTGTTCTGCTCTGAGCCCCAGTTGCTGTCCCCCAGCCACCCCCCTCCCCACCCCCACCTCAGTTGTGCAGCTCATGAATCAGTCCTCTGGATGGGATGAGAGAGAAATGGGCCTCTCTGCAGTGTCTAGAACAGGTGGGGAAGCCAAGCACTTAACTCACATGTTCTCACTTCCCTGATAGGGAATTCTCAGGCACAGAGGGCTCTCAGGTCCCTGAGCTGCACTGCCCTGGGCTCAGTGTGCTCCTCTTACCCTCTTCAATGTATAACAGTTTCAGACCTCTTTTTGCTCTAATAGTGTGCTGGAACTTCTCTGCTGGACTCCTGAGCTTTGCAAACATTGCCAAAGTGGTGGTGGAGGTGGTATTCTTTGGTGAAAATTTGATAAAGCAAACAAAAAAAATCTATTATCCTATTTTGATTATGTCCCTCTCCAGGTGATCCCTATTTGTGTTCTTTTGTTTGTTTGTTTGTTTCTTTTTTACGGCTGTGCCTGCAACATATAGAAGTTCCAAGGCAAAGGATCTAATCAGAGCTGCAGCTGCCAGCCTAAACCACAGACATGGCCACCTGGAACCTGAGCTGTGTCTAGAACCTACACCACAGCTCACAGCAATGCTGGACCTTAACCCACTGAGCAAGGCCAGGGATAGACCCTGAGTCCTCCCAGATACTATGTCAAGTTCTTAACCTGCTGAGCCACAATGAGAACTCCTCGATTTGTGTTTTTAACTGAACATCAAGACCTTCCATTATCCCAAATCTACTCTGTAAGAAATAGTGACTGTTAGAGTTTCTGTAACAGTTTTTCTGACTCTTAACTTTTGAAAATTTATTTGAATATGATAGTTTATTGACCAAGCTAATCTGGATCATTCTGATACAATCCTATAAAAACATGCGTAAAAAATACCATTATTTAAACACAGCTGAGATTTATGGGAGGAAATGAAATGTGCATGTGGAGGGAGGTGTTAAATGTTAGAAATACATAGACAGAGGATTAAGATGGCAGAATAGAACGACTAGAGCTCAACTTCTCTCCTAAAAACAACAAAATTCACAACTAAAAGCTGAGCAATCCCCTCCCAGATGGACCGGAAACCTTAAAAAACATACCCTACTCCAGAAGAAAAAGAGGAGGCCACATCAAGAGGTAGGAGGGCAATTTCATGATATAAACAACCCCATACCTCCCAGGTGGGAAGCTCCACAGACTAGAAACTAACTGGTTCACAGAGAGAGACGCACCTACAGGAGCAAGAGTTCTGAGCCCCACATCAAACCCACATGTGCAGGGATCTGGCACTGGGAGAAAGAGCCCCTGGAACATCTGGCATTAAAGGCCAGTGGGGCTTGTGTGCAGGAGCTCCACAGCACTGGGGGAATAAACCTATAACTCAGATGAGGGAGAAAGGAAAAAACCCAGATGAGGGAGAAAGGAAAAACCCCAGAAAATCAGCTAAGCAATGAGGAGATTCTCAGCCTCCAGGAAAAAGACTTTACAAGTTTACAAACTTAAACAAGAAGAGATGCAAAATACAGTAACTGAAATAAAAAACTCACTAGAAGCAGCTAACAGCAGAATACAGCAGGCAGAAGAACGAATAAGCAAGGTGGAGGACAGATTAGAGAAATTACGAATGTGGAACAGAAAAGAGAAAAAAGACTGAAAACAAATAAAGAGAGTCTCAGAGAACTCTGGGACAACATTAAACGCACCAACACTGTATTACAGGGGTGCCAGAAGCATAAGAGAGAGAGAAGGGGACAGAAAAAATATTCCAAGAGATAATAGCTGAAAACTTCCCTCACATGGGAAAGGAACCACTCACTGAAATCCAGGAAGCACAATGAGTACCATATAAAATAAACCCAAGGAGGAATACACCGAGACACATATTAATCAAACTAACCAAAATTAAAGACAAAGAGAAAATTTTGAAAGCAGCTAGGGACAAGAAACAAATAACATACAAGGGAACCCCGATAAGGTTATTGGCAGATTTTTCAGCAGAAACTCTGCAGGCCAGAAGGGAGTGGCATGATATACTTATTGTGATGAAATGAAAAAACCTCCAACCAAGATTACTTTACCCAGCAAGGCTCTCATTCAGATTTGGAGGAGAAAGCAAAACCTTCACAGATAAGCAAAAGTTGAGAGAATTCAGCAACACTAAACCAGCCTTACAACAAATACTAAAGGAACTTCTCTAGGCAGAAAAGAAAGGACAGCAACAGGAAACAAAAATGCCACAAATGACAAGGCTCACCAGTAAAGGTATATATAAAGATACGAAATCATCCATGCATGATTATACCACCAAAATAAGAAATCATGAGACGAGGTGGGTACAAATGCAGGACACTAGAGATGAACTTGCAATTAAGAGACCAACAACTTATAACAATCTCATATACATATAGACTCTTACATCAAAACTTCAGAATAACCGCAAACCAAAAATATACAATTGATACACAAACAAGGAATCTCTGAAGAAGAAATATATCTCATAGTAAATAAGTGCAGAATCCACCATGAAGGGGGTCCTCATTTGACATCATTCTTGGAATGCTGAAGTCTTCTTAGAACTGATTCTGATTTCCTCTCCATCAAAGAATTTATGATAATTATAATTAAATAATGTAACTGTACAAATAATATAGTTCTACAATTGTATTACTAATAACCATTTCTCTCCATGGTACAATATAAAGTCTATAATGTCTTGTTTATCACATCACCTAGAATGGTGTAATGCCTTTATTGAGGAATCAATAAGATGTAACAAACTGTGAGGACATATTTACATAGTAACACTGTTTTCTAACCAATTTATGCATTTTATATTTTACTTATTTTCAGAGGGTGTATTATTTTTGTTATTCTTACCAGTTAAGTTATTCTTTTTATTATGCTATATAAAATATTTAATGGTATATAAGGCTTTCTTTATAAATTTTAGTTGCACAATATAACAATTTTAATATAATGCTAATTTTTAAAGAAAAATTGAAATGTAATAGATAATACTAAATAGTAAAGATGAAAGCCATACAAAATGGGATAAAGTATAGAATAAATTTCCTATTTGTCTCAGCATACTTTCCATTCCACTTCTCCAGAGGGAGTCACTTAATCTGTTTCTTAAGATCCATGATATAATAATCTGTGTGAATGTAATTCTGTTTAAATATATGTATTTTATTTTGTAAAAAAAAAAAAAAAAGAAAGAAAAAATGCACCAAATGGTATTTCATTCTCAGCCCAAGATTATTGCTACCTCCCTGTGTGAGTTATAGCTATCGAGTGCCTTCTGAACTTTTCTAGAGAAAAGCCAAAGAAAATTAATAGTAAGTCGGTACATTAATGCAAAAAAAAAAAAAAGAAATGTAGAGAAAATTTAAGTCCTGAGCCCAAAAAGTAAGTGCTAAAGCTGTGGTGATTTATAGAACTAAGATATGTTCTAGTCTTCAGGAGAATGAAATTTTAATGTTGAATAGGGACAGAAACTGTGGCTTTCAACCACTCTAAGGCAATAAAATAGATTTGGGACCACCTCACAGAGCCTGGGCTTTCAAAGAACTGGTCATGACACCACGGAGGATGAGAACAGCTCTGCCCGCTGGCCCAGGGGAGTGTTAAGGGAAGCTTTCTCTGTCAAGGGCTCTAAACAGAAAAAAATATATCCAATTAGAAGAACCAAAGTGAGCACTAAGCACAAGTATGGCACTCACACTATACCAAGCAAGGAGTGTGGAAATTCCAACCTGAGACATTATGAGGTGCATGAGATCCCTACATAGGAAAAAAAAAATTAACTAAAGATTCAATTACAGATAATAATTACAAACTGCAAGAGGAAACAACATATCATAAGGTAGGTGACACAAGACAGGATGATTAGATTTCCAAGAAAGTAAAAACACAGTGAAAGAGTCTGTCTCTGGGTGAGCATAATTTTCCTGGAGATGCTCTTCCCAAGAGGTTTCTTGTGAAGCTAAGTCAGATCGGCTTCCCATGACTCTCGGCTCAAAGTTCTTCCTTCTGTTTACTTGGTTGGCACAGGTATGCATATGGATACTCTATTAGATTTTCCACCTGTGGCCTCTGGACTCCACTCCCAAGCTGGTGCTTCTGTTTCTTCTCCCTTCACTTCCTTCACTTCCTTCCCCAGTACCAGGGCAAATTTGGTGACAACTTTTGCACACTGCCTAGCTGAAAATTTTCTGTAATTCCCTTTCTGACCTGTTATTCCAATGGTTGCTTCCCATTACTGTTTCTTGCCCAATGCTACCCTGCTTTAGGAAACATTGACACATAATTCAGAATTTATGGGTTATATTTCTTTCCTGGTTTCACCATCTTTTTTTTTTCATTTTTACTTTTTTTGATAACCTTGGGCAACCTTAGGATCAATTTTATGACTAAAAACTTATATTTACTACCATTCCCTATAAATAAATAGCTTTAGATCTTGTGTTTGAAAATAAATGTTCATTTAACTCTAGCTATGATGATATGGTTTAGGGAAACAAACCAAAAGAGAGGAAAAAAAAAAGAATGAGAAGAGAAAAGGAGTATCTGACACAGTTATACAAATAATGTTGAAATAAAATATTTTAATATGAAGTTATTTGGTCAGAGGAGAGGAGAGACAATCTTTATCTCTTTCTTCCACATATTTCACCTCTTATGAAACTGTTAAAATCTAACATCCCTCATTCATCTTCTGGTGTGCCGTATGGAACAAGGCGAAAAACATGGAAATAAAACATAATGGTCAGATAGCCAAGGATACTAAAACCAAATTCTCGTTTTCAGAAGAAGCCCATCCCTTAGGACCACAGGGATACTTCTCTTAGGCTGAGGATGACTTTTGCTGACAGGATCAGAAAATGGAAAAGAGAATTTAAGGTGCATATTTGTAAAATCATACACTGAACAGGAAAGAAGTCAAACTCAATGAAACAGCTGTATCAATGGTAACTCAGGCAAGACAACCATCCAGTTAAGGAAGAAGTCTTTCACATCATGTGTGCTGTTACTTTTTTTTAAGAAAAGAGGGTCTTAAGAAGTCTAAATGCAGTCTGATAAACAAAGAATCAAAAGGAGAACTTGATCATCTCCTATTTATAATATACTTTTCAGAGTTACTTCAGCTTTTGGAGATAGAGAACATAATTTTCATAACAAGGTGACAAACAATACAGTCCTAAGGATTTGAGCTCTGTAGAGAAGGGATCTGATTTTTTAAAATCCAAGTGATCAAAAGATCTGGCAGTTTGGAATGCAATACATTTTTAATAAAGATGCAACATAATTTGAAATGAAAGATTTAGAAGGATAAAGCAAACTATTTGGTATTCAGAAAAAAATGAAAAAGGGAAAAGTCTTTAAATAAATAGGATTTAGAATTTAATAGAGAGTAACTGTAAGGTAGATGAATAAAGTAAAAAAAAAATTACGTGACATAAGGAAGATGTTATAAAAATAAACTTGACTAGAACATGTTTCACTATATTAAGCAACTACATTCTGCTTTTAAAAAAATATCTTTAGCATATACCTTAGAAGAACGTCAAGCTGAATTATTTTTGTGTTATGTAGAGAGAATTTCTGTTTCATAATGCAAGCACATTAATGGATATAACTTTCTGCTCAATCTGGATACATTTTATAGGAAATAATAGTGAGGTCTCTGCACTGGTTTAGACTACAAAACATTTCTTGTAATGTCATATGAAACCTTCAGTGTATAATATATTGTGTCTATGATAGTATTTTCCATAAAAATCAGTGATGTGGGTGGTTGATTTTTATCATATTTTATGCTATACTTCAAGAGTGAATTCTGTAATGTGAGTCTGCCTCTATTAATATCAAAGAAGCATGAAAAGCGTCTTCTGCTCCAATTGTGCACCTTAGATATTTCTTCAAATGATAGATCTCAGGGACAAAATACCACTGGCTAAGCAGTTCTCTTCTAAAACAAACAAATTTTAAAAATCACATTTATTCTAGGGAACGAAATGCCTTGAAATTATCTAGGAAACTGAGCCAAGTGTGGGAAATAGTACACATCAAGTTCAAAATATCATCAACCTCTTTAAGTGAAACAACTGTGATTGCTTCAGAAAAGACATCTATCTGTCTTCTCAGAAAAGAAATTGTTGCATTATAAAAGGAAACGCTTGCATTATTTAAAACTCAACATATTTGATTTCACTAATGGACGAGAAATACAAGAAATAACCTGGTCTTAAAACTGGTCATCATGGGCAAAACATTCTCTTACATCAACCATACAAATATTTTCTTAGGTCAGTCTCCCAAGGCAACAGAAATAAAAGCAAAATTAAACCAATTGGACTTAATCAAACTGACAAGCTTTTGCACAGCAAAGGAAACCATAAAGAAATATATATATATATAATCTATGGAATGGGAGAAAATAGTTTCAAATGATGCAACTGACCAGTGTTTTATGTCTAAACTATACAAACAACTTATATAACTCAACAGCAAAAAAACCAACAACCCAAATGAAAAAAAAAAAAAAATGGGCAAAAGACCTGAATAGGCATTTCTCCAAAGAAGACATACAGATGACCAATAAGCACATGAAAAAATTCTCAACATCACTGATTATTAGAGAAATGCAAATTGAAACTACTATGAGGTACCACCTCACACCAGTCAGAATGGCCATCATTAAACAGTCAAAAAAAAAAAAAAACAAATGCTGCTGGGAATTCCCATCGTGGCTCAGTGGTTAACGAATCTGACTAGGAACCATGAGGTTGCAGGTTCGATCCCTGGCCTTGCTCAGTGGATCAAGGATCCGGCGTTGCCGTGAGCTGGGGTGTAGGTCACAGACGCGGCTCGGATCCTGCATTGCTGTGGCTGTGGTGTAGGCCAGTGGCTACAGCTCCGATTCGACCCCTAGCCTGGGAGCCTCCATGTGCCATGAGAGCAGCCCAAGAAACAGCAAAAAGACAAAAAAATAAAAAAAACAAATTCTGGAGAGGGTGTGGAGAAAAGGGTACCCTCCTACATTGCTGGTGGGGATGTAAATTGGTACAACCACTATGGAAAACAGTATGGAGGTACCTGAGAAAACTAAATATAGAACTACCATATGATCCAGCAATCCCACTCTTGGGCATATATATGGACAAAGATTTCCTTGAAAAAACTGCATGCAACTGTATGTTCACTGCAGCACTATCACAATAGCCAAGACAGGGAAACAAGCCAAATGTCCATAGACAGATGAACGGATTAAGAAGATGTGGTATATAAACACAATGGAATACCACTCAGCCATAGAACAAAATAATACCATGTGCAGCAACATGGATGGAACTAGAGGCTCTCATACTAAATGAAGTAAGTCAGAAAGAGAAAGACAGGAGTTCCCGTCTTGGCTCAGTGGTTAACAAATCCAACTAGGAACCATGAGGTTGCAGTTTCAATCCCCGGCCTTGCTCAGTGGGTTAAGGATCCAGCGTTGCCGTGAGCTGTGGTGTAGGTTGCAGACGGGGCTTGGATCCTGCGTTGCTGTGGCTCTGGTGTAGGCCGGCGGCTACAGCTCTGATTGGACCCCTAGCCTGGGAATGTCCATATGCCATGGGTGTGGCCATAGAAAAAAGACAAAAAAAAAAAGAAAGAAAGAAAGAAAAAAAAGAGAAAGACAAATACCCTACAATATCACTTATATCTGGAATTAATGTAGGGCACAAATGAACCTTTCCACAGAAAAGGAAATCATGGACATAGAGAACAGACTTGTGGTTGCCAAGTGGGAGAGGGAGGGACTGGGATGGACCGGGAGTTTGGGGTTAATAGATGCAAAATATCGCATTTGAAGTGGATAAGCAATGAGATTCTGCTGTATAGCACAGGGAACCATATCTAGTCACTTGTGATGGAACATTATGGAGGATAATGTGAGAAAAAGAATATATATATATATGTGTGTGTGTGTGTGTGTGTGTCTGGGTCACTTTGCTGTACACTAGAAATTGATAGAACACTGTAAACCAACTGGAAAAAATAAAAATCATATAAAATATTAAAGTGTCAGAAATGAATCCGACGAGGAACCATGAGGTTGTGGTTGTGATCCCTGGTCTCCCTCAGTGGGGTAAGGATCTGTTGTTGCTGTGAGCTCTGGTGTAGGTCACAGGTGGCTCGGATCTGGCATTACTGTGGCTGTGACATAGGTCAGCAGCTACCTGGGAACCTCCATATGCCATGGGTGCAGACCTAAAAAGACAACACACACACATACACACACCAAAAGCGTATGTTGGGGATCAGTCCCACGGGAATGAGCCCATAACCTGTGAGATCTGATGTTATTTCCAGGTTGATAGTATCATAATTGAACTGAATTTCAGGACCCCCAGTTAGTGTCTGAGAATTGCTATGGACATGTGGGGAAAACCCCCCATACCCTCACACATCTGAACTGGATTTAGAACCCATAGTAAACTTTGGGAGTGGACTCACTAGAACAAACAGCACAAGGGACCCCCAATGTCCACAGATCCAACTACAATACAAGAGATGCACTGCCTTAGTTTTCCGCATCAGATTTGTGTGACATTTTACATAAAAATTATTCTTACAGCTAAAATTATAGTTAGGGAGAGACTTCAATCAGTAGACAAGGGAAACTAGCTGTTTCTCATGACATTTCATCACATTTTACTTTCCAATGCATCTAAAATACCTTTTTGTCATTTGACAATCATAAAACTCTGACAGAGGGGTGTTGATATTCACCTTTTCAGGATCAGAGGAGTGAGCCTTATAGAGAATTAGTGACAATCTCAAAAAAAAAAAAATGCAAATGGAATTTGTTTATCAGGAATTAGCCGCCTTTCTAACTCTGGGATCCAGATCTAGGTTTTTTTTCCTATTACATCATGACTATACCCTTAGGAGTTATTTGATCTATATGACCAATAAAAATATGAAATCCCAGTAATTTGCGAGCTTCTTGAATTTTCTCTATTTTCCCTTCCTTCCCATAACATAATGAACTTTACCCTTCAAGCAGTGGCAGAAAAAAAATCTTGACAAGTCTCACAAATTACACTGCCATTCTGTCTTACTTTATTATTATACTTATAGCATTAAAAATTCCCAACAGGATTATAAGCCTTGAGTAGAAAGAAAATGGAATAATTTTTCTATGAGGTGTTTAACATGACATTCCACGACAATGGGAACTTGAGACTCCTATACTCATTTCATAGATAAGAAAATAGAATTGAAAAGAGGTTAATTAATTTGCGAAGATCACATAATTAGTAACTGTGCTCAGGCAAATGGGCTTCAGAGTTTATTTCAGAATACTTTGCTCTAGCAGGCTTCCCTCTCCTGCTTTCTCTAGGTAACTCTTGTGCAAATTTTCCCTTTTTTATGGCACCCTCTAGTGCCCCAGTGCAAGAAGCAACTGTGTTCACTCAAAAGAGGTGTGCTTGCTGGAGGAGGAGTCTCCATATTGTTCTTCTAAACATGTCAGTCCATCTATTTCCTTCAAGTACACTGTCTAAAATACTTGTTGAGATAAAGCTCCTTCAGCTGAATCACACTAGGTATAGATTATGGGTCATTATTCTGGTTATAAGGAATTGCCTTTTAAGAACAATGATGATTGAGGAATTTCTGGGTAAATTCCTAAAATTTAGGGGAAATGTTTTGAGCATCAGGGCCTTCAGTTTGTATGATCATGTTTCCCTTAGTGTATCAAAGCTGGTCTTTCTCTGAAATTTTACTTTATTGGTATTTGAGTCACTTGCTTTGAAGGGCTCCAGAGGGGAGTCAGGGAAGGGACCTGGTCTAGAGAGGGATCTGAGAAGGCCCAGTGGAGTAAAAGCAAGTAGGGCCAGCTTCTGTGAGGGTACCTCTATTAGGGTTAGAACTGCACAGGTCTAAACCAGGTTATGTGTAAAAGGCAGAAACATCTGAAAATTGGGAGAGGAGGTGAACAGAACTACAACGGAAAGTGTTGTTTGAAGAGTTCCTGCTGTGGCACAGTGGGTTAAGGCTTGGCACTGTCTCTGTGGTGGCATGGGTTTGATCCTTGGTCTGGTGCAGAGGGTTAAAACGATCCGGCACTACTGTACCTCTGGCATAGGCTGCAGCTGTGGCTTGGATTCAGTCCTTGGCCCAGGACCTTCTATGCTGTGGGTGTTGACATTAATGGAAAAATAAAGGAAAATGCGGTTTGAAATCTGCCTAGGACCTCTTTTATTACTGTGAGTTTGCTGAAAAGAGGTATTAAGAAAAAGATTGAAATGATAGTTTACAACTTACACAGAACTTACTAAATGTTGTAATTAAACATAAACATCCTAAGTGTCATTCCAAATTTTTATTAAAACTGGAGATTCTGGGAGTTCCCGTCGTGGCGCAGTGGTTAACGAATCCAACTAGGAACCATGAGGTGGCGGGTTTGGTCCCTGCCCTTGCTCAGTGGGTTAACGATCCAGCGTTGCCGTGAGCTGTGGTGTAGGTTGCAGACGCGGCTCGGATCCCGAGTTGCTGTGGCTCTGGCGTAGGCCGGTGACTACAGCTCCGATTCAACCCCTAGCCTGGGAACCTCCATATGCCGCGGGAGCGGCCCAAGAAATAGCAACAACAACAACAACAACAACAACAAAAGACAAAAAAAACAAAAAAAAACTGGAGATTCTGGTGGATACCAGGAAAAATCTTTCCCTAAGATAAGTATGTTCTTATTAAGATAAGTATGTTCTTAAATAAAAATTGAGTTAGCCTGGCACAACTACACAGGGTAGCAAAAAATAATGACATGAATTTGAATAAAAAGAGAAAATAAAAGAAATGTACATCAGTTTTTAGATTTGTCTTTTTCAAAGATTATTGCTCCATGAATTTTTTATTTTTCTGTTGATGGCAAATGTTTCATTAGAAGCACTGGGATTTTTTTCAGGATAGTTATTTCTCATTAAAAAAATATTTATCAGCCATGGAGAACATCTCCAACTCTTCAGTAAAGTAGGAGGTTACTATTAGGGTGATGTTAAGGTTTTCCTTGAGAGAAATGCAATATGACAATTTCACATTTTCAGAAGACAAGTGCAAAACAAATCAAAGCCCAGAGAAAACAGTTCCTAACATCCAAGAGCAGTAACTGACCATATAGGAGTTAAAAGACAAGATAAGTTTCTGAACAAGAGACATGGGCCAAAAGCAATTATATCAATAAAGCAGCTATGACTTTAATTTGTATAGCACATTGCCATATACTATTCTGTCTGTCCAGGATGTCCCAAAGGCTATATATTAATTTTGGTCTTAAGCTCAGGTAAATTGCAAGTGTAAATGTTGAACATATACCAGCAGCTTAACATAAAAACCAGTGTGTGCTTTTCATAAAAATTTCAGACCCGCTAAGTCTCTCTCAGTATATTCTTTTTCAGTTTCTCCACTGATTATTTAATCTCCTGTCTCTTAGCCAGAAGCAAATGTGACTAGAAATTTAGAGAATTATGACTGCAAGGTTTTATGTAGGGAACATTCATGAGAGCAAGAGGAAATTCAGCTTGAACAAAAGTAAAATTATCTTATTGTCTAAGATAGAGCCCAGAGTTCCTAAGAAAACATAGGGAGAACAAAACTTAGATGAGGAAGAGAAGAAAAGCAGGGAGATATGATGCAGTAGAGAAAGAGGGGGAAAGGAGATAAAAGCAAAAGAAGCACAGAAGGCAAGATAAAGACAAAGGAAAAAGCACAAAAAGATTCTGGAGTATGTTGGATGTAATACTTAGCCTGGTCCAACATTTTCCTCTGCATATCCTTTCTCTCTTACTGTTTGACCATATTATCATTTTCTTCCTAACCAATGGCGTCTTTACTTAGATTCTGACTCTTGGACAGGAACACCAAACAGATCCAAATTGTGCCATTCCACTAGAACCCTGGCCACTCTGCCTAACCCTCATCCTACAAAGTCAGGACACAGAATCCATTTCGCTAGAATGAAGTGGAGCTAGCATACATTTTCATGGGCTATCAACTTCACATTCCATTTGGTAGATTTTATTTGCATATATATAGGTGGCCTTGGCTGGCTCTCTAATTTCCTAATTTCGTTTTTCAATAGAAAAAAAAGAAGCAAGTATTGCATTCTCAACATGCCTTATGTTTTCATCAAAATATACCAACTCCAGAGACTGAATATAAAAACAGGTAATATCCAGACTATATATGATAATGGAACTCTGGCCCAGGTAAGAAACACAGAACAAACCACAACCTTTGCTGCAATCATTCCTGAATTGTCAAGACTTGGCCAATGACTACTTTTTTCCATATGTATATTGCCCTCTTTTCAACTTAGGACAAACTGGAAAAAGCCAATGGTTCTCCTCATCAACCACATAAGCTGCAGTGCTCTAGTTTGCCCACCCCCAACTTCTCAACAGGAACAATATCCAGTCAGTGAATAACTAAAGCTTACCTTTTTCTTTCCACTATAAAAATTTTTCACTATCCCCCCTTTGTGTCTTTCTAACCAAAGCAAAGATGGCTGACTCCCTTGCTAAAGCAAGTTATGAATAAACAGGCTCTGTTTGCAGTTGGGTGGTCTTCATTTATTCCTAAACGCACATTTTTAAGGCTAGTTTTTTTAAAAAACAAGAAACTAAAACGAACAAACAAAAACAATCTGTTTTTGCCTCCTTCCTACTCTGGTGACATTCCCCTATATATGCCTTTTCTTTCTCCAACCTGTGGGAAAGGAGTAATTCAGGTTGCTTAGCAATAGGGATTAGTGCCAGTTTCCTGCTTAAGTGGACTTAAGCTATCAAAAGTCAAGCATGGGGGTTTGAAAATTTTTCTTCTTTGTACATGCTGATTTGGTAGGTAGTGACCTGGGTAAGCATTTTGCAAATGCAAAATTTCCTTGTGGCAAGCTCTAAGGGAGTGTTAGTACAGGGTAAGGCTGTCTTTGAACCTAGGCTTTCAGTAATTAAGATGACATCTGAGCTTCAGTCTGCCTAATTATTGATTTGGATGCAGGGAAAATATTGAGACTCTCCCAAGCACCAACAGGTCTTTATGCTTTGTTCTTTTCTTTTGCCTTTTTTCTTTCTGACATTAGAAAAAGAAAAAGAAAATACTGCCTTGCTTCACAGGAAAACAAACAAAAAACCAAAACTGAAAATTATAGGTCCCTGTTAAAATCATAAGAAAATTAAGTTCTGCAGAAGTCCTGTTATTTATTTTATTTTTTCCAAATGCTTGTTTTTTTTTAATGCAATCTCACCTTTTTTTTTTAATTTTGCAAATTTATAATTTTTGCACTTTCACTGTGTGGGTGTGTGCAAATGAGCCTAATATGCTTCTGCTAATTTTCACACTGTTTTCTGCTGTGTTCCTGCTGGGCTGCTAAAATCAACTTGGAAAAAATGGAATTACTGTTACCTGGGTATTAGAAAAATTATTATTATTACTATTTTTATTCTCATGTATGAAAAACAATCATTTTAACCAAACAAGTAAAATATCTTGCATTATATTATTTTACTTCAGACCCCTGGGTTGGCTTTTACAGGTCCCCAGGGACACCAAGTCTGTGATTAAAAGTTTGCTCCAGAGGACAGACATGAGGGTCTAGTTATATGGATAGAAACGCCAAGCAATGACAAAGAGATATTTGTAAGAGAAACGATGTATCTACTTTGTCTAAGATTTGAAAACATTTTTAATTTTTTCTCATCTTTAACTTCTTTACTACTTATTTAAGAGTGTTCAGCTAGTTCCTCTCACTGATCTTATGATGCATAGAAGATGAAACAAAAACATAAGATGTTCCTTTCCAACACCAGGTTAATTTAGGACTCCAGTACTAGTAAAATAAATGCTACAGATGATTCCAACATTGTAAATGACTTTTCTATAGGAATGTGGCTGCATACTCTGAATGTTCCCACCTTCTTCTTCTTTTTTTTTTTTCTTTTTCTTTTTCTTTTCTCTTTCTCAAGGAAGGAAAACAGAAAATAAAAATAGGAAGTTTTCCCATTATGGATCTGGAGGTTAAGAACCCAACTAGTATCCATGAGGATGCAGGTTCAATCCCTGCCCTCATTCAGTGGGTTAAGGATCTGGCATTACTGCAAGCTTCAGTGTAGGTCACAGATGTAGCTCAGATCTGGCATTGCTGTAGCTGTGGCATAGGCAGGCAGCAGCAGCTCCTGCTTTGACCCCTAGCCTGGGAACTTCCATATGCTGCAGGTGAGGCCCTAAAAAAACAAATAAAAAAAGAAAGAAAAGAAAAAGAAAATAATAACAGGAAATAAAACAAAAACAAAACTCAAACTATACTTTTAGTGGAAGTAGGAGTTAAAACTCATACACTCCAAATGATATATAAGTATTGCTAATACCACCTGACACCAGAAGACTTTCAACACTGAGAGTTCCCCAGTCAAGATCTGGGAGAGGAAGAGGACTAAGTGCTTGTTGGCTTAAACATAGCAAATATTTAAATCATGTTGATTTAAGTGTTAGGTATTATTTGAAGTGATTTATGAATATTAACTCATTGAAGCCTGGTAATAACCCTGTAACCTATTATTATCCATTTATTTCAGATAAAACAGATAAAAAGAGCTTCAACAGCAATGACACACATTGATTCAAATATTTCCTCTAAAGAGGAGGGATAATGAGCAAAACTAATAGACTATGTAGAGAGAAGAGGCCCAGAAATCTCAGAAGAACTAGAGGTGAAGCTATGATGGAATGTCTGTGTCTTTCCAAAATTCAGATGTTGAAATCCTAACTCCCAAAGAGTGGTATTTGAGGTAAGGCCTTTGGGAGGTGATTAGGTATTGAAGGCAGAGCCAAAAATTTAAGAAAAATTTGAGAGCAGCATAACTATTCAGATTCAAGTTTTCCTATGTCCATAAAATTCCAGTAAGGGGATCATAGTAAAATGTTTGAGTTAAGTACATAAGATACAAATGCTACTAATATCCAGGAGAAAAAACAAAAATAAACGAAATGAAATAAAAATCCTAAGAAGGAACATAGAGTAACGCTCTTTTTAAATTCTTCCTTTGTAACTTTTAATGTAGACTGTAGATGCTCTTCTGCATAATTCTTCAAGAACAGTAGTATGAAGTATTTTTCTTAATCAGTCAACTGAAATTCTTGTTATACAAGGACACCATAAATATAACATGAGTGTTAGTTTTTAAAAAACATTTGTGTTTATAGATATAATAAATAATGAAAAATAAAGGTTATAAAAATTAAAGAAAGTAAATACATTTATAAGTTGAAGAGTCGTATATGTGGTTATGAAGCAAATAGAAAGGACTTGTAAATTCGCTCACACACAATGTTAAGTATAAACAAATATTTAAAACTCTACTCAGAAACTAAATATAAACAGTTACATATATATTTATATATCATGCATACATATATACACAGTCATATAAATATATTTATACACATACATGAAATGAATAAAGAAAATGTCCAGTAGTGCAGGAAAAAGAGTTTAAACCCTGGTGGGACCTCCTAAGGAAAGTATACTGTGTTAATTAAGAATTAAGACTGTATCTTATAAAATTTTCTTAATTAATGAATCAAAACTACAATGAGGTACCATCTCCCACCTGCCAGAATGGGCATCATTAACAAGTCAACAAATAGCAAATGCTAGAGGGTGTGGAGAAAAGGGAACGCTCCTACACTGTTGGTGGGAATGCAAACTGGTACAACCACTGTGGAAAACAGTATGGAGGTTCCTCAGAAAACTAAATATAGAACTACCATATGACCCAGCAATCCCATTCCTGGGCATATATCTAATATGTTAAGATGTGACATCATAAAATTCCTAGAAGAGAACACAGGCAAAACATTCTCTGACATAAACATAAAAATGTTTTCTTAGGTCAGTCTCCCAAGGCAATAGAAATGAAAACAAAAACAAACAAATGAGACTTAATCAAACTTACAAGCTTTTGCACAGCAAAGGAAACCATATATATATATAAAGACAACCTACAGAATGAGAGAAAATAGGTGCAAAAGATGCAACCAACAAGGGCCTAATATCCAGAATAACAAACAACTCATACAACAACAACAAAACCCAGTAGAAAAATGAGCAAAAGACCTAAAGAGACATTTCTCCAAAGAAGACATATGGATGGCCAGTAGGCACATGAAAAGATGCTTAACATTGCTAATTATCAAGAAATGCAAATCAAAACACCAAAGAGTACCATCTCATAGTGATCTGAATGGCCATTATTAACAAGTAAACAAATAACGAAACCTGGAGAGGATGTAGAGAAAAGGGAACCCTCCTACACTGCTGGTGGGAATGTAAATTGGTACAACCACCATGGAAAACAGTAAGGAGGTTCCTCCTAAAACTAAATATACAACTACTTTACAACCCAGCAGTCCCACTCCTGTGCATATGTTCGGAAAAAGCTTTCACTGAAAAAGATATGTGCACTCCTATGTTCACTGCAGCATTATTCACAACATCCAAAACATGGAAACAAATATCCATTGACAGATGAATGAATTAAGAGGATGTGGCATATATGTATGTACACACACACACACACACACACACACACACACCACACACACACTGGAATACTACTCAGTCATAAAAAGGACAAAATAATGCCATTTGTAGCAACATGGATGCCACTAGAGATTCTTATGCTAAGTGAATTAAGTCAGAAAGAAAAGGACAGATACACTACCATATCACTTATATGTGGAACCCAAAATGTGGCACAAATGATCCTATCTACAAAACAGAAACAGATTCATGGACATAGAGAGCAGACTCGTGGTTACTGGGGGGAGGAGGGAGGACATGGGATGGGCTTTGGGGAGACTGGGGTTGGTAGATGCAACTAATGCATTTAGAATGGATAAGCAATGAGGTCTGACTATACAGCACAGGGAACTATATCCCGTCTCTTGAGGTAGAACATGTGGAAGACTGTATGCAAAAAGAATGTATATATACGTATGACTGGTTCACTACACAGACACAAAACTGTAAATCGACTATACTCTAATTTTTTAAAAAAGGAAAAATAAAAGAAACTAAATATGAATAAAATAAACTGTAAACAAATTTTGTGGTTATTGAATGCAGGTCATTTAATGCTGTTTGGTGAAACATGCCATACACCAAATAGAAAAGAAAGAAAAAGAGGAACTGGCAGATATTTTATCCATAAAGCTTATTTTTGTGGAATTCTTATTCCAAAAAGGAGACCTGAAATATGTGGCTCTGAAGAGAAGAAGAATATAAAATTGAAAGCAGTAAGTATGCTGTGCCAAACTCTTGCAATGAGAACATCCATATAATCAACAGTTCAAGATAAAAAAAACACAAATCAAATTATAGAATGGAAGGGCTCTTAAACTCAATTTCCTGAGTATTTAACAGCGACCTCTTGGAGTACTGAAGTTTCAGTCTTATAAGGCAGTCGGCAGCCACTTCATAGAAGGGCAGAACTCAGGTAAACAATCACTTGTTGTTCAGCTTTCTCCTGACCTATCACCCAGCAATACACTATCCTGAAATATAAGCACTGTTCAAAAATAATTTTTGAAAAAAGGATACAGTATTTCTTTTACCTTTGCTAACTTACCATGTGCAAGGTTCTATATTTTGCAGCCTAATTATAATAGTTAGAGACTTACAGAATCAGTACACGGCTTATATATTAGTTGCAGAAGATTTGTGATTGAGAATTATAAAGAACTGGCCTGCTTCACTGAGTATAGTAGACTTCGGCTCACAGATTGAGTCAATAATTGGCATTTTAAATGAGTATAGCTACCCAAGTTCGTTGCATTTTGTCTTTGGCAATTGTGAATGTCAAAATTAAACTCACTTGATGAACAGAGAGTTATATATGAACTCTGTGGGGTGACTATTACATTGGTGAATAATATAAAGGTCCATAAAATTGAAATTTTTCATGCATTATGAACACATACAAAAAATCAGAGGAAAAAAATTATCCCATGTATAATTTTAACACTAATCTTAGAAAACAAGAATTTTAAACCTTTCCAGAACCAGAGAGTATGTGGTTAAGAGTTATTTATAGCTGTCAACATATTTTTGTACCAAATTGTCATTGCAGTTGATACCTTGTGGGCTGATTGATCACCACCATTAGTGTTGAAATAATATAAATTACAAGGTTTGAGTGAAATTTTTAAAATTTACTAAAGGCAGAAGAGCTTTCTTAAAGCTGTGACAGAAAAATTGATTCCACGCATGATTTTGTGTCAGTGAGAGTGTATGTTCATCTGCGGAGTTGAGTCGAGTCAGTCAATTTATATGCAGAGAGATACCCAGATTTAGGAATTATCTATAATGTGCAGCATGTACTTTGAAACAAGTAATTCGCAAACACTTCTCATCACTAATTTAAGTGATGTAATATCATATATTAAAACAAACAATCAGGAGTTCCGTCATGGCGCTATGGAAGCTAATCCAACTAGGAACCATGAAGTTGCAGGTCTGATTCCTGGCCTCCCTCAGTCGGGTAAGGATCTGGTGTTGCCGTGAGCTGTGGTGTACGTCACAGTTGCGGCTCGGATCCTGCGTTGCTGTGGCTGTGGTGTAGGCTGGCAGCTGTAGCTCTGATTAGACCCCTAGCCTGGGAAACCTCCATATGCCATGGATGCAGACCTAAAAAGCAAATTAATAAATAAATATTAAAAAAAAATCAAACAAAAACACCTAACAAGTTGATCACCACCATCCTTCCAGCGAAGAAGGAGGATGATTTTATTTTAATGATCAAGTTAAATAAAGGTAAATACATGCTACGAGTATAGAAGCAGCTTTTGAAGAGCTAAGAAAGAAAACAAATTTACTTCACAAACACATTTTTTATAAGTATTAACAGATCTAATGATGGATAATCTTCCCTGAAGGCGATTTGTTGTTATTAACATAAAAAATCCTTTTCAATAGCTACTTACTTACTGTCAGCATATACAAGGAACCATGCAAACGACTACATCTAAAAGCAGCAGTTATGCCTAGCCTATATCTACATAAAAAAGTGCCTAGTTAATTTTAGGTTATTAACTCATATGGGATCTGGGATGATTTCTGTGACAATATGGCTTTATATGCATCTAGAAAATATTCAGACATATTTGCAGAAAATTATAAATATATAAAATGCACATCAGGTGTATGTAATTGTTCAATGTTATTTTGAGCTTTAGGTAAGCATATCCATGTTTGGAGTTCCCACTGTGGCACAGCAGAAACAAATCTGACTAGTATCCATGAGGATGCAGGTTCGATCCCTGGCCTTGGTCAGTGGGTCAGGAATCCAGTGTTGCCGAGAGCTATGGTATAGGCCAGCAGCTGTACCTCTTATTCAATCCCTAGCCTGGGAATTTCCATATGCCATAGGCGTGGTCCTAAAAAGCAAAAAAAAAAAAAAAAAAATCCAATATCCATGTTTAATTACATAGAAAGTTAACTTAATTTGTGGCTACTGGAGAAATATCAGCAAAATAAATATTCTGCTTTCTCTTAAAGATCAATAGAATTTTTTGAGATATTGATACAATTAAAGCACAGCACTGCCATCTCTAATACATATTAGCCATATGAGCTTGGACAATGTAAATAAACTTTTCTCAATCTTAGTTTCCCTTTGAAATATGAAGATTCTTACTCACTGACATTTCAGTGAAGATTAAATGGGAAAATGTTCATAGTACAAAACAACAATGGGTCTCACACAAATTAAGTCCTCTTCGAATGGTAGATTTTTTTCCCCAATTCATTTTCTAATGCTTTCATTATGTCTTCTGAAATTAAATCTGAAGTCTTTGAATATCTGGTAATTAGTACTTTTTCAAGTAGGCTTTATTAGATTTCTACTTAGCCAAATGTTGAGTGAAGTTAGGACAGAGAGCAAGGTAAAGAGGGGACTCATGTGCTTGCTTTTATTTTTGAAAATATATTTTCAGTGGGAGGAAATGCTATTATATTTATCCATATTTATAAAAAATAAATTGAACACTTAATATTGCATTTTAAGCAGTTGTGAGGTCAGTGCAATAATTATGAATATTTCTGTTTTCTATAGAGAAATGTTCCTGGAGGAGAAACAAAGAGTCAGTTCAAAGTAGCTTAAGACAGGCTTTCCGAGGCCTGTAATGTTATAAGGTCACAACCAAAATAGCCTTTCATTTTTACATGCTGTATTGTTAGAACACTAATTTTAGCTTACTGAATTTGGGTTGATCCTTGCATACTGCTACCTATATAGTTTAAGCACATTTAAGATTTATATGTCATTTCTATGCCAGGAGAATTAATTCATAGAAACTGCTGAAAAAGTTTTAACATACTTAAATTTACTTAAACAAACTTTAAATAAATTTTAAAGTAGAAAAGTAAACAATTACATATAATTCTTAACCATGTTTTAATTTTGAAACCAAACCTAATTTTTTTCAAAGAGGTCATCAGACAATGGGAAAATCAGAGATAAAAATATATTTGACTTTTAAAAGATATGATTTCCCACTCTGTTCTTAAAACCCAGAAAATCCAACTTCTCCTTTTAACCGGTTGAAGTATGAAGGAGTGGAGGTACCTTTCCTACTTAAACAACTGGAAAACTGTACCAAATATAAGATATAAGAATTTTCATATGCTGACTACAGGCAATGCAGAGACATGATCTTTGGGAGAAGGGAAAGAGTGAGTCCTAAAATCACAGGTGACCTCTAGAAGCTATTTTCAAGCTGTAGTGTACAGAGTAGATGCAAAGAGAACCAAGAGAAGATGAAGTCTCCCGGAGTTGAGGACTCCAAGAGAAAGACCAGGAGTGACAATTTGGGGGCAGAAGCGGCAGAAGGGAGGAAGACAGAAACAGAGAGAGGATGTGTGAGCGTGTGCCCGTGTGTGTGAGAGAGAGAAGACAGAGAGTCAGAGATCTGTAGAGAGATGCCCTCAAGACTTTGACTTACCACTAATTTAAGCAGATTTGAAAGAGAACTATTTGAGGAGGGGCAAAGGCCATTGAAAAAAGAGTAAACTCCTGTAGATCTTTTCCATCTGATATATGCCTAAAGCATTTCCTTTAACATCTTCTGAAATTGAGATATTCTGGCAATGAATTCTCTCAGTTTGCAGATATTTCTCCCAATGGATGACCTACCTTTTGATTTTCTTAACAGGATCCTGTGAAGACCACACATTTTAAATTTTGCGTAAGTCTTATCATTTTGTTCACATTGATGTTTCATGCCATTTGGTTCTATTAGGAAATCTTTGTGAAATTCATAGTTGTTAAGTGTTTTCTTCTGTATTCTTCTAGAAGTTTTATAGTTTTATCTCTGATATTTATGTCTTTTATCCAACTCAAACAAATTTTTTGTGTATGTAGCGTGGCTAAGTGTCCTCTTTTTAAAAGCTATGGATATCTAGTCCACCACCATTTGTTGAAAAGTTCATTCTTTCTCCCATAAGTTATCTTGCTCCTTTGCTGAAAATAAACTCATCATAAATGTGTGGGTCTATTTCTGTTTTCTATATTCCATTCTACTAAACGCTTTGGCAGCCCCAAAGCCAATACTGCAGTGTCTTCTTTGCTACAATTTTGTTGACTTTAAATTATTCATGATCTCTCATTATCCTTTTAATATCTGCAGTATGCAGTAATGTTTCATCTTTTATTTCTGATAGTGGTAATTTATGTTTTATCCTTTGTTCTCATCAGTCTAGCTGGATATTTATGGATTTTATTGATGATTTTTTTTTTCCCCACGGCAGGTGGAAGTTCCTGGGCTAGGGATCATAGCAGCAACCCATGCCGCTGCAGTGACAATGCCAGGTCCTTAATTCACTGTGTCATAAGAGAACTCCAGATGTTATTGATATGTTTAAAGAATAAGCTCTTGAAGGTTATGTTAATTTTTCTCTCTGTTTACATGCTTTTATTTTATCCACTGCTTTGTTCTTTATTATTACCTTGAATTTACTCCTTTGTTCTTTATCATTACCTGTTATTACCTTTATTATACCTTTATTATTGTACTAATTTTAGGATTAATTTACTAAAACTTAACTTTTCTAGTTTTAAGCTGAAAACTTAGCACATTGACTTGAGAATTTCCATGTTCTCATAATAGCATTTACTATACAACAATTCCTAAAATCTGCAAAGAAATAAGTGTCATTTGTGTTTTCAACAGATATAATAGAATTTGCAACACCTATATTATCAGATAGAATCCCCACCTCAGTAGTGAGGCTAAATTGGCCCTGGACCAAATGTTATTCAGGACCCAGACTCTAAAAGCTCATAGAAAGCTCTATAGACTCCAACTGATTCTGAGTAATTTTACTACATGCCAGAACTAAACTAACACTATGTAGAGGATTACAATACAGTCCAGCAGTCAAAATATACAACTAACAATATTAAGCATCTATTAAAAAATAACAAACAAAAGGAAGTGAGAAAATATGACCCACAACCCAAAGAAAAATTAATATAACCAGATCCATAAATAAAGAGGATTAATGAACTAAAAGAAAACTGTTTTAAGACAGATATTATAAATGTATTTCATATGCTCAAGAAGGTAAACAAAAACATATCCAGACAAAATTATAATTCAAAAAGATACATGCATCCCTACGTTCACTGTAGCACTATTCACAATAGCCAAGATATAGAAACAACCCAAATGTCCATTGACAGATAAAGGGATTAAGAACATGTGGTACCTATATACAATGGAATACTACTAGCCAAAAAAAAAAAAAAAAGAAATAATGCCATTTGCAGCAAGGTGAATGCAACTGGAGATTATTATACTAAGTGAAATAAGTCAGAAAGAGAAAGACAAATACCATATGATATTACTTATGTGCAGAATCCGAAATATGGCACAAATGAACCTAACTACAAAACAGAATCAGACTCACAGACATAGAGAATAGACTTGTGGTTGCCAGTGGGAAGAGGGAATGAAGTGGGAAGCAACAGGACTTTGTGTTAGTAAATGCAAACTATTACATTTAGAATGGATAATCAACAAGGTCCTCCTGTATAGCATATCCACTCTCCTGGGACAGACCATGATGGAAAGTAATACAAATCTGTGTGTGTGTGTAAGTCACTTTGCTGCACAGCAGAAGCTGGCACAACATTGCAAATCAACCATACTTTAATAAAAAATAACTCATGATATTTTGAAGATATGAAACTAAAAACATCCAATTATGTCAATAAAGCATATACTTTAATATATGAATAAATACAAAAACTTTTATGAGATTGGTTTCAGTTTCATAAATTTAATTACTAAGTGTCTTATTGAATGTGCTAGACTTTGATGAATTTCAACTTAAAAAAAACCCCACAAATGTGACAATATTTCACATTCTCCTAAAAAGCATTTATTCATAAGTGAAAATATTATTATAGCACTTTATTTATTGAAAAGATTCCTAAGTGGAAAGGAATTAACATCCTGAGAAATCAAAATTGTAGTATAATTGTTTTTAAAAATGGCATTAGAGGGCACTATTGTATACTTTGTAGGAACTATAAGCTTGAATGTATCCATGTTGAGAATCTTCATGATATAGCACTGTTTTTGTAGTTATTCCTGATACTTTGGTTTAAATAGATTTAGAAACCATAAAGTTTTTTCATAAGAAAGAAAGAAGGAAGGAAGGAAGGAAAGAGAGAGAAAGAAAGAGAAAGAAAGAAAAGAGGGATGGATGGATGGAGGGGGGAGAGAAGGAGGAAGGAAGGAAGGAGGGAGGGAGGGAGAGAGGGAGGGGAGGTAAAAAGAAAAGAAAGACTGTGGAATGGACTGCTGATTAAAAATGAGGAAGAAGAAAGGGAAAATTGAAGATACAATTTGAAAGCATAAGCTTTAGAAATATCACAATACTGAAGAAAATAAACTTAATCTGGAAGAGAAAAACACCCACAAACCCTGTCCTTTTTGATTATGTGCACCATTTTGGTCAGAATCAGAATGGTTAAGCCTTAATGAAACACAACACAATCAAATGAACTACGTGAATATCACGGGCAGCACAGCCTTACAAAGGAAACACTGACCATAGTGCTTTCTGAGAAAAATATTAGCTTACATTCAGTAAGACCACATCTGTACATTTACTTAGTACTATGCTGGGTACACAGTGATTGTAAATTAAATAGCTCTTGGTCCCAGCCTCAAAGCATTTATCATTTTTTTGTTTGTTTGCTTTCTTAAGATTATAAATTAAAACAAATATAGGAGAACATTAGGCTAGTGATTACAGTTTTCTGTAGTAACTCAATGCTTTGATAATGAATACAATCTTTAAACCCCAGTTAGTTGGTATTTTTGCTAAGTAGAACTGGAAACAAGAAAACTCTTGTGGGTATTTAGGAAAATTACTACTTTTTCTCTTTCACATACCAATATCTTATGAATAGAGCACACTGCAACAAAATATCTGTAAAACAATTGAGATTATTAAGTGTTACTTTTGAAAAAAGCAAAAACGTGAATATTTTAATATTTCCATCGGAGACATTCTCTACATGGTCTAACTTAAAAATAATTTGCTCACACTTCTTTCTCTTCCTAGTCTATCATGTCTCCTTTGTGTGCAGGTATGGGTGTAATTCTTACTAATTATTCCACATTGTATGCATTTTGATATTGTATGCTTTCTGCGATTTGAAAGGTTTTTTTTTTTTTTTTTTTTTGGTTTGTGTTTGATTTGCTTTCCACTTAGGAGCATTTACTTATTTTCGAAGTGTTAGCTTTTCTCTCCACATTTTTTTTTTTTTAATTTGGTTGATCAGCAAATCATTAAAATTTTGCTGCTGCCTAGTTAGGAAGATTTGTTGAACATTTTAAGTTATATTGTCTTATCACTTTGGCAGCAGCAAGGATTTCTTGCTGAAGCTTAATAAATGATTTACACTATGCCCCTTTACACATGCCAGATGCAACCTTGGAGCTGCACTCCAACTTTTTCTTGCAGTGGTTTTCCTGAAGCACTTGATTACATCTAGTCAGTGTGCCATACGGTATTCTAAAAACTCACTGAAGAGGCTTTGGGAAAAAACCTACCAGAAAGTTATTTTTAAATCATGTCCAGAAAACTTGATTTTCCATCAGATTGTGAAAAAGGACATTAGTAGCCACAAATCCTTTGTGGAAATAATAATAAATACGTAAAATATATTTTAAAAATTATACCCAGTGTTCTAAGATTGGCAGTATAGTTTGAGCTCTTCTCTCAATTAATAGCATTAAGTGCATGGTCCAGATAAATAAATTTACTAGTGGTCATTAAAACTATTGAGTTAGGAGTTCCCATAACAACTCAGTGGGTAACAAACCCCATTAGTATCCATGAGGATGTGGGTTTGAACCCTAGCCTCGCTCAGATGGTTAAGGATGCGTCGTTGCCACACACTGCAGCGTAGGTCGTAGATGCAGCTCAGATCTGGCCTTGCTGTGGCTGTGGCATAGGCCAGCAGCTGCAGCTCCTATGATTCAACCCCTAGCCTGGGAGCTTCCGAATGCCACGTGTGTAGCCCTAAAAAGCAAACAAACAAAACAAAACAACAACAACAAAAAACTAAACAAAAAGACTACTGAGTTAAATCATAGTATTATATGACTGCCGAGGTCCTTTGTAACACTACCTGATCTTCTAAATATATTTTGCACAATTGACCTTATGGCAGTCAGAATGCAAAAGCCAAAAAGGTCCATGTCTTATATCAGGTAGCTTCATCAATTTAGTAAACATTTATGAAGTGTTAATCATGTGTCAGGAGTGCAACCCTTTAACAGAGAATGAGGGAGTAAGCTAGAAAATCCTTCGCTGTCATTGTGTCTGTGTGTGGACGTGTGAATATCTGTAAGTGTATGAAGGATGTTTTTAACTGAGGCTTGTTTTGTTTTGTTTTTGATAGTGGGATTAAGGATTATTTTTACTTTATTCTTTGTACTTTGTCTATTTCTTTTACATTTTTTATAATAAATACATATATTTTTATAATCAGAAAACAAAAAAAGGTAACAATTTTAAATAAATAAATGGTCAAAGTAACTCATTTCACTGATAGGTCATTAATTCAAAGTGAGTAAAAAAGATAAACTGCAAAAAACCATAATATTGTTTTTGATTAAAAATTCTGACTTCTGTTAACCTCTGAGTTTCTGAGCCCAATCAATTCACATGATTGCAGAGTTCCCATTGTAGCACAGCAGAAAGGAATCTGACTAGGAACCGTGAGGTTGGAGGTTCAATCTCTGGCCTCACTCAGTGGGTTAAGGATCTGGCATTGCCATGAGCTGTGGTATAGGTCACAGACACGGCTCAAATCCTGTGTGGCTGTGGCTGTGGCTGTGGTGTAGGCTGACACCTGTACCTCCGATTGGACCCCTAGCCTGGGAAGCTCCATGGGCTGCGGGTGCGGCCCTAAGGAACAAATAAAAAATAAATAAATAAATAAACAAACAAAAATTTACATGATTGCTGTAAATGCTTTGGTCTTAACATGGAAACTGGATTTTTAAGTTAAAGATGGTTTGAGTGCTAGTTATTTTTATGTTGTATCATCAGTGAATATTCTTTTTCTAAAGAAAGTCCTTAAAGACAAGTCATCCTATTGAATATGATTTCTATTATAAAATATATATATAGATAACAAGATGAGTAAAAGGCATTTCCTAAAGTATTTCTAAGCAAATAAACTACATGGCCAGGAATACCTAGTTAGCATTTGATTAAATGTTTCAATAATTTTTCCATGGCAATGTGTTTCAAAGGAGGTAAGTACTAATAGCAGCTGCACATTTGTAGTTAATGTGTTGTTAAATTGATACAGAAAAGCCATATTGATATAATAATTCTCACTCATGCATTCTTAACAGAAAGTTTATAATAAATTAAAAGTGAGCTGAGATGCAAAAACCAAGTAATATAATATTAATTGTGAATTCTTTACCTTGCCAAATCAATTGTTGTTTCATTTTGAGTAACATTTTTCAGTCTTTATTACAAAATTAGTTAAATTCACCTTCCTACATAAAAGTTCATATTTTTTCTCATCATAGAAAACATTAAATTCTCTAATTTAGCTTTTTAAATGAGTACAATTAAAGCCTTCATCAGAATAAATGAAATTTGCATAAACATACATGCCTTAATAGCCTTTGGTACTGAAACAGAAATTACTCTTCTTCTTGATGTACTGACTCTGTTGCACCATTATTACAGTGCTCTAATGTCTTCATAACTGGATGTTTGTTATTCATCTTTTATTAAAGTTCATTTTATTTGTGAACAATGCATTTTAGTACAATCCAATAATTTATTTCAAATTTTTGTTAATTATGGGGAATTAATTCTTACACATTTATTGAGGCCCAGAAAGTTGAACATTAAATTTAGTCAAGTCAATGTGACTTAAATTAAAGTAAGTCAATTTGGTACTGCTATAACAATTGTGTAGATGTTTTTCAGTGTTCACCAATGGTAGATTCTTTCATATCACCTTTATTTGGAATTTAAGCCCCTGGAATTGTACTAAAGAAGATTAAGAAATATTGGAAAGTGCTTTTCCCACTTAGAGAATCTCTCTCTCTCTCTCCATAGTCAAAATTATAAAACTTTACTTATTTTTGTTAATAAAAATAGAAGAAACTAGACATTCCTTTGATAAAATGATCTCTCAGAATTAGCACCACTTATCCCTTATGCCCTGGGACTTAGATATTGGCCTGTTTTAATTTAAAAGAAGCAATATCCTATGTCTCTTTTACTTAGTTTTACATAAAAAACTGCCTCAGTTATGCACAATGGGTGGACTCACAATAAACCATAAGTGTCAAGCCTGCAGTGAGAAAAAAATGAATAATCAAATAGTGTCATTTTTATATATACTTCACACATAATGCCTCCCATTTTTTTTTTTCCTTAGGCCCTAGGTAGACTACTTTTGACAGAACAAGCCAAATCTATTTTAAAACCTCAAGATTTACATTTGCTCATTGTTTTGATAGAATGAGAGTATCTGGGAGATGCTACAAACTAAAAGTACTCAACAAATGGGACAGTGAAATCTATGATGAAATGTGTCTGTGTGTTTACATAAGAAAACATGCAAGCTTTATTAAGTGAAAAGAAGAATGATTTTTAAGACAATATGGAAAAATCTCACTCAGATTTTAAATACTACATCTACTGCTACTGTGACAACCCTTCCTAAATATTATCAGAAAAACAGAGAAAAATAAAAATTAGAAGACTAAGAATCACACTGTTAAATTAGTTGTCAGAGGAGCACAGAGAAGTTGAGTGAAAACTTTCACACCATATTTAGGATTTTTACTACACAAGTTTTTGGGTTTTTTTGTTTTTTTTTTTTTTTTGGTCTGTAACTTCTACATGGAAATCTGCAGAATGATAATACTATTAAACGAGCCCTCTAAGATGGACACTTATCCTGTTTCCATTTTTATGCAGTTATATAGAATGCTGTGATAAACATCTTCCTCTGTGCCTCCTTCTTTACTTTGTGGGTGTTTTTATAGAATACATGCCCAAAGGCAAACTTTAGGTCATAGTGTATACTCACACTTGAAATTTTGTATCATTTTGTCAGTCTTCCATCCAAAATAGCTCCCTTGATTTCCTTTCACCAGCCCTGTCTACTATCCTCACCAAGGGAACTATTGAATGCTTGAAAATTCCACTAATCTGACAAGTGAAAATTGGTATTTTATTTTTTCATTCACTATTGATAATTCATAACTATGATCTAATTTTAGTAATAAACATATTGTTTTGACTTGATAATATTATTAAATAAATAGCATTAAGCATGACAAATTAGAAAAATCTAATCTTTAAAAATTTAAATAATGGTTTTACTACTTGAGATTATGCTATTGTTTAATTTTTGTCTCTCAAAATCAGAGTTTTTGTCTTTTAAAACCCTCCTTATTGCGCAAAATAAGGTCTCACACCTTCAGTGTGGGTGAGAATAGTTTTAGAATGCTTCAGAGCTTTTGAATAGGTTGGAGAAAGTTCTACAGAAATGTATTAAAATCCAGAGTTTAGAACAGACTAATAAGCTAACCCACCAGTATCCTCAAAAAAGAAAGAAACACCAAATCTAATATCTATATCTACATCTCTCTCTCTCTCTCTATATATATATATATATAATTATTATTATTATTAAAGGCCTTGGTTGGCTTTAGAATGGGTGATGAGAGCAGATTTAGCATCACAATTTAGTACAGATTTCATGTATACCAGTGTAGGATCATCCAGAGGAGCTAAATCAGTAGGATTCTATAGAGCATCACCAATGTGTATGTACACACACACACACACATACACACGAGTTTTATTACAAAGAACAGGCTCACAAAATTGTGAAAGCTGCATAAGGAAGAAAAATCTTTCTGGAATGATTCACAATTATTTGCAGTTGCATTGCTCTCCCAACTTTGATTTGGAAGATAAATACCTACCATGGCCTAAGTTTTGTCAACTCCTCAAAAACCTTCGAGTTTAAACAGAACCTGACCACAAGTGCAAGTTCAGGTTGGTTGGTAGAAACATCTCTTGGTGGACCAGACCATTTTGAAATGCATAATTTAGTATTGGGGAGTGTTCTCTTCCCTGCTTCCATAATCTTCTCAATTAGTGACTTAATAATTTGAAATAATTTTGAATGAACTATGTGCATCCCATCCTTTGTTCCATTCCCAGATAAATATCTCCTACTAAGAAAACAATATGGTTTTATTGTAACAACTTAGAAAAAGTTTGAAGTTAATTGATTTGGGTACAGAATTCCTTTGGAGGGAAGGTGGGAATAAATTATGCTAAAATACAAAATCGTATATTTACTAGATGCATTTTTAAACAAGTAGCTTATAGTGACTCATTCTCAAAACCACATGCTATCAATTATTTTCCACTGATTTTGGAGAGCTTTCAAGGGTGTCTATTCAATTAGGTGCTTCATAGATGCATTATTGGGAGTTTTTCTTATTTTAATTTAGTCCAAAGAACAAATGTCTTTAAAGCAAAAATTACTGCGACTATAACCACTTTGAGGTTGCAAAAGTTTCTGTGTTTCTAAAATGAAAAGACCCCCAAGAGTAAAAGTCTTGACTCTTCCAACAGTCACCATTTAAGGAAATATCCTTTGATGCAGGTAAGAGTTTGCATTAAGTGCTTTAATTTTAATGAGTATGTCAATCCTACTTTCCACTTTGTTGATTTTTAAAGTTCTTAAATCTGCCATTATTAGACACACAGAGGGCCTGTAATCTAAACTATTTGCAGGCAATATAACTGCCACTTTTATTGCTTCTCAAATCTCTTCAAATTCTTTTTCTTTTGATTAAAAAAAAAATGGAGTATTTTCTGAAAAATAAACCAGCCATCCATTTTTGTATATATTCCTGTGTATACTATGTTCGCTCCTACCTACATCATGATTGCAAGAACCGAATCCCTTGTGAAGCCTTCATACGACTAAGGTAGAAGGATTAAAGAATGCCTTAGTCCATTCGGGCTGCTACCACAAGATAGCATAGACTAGATGGATTATAAATAGTAGAAATTTACTTTTCACGAGGTTCAAGATTAAAAGTGCCAGTAAATTCAATGTCTGGTGAGAGCCTGTTTTTTGGTTCAAGGACTTCTTTTCACCGTGTAGTCACCTGACAGAAAGCACTAGGGAGCTTGCTGGAGTTTCTTTTATAAGGTCATTAATCCCATTCTTAAGGGCTCCACCTTCATGACCTAAACACTTCCCAAAGGACCCCATCTCCTAATATTAGCACCTTGGGAGTTAGCATTTCAGCATACACAAACATTTAATTTATATCAGAGCAGAAATTTTAAAAATATCCAGAAAACAAGACAAAACAAAAAAAAACAAGCCCAGCCATCTTTCTGATCAGCATCCATGCAGCATCTGGCAGACACAGCAGTCCTGGT
The DNA here is from genome assembly GCF_016906955.1 of Phacochoerus africanus. NCBI lineage: Eukaryota > Metazoa > Chordata > Mammalia > Artiodactyla > Suidae > Phacochoerus > Phacochoerus africanus. The sequence goes on along the minus strand of NC_062555.1, from coordinate 67,499,742 downwards.
GGATGCCCAAAATAAGAAAGAAAAAAGTAGGAGATATTTTTGCTCCTGCTGGCCACCCCTGCTGGTTCCCTGGACACACCTGTATCCACCAGACATCTCTTATTTCTCTGCAGACTTCAGTGTCTCCCAATCAGCACTGCTGCATCTCTCTCAGTTTTCTTACCTTTTGCCTGTTAATAAAGCAACAAAGCTTCTCAGGTGCAAAACGTGTGCAATGATTTTGCAATTACGCAAACATTGTTCTTCCCTTGTGTAACACTTTTCCAGAGAAGTTCTAAAATGAAACTCTGCTCCAATGCATTGCAGAATTTTTTCTTATTCCTTTTTTCCAACTGTGTTTGCAACCAAGAATTAACAGAAGATTTTATTTCCATGTCTCAAACATAGTCTTGTGGTAGCTGGGGAAGAGAATGACAATATGTTCTATTCAAAATTTCCTCAGAGATAATGAACTAATGAACTCAGCTTCCCAAACAACTGTGTTTTTCATAATCTTCCATCACACAAGCTATTGTTAAATCTCCTTATTCCTTCATGCAAACAGGGTTCTGATGACCCTGCTTCTTTCAAACTGACAGACTTCCTTCATGTGCCTCTTCTCAAACTTGTCTAGATTTTTACTCCTAAATCATGTGAGACTGGCAGGGAACTTAATTATTGGACCTTAAAATACTGTTTCTCAACCATCACCTCTCCTCTCTAGATTCGCCCACCTTATGTCTCCTCACAAAAAAATTCCAAGATGACCACATGGGCATATCTGTTCCTGGTGAAAGTGCTCTTCCTGGCTTGTAAACAACTGCCCCCTTGCTGTACCCTCACATGGCCTTTCCTGCATGCACATGGAGAGAGAGGGAGGCCTTACCTTCTTTCTCTTCTTCTGAGGGCAATCCCATCAGGCCTACGTGCATGTCCTCATCTAAACCTAGTCTGTGAGGACAAATACTCAGCTCATAACATCACTGTATTTGTTGCATATATTTTTATATGCCACATAAGATAATTTTGGAGAATGGGATAATAAGAATAAACTTAATTGGGTGTTCAAAAATATGTAAAGATTTAACGAAAAGGTAAACAGGTGAGCCAAGCCCCATAGTTTCATGGAAAGGATGTGGTGTGGTGGCCACAGGTACCTTCTAAAGACAAAGGCTTGGAGCAGAAGACATAACTTTTCGTATCTGGAGTTTGTGAATAGAAACAGTATGATGCACTGACTTTAAATGTATGTTCTTTCCATGTGTGTGTGTCCATGTTTCACTGCATACTTTTAAAAAAGGTTTTTCAGGTGGTCCCAGTTCTTTTCCTGAGAGTCCCTTTACAGCACCTTCAAAGCTAACAGACGACTTTCCTATGAACATTTTTTCAAAGACTGTCTACACAGCTATCTCCAGCTCCCAACTCAGGCCGTACTGTGTATTCCTCACTCTCTGCTAACTCTGCCTGGATGCATCTGAAAGAAAGGATGTCTTCCATGTGACCATCTTCCTATTATCAGAACACTGTGGTTCAAGCTCTCTTAGTCTATTCTCCAGTCACATGGAAGAGCTTGCTTTATAGTGTCCACTCATTCTTTCAGCACAAACAACATCGATGCACTGGGAGATGATCTGAATATATTTTAGAGACATCCACTAGGCAATCGTGGGCCTTTTTGAAGTTTGGGCTAACATTTGTTCTACAGTACAGATTATTCATATCCACTAGAAACAGCAATAGCATTGTTTCATTGTTTTATTTTATTTCATTTCAAACAAAAATGGAGCAGAAAGTAGGAAAAAGGCGTGCATCTCAATTATAAATCATTGAGATGATTTTATAAATATAGGGAAGACTATTCCAAATTGATGGGTAAACTATAAATTTAAAAGGAAATAATTTCCAAAGCTAAGCTTACTTTTAAAATACTATGAACATATAAAATACAATAATATTTTTTTAAAAGAATTACCATCTCTACATAAAAAAATTGATGTGAATAACACACATAGGATGATATATTGAGATGACCATATCATTTAGTGTTAAATTCCCCATTTAAAAAGTACATCATTTTTAAAAAATAATGTATTTTAAAAATAGATTGAGCCTTTGAGTAGGAACTTTTTAAATAAAATATTTTTAAGTAGTCAACACTGTGTGTTTTGGCTTTTTTCTTTTTTTGAAGCTTGTCTTAATGGTGAGCCAAGTAGATATTTTTTTATAGGAAGGAAATTACATCTTGCGGGGTACCAAATTGTAGGTACATATATATAAAAGCATGACATTCTTTATGACTGTAAGAGCTTTCCTTTTACTTTCCTTGAAGGAATTCTCTTAATAATTTGATTTAAATCTTCCTCCAAGCAAAGAATGGTGTCTAATTTGCTGTACTTCAGCTCAGAATAGAATTAATGTTTTTAATGAATCATTCTCCTTTGTAGAAAGAGATATATGGCCTCTGAACCTCAAATTATAAAAACTCCTTCTCAGTAATTAAAAGATAAAAATAAGCCTGACAGCATAAACCTTTTAAATTTACCTATTTATTCACAGTATCTTTCATGGAGTTTCAGGTACAAACTTCACATCTCTACCCAGTTTTTAGTAATGGTGTGGCCTACTTTAAACTTTATCTCTGCAAACACTTGTAATTTACTCTGATAGTGTTGTCAGTGTGCATTTATATATGGAACATCTTCACAGTAAAAGTAAAAATGGGCCTCTTTCAGAAACATTTACTTAAAAATGAAGAAATCAGCATATATACATGCACAGAGAGAAAAGGAGAGGGAGAGAGAGAGAGGTGCAACTAACACAATATTAAACTAACACATGTCAGGATTTTTTTTTTTTTTTTTGCTTATCCTACTAGGAAAATTAACACACAAAACACACACACACACACACACACTGCATGGGCACACACACACACACACAAAGAAAATTCCAGAAAAAGTATAAAAAGGCATTATACTTAAATTAGGATTAACTCTATATAGGGATATCTGTAGAAAAATGTTCATAGTTACTACTTTTTATCATATTGTTTATATTAAATGTTCCCCTCCATGCTTGCTAATCAATTAACCATAAAGTCATCTGAAAGACTGGATCCTCTCAGCAGAAAGCACATATTCCCCATTAATTTGTAATTCACCAAATATATTTAAGCACTGGAATAATATTTGAAGATAATAATATGAATAGTTAGGAGGGAGATGTAACAGGAAAGGAGAGTTATTGCCAGGGTATGATTCAAGTCTTTAAACAAATGGCACCACATTCCCAAATCATTAGCAAATTTACCTAGTGACATGGGCAAATCTGAAGACATATTAAAGTGAGCCTAGGAAATTATGCAGGCTAAATGAAATCACAAAGACAATACTATTACAACAAGCTCTCTGTCTTTATCTCTGTAGGATTAAACAGTATTAATTAAGGAGTATATATTGAGGAAAAATTGTGTATCAATTTAATTGTTGTTTCAGTGCATTTCTGTAGTTATTAGAAAATATGCATCCATGTATATTATCACATCTCATATTTATAAAAATTCTACAATTTATCCAAGTCATGTATGCTTTGTCCTTTTATGCAGCATTCACTCTGTGTCAAACACTTTTTAAAGAGACTGTAGATATTAACTCAATCCTTGTAACAAGGTATGAAGTCTAATCTATTATTATTTTTTCCTTTACTGATGATAAACGTGATTTAAGTAATTTTTCTCAAATCTCTTACCTAAAGAGCAGTGGAGCCAAGATTCAAACTCAGGAGATCTGGCTCCAAAATATTGTTTTAACCAAGGAAATACTTAAGAGATACAACTACAGACATATACCCACTAAGCAGAAGGGCTTGGTATAGGATATGGTTCTGATTTCTCCAAATCTAGTGGTTTTTCCATCACAGATATGTGGTGGAGGAATTGATCACTCAAAGACTTATTTTATACACTTACAAGACACCACTGACCATTTGAATAGCTGCTGGGGTCTGAAAGTTAGGAGACATCTCCTAACTGCCAGACCCAGAATTAGTGTCATAACTCTCTGAGTAACTCAGGAGCATTAAGTAAGGGTGACAGAGGAGGCATTTACTTATAAGCATTGTCAAAACAGGGAGTTCCCATCATGGCGCAGTGGTTAATGAACCCGACTAGGAACCATGAGGTTGTGGGTTCGAACCCTGGCCTTGCTCAGTGGGTTAAGGATCTGGCATTGCTGTGAGCTGTGGTGTAGGTTGCAGACGTGGCTCGGATCCCGCGTTGCTGTGGCTCTGGCGTAGGCCGGCGGCTACAGCTCCAATTCAACCCCTAGCCTGGGAACCTCCATATGCCACAGGTTCGGCCCTAGAAAAGGCAGAAAGACAAAAAAAAAAAAAAAGGCATTGTCAAAATAAAGGGAGGACAAAGGATACACAGTTGCAAACTAGAACAGATTTGATCTGGAGCACTGGAAACAGCACAAAACTATATGGGAAGTCCATGGAAGTCAAATTGATAGGATGGAAACCTCTATCTCTAGACATGAAGTGTCTGAGAAATGACCTTCAATTATCCTGCCTCCCAGTAAACACTCAGGAATATGCTGAGGTGCTTACCGTTACTTGTCCTTAATGAGGAGGTGAGAACCCAGCCACTATCAAATCATATTGTATGAAGAAAAGAAAGTCAGAGAGACTGAAAGAGAAATGACCCCAGTAGAATGTCATGTCTCAATAACTCAAAGGGAACTTCCCCCAAAAATCACTGAATTAGCTGGTGGATCTCTGGAAATTCTTGGGAAATTTCAAAGGCCACTGAAATTTGTCTCTGATGGAGAGGGCAGCTGTGTCCCTGTTCAGTAAGAGCCATCGTTAATGTAGCTAAGGTCCAAAGCCCTACGCTAAATTTAAGGGAATCTCTATTCCTATGTCTTTTGGAACTTTTCATCACTGCTTTTGAACAAGTGTTCTAGTGCGTCTACATACACATATCCATACATACAAATCTTTCAAGAAAGAATCCACAGTAACATTATTTGGTGTGATCCCATGGTTTCCTCCATTAGATCTCTAACAATTTTGCTGACTTCTGCACTATCCATTTAGATTTTAACCTAGAAATATCAAAATTCATCTTCACTTATTAAGTCTAATATAAATGTTTGCTTTCATAATTTATCTGGTAGTGATAGAAACTTAAATCTTTTTCACTTTATTCCTCATCTACTTTGGGCCTATGTTTTCACACATTTTCAGTTATCCACATAAACTAAATTCCACACTTAACTCTACATTGAAATTATTATTCTCTATATGCCATATTCACTTGTACTTACTCACCTTTTCACATCTTACTGTGCTTTTTATTTCCTCGTATATTTATTTCTATTCCTCTCTGGAATCACTATCCATCTTTAGTTTTTCCTTTAGAGCAATAGTTTCAGCCATAAATTATATCAGGTTTGTTTGATATTTCTCTGAAAATGTTATTTTTTTTTACCATTCTGGAAGTTTAATATTGCTGGATAAATAATGGTAGGTTGTTATATATTTTTTGTTATAATTTTAACAACACTCTTCCTGTATCCACTGGTTCATATCATTTTTGTGAAGAATCAGCTTGTGATCCCTGTGATTCTTTGAGGGTTATTTGTCTTTTCTCTATAGTTCCTTTTAAGATTTGCCATGATTATACTGAACATTTTAACAACAGTTGCTCTAGCAATCTTTTCTGAAAGACTGCAGGCAGTTTTACTGACTTTGGAAAATGCTAGCTTGGTTCCTTAGCCTCTATCAGAGGTCAAGAATTGTGCAGAAAGTCACCCACGCAAAATTTCTCCAGTGACAGCCAGAATTTCTCCTTGTTTCCCTTTTTTTTTTTTTCTAGTAAGGATCTTGAGCAGTGCTCTTCAGGTGATAGGCAGATAGTTAAATCTCCCAGAAGAAATAACAGCTGGTGGTTATGCTTGTCATTTCCCCTCACAACGGTTTATCATCTCTGTTCATCTAGTCATCATTGCTCCCACAGCCCTGTTTATAATTATTTTCCCCTTTTCTTAATACTTGCTGCAGTGGATGTACTGGACTGGAGTGACCTACTGTAACTTACTCGGCAGCAGACATTTTATTCTGCCATTTTCAAATAGAATTCTTCATACACTTAATTTTGACTAATGACATATTACAGAGTGACCCTGGTAGAAGAGACACAGCATACTGTTTATGTTGTTGTTGTTTTTTTTTTTTTGAAGAGAATAAAAAGTGTAGATCAGTCTAGATTTCTATTTGGCAAAATATAATTAATAATGAATTTATTAATGTGTTATAACATGTAAAAAAGGAATTATGTGAATATTATACATGTATGTATGTGTGTATATATAACCTTTACATTTGTGTGTGTGTGTGTGTGTGTGTGTGTGTGTATATATATATATATATATATATATGTATGTATGTATATATATACATAGCCTTAGTTCAAAGAAAGAGTATGTAAAATGATGCAAAGGTATTAATAAAAGAGTATCAAAAGTGAAAATTTGTCAACAGACCTAGCTTTATATATATTGAGGAAAAAAGGAAGATTAATTTTAATTGGTGTTTTTTTCCCACTTATATTGTGATCTAATAATCTGACACTGTATGAGTATTAGAACATAAGATAGAATATACTAAAATAAAATGTAACTGTAAGAATAATTTTAATGACTTCAAATTTTTAATCTTTCTAATTTATTAGTGACTCTTATAGTGTCTGAGGAAGCTCTGGAGGCGTATCCTAGACCCTTTCAAGGAATTTAAGTTATCAGACACTTTTTGCATACCAATACTTACATGTTAGTTTCTTTGTTCACTCTTGTTCTCTCATGAGTGGATAGTAAGATTTACAAGAGGCTTTATAAATAATGATGACACCTTTGTCTTAATGGCTAATGGAAGATATACTGTGGACTCCTATGTTGCTTTCCTTCAGCAATTTGTGTTTATACTCCCTTTTCCTCTATTGCAATAATTATTGTAAACATATCATCATCTAATACATTTTTACATTAAAACCCTGATGTTTTCCTTGCACCAAACAGAAACACAAGAAGATAACAGTACATATAATAGTCTTTTAGTTCAATAACATTTTATTTAAAAAACTTTTCTCAAAATTTTAAATTTAATTTAAACCATTCTTTTAGAATTAAATTATATACTACTCAAAAATAAAAGGAAAATTATAAAATATTTTATATACTTAAGCTTAAATTTTTGATTTACAGCTATATCATCTTCATCCAAATATGCCAAAAATATGAAATTGACATGCACTGGAACAAATCCTTTCACTGATGGAAAATAAAGATTTATTCAAAAGAAAATGTATAAGCCATTAAATAAGAAATATGAATATATGACAAAATCCATCTTTCCATCATGTTTACAGATATTTACAATTTAACTCAAGGTATCTGGTGCCACCACATATTTAAAAATATTATGGAGTTCCCATTGTGGCACAGCAGAAACGAATCTGACTAGGAACCATGAGGTTGTGAATTCGATCCCTGGCCTTACTCAGTAGATTAAGGATCCAGCGTTGCCATGAGCTGTAGTGTAGGTTGCAGGTGGGGCTCAGATCCCACATTGCTGTGGCTGTAGCATAGGCCAACGGCTACAGCTCCCATTAGATCCCTAGCCTTGGAACCTCCATATACCATGGGTGTGGCCCTAAAAAGAAAAAAAAGACTTTATACATATATGATGCCATTTAAATTATAACATCCATATAAGGTCAACCATTCATTTAGAATTTAAAAAGAATTTTTAAAAATTTTAACATAAATACTAGAAATGAAAAAGCCACTGCTACACCTTATTAGACATAAGTTATCACATTTCTTGTGGTCCCAATGCATATACATGAAGAGCTACACAAAATAGTTGAGTGACTAATAAAACTGGAAACACTCGACACTGGAGATTGCCCACCAGGTGAAATGTCAGAGGAAGAAAGATGATGGCACTGCCTCTTGCCGACGATTCATTAGTAAGAAAATCAATAATTTAGCTGAGTCTTTTATATATAAAGACTGAGTTACTATAGCATATAATGAATTTTGCTTTCTAAAAGACTGGATCTATAGATGTGGCTAGCTTTTTTTTTTCTGATATTCATCTCATGTGGATTTGTAATCACTTCCTATTCACTGCATTCATGAAGAAGGATTTCCTGCCCTGTGGTCTGAGGATGGTCAAAGACAATCCACCTGACACAGGGCAGATAAGCCTGAGGGTAGCTTATGGAAGATGCATTTACAGCCTAAGGACACTTGGGTGGTGCACTCCAGAACATGCTGGGCAGCCAGGTGTACAAGACACAGATTTTACAATATCAAGAGGTTGCAGTGACCCCTGGTTCCTGAGGGAGGAAGTGTCTGGCTTGTTTGAAAAATTCCATGTGCTGGCAGGGACTGATCCCTACTTTTCCAGGACAACTAGGAACCTCATCTAATCATCTTAGGAAGGAGAACTGTCTAAGGCCGCCACTCCAAGAGAGCATAGTACGGAAGGGAACTTGCACTGAGGCCACCAGAGACCCTCTCAGTTTCACCAGATGGTAAGACACATAACGTGGAGCCATAGCACATCTACTTTATGCAAAGTGGTAGATCTTAGAAGCAGATCTTGGGACTTTGCCTTAAGCTTGTTTTAGTGGATGCATCTGACAATGCACAAGTCAGTAAAGACTAGTGCTTATGCACCTGGATTCCAAAGAAAGGCATTCTGCCTTCCAGTGTAACACTGTAAGTTAGCTCTGTGACTGTGGGCAACTTTCCTATACTTCAGTTTTCTTGTTTGTAAAATGGGCTTAGAATAGTACACAACCTACCACATAAAGTGATTTTAAGGATCAAATGATTTGTTGTTTCCAAACACTCTATTAGTGCTCAGTATGTTTATATTCATGAGATAAATTATCAAAAGCATATCAATATTTAATTTATTATGCATTTAATTATTTGGGAATGATCAAATAATTACAACTAAAAGGGTCATAATGAAAGGATATGACAAACCATTAAAATAAACAAAGTTTAGGTAACATAAGGGAAATAAAGTTGGGGATAATCGTATGCTGGAAGAAACCACAGCAATTATACTACTGAACTTTCTGTCAGGAAATGCATGCACTTTTCAAAATTGTAGGTGACATAAAGCTAGGAGAGATAGTTAGCACTTGGGGTAATAAAATCAGAATCTAAAAAGTGCCTGTAGTCTTGAATACTGGGTCAAATCTGCAGGATTAAATTTAACATAGAAAAATGTAGGTCTTACACTTGGGAATCCTAGAAGAAGCAATATTTACTTTAGAATGTAATTGGTTTTAGGTTCAGTTTAAGTCAATTCATAAGTTACCCATAGTAAGCTAGTCTAAGTTTAATGTAAGTCTTGGGCTTTATTTATAGGAATGTAGTGTCTTGATCAATTAAAATGATAGTATGGCTTTGCAAGGGTCAATCTATCCTCCATGCTAGTTTCAGGACAGTGAAAGTGGGGCATATTTCAGCAGAGCAACTGTGAGACTGTGTTGACTTGAAACTGTCATATCAGGAACAGAAGAATGGGAGAAACAATAATTTACCTTGACCCTATACCATTCAGTTGTCTCAATGCTCACACATCCTTCTCACACTTGGCAGAGCACCTGGATGCAGTGCTCAGCTCTGTCACAAGAAGAAATCATTCCTGACACCCTAGCTTGCTCCTGACCTCTTCCCAGTCCTTATCCAGGCATTAATGACTTTTTCTTTTGTCTTTTTTTTTTGGTCTTTTGTTGTTGTTGTTGTTATTGTTGTTGTTGCTATTTCTTGGGCCGCTCCCGCGGCATATGGAGGTTCCCAGGCTAGGGGTTGAATCGGAGCTGTAGCCACCGGCCTACGCCAGAGCCTCAGCAACGCGGGATCCGAGCCGCGTCTGCAACCTACACCACAGCTCACGGCAAAGTCGGATCGTTAACCCACTGAGCAAGGGCAGGGACCGAACCCTCAACCTCATGGTTCCTAGTCGGATTCGTTAACCACTGCGCCACGACGGGAACTCCTTCTTTTTTTTTTTTTTTTTTTTTTTTAACACAAGATTAACTTGTGGTCTCTGCTCATTCTCAGACTTGAAATGGATATGCTTTTCTGGATCTTTCTGCTTCAACTCTCAGGTAGAATTCTCTTCCTAGTGGACACTCACATAAGCCTGTTTCCCCTGGATGTGTAAATCTGAATAAGGTGTCAAAGTAGCCCCCTGAAGGCAAACGTGCAGTGAAAGATAGAAAAGAGAAGTAGTGCTTTTTCCTTTTCTACAGATATTTCAGCAGAAATATGTTCTTTTTGGGGAACTCTTGAAGTAGGAGTTTTAAAACAGAGGACATAAATATGATGTCTTTTCTTTTTCTAAACTTGAAAGTATGTGAATACATGGGAATTTTTAGGAATAATCATATGTAACACATTTCATGTTGGTCACCTTTGAGGATCAGAAAATAGAGCTTAGAAATGTGTAGAGACTTATACATAATACGACCTTACCAGAAGCTATATTTTGGTCACGTAAGTAAAGCACTGGAAATTAGTCTGATAGTCAAGGGAATGGATAGACATTTTCCCTCAGAAAAGTAATGAAATTAGCTGTTAATGAGACACTACAACAATCTGAAGTACCAAGGCAAGAAAATCTATTAAGACATGGACCTAAAGTTGTATAAATACTTATTTTATATATAAAATATATAAATATAATATATATATAATATATAATAATATATATAAAATATATAAATTATAATGTGACTGTGAAACTGCTTTTTCTATCTTATCAACTTTCTAAGAAATCCCTAAACAAGTTAGAACATTAAACAGTACTGAGGTAAAGATGAGACTAAGGTAAAACGTGTATTATGAGGTATGAGGTTTAAAACACAAATTATGCAGAATTACAAAAGCACAAGGAGTACATGTTCTTGAAATTTCCTTAACCCCACATCAAAAAGTTGATTTTTATGACAACAGAGTTAGAAACTGGTTGTATATATCTTTATTTTATAATCTAATAGTTACTGGGTTATTTATTAAAACTTTTTTTTTCTGAAAGTGTGCATTTCAGGTTATGGATTCTCACTTGCTCTTTCAGAAGCTAAAAAAAGTAACTGATGTCAGGATGTATTCTGCGTGTCAGATTTTCAGTGATTTTAACAGTATTGAACACATTTAATAATGTACTATTTTGACATATACATATTTTAAGACTTTAACTGTAATGATTTTATAAAGAGGTAGCGAAATAGAATGCTTACTTGTGACAGAGCAAAGACTATATAGTCAATAAATATGCATGTATATAACATTTATACCACACTTCAGAGAAAGCACAGCCTTGCCAGAGTGGCTAAACTCCTTTCCTATTCTTCTCCAAAGTGAAGGCCTATACCCTGAAAAAAAAAAAAATAACAAGCTGGCCTTATTAATCACTTTTTTACTTATAAAATGCATAACCAAACCTTTCGTATTAGCCTTATTATGCTAGTCTGCCTGCAGACTAGAAATCAAAATAGATTTTTCCCCCCTTTGGTAGAGCTTAACAGCTTGTATTTGTTTCTTAATTAGCAGGTATGAAGTGACAAGCGATTGAGCATTGTGTTAGAGCCTGAGGAGACAATGGTGACTGGTAGTCAATTTTATATGCCAACCTGGTTGGGCCACAGTATGCAGATATTTGGTCAAAAAATATTCTGGATATTTTCTTGAGGTTGTTTTGGGGTGAGGCATTTAAATCAGTGGACTCTGAGTAAAGCAGATTGCTCTTCATAATGTGGGTGGGCCTCATCCAATCAGTTGAAGGCCTGACTCTGAAAAAAGGCTGACCTCCTGAGAGCAAGAAGGAATTATCCAGCAGATGACATTAGGGTTTCATCTAAAACAATAGCTCTTTATGGCTCCCAACACACTGTTTTTGGACTTAAACTGTAATTTTTTCCTGAGTTTCCAGGCTGCCAGCCTCCCCATTAGATTCTGGATTTGCCAAGTCTGTAAGTGATCTGGTGATCTGGTTCCTTAAAATCTCTTAATATATCTATATCTATTTATGTAGCTGTCTCTTTATGTATTGATGTAGCTATAACCATGTGATCCAATTCTTTAAAATAAGTCTCCTTATGTGTATTTATATAGACATAGATAACTAGTGATCAATCCCTTAAAATAAATCTCTTTATTTGCCTGTGTGTGTGTGTGTGTGTGTGTGTGTGTGTGTAGAGAGAGAGAGAGAGCGAGAGGTGTGGGGCAAGAGAAAAGAAGAGAGATATATAGATATCTCTATACACAGACTGTTTTATAGACAGAGATATGCTTGTATAGTTATAAAAAGTGATTTATGTTAAGAAATTAGTTCACATAATTGTGATGTACAGTAACTTAACTGAAGATATATCTATACCCAAATCTATATCCATATCTGTATGTTTCTCTGAAGCACCCTAATATAGTGACCAAAACATACTCCCAGACAGTAAGCATGCAGTGAGAATAATTTATTGAGGTGTAGACATCTGCTTGAACTGGTAACAATGTTGTTGAAGAGAAGTTACTAAAGCTTTGTCTTAAAACCTTCATTTAAGACCATAGTAGGTGGAGAAAGAGTCTGTTACTACAAGACAAAGACAAGAAAGGCAGCATATATAAGGGGAAAGAGGAGAGACTACATGGCTTGAAGAATAATTAGCAGTGTTTTGCCAGAAAATTTTCAAGGCAGATGAGAGACAAGTAATGAGTTAGAAGCAATGACCCCTTAAGCCAGCTAAATAGCAAACACTTTCTTAAACATACACTTGAACCAGAAAGAATAACTCCATTGAAAACAATTGCCCCAATGCAAATTATCCCCTTCTTTTTCAATTCAGATCTCAATGATCTAGATCCTGCCTCTACCCCCTTTGTTGCTGATATACAATTGTGCCCCTTGTTTACACTTCCTGAGGCAGGAGATACGTGGGCTCCAGGGTAAACTACAACCAGCCACCTATCTATACAAGATAAAAATAATAACAGGAACAAGGCAAATAATTGGTATTTGTCTTCTGTGAACTTCTGTTAAACAATGGTAATGACAGGATCAAAAGAGGGGCTAAGCCCTGCTTGGGCAAAAGACCAAGAGGTCACATACTTCCCATCCTCAGGGTTAGGGAGGTCCTGTTAACACACATACAGAGAGACCCCTCTGGGTCAGAAAGGGAGGAGGCTCCAGGCAATAGTAAGTCTAGATAACCTTCCTACCATCCCTTGCTTTGGAATCTAGCTTGGCCAAAAATGCCCATGCAGATTGGGGAGGGGCCTGGGGCTGGTCAGGTGTAAAATATAAAACAAGAGAATTGGCCAAAGGAAGACAAAGACACAGAACTGTCCCATATAAGTGATTTAAATCACCTCTCTGGTGCACTCCTCATTCAGGGGGATGCCCGCACCCTCACTCCTTTGGGTGTGTATTACTGCTTTGCTTCTGCCTTACATAAAGAGACTACTTCTTTGTGTGCTCTCCCACATGTTGTATTTCTAACAATAAACTTTATACATGTTTTTACAGTCTCTGCTTCCTTGAAATATTCTTGTTTTCAACAGGGGGCAAGAATCAGGGCAATTCTACTTTTAGCCTCTAGCTAAAAGGTCCAAGGCCACTAGCACATCAAAAGGTGATATAATGCAGAGCTATGGGTCATTGCGAACTGATTTTTAACTTCATTGCTATCATTTTATTTAGCCAATCTTATTTTCTGAATACTATTTTATGTGTCAAGTCTTTAGTAATATGATTATAAGGTTCCAAAATAAACAATGGTCCCGATCCTCCATGTCTCTAAGAGTATAGTAATGTTTAAGACTGAAGAGGGGACTAGAAAACTGTGCAAACATGATTATTAGGACACAGGAGCTTCCTATCTTGATATCTTATCAAAGATGAACTACAGACCAAACATTTTACACTGATGATAGAGCTAATTATATTTCACTAAACAGAATGAAATATTTTAGAATGAAAGTATTAAAATCACTACAACACAAAAATCGATAGCCTGTCATACAAGGAAAATGCTATTAAATAAGAGTTCCATTTTAAAAATAAATACTGGGGTTATAATCATAAGGCAGTGTGATTTATTATAAATGAACAGCAAGAATAGGTAGATTTCAGAATAATTCTATAAGTAATGTCACAGAATCACGTTCCTGAGCAGACTAATTTGCTCATTAAGACATCCCATCTCACTGAAAAGAAATTTTTCTTGAAGACTGTCAGCTATGTGATTGAAAGACATGCAAAATCTCTTGGTATTTTATGGATATGTTCCCCTTGGCATTCAATAATGAAACTGCTCTTCTATGTTTGTAGAAGAGCATTCAATTTTCATGGAAATGTCAGAAAGATTATATTGTTTTCTTCTATTTATTTTTATTGTTTTGGTCTAGGACATATTTGAAAGCTTGTCAATGGTGTCCTTTGCAGTTGCTTCTGAAGCTACAAAACAACTGATACGACCTGAATATTCTGATTTATTGTTGATGCCAAAAGATAGGAATCTTTTCAAAATAAGAAAGAATGTGAAATTCATATATTTATAGTTGGAGATAAAACATTCTGAGTTTTGAATATCTTTTTATTTATTTTATACTAATTTACCCAAACCTCTAATAAAATCTTACAGGGTGAAAAACAGGGAATAAGCCTCCCAAAACTGTTATATAGGCCTAGTACTTGCAAGTAATAAGCATTCAATAAATGCTTAATGAGAAAATTATTAAATTAAGTGATTAATATATTAATATCTCCAGATATTAATATAGTAATATATAATGCAGCAATATATTTATTAATATCTGGAGATCTGCCTAAATTTCTCACTAACTTCTTTCCAATTGTTCTAAATGTGTCTTCTGTGAAATAATTTCTTAAAATTCAAGTTCAATTCATTTCTATCTCATTTTAACCAATATCACATATTTAGCACTCTTCTATGTTTAATTTTCATGAATATTAATCTATAGGTCTTAACATTGACTTGAGATCTGATATATATTATTGCATGATATGTTAACATTACAGGCAAGAATGTGGAAGTGGAAGAAATAGCACAAAGGGAAAACAGACAAAAATGCATAGGAATGAGCAGAGCCTCAAACTTCAGCAAAATTGAAAGGAGGCTCATTGGTTATTTATCCAGGCATGCATATGTTCCACTGTAAATGTTTGTGAGCAAATCAGATATTACAGTATACATGTAGGAAGATACTGATGAATAAATACTATGGCAAGAGTTAGCAAAATTTAAAAGTATAGAGTGGGTATTATAATCCAGTTTGTTGGGTTACAAATGTCTTCCTCAAGGGCAAGATGACTTGATGTATGTTGACTAGAGGAATATTAATGAAGGGATATGGTGGAGACTGCTAATGGTGCCCAAGCTCTATTTCCCTTTTCATGTTTAGTAATGAACTCTCTGACACTGCACTACCTTTAGCAGGACACAGAACCACCCCAACAGAGCCCAGGATTCCCAGCCATGGGTTTGCTCACAGGACTAAGTTCTAATCAAAGTAACTGAATGGAAGTGTATTCACCTCCTATCATGATTCCTTAATCAGAGGAAACACACATGTAATTGTGGACCAGATTTAAATATAAGATCAAGCTTAAAACCCTAAGGAATTGTGCAACAAGACAGAAGGAACTCAGGATGTCCTAAAGGAGCTAAACTGAGTAGAGATAGTTGTAAGGTATGCAGAAGGAGCACTCGATCCATCCTGTCTGGTTGGGGATGGCTTCTACTTTCCTTGAAAAGTTGATCTGCCTATGGACTCCAAAGTGAAGGTGAAATAGACATTTTTCTCTTTTTTAGACACTATCATTTTTGGATCTTTCAGCTCAGCCTCTTGGCCTATATTTAGTAAAATAAAGAATGGGGAAATAGAACCTATGCAAAGGTCCCAGGCTGAAACATGAGGCATTAACTGAAGGTTCAGCATGAGAACTGCTGACTGCATCTTCATTCTACTCCTGTGATTTACTTCTCCATATCTTTGCCATCCTTTGGAATCATGAATCCAAGTTTCTACTTTTTTTCTTTTTTGGCTGCCCCATGGCATATGGAGTTAGGTTATGAACCCAGAAGATGAATAAGCACTCTGTTATACCTGGTAGCGCAACACTTCCACGTTGACTATTTGATAGCAGCCTTTTTCTACTCCCCTCCCCAACCCCCACACTCTCACTTCTATTAGAAATTATAAGTTCCCATCATTGCTCAGTGGTTAACGAGTCTGATTAGGAACCATGAGGTTGCGGGTTTGATCCCTGGCCTTGCTCAGTGGGTTAGGGATCCGGTGTTGCCGTGAGCTGTGGTGCAGGTTGCAGGCGCCACTCAGATCCCGTGTTTCTGTGGCTCTGGCATAGGCCGGCGGCTACAGCTCCGATTCAACCCCTAGCCTGGGAACCTCCATATGCCGCGGGAGCAGCCCAAGAAACAGCAAAAAGACAAAAAAAAAAATTATAAGTGATTAGACAGAAACTTTTTTCATCTTTCTACTACCAAACCTGTAGAACTATATACATTTGAATATGACATTTATATTTCTTATTATTACAGTGGGAAAAAAGTCAACCTATCAGAGGCTGATTAATTATTCCACTCCCATCTCAATTCTTAAGGATTTAAGTTCTGCACATAATTTCCTTCCTGCCTCATCAGTTTCTCCATTGCTATAGGATAATCCCCACAAGCTTACAAAATTTTTGTATGATCTCTTTTAATAAAATAAAACCCAATTTTATGAGTCACCACCCTATCTCATCCATGGTCTTTCTCTTTCCAAGTGGATTACCATCCATACTACACCATTCATAGAACAGTCCATCAATTTCTCATTTATTTGCAATGCTTCTTTAGACAAGTTGCCATGTATTCATACACCCCTCTTTTAGTTCTGATTTAAGTTAATTTTCTTTTTTTATGTTCTGTTGACCAGTTTGACTCTAGCCTTTTGTTAACGTTTTCAAATAAGATTTGGTGTGATTTAAATTTTTGTAGTTCTTTTGTTTACAGAGTCCTTGACTCTCTTTTACAATCTTCTTTCTGCTCACCTCGGGCTTAATTTATGTCTCTTTCTCTATTTTCTTAAGGTCTAAAATTAAATTATTGATTTGAAATGTCTTTTCTTTCTATTTCAATAGTTTAATTAGAAGAATTTCAAGGTATTGCTTTCCCTTTATCTAATAGCTTATACATTGTTTCCATTTCTAATGAAAATGCTTTCTATTTTTTTAATTTCAAGCTTAGTATATCCTTTTAGAAGTATCTTGTCTGATTTCCAAATATTTAGAGATTTTTCAGATATTCTTCTATAATTGATTTCTAGCGTTAAGCCCAATGTGATCACAGAATAAACTGTAAGATTTTATTTCTTTTAAATTAGATTCAGGTTTTTAATTGCCCAGATGATATAGTCCAATATGGTGAATATTCTACATTTATTTGAATAGAATATGTATGATGTTTTTGTTTAATGCAGTGCATGTCTCCTCTGTATAACTGGGAATTAAATAAAGTTAGTAGCTAGTGTTTTTCAGATACTCTATATCTTTACTGATACTCTGTCTACTTTTCTATTGGTTACTGGGAGAAATGTTCAAGTCTACAACTATAATGATCAGTTTTCTCTCTTCAGTTTAACCAGGTTTTGCTTCAGGTATTTTTTGTTGTTTGGTGCATACACTTTTAGAGTTATGTCTTCTTGGTGGATTAGCCCTTTAATTATCACATACTGTCCCTCCTTAATAAGAGAAATATCCCTTTACTGTAATTATTTTGTGTGATTAACACAGCCATCTCGAGTGTTTTGCATTAGTGTTTGCATCATAAATGTTTTTAAATCTTTGATTTATATCTCACCTATATTTATATGCAAAGGTTTGTTAAAGACAACATAGTCTGGTCTTGCATTTTTTTCCCCTCAGTCTGACATGTCTGTCTTTTATCTGGTGTGTTCTGATGCTTTAATCTAATATAGTCAACAATATATCTGATGTAATCTACCACCCTGGTATATATTTGCTGTTTTTCCATCTATTTTTTTTCTATTTTTCTTTTTGTCTATATTAGAGTTATTACACATTTTCTATTATTTTAATTCATCTTTATTATTGGCTTATTAGTTATAACTGTGATTCTCATTACTTCAGTGATTACCCAGCACTTACAACATGCATCTTTAATTTATCACAGTCTATCAGTCTACTTTTTTATTAATGCTCTACCACTTTATGGACAGTATAAGAACCCCCAGCAGCTTCCTTCCTTCCTTTGTACTATGATATTTGTAAGTTTTATTTTTACAAACATTTTAAATGTACTGTAACTTGTTGCTATTTTGCTTTAGGTCAAAAATCAGCACAATTTTTTTTTCAGTAAATATTTCTCACTTTGAGGGGCACAATATTTCTGTCACTACTCAACTGCACTGCCGTAGGTTGAAAGCAGCCAAAGACAACTCATAAATGGCTGGATGTGTCCATGTTCCAAGCAAACAATATTCACTAATAGGCAGCAGGCTGGATTTGACCTGCAGGTAATTTGCTGAGCACTTCACCAGACAATTAGATTTAAGGAGATGAAAAATGAGAAAAAAAAAAGGCTTTTATACTGACCTTTATTTTAACCAGTATTTTTGGAGGTTTAAAAATACTTATTATTTTCTCTCTCCAACTTTCCATCTGTTCTTTAATTATTTTTGAAGCAGATCTGCTTCTGGTGAATTTTATTAACTTTTGTTTTTCAGAAAAAAAAATTCTTTTCCTTTTTAGCCTTGATTTTTGAAAGATATTTTTACTTGATACAGAATCCTTGGTTTTCAGATTTTCATCAGCATGTTGGTTATGCCGCTCAGTTTTCTCTGGCTTGTATAGTTTCTGATAAGCATGTTGTAATTCTTGGCTTTTTTCCCCTTCTAAGTCAATATTTCCTTCTCCCTTCCTGTCTTCTCCCTCTCCCTCTCCTTCTCTCTCTCCCATTCTACATTTTCCTGTCAGGCAGGCTTCAAAAATTTCTCTTTATCTTTAGTTTGAAATTTGACTGTAATGTGTGTTTTTGTCTTTATTTGTCTTTGGGTTCTCTGTTTTTGCTTTTTTGTATTTTTTTTTTTTTTGTACTAGAGATTGATTGCTGTCTTTCATTAATTTTGGAAAATATTTAACCCTCCCCCCCAACACACTTCCTGTACTCCTGTATTTAGCTTTTACTACACACTTACTATTTTCCCACCATTCTTCAAAGCTGGTTTCTGCCCCTCCACCCCAACACACACACACGTTTCTTTGATATTTTCTAAAGTTTTGTCTAGTGGTGCTGATAAGGCTTAAGAGAAATCCATCAATTTTTCCATCTTTTTTTTCCCCTAGTATGTTTTATTTTTTCAGTTTCCATCTCTTTGCTGAAACTTCAAGTGTTATCTACTGTTTCCACTAAATCTCATTTGAAGAGTTGCTGCTTATTCCTTCTCTGACCTGCTCAAGGAGATGGGTTTATCCTGGGAGGAAATTGATCCTCTTAGGAATTAATTTTTCTTGGTTGCCTTCTGACCTCAACTCTCTAATAGGCTCAAGAAATGTCATGATTTTGTGAATTATCTAGTTTTATTTTTGTGGTTCCTGTAGGAGAGATATTCTCCTATGTCTTTATACAAGTAGACATAAAACTCTCTGGGGTTTTTACTAATTTCTGAATAATATATATATATTTCATATTTTACATTCTCGCTTTCAAAAGGCCTTATCTAGATTTTGTATCTGGAGCTTTGGGGCTGTAGAATCTCAGTAGCAATGACACAGCTGTGCTACATACAGTAGCACAAAAGTAGGTGCAGATAATACATTTGTTAAAATGACTGTGGCTATGTTATAATAAAACTTTATTTATATAAACAGAAGGTGAGCTCAATTTAGCCCAGGATAATGTTCTGGCTTGCCTCCTGATCTAGATATGTGCTTACACAAATTTGAAAAAAAATAGGGAAAATTTAAAGTTATAAAATATTCCCTGACTGTAAATAGTGCATTTATTTGTAAGTATTCACAGAAACATGAATTGGACAATAAAGAGATATAAAGAAAAGAATATATGACACTACTAGAAAACTATGTTTCAGAATCTACAAATCTATTATATCCATGCTATTTGACAAACTAGCTGTGGCAGTAAACATATCTGTCTTATCTCTTACCTAAGTATTCCTGCTGCTCAAATCGTCCTTACCCACTGGAGAAGTGTCTATTTCTGACTTTGACAGCGGTACAACACACAAACTTTTATGGTATTAAAAAACAGTCCCCCTAAGTCTTAAGGACATAGGGCAAGACATGTGGACAAGTACTGCCCTGGCATCTAAAAATTATTTATCTCAAGAGTAGGTATCTATGGTTACAAACTATCCTCTGTCAGTGCTTCTCATCTTGTCCTAGTGACAGAGGTAGGCGTATCTTCTTTAATAAACATAGTGTTTGTCTGTTTGTGATATACAGAGTTTTCCAAATGATAGGGCTCAGGGCAGAGGATTCCTTGTTGCCTTTTTCTAAGGGGAGCAACTGGAAAAAAGAATAATTTTATAAAAACATAAATCAGGCCATTATTATCTGTTGCTCAATACTTACAGTAGATTTCCACTGCACTTAAAATGAAATCCATTATTCCCTACCATGACATACAGGCTCCCCATGTGGTAGACTTATCACTGCTAATTCTTATGGTTCCCTCTCCCCCAGTTCACCATGGTCAAGTCTACTGCCTTCCTCCACTGCTCCCCATCCTGCTCCCCCCTTTTATTTCTTGAAGAAATAGTGGGGGAAAATAAATCTTCACTTTGCAAGGAGAAACATTTCTGTCCCTTTCATTGCTACATTCTAGGACACAGAGAAGTATCTGGTAGTTAGTAAGTCATCAATAAGTGTTTTTAGATTAAGTGAGGCAGAAGATATATAAGCAAAGGAAGGAGAGAAATTCTTCACATTGATGTAATGGTTTGAATTCATTCTTGGTGGTGTGAAGCTTATGCTTTGTTTTACAGAATGGCTAGAGACACTATAGTGCTGCGATTTTTAAAAAGAAGGTTATGTTACCTATTGGAGTAGTTAGTGATGATTTCATGGAAAAGATGGACAAGTCTAGGTTTTTACATTAGTGTTTATGCCTTAGAATTGCATAATGCTTTGCATTTTCCAAGTACTTTCCCATATGTAATCTCGTTTATACAGCATCTCTGCTTTTCTAGCTTAATGGAAGCCAGGGACGCAGGAAAGCTTAATTAGAGACAGAATGAAAACACTTTCTTCTTCCAATGATCTATATGTGTCTGGTAGAAGAACAAAAATAAGTTTTGCAGTTTTTTTTTTAATTGTCTTAGAACTTACAATTTTATTCATTTCTGATGATGGAAAATGGCTATAGCTGCCAAGTCAACAGTGTTCCCAAGTAAGCAGTTGAATAAGATGCCAAATGTCTTGTCTGTGGAAAAAAAAAAAAAAAGTATCCACAGTTGGGCATCTGAATGCCACCTCTGGATAAAAAGGAAATGGTCCAGTGTTCATCTGACCTAACACTTTAAAATGTAATCTCTCATACTGCTCTCCCAAGACTCATTAGCTTTGCTTCCAAAGAACCTCTGAGCACCAAGGCTCATGCCCATTTCACAATTAAACACACATAAGCACACTCAAATGTGAATTAAAAACAATTATTCAGCCCACATAGCTAGCTAGGGTTTTCTTTTTTCTTAGTAGTATATGCTCAATATTTTAAAACTGGCCAGAAGAGTTCTTAAAAAGAACCAGGCACAGTTTGTAAAATGTCTTTACTACCCTCAGGACAAACTAATAAGCAAAGAAAATGAGAATTTCATTAGTTATGTGTGAAACCATCATACGCTATGTCAGAAAATAGACTTATATAGCATAGACACAGAATGATGGTTTCATGTGTCCATTTTATTTAACAAAGTATTTACCTTAATCAGCCTTACCCATTCCTGCCTCCCACCCCTCAACTACATTTCATCTCATTTTCACAGAGGAAAAGGAGAATCTGTTAATACATAATGATTTTGTCGCTACGATATAAATTCTTTGTTCGTTTGTGGTTCTCCTCAGTCCTATCTTGCGGTATCACTGGAATTGTACCATTTTGCTTTAGGAACTATAGTTTCCACAAGGACATCCTTTGGGGACATTCCTGTGGTCACCTTGTAATTTTTGCTTAAAGTCCATGATATCCAGGCTAGAAAGGCCTTCTACTACCAAGTCTACAAATTAAGTTAGAGCATTATTCATTTATTTGCACTTTTTACCCTTTTCATACAAATGGAACTTGGATTATTCTTCCTGTACATTGTACCCAGGATGCTTTCTTTACTTATCATCTGTCTCCGGCCACTCTCTTACATATGTACACACACAAAAAAGGAAAGGCACTAGTGGTTGCCGTGTTTCATATTCTGCCCCTTTTCTTTACAAAATTTGTATCCAAATAATATTTATTATTAAATAAATAACTACAAAATGTATAACTACTGTTGGCACTAATATTTAATTATAAGAACTGAGAGCAAGGGGGTACATTACTCTTGTTACACCATAGATTTTCCCATGATCAACACAGTACTTGGCACATATAAAACTATTCACTTAAAAATCATAAAAATTGATTTTATCCTGAGCACTATTCTATATAACTTGCCTCTATTAACTCATTTAATTTAAAAAAATATTTTTAAGGTAGGCTGTTACTATTTTACAGCTACAAAAAAGAACCTGAGAGAAAGACAAAGAAAGTACTTTGTTCAAGATTCAGCAGCTAATAAGTGGAAGGTTTAGGAAACAATGTGTCATCCATAAACAGCAATGTGTAAGCAGACTGTGAAAATTACATAAAAAGCTGAAGATACACACATGTGTATGTATTTATGTGTGTGTATATACACACATGATAAATTATTTTGTTCTTTTATAAGTATTAGAGTATCACAGAGACAGTTGGTATTAACTCGTGACCCATGATCTTTATGAACTTTCTAAACTTCCCCTGGAAAAAGAATGTGGTGAAACTGCCACATCCAAAAAATGCTTCTGGTGCCCTAATACTGCAAAGATTTGGCAAGCTGTTTTTTGTTTTGTTTTTTCTTTTCTTTTTTTTCCTTGGCTTTCTCCACATGCCAAATTCTAGTTCAGTTTTGAGATTCTGTGCCAAGATGTACAGGAGAAGAAGAAGAAATTATGAATTTGTACTGGAACTGTAAAGTCTATATAAATGCTCTCATTTATGCACTGTGAAATGATGCATGAACTCCTTCCTGACACAGTGGCTAGAAACTAGAGTTCTTTGGAGAACTCTGGGCATCCTCACGTCTATTTTGGCATCAGAGGTATTGACCCAGAGTTCAGTGAAATTGAGTATCCTGCCCATCACCATTATCTCTTTAGGTTAAGTTTGGATGACTTTAATTTCCTGCTTAAATGCTGTGAAAAAAATTAGTTCCATAATAACATTTACTTAAATGATTTCATGTGTATTGTTTTGGGCTACACACTAAACAAATATTGCCTGGAGCTACCACTACATACACAGCTGATCCCCTTAGATTTTGGTAGAGACAATTCTTTGGAAGTGTTCTATGCAGGAAGGTGGGAAGGTGGAGGAGGGAAGTTCTGTTCTTTATTTTGTTTTGCTCTTAGCCTGCTTCAAGTTTTTAGCAGTCCCTCTGCTAATCAGCACAAATGAGTTCACAACTAGTGTGTCAACAGAAAAATCATCAGCTTTAAAAACAAGCATGAGCTCCCTGAATGCTTCTCATGGACTCTTACCTTCTGCTATGGGGGGGAACCAATTCCACTCAGAGCTGCAGTAATCTGTAACTTTCCTTGGAAGAGCAGATGGTGCTGATAGGTCCATTCACAATGGTTGGGTATGCTTTCAAATTGAAACCATAGTCCTTTTGATCTGTTACACAATTTCTAACTGTGCCTTCTCTGTTATGTTGCAGGCATGACAGTCAATGACAGATACCATCCAACTGGGCTTGCAGAAGGTTCAAGTGCTCTAGGTGTGAAATCCCATGCCTTGTGGAAAGCTGACTTAACTACAGGACAGTGATGCTTTTGACCTGTTAGATTCAAAGGCTCAGCTTTTCCATATATGTGATTTTTTCCCCCTAACTGAGGTTTATTCATTAAACAAGAATTGTAAATAAACTCTCATTTTAAATAAAATCTTTCTAAAGTGCTGCAATGTTCCTGGAATCCTTAAATGAAATAGCAAAAAATATATTTCTGGATTGTGGTTTAAGTCATGGACAGATTTTGTTTTTGTAGTTTGAATATGACAATCTCAGGGGCTGTATAGATGCACACACACTTTTTGTCAATTCCCAGTGTCTCTAGTTTGGTATATCTGTTTAGTTGTTTAATTTGCCTGTTTTGCAGTTTATTGAAGTATAAATGATATACAATAAAGTACACATATTTAAATGGAATAATGTAAAGTACTGACATTAATATACACTTGATAAATCATCAGCACAATCTCAAAAATTACATATCCATTACCCTGAGAAGTTTCTTCATGCCCTTCCTAATGTGTCTCTCTAAGTTACCACCCATCTTCAGATAACCAGTGACTGGCATTTTCCCACTAAAGATGAGTTTTATTTTCTTTATAAAATTATATAAATGGACCCATGCAGCATATACACATGTGTTATACTCTGGGTGGGTTCTCTCACCCTGGATGGTTATGTCAAGATCCACCCATGTTGTAGTGCATATTCTTTCAATTTAATTGCTGGTAAGTATTCCATTGTATGGATATACCATAGTTTGTTTATTCATTCACCAGAGCATAGATAATGTAAAATGTTTCCAGTTTTGGCTGCAATGCTAAATAAAACTGCTAGGATCACCTGTGCATGTCTTTGCATGAATAGTTGCTTTCATTTACCCTGAGTTAACAGAAATAGATCATATTGGAAAGTGTTATGTGTAATATTTTAGGAATCAACCAAAATGTCTTTCAAAGTGATTGTGCCACTTTAGACTCCCAAAGGCAGTACATGAGTGTTCCATTTTTTCTACATCTTTGCCAAAACTTGGTATGGTCATTCTTTTAAATTTTTACCATTTTAATAGGTGTAAAGTTGTATTTCATTGTGGGTTTATTTTCCTCTCCTAACAATGAATAATGTTGAATATTTTTTAAGTTCCTTATATGTTGTCTCTATATTTTCTTACATGGAGTGCCCATTCACACCTTTGTTCATTTTTTATTGGGTTGCTTGTTTATTCATTAATGCTTGGAATTTATTTATAGATTGTGGATACAAATACTTTATCAGATATGCTTTGGAAAAAATTTCTCCAGTTTTAGTCATTCTCTTGACAATATCTTTTGAAGAGTACTATTTCATTTTGATGAAGTTCCATTTATTAGTTTTTTTTCCTTTTATAGGTAGTGCTTTTGGTATGTACTGATGGAAATTTGACAGGGCCTCCAGAGAACTATCAACTTTTGACCCAGATAATCATTTGTTCTCAGTGGCTGTTTTGCACGGTGTACGATGTTTAACAAGATTTCTGCCTTTACCCAATTAATGTCAGTAGCACCTCCTCCCCCGTGTGACAACCAAAACGGTTTCCAGAAATTTCCAAAGGTCCCACAAGAAACAAAATTGCCCATTTGAGAACCACTGGCTTAAACCAAGATCACAAAAATTCTCCTATGTTTTCTTCAAGAAGTTTTATAGTTTTAAATTTTAAAATTATATCTATGATCCATATTGAGAAATTTTTGCATAAGGTGCAAGGAATGAATCCACATTCATTTTTTTTGTATATGTATAGTCAATTGTTCCAGCACCATTTGCTGAAAAAAAAATATTTTTTTCAGTACAGAATTATCTTTGCATCTTTATAGGAAATAGCTATACTTATATATCTGAGTTTACATCTGTACCCTGCTCTATTCCACAGGCCCATTTGTCTATTATGGCATCCATACTAATCTTTATAACTATAGCTCTACAATAACCTGAAATCAGATGTTTAGTTCTCCAATCATGTTTTCTTTTCCAAAGTGCTTCTGGCCGTTGAACTTCTGATGAGCCATCAAGTGTTGAGATGGTCAATAAAAACAGTAAGTCACAAGGTTTTATTGATGTACTGTGATAATGCCATCAAGAGGCAAAAAAAGAAGAGGTGCCAGCTCATCAGTGTTCATCTTCCCCTAGAGAACAGCATGGAATGATGCATGTGGATGGGGGGAGGGCCTCACTGCCAAGGAACCCCATGAGGAGCCAGAACCACTACTGTGCCCACCAATACTTTTAAAACTTTCCATAAACTTCTAAAAAGTATTTGCTATTTTTTTCATTTTAATGGACAACTTCAGAACCTTAATGCTATTGTTGGTAACTTTAAATATGGTAGGTTAGTGGAGATGATAATAGAGATGGTATTTAAAGCCTGTCATCTGTTAGCACTCCTGAAAGTATTTCCGCAGTTGCCTGTTGAAGTCATAGGTGGCTGTTCATGAGAAGATGATCACCCAGAACACCCGTGTAAGTGAGAGGGCAGTTTTACTGATGCTTTCCAAGAATGATTATTGCCTCTCTAAAATTCTTAAGCACCTTAGTATATGTTACAGGTATAAAGAGTAACAAAACTAGAGTAATTGAGGGATATGAAGATTTTTTTTGGCCCACCCAAGGCCTGAGGAAGTTCTTGGACCAGGGCTAGAAACTGAACCACAGCAGTGACGATGCTGACTCCTTAAGCACAAGACCACCATTGAACTCCCAAAGATCTTCTTTGTTTGTTTGCATGTTATTGTGAATGATGTTTTTTCCAGAGACACAATAACTCCATATGATGTTCTCTTAAGATATTACTGTATTCTATTTAACCTAGAGTCTTGGTATTTATTTTAATTTCATCTTTACTGTATATTGGATTCAAGGTTTAAAGTTGTTTAGAATTTAAGTTGAAATAAAGCTAGCTAAGATTTTTGTAAATATCTACTGATGTTTTCAAGACAAGTATTATGCAAACCATTGCATTTGTTAAAATTTCTACTCTTAATTCAACTTAGAACCTACAAAATCTCCAATAAATATTTGATTATATTTTAAATTTTAAGGCACTTATTTTATAATGGTGGACTCTAGGTCAACCTAGCTTAAATCTAGAAGCACATACACTTAATTTGAGAAGCACAACTCAATACCAGGCTATGAAATGATGGAACTTTAAATGTCATTTCCATATTAGCTCTCTGATTCTTTGCCTCAACAAACATAATTTTAAAATAAATCTGACTCTAAGGGAAATGAAAGAACTACTATTGAACTTTCTCTTATCAGTTCACAAGCTCCTAGAGGTATTGTTCTTAAATATATTAAGAAGGATTATTGGTTTGTTAAAAAAAAAGTTCATGGTGAATTCACTGGAGATTGCTTAGTGTTATTTTTATGTAAAACATTTGGTAAAATTTATTATGAATCTTATCAAGACTTAGAGACAGAAGTTTTAAGCTGAAAGAGACCTGAGAGTTTATCTACACCAATCTCTTCATTTTATAGGAGATTAAGGTAAAGGAGTTCAAAAATGAATGATCAATTGTGGCAGTCTGTTGTAATGCATGGAACACTGTGTTTTGTATTAGAAACCTGGGTTCTAGTTACATAATCTCTTTGAACTCTTTTTTCTCTCATATAAAGTAAGGAGATGGGAGCTTTCTACATTCATATCTCTTTTGACTGTAAAACCTGTAAGAGTCAAGACAGCAAAGCACCTAATTATATTTTGTGGTCTCCAAAGAATTTTCATATATGAGAGTTATAACCTCTTTCTCTAATTGTGAGCTAACTTACTTCTCATTATTTCATAAACGCAACAGATATTTGATAGGCAGTTAAAATGTGAAAGGCATTATGTTAGATACTAAGAATCATGTCACTGTACTTTGAAATCATGTCAAACCAAATTATGTTTATAATACAACTGATATTCTTATTTCTTTTAGTTCCACACCAGGACCTCCTTTATCTTTATGAAGGGTTTATGTAAAACCTGATATATAATCTTGAAAATATGGGGCTTTTTTTCTGAGTCAACCATGGGATTCTTGCCCATTCAGCTTCCCTGTTGTTCTTATGGCTGCTTTTGAATCTTTTCTGGGAATCTCAAAAATTCTTGAAATATAGTTTGAAAACCACAGTTGCAGTTCTATTCACTGGTTTTACAAATAAGGAATCTGTGAGCCCAAATGGGTAAGTAATTTCACCACAGAAAAGAAACCAGGGTAAGCTGTGTGTTCTCTTCACTGATTATTATTTTTTTCTTTATAGGGCCACACCTGTGGCATGTGGAAGTTCCCAGGGTAGGGGCTGAATCAGAGCTACAGCTGCCAGCCTACACCACAACCACAGCAATACCAGATTTGAGCTGCATCTCCAACCTACGCTGCAACTTGTGGCAAAGGCAGATCCATTACCCACTGAGAGAGGCCAGGGATTGAACTCGCATCCCTGTAGATACTAGTTAGGTTCTTAACCCTCTGAGTTGGGTGAGAACACAGTGGGAACCCCCTCTTCATTGATTTTTTAATCTTACACACAGTCTACTAAATTATACCACCCTCTGGATTATCTTATATCTCAAGTTTTTGACAATAAAATAAAATTTTTAATATACATTCCTTTAAATAGTTGATATTTTGTGGGATATATATATTTCAAAATCATGAAAGAAATGAGGTGAGTTAAATTCTATTTATAAAATAGATTTGCAAACTATGAATCTGTTATGCTTTAGTGTTACACCTAAAAGATGAGGAAACCTTTGAAAACAGTCACATCAGCCCATTGCAGATAACTACATATACAGTTGAAAATGGAATGAATACATAAGAGAATTTTAATACAAATAATTTCCAACCCCACTTTCATTGACCATACAGCCAATTATCCTTGGGACTTGTTCATAACTGAAGAAATGCAATTCTATCACTAGAACAGAAGCCCAGCCACAAGCCCAGTCTCAGCCATTCTTCCCACTTGTTACACATTTTCTCCCAAATGATATTCTAAGGGCTCACATACAATATACAGAAAAGATACACTACAATAGTTATTTTGAGATGCTTATTTAAATTTATACCTAACATTTTAAATTTGAGAGTAACCAAGTCATTGAAATTTTCACCACGCTCATCTGGAACAAAGAGAGCTAAAACAGTAGTTGAGCTGAGGAAAAATATAAGTTTCAGCTTCCAACAAGCATTTAAGTTCTGCTCAAAAGAGCCCAGGAAAGAAGTCTTTTCCCTTTTTTCTTTTCTTTTCTTTCTTTTTTTTTTTTTTTTTTTTGGCTGTACTTGTGGCATGTGGAAGATCCAAGGCCAGGGATCAAACCCACACCACAACAGAAACCTAAGCCACTACAGGTGACAATGGCAGATCCTTAACCCAATGGGCCATAAGCGAACTCCAAGAAATCTTTTTATAAAGAAAAAAAGGAAAAAATATTGAAATCAAGTGCTTTTTCTCTCTTCCTTTTCTTTAAAAACAAAGCAAAAACATTTAAAACAAAACAAACCCATTTAAAAACATAAAGTATGACATGTGAACAGAAAATGGAATAAAACATGAAGCTGCAGATCAATGACTTATCACAAAGTAAAC
Source organism: Phacochoerus africanus (assembly GCF_016906955.1). Classification (NCBI taxonomy): domain Eukaryota; kingdom Metazoa; phylum Chordata; class Mammalia; order Artiodactyla; family Suidae; genus Phacochoerus; species Phacochoerus africanus. The sequence goes on along the minus strand of NC_062555.1, from coordinate 67,469,977 downwards.
ATTCATGTAATCACCACCAAGATTGAGAACTAGAAATCTGTCAGTACCTTGAGAAGCTTTGCTGTTGTCTCCTCCCCATTTGTATGTCCTCCTGTTAATAAAAGTAACCACTCTCACATATTTATGAATTTTATGGTAGCTCTATCATTGCTTTCCCCCCACCCAAGTCTTCAGTTTTACTACCTAAACATTTCTCTCTCCACACTACAGTTTAGTGTACATGTATGTGTATATACTATATACAGAGTTGAAAAAGTAATATGTAATACACACACACATACATATAACTATATAAATGGAATCATTCGGTATATTGCATTTTCTCTTTCTCTACTTAATATTATGCTTGATGCATAATACTAACCATTTTGTTGGATGCAGATACAGCTCATTTATTTTTCACATTTCTCTATTCTTACACTGTTCAATTAAGCATAATATATCAGGCTGGACATTATGAACAGGGTATTAGTCATTATGGACAGTAGTCTCATAAACACTTTTTTGGGAACATGCCAATGTATTTCAACTACACATGTACCTGGAATGGAATTAATGAGTCTTAGCAAAAGTGTATTCTGATATATGGAGATAATGCCAAAGAATTTTTCAGAATTGATACACAGTTATACACATTCTGGCCAACATTTAACATTGCTAATCTTTTACATATATAGTTATGTCCTGTTACATTTAGTTATATCTCACTGTGGATTAAATTTGCCATTATGTAATGTCTAAAGGACATGGGCTCAACATTTTCAACACTAACAAATTCTTAAAGAAAGTATATGATCATCTCAACAGATACAATCACTCATCATTCATGTATGGATCATAATAAAGACACTTAGTAAACAAAGACTAGAGGAGAATGCTTTGATCTGATAAAGAGTGAGCATAATTTATGAAATGTTGAAAACTTTCCCTTTTGTGAACATAACAAGTTCTACCCAGGATCATCACTTCAATTGAATACCATACTAAAGGTTGAAGAGCATATCAAAGGTACTAGCAAATGAAATAATGTAAGAAAATAAATGTCATGAGAATAATGAAAACTGTAAAGCAAGCATTAGTCATGGATGATAAAATTGTGAAGTGAATGTAATAACTCCAAAATCTACAAAATGATTTTAAGGATGTTTTGCAAGGAAGTTCCACAAGCAAAGCCAAAATAAAATAAACCAATGAGTGTGTCAAAAGAAAACAAATTCCACATAAAATTTAAACAAAAGTTAAAGTACACCATTAAAATATTAATGTAATGAGCTAGCTGAGAGGGAGGGGTAAATAGAGCACAGAGGATTTTTAAACTAGTAAAACTGTTCTGTATGATACTGTAACAGTGGATACATTATACATTAGTCCAAATTCAGAATGCACACCACCAGAAGTGAATCCTAATACATACTGTGGACTTTGCTGATAATGATGTCAATGTGCACTCATCAATTGTAACAAATTTACCACTCTGGTAGGGAAAGCTGACAGTGGGGGAGATGACAGGGGAAGGAAGGTCAGCAGAAGGTATATGGAAACTCTTTCTGTTTTCTGCTCAATTTTGCTATTAATCTACAACTGCTCTGCAAATAAAAGTCTGTTTTTAAAAACATTAACATAAATACAAAACATCCAGAAACATATATAAAATATTAGTATAAACAAAAAAACATTATTTTTATGAATTGTAAGACTGGAAGGCCCATGATAAATGAGACTCCTAATAATATTAACCTGTAATTTCACAAATTCTTAATATTGGGAATTAGGATTGGTAATTAGGATTGGGTTGGTAAAAACAAGATCAATGATTATATTTGCACATTAAATAGTTGTTTCCAATTATTATGTAATATTTACTAAGCACACATTGGACTCATAAAACATTTTTTACCTTTTTGTCCAGTTGTACTGAAATATAATTGATGTACAGCACTGCATAAGTTTAAGGTGTACACACAATGATTTGACTCACATATGTCATGAAATGATTACCACAATAAGTGAAATGAACATCCATTAGCTCCTAAGATATGAAATAAAAGAAAAAAATTAAGAATTCCTTATAATGGAAGTCTTAGGATTTACTTTCTGGTCTTTTCTAAAAAATTTAAACAAATGTAAATAAATCTCTATTTGAACATACACATAGAAAACCTGACTGCTTTTTATGGTATACCATGAGGCATTAGGTTTCTTAAGCAAAATAGTTTATGCTGGAATGTGGGACTAGATTAGAAGTTTCACTCTGAGGATAAGAAAAATGTAACAATTTTCACTGAAGATCAGCCATTTTCTTTAAAGACATAGTTATTTTTGTTTTTTATGCATATCCTTTTATTTATTTATTACATTTATAGTTGTGCAACAATCATCACTCCCAACCTTTTTTTCTTTTTTACAGCTACACCTGTGGCATATGAAAGTTCCCAGGTCAGAGGTCAAATCAAGAGCTATAGCTGTGTCCTACACCACAACCACAGCAACACCAGATCTGAGCCACATCTGTGACCTATTCTGCAGCTTGCAACAATCCCTAATCCACTGAGTGAGGCCAGAGACCAAACCCGCATCCTCACCGAGGCATCAGGTCCTTAACCTACTGAGCCACAATGGAAACTCCAAGACAATCAGTTTTTGAAGAGGTTCTTGGATTGTCAGATGAAAAGCACTATACAAATTAAAATAAAAGTGGCACTGAAATTTTCATTCACATTGAGTATTTAATTTTAACTCTAAAATTATGTGCATGTTTTTCGGATACAGGTGATCTTTTAAAAGAATCTGTATCAGGCTTATATCAAGCCCTCAATATTGTGGTATCACTTTCGGTAGAGAAAAAAAATCATGTGTTGGAAAACTAAAGAAATAACCATTCTCAGTCATTCTCTGCTTTCTTAAACTTCTACCCCTAAGGCAAAATGCCAGTCACATTTTTAGTTCAGAGATATTAATAATTCACAGAATTTCCATGTACTCTTTTAATTGAAGATTGATAATAATATTCCTAACAAAATGTCTTGACCAGCTCTGGCTAAACTATTCAACACTATTTCGGTTTTTGTAGTCAACTTCCCAAAGAGCTCCAGGAACATGTCATAATTCCAAAGGTTACCTACAGCACTTCTAAGTTAAGTTGGCCAGTGTGCCAGCACAAAAACCTGGTGATCTGATTTAAGACTGGAATATCAGCTGTAAATATAGGTTGATATATATTTTTTTCTTCTGTTTGAATCAAGCACTTAATGTTTCACACATGCCATAGTGTTAGACACTTAATAATTCCAAATATCAAATTATTATGTCTATAAGTCTGATTTATTATGTTTTCTAGATTTTTATGGTGCTTATCAGCAGAACTCCATTATATCTGAGTCTCTGATGTCAAGAAGCCACTCTTATTAAAATATTTAACATAAAAATGAGCTCACAGGAGTTCCCGTCATGGCACAGTGGTTAACGAATCTGACTAGGAACCACGAGGTTGCAGGTTCGATCCCTGCCCTTGCTCAGTGGGTTAAGGATCCGGCGTTGCCATGAGCTGTGGTGTAGGTCGCAGATGCGGCTCAGATCCTGCGTTGCTGTGGCTCTGGCGTAGGCCGGTGGCTACAGTTCCCATTCGACCCCTAGCCTGGGAATCTCCATGTGCCGCGGGAGTGGCCCTAGAAAAGGCAGAAAGACAAAAAAAAAAAAAAAAAAAGCTCACAAATCATTCAAATGGCTTTGCTAAGCAGGAAAAAGAATGAGCTATAAAATATTGTTTAGAACACAATTAAAATTATTATGAAAAATTTTAAAAGCTCCTCAAGCACCATACAAAGAACTGCTTTTGATAAAAGCAATATTCTCCTGCTCCTTAGCATCATATTTTGACCTAATTTTTCTCTCTTTTTCGCCACCAGTGCTTAGAAAACTGGTTCACTGGATTGAAGACTATACATGGTCAGTTTTAGAGTATACAGTAATTCCAAGGAACTATCGTATGTGGCTGCTGCCTAAAGTACCCACAAGCAAAATAAATAAATAAGGTCTCGCCAACCTGCTGGTTTTCATAGAAGCTTTAGTTGATGGGGGAAGTGAGCATTCCCAGGATGGGAAATCTTCAGAACGAACCTCTTCATTTTTATTTCCCTTCTCATATTTTCTGAGATGACCCACCACTATCATGCTAATAGTAAGTTTCACAATGAGAATAAGAAAAATACTGATGCATTTATGAGGATGCAGAATTGAAAAAATTATATTCTGAATTAGAATGCTATTTGTACACTTCTCTGCAAATGAATGTATACATAAAAAAGAAAAACAGCTTAGCATCTTCTGTAACTTTTTAATACAAACACTTATGTATTTGTTTTTATTAGTGTGATTCATATCAGAGAGTCTTGGCTGAGGGCCTAGGTAGATACTTGGCTCACAGTGGCTTTTATGTTAACAAATGGGCTTTTATGTTAACAAACTTTCACTGAAGAAGAGTGAAAATTCATAAGTGGACAATACTGAAAATCAGCTGCTCCTTTACAACAGAAATAGGGGCTGTTTGAAAAGAGAATGTTTTATGATTGAAAAAATATCCTGAAAAGACACAAGGGAAATTTTCTTGGATGTTCACATTTTAAATGCTCTACAAAAATATTTCTAGCTTCACTGTATCAAATACACAAAAGACCCTGAATTCCTTTATAGGGATAACAAGGTACCACTCTTTCAGGGCCTCTAACTCTTTATATCTGTTCAAAATATGGGATGAGCTACATCTCAAATTTTCAAATATAATGTGAGAATTCTAAAAATAAAATTGATTGAGAATGCAAATCTCAAATAATATACCTCACTCACCAACCACAGAACTACTGATGTCAGTGGCACACGCAATGTCTTGTGAACTATTCAAACTTTAAAAGCAAGGTAAATGCTCTTTGTAGGATTATACCTGTGTTTTGACCTAGCTTTACATATGAACTATCAGGATTCTGAAATGGAAATTTTGATATTAAAATGATAGTGTCATTCATGTTATACAATTTTTACGAGAGAGGCTTTTGGAGCAGGAGTTCGTAGAAATCACAATGCAGTCATGCTCAAGAACTGAAATAAAACTCTTCTGGACCATTAAGTCTAGGATTTAGCACATATACCACTTGGAAGGTTTTCAAATGATTCAAATGAATATGAACAGGACTTTTTAGCAGAACATACCAAGCTACATGTTTTTCAATGTTAAAACATAAATGTCAGCATAAATGTCAAGGTGTGGTTTTCTGATTTCATGTGTTTTCAAGGAAAAATAATTTAAACAGATTTGTGGTCAGCAAATTATTTCCCTTTATTTATGAAATGTACAGAACAGAGAGTTTTCTGGTGGCTTAGTAGTTAAGGATCTGCCATTGTCACTGCTGTGGTTTGATCCCTGACCTGGGGAATTTCACATGCTCTGGGCATGGCCCCAAAAAAGTACAGAATATTTTATTCATATTTAATTTTATCCTAGGGAAATATATATTTGCCAAAATTTCCCCAAAATTATGAAAATGTATTGCCATTTATGATAATAAATAAGTAATGGGAAAATGTCAATGGAAAAATCAAAAGCTCGTGTAGTTGACATAATTTTAGACCATGAAATATCCTGGTGGGTCTTTTTCCATGTGTAAAGCTAAGTGATTGAGTCTGGCATACAGATAGATAACACATTTCCAGATTATTTGGGAGGGAAGATGGATAAGTATCAAGTGATACAAGGATAGGCTGGCTTTTTAAATCTATATTCTGTTAGATGCTATCTAAATCTCCAGTGTCCCAATAATTTCATTATATTTGCATAAATATCCCATCTTGGTTTCATTAACTGATGTTTTGATAAATGACTGTTTTTATAGAGTAATTCTGTATTATTTGAAATTTAGTTAATACCCTTTCCACATATTTATTTTACAAATATGACAGTGCAAATTAGTACTGGGTACTACTGAGTTTTTCTACCGATATTCATGCCTATTCTCTTCCTTCTTTGCAACGGAATCTCTGAAGTCATCTGTTTGACTGACTGCTATTGACCTAACACAGTGACTGCATTACCCTTAGACGTGACGGTTTTACTATGGAAACATGCCCTCTCAGGCAGCAAGTCATGGGGGCAAGTGTGGGGCTGTCTTTGGGAAAGGTATCCTCACCAATTAAGAGAGACTTTTAAGGAAATAAGAAGACTCCGTTCTTCTGCTGGGTATTACCATCACCGCATGTGCCACCTAGAACTTTGCAGCAATCTTTCAAATAGGAGGAGAGTCCCAAAAGACAACTTGAACAACACTGATCACAGAAGATTGTAAAATAAAAGAATTTCGGTTCTTGGTGATGTCAGCGAGCAACTGAATGAACTAACCTTGTAGGTACTCTTCCTTAAGTCTTTTAAGTACAAAAATAAGTCTTCCGATTGTTTAAGCAAGTTAAGTCTAGAATTACTTTTATGTGGCTGTAACCTACTTAGGTAATAGACAGCAATGTGAGAAACTTAGCATTTGACCACTATCAAAAATACTACTTCTGTTTAGTTGTCCTTTTGTACATTAGAGATAAATAATTTGAAGCATATTGCTTACAAGGGATGTGGCTTTTAAATGGTTATGGTGTTAAAATCGCTGTTGTCCCTTTTGTATATTTTTTATCACACCTAAAAGAACCCAGTTTTTCTGAGGCTAGTGTTTCTTAGAAAAATACAGATATTGTAGATTTAGAATGGTGTTTCTATGTTAAGAGAGACCTATGATATAGTGTAGCAAAAACTACTGACCCAAGAAGTAATGCAAAATGCTTTTTTTTTCGTATAAAGTACCCAGACAATACAGTACTTTCTAAAAGGCAGAATAGGAGCCGGTAGACTCATTTCTCTAGAGGTTCCCTAGGTGATGTATTTCAAAACGATGATTACATACATACTATATGTATTATACATACTATTTGTAAAAGGTAAAGCATCCTAGAAAATGCTAGAATATTTAGATTTTAAAATTGCCTGTGTGAGAGTTTCCATCATGGCTCAGCAGGTTAAGAACCCGACATAGTGTCTGTGAGGATGTGGGTTCGATCCCTGGCCTTGCTCAGTGAGTTAAAGATCCAGTGTTGTTGCAAGCTGCAGCCTAGGTCACAGATGTGGCTTGGATCCAATGTTGCTATGGCTGTGGTGTAGGCTGGCAGCTGCAGCTCCAAATCAGCCCCTAGCCTGGGAACTTCCATACAAAACACGTGCAGCTATAAAAAGAAAAAAAAAATGAATGAATAAAATAAAATTGCCTATGTGACTAAAGATGCCTTGATAGAGGCGAAAGAAAGCTACTGCTTAGAAGAACAGAGTGAAAACATTTTCTATTGCAAAATGTAGTTAACAGATAGGAACTAATCATTTCTTTAGGTGTAAATTCCACTCAAAGGATTATTTTATTAACCAACTCTTTTTTATTGAAGTATAATTGACTTACATTATATTAGTTTCATCTGCACAACATAATTATTCAGTATTTTTATACATCACAAAATAACTGCCACCCTAAGTCTAGTCATCATGTGAGGTTAACTTAGCTGCCCCTTTTTTTTTTTTTTTTGCCTTTTTGCTATTTCTTTGGGCCACTCCCACGGCATATGGAGGTTCCCAGGCTAGGGGTCGAATCGGAGCTGTAGCCACCGGCCCACGCCAGAGCCACAGCAACGTGGGATCCGAGCCGCGTCTGCGACCTACACCACAGCTCATGGCAACGCCGGATCAGATCCTTAACCCACTGAGCAAGGGCAGGGACCGAACCCGCAACCTCATGGTTCCTAGTCGGATTTGTTAACCCCTGCGCAATGACGGGAACTCCTAATTTAGCGGTTTTAATAGATTAAGGCAGTTACTTTTCTGGACATTCAAGAGACTGTTAAATGCCTTTAATCACAATATAATGGTGACAATTAAACGATGGCATATTCCAGGCAATGCAACATGTGCTTGCATTTGTGACACTTAATTTTTTAAAAATCAATGAAGAAACTTCATAATAATGAGAATTTAAATTTCTAATCTACATTTATAACTTCTCGCATATTTTCTGTACCAGTGCATTTTGCAGGTTTAATGATGCTTTATAAAAGAAAAAAGAAAAAGAAAACACACATTCAAACAGGTCCTTGATTCTAATGGTTTAAGACACACAATTATAACAAAATACATTTTTACTTATTTTTGGTTTGTGCATTACCTCTAGGTATATTCCATCCTTCCCCCCATTCCCCCAGCCATACTCTTTCTTTCTTGAATGTCACCAAAAGAGGTGACTCTATCATTACTTTCATTTTCTCAGTACGACCCACAGAACCTATTTTCTTGTACTTAATTTGATACAAATGTTATTTTGTTATTCAAAGATGTCAAAATATATAGAAAACACACACACACAAAACTATAAATATTACAACATCTTGACACGGCTACACATTTGGGAAATATGTTTGTATGTAGTCCTTTGAATTCAAACACATCCTTCATTTAAACGACATCCTTGCATTAAATTATGACTAAAATCTAAAACACCTAAAAATTCTCAGGCATGAGCCCAGGTAATTTAGCTGCTGTGCTTAAGTCAAGTCACTCCCACACAGCATGTTAGGAAGTAGTTACACTGCTTAGGGTACTTTGACTTGAAAGATTTTACTCCTATGTCAAGCCCAATTGATTCTGTCCTAATTTTGTTTAAGACAGATTGCAGAGATTGCCACTATGTCAATCAAAGCTGACTGGATTTTTCCTTCTTTTAAAATAACTGGACATGTTTTAATAGAATCTGTAGATAATGCAGATCCTAAATAAAGTTATTTTGTAAACTTATGTTGCCTGCAAACAACTGAGAAATTATTCCTTCTCTTACATATCTATTGAGCACTTTACAAGATCTGATCTCTGGTCCAAGATTCTGGTCCCAGACTGGGGCTGGATATACGCATGCAAGCAATTGATATCATAAAATATGGACTATATGGCGTGGTGGTTAAAAGTAATGTTTTGATATTTTCGGTTTTGGATTGAATCAGAGTTTGACATTTACGGAGTAAACTTGGTCAGTTGATTAATTTATTTTTTAACCTTTTTTTGTACTTAATAAGATTTGGGGTGTAAAATGGTTAACATGGTGTCTACAAAGAGTAGGCAGTAATATTATTATCAGGCCTCTCACTCAGGCATAGACCAGTAACAATGGAAAAGGGAAGGGCATGGATTTCCCCAGGCTAGACAACAGCTGTGGATGGAATCAGGGAAGACTTTCCAGGGAAGAGTGAAACTTTGGAATAGCTCCTTGGCTTTGCAACCTGAATAACTGTAGAATCTGCTCATTGCTCTGCTAACTAATATAACATTTTTGTTACAGACAAAACATCAGGAGCTTTACTTACACATCAGTTATCTTTGTGGAAACATGAATGGAAGTTTGGCCATTACTGGGGTTTGGAGGCATTTCACTTTTCCAGGTTATTTCCATGCTTTTATATTCCACACTTAGTTTAGAAAATGCATATAGGAATGTATAAACTGAGAGTAATTTTCTGAAATGAGGTGGCCTTCAACATCTTTTTAGTTAGGCAAAGGCTTCCAGACATATTTTAAAGAACATGAAATTTATGTCCTATATGATTTAGCTAGATTTATGATTATGTGTAATTTTTGTCAATGCAACTTACGTAGCAATAACCTTTTTATGTAACTATTACTATCCAAATATGACTGATTTTTTTTTTAACTTCAAATAAAGGGTACTGTACACATCATAATCACCACAGTTTACATTATGGTTCACTCCTGGTGTTACATATTGTATGAGACTGGACATATTTATAATGACATAATTTAGATGTTATTTTTGAATAGTCATTCACTGCCACAAATTTCCCCTTACATATTATTTTCACTGTATCCCACACATTTTGGTAAGTTGTATTTTCATTTTTTTTTAATTCAAACATTTTAAAGTTTCTTTGGAGATTTTTTTCATTTACCTATGTGTTATTTAGAAGTATACAGTTTAATATCCAAGAATTTTGAGTTCTTTCTAGCTTCCCTTCTGTTCCTGACTTCTTGTTTAATTACATTGTGTTCTGAGGGTAGACACTGCAGAATTTCTCTCCTTTTATATTTGCGGAGGTGTGTTTTATGGCTCAGAATGTGGTCTATCTTGATGAATGTTCCACATAAGCTTAAGAAGAATATGTAATCAAGTGCTGTTGGATGAATTAGTCTATAGATGCCAATTATATCCAGTTGACTGGTAGAGTTGCTGAGGGTAGATCTTAAGAGTTCTCATCAAAAGGGGAAAAAAAAAAACCATTTTTCTCTTTTTTTGTAGCTTTATGATAGGTTAGTAAAACTTCTTGTGATAATCATTTTATGAAGTAGGCAAATAAAATTATTTCATTGTCTTTAAGCTTACACTGTATGTTTGTCAATTTTATCTCAGTAGAACTAGGAAAAAGAAAACACTGTCATTGGTGATTAAAGTTTCTCATTATTCAAGAGGTTAATTTGATTAATGTTCACATTTTCTCTTTCTGTGTCACTCTGAGTTTCTGAGAATTATTGGCAAAGACAGAATGTATATGCAAAACATTTACCTTGGATGATATCGCTGAAATATAAAGGGGGACGGATAGACGCCGATGAAGATATTTCTCAGAGTTCGGTACAGCTCTGGCATTTAGTTAAGAAGAGGAAGAAGAACAAATGGCAGATTGGGTAGAGTGAGACTGAAACACATGACCAATTCTGGGAAGCTTAGTCCACGTTAAAAAAGAGCACTGGAAGAGTGTGTGCCCATTAGAAGAGTCCCTCTTTGGACATGAGCAACGTGCGTCTGTATGCTGACCACGTTGGTCTTGATTAGGAGGATGCTGAGGGAAGTGGGGTCTTGGCATAAATCCTGCAGTGGATCCAAAGAATCTGACGAATGTCATTCTTGAATTGGTGGATTTATACTTTTCATCAAATCGGAGGAATTTGTGGGATTATTTCTTCATTTTTTTCTCACTCTCCTTCCTTTAATCTTATTCCAGAACTTCAATTACACATGCATTTATGAATTCAACCACTTGATATTCTTTTAAAAAAGATTACTGAGATACTTTTTTTTAAGTTTATTTTATTTACTTCATCTTCCATAGTTTCTATTAGTCTTCTTAAGTTTACTAATTTTCTTTCTGAATTGCCTCTTGACCTTAATCTTCACCAGTGAACTTCTCATTTTAGACACTGTGTTTTTTATCCCGAGGATTTTATTTTTTCAAGTCTTGCATTTCATTCTTCACGACAATTACATATCCTTTAACTAACTGAACACAATACAATGTTTGTGTTAACATCTAGTCATGGTAATTCTATCATTTTTTTTTTCTTGAGGTTCTGTTTCTTTGGATGATTTTACTCATGGTTATGGATCATATTTCCCACTTTTTGACATGTATACTCATTTTTGATTGGGTGCTGTACATTTTAATGTAACACTGTGTTGTGTTTGAATATTGTTGTGATCTTTACAGAAAAAAAAATTCCTTTGTTTTGATAGGCTCACATACAATTTGGAGTTCCATTTGATAAATCTGAAACTTGAGCTTTTTTTGGCAAGTCTAAAACATTCTATTCTCTAGCGATAGTTGAGCCTTATTACTAAAGCACGGTTCTTTCAGGAGTCTCTACTGAACACTTTGATTAAATAAACAAAGATGCTTTTTACTCTGGTTGGTGGGAATATTAATGATTCCTACTTCTGAGTTAGTTCAGGAAATGTCAGAAGCTCTTGGCCCATTGTGATAACATTTTACCCTACTGTTGTATTTTCAGTATTCCTCATACTCAAGATAATGCTTAAAGGATTCTTGTTCTCTTTCTTTCCATAATTACTCCTCTAAAGAATGTCATCTTTCAAACTTTAGCCCCCTCAGCCTCCATAAATTCTAGTCTCTGTGCCATCAACTCCTCATGACTGCTGAGCTCTACTATCCTTCCCTGTACTTTAGTCCATAATGTGCCTCCAGCCAGAAGTCAGGATGGATTTTAAAGCTCAGCTTGATTGTCCCTTCTTTTAGAGACTCCAGACCTGCCCTCCCACAAATTCTGGAAAGGGATGTTTCATGTACTTTCTTCAGGTTTCTAGCATTATAATATGAGAGGTTAAAGCTTCTTTTTGTAATCTTATGATGGTCAGAAAAGGAATGCTGGCAATTTTTTTAAAAAAGACAAATACTGAATCAAATTAAATGTCCATAGAGAGAATAGTTTTAAACTACTGTGGCCCAGTCAGACTATGGAATTACAGACTTAACGATAAAGTGAAGCTCAAATATATGTGTATCTTTGTTCCCAAGATATTTTAAGTGAAAAAAAGCAGTTAGTGATAGAAAAATATACTATATATTCACAAGTGTGGGGGGTATGTGTGTGCAGTATATATATATAATACTTACTGGAAAGGAGATACAAAATTGTTGAGAGTGCTGCAATTGGGTAAAAATTATATAGATGGTGGTAAAAAAAGAAATTTCTAAGTTTTGCATTATATACATTGATATTTCACAGTACAAGAATGTCTATATTTCTTGTGAAATTTAAAAAATAAAACAGATTACACATTCATTAGATTAACCCTTATTTGTTGTTGAAACCTAAGAAACCACTTGATATTGTGACAATTTGAAAGGCATGAATGTGACATTGTACAATAATCTGTAGCTCTTGATAATACTGTGTAATCCCTAAGACTTAGCTAAGTTAAAACACAAATATTTATTTATTTATTTATTTATTGCTTTTTAGGGCCGCACCCACAGCATATGGAAGTTTCTGGGCTAGGGGTTGAATCAGAGCTGGCACCACGGGCCTACACCAGAGCTACAGCAACACAGGATCTGAGCCATGTCTGCCACCTACTGATCATAGCAACACTGGATTCTTAACCCAGTGAGCAAGCCAGGGATCAAACATGCAACCTTATGGTTATTTGTTTCTGCTGCGCCACAATGGGAACTCCCATGAATAAATTTTTAAACAGCATTTTCAATCATATCCTGTTTTCTTGCTTTATTTATTCCTAAATTATTGTGCTGCCCACCAAGCAACGGTTTAGCAGATATTAATGTTCACAATTAATTACTAAGTGCTATAAACACTGCCACAGGTTATGAATCGCTGAAGAATCATTTGTAATAAAAGCTTATCTTGTCACCATAGGTTCATTACCTTTAAATCATGTAACCTAAAAGTCTGGTATTACATACTCGTGGTTCTACTTACAGTAGTTATTTCTGTTTTACGAACTAGGCATGTAAATGTGTGGCAGGCAAATGAGCTTCGACTTTTTATAACTAAATGCTGCATTTGAAGAGGCATTTATGTTGAAGTGGTAAATTACTGCAGTGATGCTTTTATTGAACAGCCTGCTGGTGTTATGACGTAGTCTCACTAACCTATAATGGACCGCCTTCCCTCCATATATAACTAACATTAAAGGGAGGATAGCCCTTTCCAGATACTCAGCAATAAAAGGACATGTTCTGGTTGTCTTTTTATGAATGCCTCAATAACTCTGAACAATTTATGTGATTTTGCTCAATTTTTCAAAGTTTTTGTTTTTATCCCAAAAAATCATGCTGTTAAAAAAGCTTCAGGAAGAATATAGCTGGGAATATGACCCTTGGCTAAAACACATACAGCCATGATCATGGTCCTTGTAAAAGAGAGAGTCATTCTACTACCATCTAAAAGAAAACCCAAAATAGTCAGAGGAGGCTAAAAACACCTCTATATACATGCATTCTTTCATGTCTTAAAAACAGTGAAGATTCACTGAATATTTACAACACGGCAGTTTATAAGGGAAGCCTTTTGAGAGTATAAACATAATAACATTCACTTGTTTAGCTCTAAGAGCTTATAATCCAAGGGTGGGAGGATATAAATACATATCATGGAACTACAATAGAGTATTAAGTTGAATACAAACATGAAATGTGTCACACAAATGCAGAGAAGGGAAAGTCAAGTCTACTTAAATGAATCACAGGAACAGAACACTTATGCTAAAACTAGAACCACCACAAGGAATTTGCCGAAACAAAATACATAAGGAGGGGATAAGTATCATTCACAACTAGGAGAACTGAGTTGGTCTTGCGCATACACAAGTAACGATGACACGTGTCCACAAACAGAAGTGAGATGTTCTAAGGAACTACGGAGCACTCTCTGGACCCTTGCCCACCTCCATCCCCAAATTCTCATGCCAGACTTCATACCCTGGGACTGGACAAAGATAGGGACAGCCCTTTAAACTGCCATTGCCCAAGACATCTACTATTTGAAATCCCAAAACTTCTTATGTCTAAATAAATTTCAACTATTCTTTGAACTCTTTCTTAATATATAAAGAAAACGAACTTTTTTCCTATGGGTTTTCACTTTATTTTTATCTGTTATCACTTGAGTAGTATATTCTGGTTCTCATTATAATTATTTTTGTTTATATTTTATGTCTCATACAAAATTTTGGTTCAGTTTTTCTTTCCCTGCGAGGTTCTAACCTGTAATGCACATAATGTTATCTTAAATATGTATTTAATTTCATTCACTGACTCAGGATATGACATGATTTGGTACAATTCAGTAGAGATTTTCAGCAGGTAAATTAAGGTAAGGATAGTCACTTTAAAGATCAAATAAAGAGTTCTCGCAGTAGCTCAGTGGTTAACAAACCTGACTAGCATCCATGAGCATGCACGTTCGATCCCTGGCCTCACTCGGTGAGTTAAGGATCTGGCTTTGCCGTAAGCTGTGGTGTAGGTCGCAGCAGCAGCTCAGATCCCACATTGCTGTGGCTCTGGCGTAGGCCAGTGGCTATAGCTTCAATTTGACCTGGGAACCTCCATATGCTGCCAGTGGGGCCCTAAAAGACAAAAAGACAAAAGGATAAAAATAAAAATAAATTTTAAAAAAAGATCAAGTAAGACAGTACATATTTTGTAGCAGAATAAGAACAGATATTTCAAAAACTTTATTGTTTTTAATTTTTTTTCTGAGAGGGAGAGTCTTCTATGTAATCCAAATATGTTCCTAGTATCAGAAAGTAATTTGTCATTCTCCTTTGTTCTTTTCTTAAATCACTGAACTGCATGGGGAC
Source organism: Phacochoerus africanus (assembly GCF_016906955.1). Taxonomy (NCBI): domain Eukaryota; kingdom Metazoa; phylum Chordata; class Mammalia; order Artiodactyla; family Suidae; genus Phacochoerus; species Phacochoerus africanus. The sequence continues at coordinate 67,454,789 of NC_062555.1, read as the reverse complement.
CTTTTGAATGCCTCATGTTTTTCTTTGATATCAATAGTCTGGTATGATCATCTTCTTAGTCTCCTGCCAGTGAGTAGAGAGGAACATTATCAGTCATGTCAGCAAGTAAAGGATATGAAACATGTCAGCTGAGTTCCCCTCCTAGAAAGTCTTTCTATCCCCTGAAAACAATAATGTTTCCTGAAATTTGACAAGACCCATCCTTTAAGTTGTGAGATCAATATGGGTATAACCAGGCAGCATTTTTCTGAATTAAAATAGTAGTTTTGTGTCAATCAATCTTCTGTTAGGAGGCATGGACTTTGACCAAAATAGATAAACCACTCACGGATCCATGTAGCACATGATGCTAGTCTAATGAAGATACAGACCATGATTTTCTAGGAAAGACACTTATTTTCTAAAATTTCAAACACCAAATTTGATTGTAGTTTGTAATTCCTCATGTCATGCTGATTTTAATCTTTATTCTTAGGAAGACTAATAACAATGATATTATCATCAACGAGAAAAAATCTAATTGTCTATAAAGCCCACTTAACACTCTAAGTAATGTCCCCAAAATCCACTTGTGAAAAATGGGAGATCACAATCTATCATCAGGTTAATGAAATAACTAACAAGAATGGGTAGCAGAGATCAGGAGCCAATGGCCTACTGTAAGGTACACTATCATTGAATTTCTCTGTTTATAACCATAGTAAAGCTAGAGGATAATGTATACACTCACTGAAAAAGAATTAATTCTTTGTCTCACAACAGATACAGTTCATACTTATCTACATTCATTTACTTTTCACATCCCATCCTTGCAGATATATGCGAAAATCTAAGCTTGCTCATTGTGTAAAATCTAAGCTTAATATTCTTTCATAAAATACACAATGGAATATACTACTGTAATTCTGGAATGAAGTAAACATTTTTAAAATAGTTTGAAATCCTGTCCAGCTTTGATTAACTATTTGATAATTTGATAATTACGATCAGAAGACGAATTTCCACCTTTAATTATTTTTATATTTATTTTGCTATTTAGGGCCACACGTGCAGCATATGGAAGTTCCCAGGTGAGGGGTCAAATTAGAGCTGCAGCAACCAGCCTACACCACAGCAACTTGGGATCCGAACTGCATCTGCAACCTACACCACAGCTCATGGCAATGCCAGATCCTTAACCCAGGCCAGGGAGTGAACCTGAATCCTCATGGATAGTAGTCAGCTTCTTTAACACTGAGCCATGATGGGAACTCCCCACCTATAAATATTTTGATATCTCAAACTTAAAGACAATTTTGGGTCACATATATTAACATCTATCTATCTATCTAACTATCTATCTATCTATCTATCTATCTATCTATCTATCTATCTATCCTAACACACTTTTGGATACACAGAAGATATACCACAAAAACTTACTGATTACATCCAAAATATTTTTGAACTCACTTGATATTTTGATATAAGATACAGTGGAAATAAGCCAGGAACTAAGTTCTTAGCCTTCGTCCATCTATAGCTGTAATATGTCAGATGAATTTTGTTGCCTCAGTAGTCAAGAAAAATAGTGGGAGAAAGAGGTAGGTTATTGATTAAACTCTGAGATCCCTTTCATCTCTAAAGTTCCCCATTACTTATCTTTCAACAATATGCACATTTTTAAAATGTCAGTTGGTCAATATCCACTGTAATGAAAATACTACAAACTTATCTCTACTTCCCTTACATTTTGCAAAACCCTGGTATCAAGACCTGTCTCCAAGCTTTGTGAAACGGAACAGCTGACTGCAGAGAAGTTCTAGAACAATGGTTTGTTGATTAGAACATTAATCAAAGCAGAGTTTATACACATGATATAGGTGGTTGGTGAGTTTACAGAGGATTTGGGGAGTGTGTGTGTGTGTGTGTGTGTGTGTGTGTGTGTGTGTGTTGTTTGTTTGAAACGTGTGGAGTAGGAATAATATGGTGGTACTCATGCCCCCTACTATGCTGTGAGCTTTGTTGAGGGAAAGTTTTCTACTAGGCTCTTCTTGCCATGCTTTTCAGAAGCTGAAGACTTATATTTCTAATCTGTCCAATCGGAGCTGTAGCCTCCAGCCTATGCGAGAGCCACAGCAACGCAGGATCTGAGCCAAGTCTGTGACCTACAAAACAGCTCATGGCAACTTAACCCACTGAGCTAGGCCAGGGATTGAACCCATGTCCTCATGGATGCTAGTTGGGTTCGTTAACCACTGAGCCATAACAGGAACTCCTAAAAACAAGAATTTTGTTTTTTTAAGTTTAGATTTGGGAGTTCTCGTTGTGGCACAACAGAAACGAATCCAACTAGGAACCATGAGGTTGCGGGTTCGATCCCTGGCCTCACTTGGTGGGTTAAGGATACGGCATTGCTGTGAGCTGTGGTGTAGGTCGCAGACATGGCTCAGATCTGGCGTTGTTGTGGCTGTGGCATAGGCTGACAGCTACAGCTCCGATTCCATCCCTAGCCTGGGAACCTCCATATGCTGCAGATGCAGCCCTAAAAAGGACAAAAGACAAAAAAAATAAAAACAAAGTTTAGCTTTGATAGCGACCATTCTAAGACACTGTCCATAACAATTTTTTTATATAATCTAAAGATAATGATTTTGGTTGGCAATAGGTCTTCTTTTCTAGTAAAGGTATAAACATTTTGTGCATTTATTAATTTATTATTATAATTATAATTTATTATTATATAATTTTTCTTTTGTGAATAGCCTATTTAGGTTACATTTTTCTCTACTGAAGTGTTCATCTTAATTTAATATATTGTGATAATTACTTATATATTAAGAATATAATATTTTAATTGTTGTGTATGTTATAGTTGTATTTTGGTCCCAACTGGTTTTTGCATTTTGATTTTGTTGCGACTGTGCCACACAATAGTGTTACAATTTCACATACTCAAATTGTTTTTCTCTCTCTTTGGACTGATTGTATGTACCATTCTTTTGAATCAAGTTATAATTACTCACTTGTTTATCTCACTTTTTTTATTTTGGAAAAATACAATTTCCTCTGAATTAATTTTAAAAGGGCAAGAAAGCTTTTATTCAGAATACCACTTTAAAGAGTAACAATGAAATTGCTAGAGTAATTAAGGCAGGGGTAGTTAGGAAAAGGTCAAGGCTCAGAGTTCAGCACATCAGCTTAGAGATGACCGCCCCCGGGTTAGAACACTCTCTTGCATGATAGGGTCTATATTTTCAACAGTAGTCATATGGTGTTGTGTTCCCGAATGCTACAATGTATGGACTCAGGAAACAAGAGTTCGAAATAGAAGTGGCTCATCTAATCATCACTCCCTTTGACCCACTTGGGGAACTTGTGCTTTCCAACCCTGCAATTTTTGTCTCTGCTTGTCTAGATGTCCTGATTACCAAAAGTGGGAAACCCGTTCATCAAGGACCATAGTTAGAGAACACGGTAAGAGTTCCATTTAACCTAAATGTGTTCTTGTTCCAATAGAGAACAGCAGGCAAAGAGAAGAATTACTATTATATTGGAAATGAAAATTGATGCTAATTATCCAAAGAAGATAGATAGGGCTGCTGATGCTGCTAAACTCTAGGGGCAAGATAGGACATGACTGGTCCTCAGTGGAGGTAACTTTATAGCTATTCTGCCAGCCCTTTCCTGGCACATCTGCTCTAAAAACAAAGAAGGCACAGGAAATAGCGTATCAAGATTATGTTTTTTAAACAATATTGCATATGCCTGGCCATTTAAAGTAACTTCGTCCTCTTTTTTTAAGAAAGTAAATAGCCTCAAGAACACAGAGAAACTGTACTTATGTCTTGTTTCAAACAGATGAAGCAAAAACATAAAGAGCTGCTCTTTTTTGTATTATTTTTTGAAACACAAGAAAAATCATCTAATCCTTTGCTTCTGTCATCTAAATGCTTCCACTAGAATTAAGCAAACAACTTATACACACACATAAAAACACATGCATACAAATACACACTCATCATGAGCAAAAATGTTAGAATTGCCCCTGCTTGGCCTTATTTACTCCGCCTAGCTAAAGAGCTGGGGTTTTTTGTTGTTGTTGTTTCTTTTTTCTTTTTTTTTTCTTAATTGTGGTTCTGAAGGAAAACATGTGCATCTATTTGATACTATGATTACTTCAGCCATTGTTTTAGAAGCAGTGAAATTATAACCCTGAATCTTCACTGGCACATTTTCCCATGTTGTAATTTTACAGTCAGTTATATTCTCTAACAATCTGATGATGTGGTACGGTTTACACATAAATATCAGGTTACCAAAGCATAAACTCTTGTTGAAAAATTATATACCACAGTTCGGTTGTGTCACAGCAGAAACAAATCTGACTAGTATCCATGAGGATGCAAGTTCAATCCCTGGCCTTGCTCAGTGGGTTGGGGATCTGGCTTTGCCATGAGCTGCGGTGTAGGGTACAGACGCGGCTTGGATCCCATGTTGCTGTGGCTGTGGCCAGCATCTGCGGCTCTCATTCAACCCCCAGCCTGGGAACTTCCATATGCAGCTAGTGCGGCCCTAAAAAGCAAGAAAAAGAAAGATTATATACCAACAAATATAAAGGAAGTAAAGGAAGTACCCATATTTAATTTTCAAATTATTCTACAACATTTCTCGAAGATTATTTGATAAGTAAGTAATGCACATTAAGATAACACATTCGCATATGCATGAATAAACATTTTACCATATCTGGGCACAAAAGTGAATCTTCAACTGTTTGCTGTTGTCAAATTAGGCTCCTTAAAATAGTGTATCCATTTAATCCTAAGTCTTTGAATATACAAGCTGCAGTAATTTTTGGTATTAGATTCATTTAAAATTTATCTTGCAAAAGGAAAAAATAATTTAATGTATATATATAGTTATGGATATCTAAGTTGGCTAATTATTGCTATGGCTTGGTGCAAATTTTTACGAGTTACTTTCCCTTAAATTATAGAAAGGGAGAGAAAAAGAGAGACAGAGAGAATATGAATGAATTAGAAATAGTTTTCCTAGCATCACCTAATTTGTCTATTGAGAAACTGTTAATAGAGTATAAATATAGCCCATTTGATTTTTATAGAATAACACCAGTAATGATATTCTTTGCCTTAATTCATATTTTTTCTTTTCTATTTATTTTTCTTTTTGCTATGCTATTCAGAAAAAGGACTGGCTTAAAGCTCTTGACCTTTGCATTAGAGTTATGTTGATGACATGAAGGCCATCACTTGACGCAGCATCACTCCTATAGACGAGCAGATTTGACTGTGATCTGGCCATTATCCTCTAATTAACAATCTTAAATTCCATTCCTTATATCTTTATTCACAGTTCTAGAATGGTAATGGGGTCATGGCAATAAACCAGCTCCATTTACTATCGTTGTACCCTGCTCCTGTATCTCTGCAGACAAAGCAGAAAGAAAATGCCGAGAGCCCAAATGTTTACGTTTGGCCATCATTCTTGTCCTACAAATGTTATTAAGATGGTAGGCTGCTCTTTACTCTATTGGTTCTGAAATGAATTAAGTCACACTTTCTGTGTGAAATGAGAAAGGTGAAGTCATATGTTGAGTGGGTCACCAAAATCCTAGATAGAAGCATGCCTCTCGGCTGAGGAACCAGGTATATGGCATATGGGAATTGTCATCAGAGCATGGACCTGAAAATGATGCTGTTATTCAGAATTCTTCTACTTCACAAATATCTATGGAGATATGGTGGCCTAAGAAGTTATCTATTCTTGGAGTCCCTGTGTGGCTCACTGGGTAAAGGATTTAGAGCCACTGCTGTGGCTCTGGTTACAGCTATGGCATGGGTTCAATCCCTGGCCTGAGAACTTCCAATGCTGCGGGCACAGCCAGAAAAAATAAATAAATAAATAAAATAATAAAAAGTTGTTCATTCTTGAGCTTGAAATCTAAAGAAAGTTGTTACAAAGACCAGTGCAGTATTGGTGGTTTTATCAGGAAACAAAACTCACAGAGGCAAATCGAAGAAAAAATTATTCTGAGACATGTGGCCCTGTCTCTTGACAACCCAGAGTTTCTTTCTTTTGCTCTTTAAAAATTTCTCTACCTCTCTATTCAATCTTTTAAAAGGAAAGTCCTTTTTTTTTTTTTCATTTAAAAAGACGGCAGGATGGAGGCAGTGTTGATGCGCATTCCTCAAGGACGCATTACACTCTACAGTATTCTTGAGATCACTGTAATTCTCTGTGGTCATAATACGATCTTTCAGAAGATTAAGAGAGTCATTAAAACAACTCTATTTGATGCTGCTGAGACTCCTGGACAAAAAATAACATTTAAACTTTGCATGTATTTTTAAAGAGTGGCACACTTTATGCCTTCTCTCTCACTTTGATTTTTTTTCTTCTTGGATACATGTCTCATTATAGCTACAGAGCCAGACTAGGAGAAGGAATTTCTTTGATGTAGCCATGTATATCTACAGGGAGTTCCTTAAAGACAGGGGTTCCTTCAAGATACTGTCCTTACTCTGTGTGTCACTATCATCTCCACTTCCTAAAGTGCCTCCCAAATGAGTTTATTTTTATTCAGAGGAGGTACCTGATCAGCTCTTTCTAGATGGCATACAAGTGATCTGGATGGTTTCTACCCTCATATTTGTCCTTAAACTGCAGGATTTCCCTCCCTTGGCTGACAGAAAATGTATCTAATGTTCATGAAATAATTTAAATTTTCCCTTCTTCTTCTCACATCCATGTTTTAACTCTGTGGAGGAACTGGAGACTTGTGGTCAAATGTCAGCACTATTTCAGTGAATAAGAGTGTTTAGTGCAACTATTCCAAATGGTCTATTTCTCTGCCAACCCAGTAAAACATCAAAAAAGACCTCTGGTAGCTATAGCAACATAACCACAAGCTGCTCAATTTTAGACACTCTTTTTGTATATCTGATTCCCTCTCCATTTTGTAGAGAAATCAAAAGCTAATGGGACACAGCTGCTTTCACGTTGGTTTGCTTATTAAGCTAAATTCAAATTGTGTCTTGCTTTTATTCATTTAATTAATAGGGTATCAGTTTTCAGCATATCGGTGTATTTTATTGTAATCCCTCATATTTATAAAAAAAGATGCAAAAGTAAGACATGTAGGAAAAAAAATCCAGGCAGTGCTTTTAATTATTTCATTAAAAGTCATTCTCAAATAAAATATCTTAATGTATAATAGGTAATATGATTTTAGTTGAATAATTAGTCATTAAGGTCTAACTAGAGAATGGTTTTTAAAAAAACACCTCAAAAACAAAACAAAAAATATTGATTAAAAAGATATTTAGGCATATAATTTTTGAAATCAACTATTTGGTCCACTACAGTGCTAACTAACTACAGCTTCTTATGCCATAGTAACAGATTAAATGGTGTTGTGCTCACGCTGATATAGACATATAAACATATATACATATATATGGTTATAACATGTATATCGTTATGAAGGATCCATTTACTTTGGGAACTAGATCAGTGCATAGAATCTCTCGCTCGCTCGCTCTCTATATATATGCGTGTGTGTGTAAAGTTCATAAATACAAGATTTGGAGTTCTTAATATCTATAGCTTTTTATACATGGAATTTATAGATGTATCAATTATTTGATTTATTTGTCACATTATCAAGGGGACTATGTCTATTTCATCTTCCTAACTCTGCACCAAGTAAAAATTCATTTCCCCTAACCATGCAATCACTCTTTTATTTGTACAGTTTTTGACAATTCACCTACTCAAAGATTTATTAAGCAGTTACCAGGCATGAAGCTAGATACAGTCATGAAATAAAACACAGCATCTATAGGGAGACACATACAATAAAAGAAATATAATTTGATATGTGAGATATTATTCAAAGGGCATGATGAAAATGGACATTTTGAGAACCACACATTTAGTGTTCTCAGGGAAGGAAACAACAACTTCACCTAAAGAGGGAAGAGTGGATTAGAAAAAGCACTCTAGAGGATTTGATGTTCAAAGTAAACCTTGAAGCCTGAGTAACAACAGCTCTTTACTCATACAGCAGATGCAAAGCCACAATGGCAAAAAACATGTTAGGTGTGATAAATTGCAGATTGTGCCTTTTAGGTTGTCCTGAACCCCTATTAAGGCCAAAGGATGTTCTATTGTCTGGAAATCTGGGAGGGGTTTTGACGCAAAGAGCATTTCCAAGAATTAGTTGCACATCTGTTCAACAACCCTAATTTGGAAAAGAAACTAATAATTATTATGTATCCTGTATGTATCAGCTACATGCTATGCCCTTTAGATGACTTATCTCATAAACATTATTATTAGCTTCACTTGACATGTGGGGAAGCTGGATTTTACAAGGCTGGGGAATTGTTCAAAATTAGTGAGGGACAGAGGAAGGAAGGGTTTAAATCCATGTCTGTCTAACCTCAAGCAAATGCTCTTTGAAGTCATTCACAAGCCAGAAATTACCTTCTTTGTAAACCTTTTTACTCGGAGTTGAAGTCAGAGGTTTAACTGGCAAACCAGCAGGCAGCAGTGAGCTCATAGTATTCTTCCTTAGTTGACCTGGCCAAGAAGCAACTTGGTAACACACAGCAGGGTCAGGCAAAATCACAACTCATAATCATAAGACTGAGTCATTTTGCAGTGATTTTTACCAGGAAAGAAAGTCTTAACAGAACAGCTAATCTCTGAGACAGACACATACTGTCCTAATTCCCTACATGATCTACATGATTTTTGGAGCAATCAGTAAGGCAAAACAGGACATGAGATTACACATCTCTCAGCTGTCATCCTATTTAGTAATCCATGTTGTGGTGGCTGGCCATCATGCCGAATTTACTCTGGCTCAGTCTCAAAGATGTAAAGATTCTAGAACCAAGGAGACCATGGCAATGCCTTCATTAGGATGTGTTTAGGTATCTGCCCCTCTGTGGTCTAATCCAGTCACAGTAAAGACAGATACAAGTTACAAATGAAATCAAGTCTACTGGCCAAGGTCAAGCCAGGCCACATGGAATAATCAATCCAGTGGGGTATCAAAATGGTGGCAAAGCAAATGCTCATTTATATACACTAAGATCTCACAAGAAGGGGGTTTAGGATCTATTCGTCTCCCTATCTCCTTTATCAGATAAATCCTGTCAAGAGGCAGAGACCACACAGTAATTTGCAAAAGAAAGTTTTAATACTAAGGATTATTAGCTACTTAGAGAAAATTAATTAATTACCTAATGAAAATAAAAGAGAATGTTATAGAGTTGAAGGTGAATGCCTGTTATGGACTAAATTATGCAACCTCTCCATCCAAATTCACATGTTGATGCCCCAACCCACAATGTGACTGCATGAGGAGGTAGAACCTTCAGGAAAGTAATTAAGGTTAAATGAGGTCATATAAAGGTGGGACCTTAATCCAACATGATTGATGCCCTTGTAAGAAGAGGAAGAGACACAACGGTTGCTCACACACAGAGGAAAAGCTATGTGAGGACACAATGAGAAGGATGTCCTCTGCGAGTAAGGACGTCCTCACCAGAACCCGCATTTGCAGGCATCTAGACCATGGACTTTCAGCCACCAGAGTTATGCAAAAATAAATGTCTGCTGTTTAAGCCACCTAGTCTGCAGTAGAGTACTTTGTAGAGTAGCCCAAGCAGATGAATACAGCTCCCAAGGAAAGAACAAACACAGACTAACAAGCAGACGCTTTTCATTATCCATATGGATGCACCTGTCCATTCAATCCACTGCCCCATCTCGGTACGTCAGAAGGTAAACCCTGCAGCTCCCACAAGAAAGCGGACTATTCTGATCTCTTCCCAAAGGTGTAACACTGGCTGCCACACCAGAAGCTCCACTCCAAGATAGTCCCAGGATGATGAGTCTGTGTATCAAACTTCTTGAAGATTTCCTAAGCCTTAATTGGCCTTCTGTTCCATTAGATTTTATCTGGGAATGTGATCTGGAAATTTCTAACAAAAGTATTTTCTATAGTTATCCAAAGCCCTTACAACACACAGTCTCTTTCTCTCTCACACACATTTAGCTTCTCTCTCCCTTCTCGATAATCCAGAATGATTTTGTACATGAGAAAAGCTCAATACTGCCCCCCAGCAAAACACTTCTTACATTATCCTCCATTGCCATCATTCACAGATGCTGTTCACCTATATAGTCCAGACCCTATCACTGCTGAAAGCCTGTCTTGGTAGATATGTTCAGTTGAACCCAGAATATATACCAGGGGCCTCAGAACCACTCATTTCTCTTCTGTGAAAAGATCTACACTTAAGGCCATATTTTCTTTCCAGCATATGATAACTGCATTAGAAATGAAATATTCCTAATATTCATGGTATTCATAAAAGGAAAGGAATGTTGGTGCCCTTCACTATACATATATATATGTGTATATATATATATATATATATATATATATATATATATCTCACCTTATTTTCTACCATTTTTGAAGCACAAACATAATTAGTGATGCACATGCTGCTGACACTACTTGTGCATTTTTCTACTTATATTTTTCTATCATTCTATTCATGTTTTCATGGTTAATTTAATCTTCAATGGTCAAAGACACAGCCAAATTGGATGAAAAATACCAAATCTTCTAAAGTGTAAATTTCCTCTTTTTAGCAAATAGCAGAAAAAATAATTGAGATTAATTTAGGAAGGATATTTTCCAAGAGTGTCTGGTAACTCTGTCACAGACATCTCTATAGCTTGGGTTTTATGGTTAAGGATTTGGTACATTTACAGTCCAACTGTCTAATTGTTTTTGTATATACAGATTCCCCAAATGTCTGCATTATGCACAAAAGACTCAGCATGAAACAATAACTGTTGTTTAAATTTCCTTAAAATATCTAGAAAACACTTTTGGCTCTAACTCCCATCTAATCATAAAACAGATGTGCATACGCACATCTTTTTATCTCTCTGAATTGGCTTCTTCAGGGATCTTGTTAAAGCTGCATGAGGCCAACAGAAGCTCAAAGGGGGAAGGAAAAAAAAGACTTGTTTGAAGCTTGCTGCCATCTATAAATGGTCAGAAAACAGAAGATTTCAAAACTGTGCTAAATAATGGGTTTATAGATCAGGATGCTACTGCTGAGAAAGGAACATTTTTCAGGTTGCCTCTGATGAGACCAGCATAATTTTAAAGCCATTTTTTTTTTAACTGCAAAAGCACCTGACCCAATAAAGAACCACAGTTTAGAGTAAATACTTAGTCCCCCTTCTGAGTGTGTCAGCAATTTTTGTTGATTTAAAAAGGCACTAACCCTATAAGTTCCTCCCAAAAGCCTCATCATTTCCAGGTAGTAGCAGAGATTTGGAAGATATAGGTGGCGTCCAAGGAAACACAGTAACTAAATAATGTCACTTCCCTCAGCTATCTCAAATGAGGTAAGAGAATATTGTCTGTGTACAAATTAGTCCTCTTTCTTTGGATCTTCTATTAACGCTATTCCTCTGAGCAATGCTCCCGCATATGTCCTTAACCTCTTTTTCCATTAGTACCAATAAAAATAATTTTCTCAAAGCATCAAAAAATTAGTTATGCCTTGACTTGTCAAATCATATGTGAAATATAACTGTGGCTGTTAAATCTTTTTAAAGCATCTGGATAAAAGGTTGTTTCCTACTCTTGCTCTGTGTGTGTGTGTGTGTGTGTGTGTGTGTGTTGTTAAATACAAATGAATTGTGATTTATTTTGATTGATGCCAAACTACATTTGCCCTGTGCCAGGTACCCGGTCAAGTGCTTTTGTAAAAACCTGAATTCAGAGCCTCTTAATATGGCTAGGTTTAAAAAAAAAAAAAAAAAAGGCTAGGTTAGCAGTAGAAAAATTGTCGTCAGATATTTTCATGTGAATGACACCTTTCTGAAACCCAGGTGTTTGCAGGTAGGCAACTAAGTTCTGCCAGTTTACTTTCCCCAGATATACATCACATGTTCATGAAGTTAAGAGAAATGTTTCCCCTGCAGATGGAGAGTGTTTACTCATATGTCTGTGTCATCAAATAGTATAAATTTGAAACTTTGGACAAATCCCATTGTAATGAGCATCAATTTCATGATTTGAGTGTCAGAGTATATATGGACCATTCCGAGTGATCCTGGGTGAATAATGTAGGATGCTTATTTTTTTGTGTTGAGTTGGTGTTTGTAGAACTTATCTTACTTACTGGATGGCAAGTATAATTGATATTCAGTCTAAACACAAAGCTTCAGTTTAGGTCTAAACAGACTGATGAGTGGCAAGGTAAGAGAGAGACAAATTTTTCTAAATCTAGAAAATCCATAAGGGAACAACACAAATTACATATTAACTGTTCCAAATGACAGGTCTAGAGAAAAATAATAATTATTTATAGATATTTGACCACTTGAAGTAGGCAATTCAGTAACAGAACAGAATAACATGGACATACAGTTCATTATATTTATATGGCTTGTCATATTCAAGACCTATATTGTTTCCCCATAATTTTCTCAGCGTCGTTCATTAGAAGAAAGATAAAGCAATTCTTAGATAAAGCAGTCTTCCAACATAAGGGATTAAAGATATACTCTTTAAAGATTTCCCCTTTACTTAGGAAGTACTATGCTGCATTTTTTTAGTAATCACAGACCTAAAATTTGGCTGAAGTCCCCAAGGAGCCAAGATTAGCTTCATATTTGTGACAATGTGGGCCTTCTATCATGTTCAGTCATCACCTTAGTGCTGAAAATAATTTTGTAATAAAAACTGTCAAAGGTAAGTGAAAGGTAAGTCTAGCAAATACAAAGCGAAGGAAGTTCCCCTCACCAAATCTCCTGACAGACAGCTTGATGCACTAGTTGTTCTGGTTGCACACTTGCCAAGTTATTAAAACAAGGCAGACAAGCTCATATGAATATAGTAAGCTAACTGTTAAGAGGCTCAACTGCCTTGTCTGTGTGAAGTTTCTTCATTCTTTAAATTTCCTTAATCCATTTATCTAGCAATGCCTTGGCTAATTCAACTCACAAAGTGCTTTGGTTCTAGAATATATAGTTCTATCACCCTCATTTAAACTTGGGAAGAAGTGGTTAAATTGAATGGGATCAATTTAACTGAAAGCAGCTCACTTGTACAAAGGAGTCAATGGCTCATTTTATTCCCCAACTATAACCAAACTTTACCAATAATATTAATAATGAAGAATCAGCAGATATTCTCAAAATACCTCATTCCACAAATCGGAGGACTTTAGTAAGATTTTTTTCTTTTTTCTTTTTTTTAACTACCATGTTATTGACAAGAGCACAGATCACACAGGAGCTATTCCACACTATTCTCAGTTGAACTGAATCATAATGCCAGTGATAGAAATAATGTGATATGTTTAGGGGCAAATAAAAACAGCAAGAAAAATATATGTATCTTTGCAAAGATTACTTTTTCTGTAAGGAATGTAACTGATTCAAGTAAGGAGAAATGAAATGTCAAAGCATAAATACCTTTAGCAATTAACGATGAATGGATCTGGACAAAGTATAACTCAAATTTCACCTGTGTCATGAAGAGTATGTTTATCACTCCAGATGTAAATGATTCCTTTATATTTCTGAGCTTCCGACATTTTTAATATATCACATGTTGTAGCTTTGTGGAGGTCTGCTTATTCCTGTGTGACCGTATTTTTTTAGTATGTAGTTTCATGTATTTAGTCATTTGGCACATTATCTATCAAATGTCTACTTTATACACAGTACTAGACATAAGTGGTAAATCAAGATCATTAATTTATCGGTCCTGTTCTTAGTGACTGTAAAAATTATTATATGGAGATCATCTCTTTTTTTTAAGTACTGCCTTTAAAACAAAGCACAAATAAATGTTCAATAGACACTGTGTGAATGATAAAAGCATTAAGTTGATATGTCTATGTTCACATAATCATCATCTATATGCTTCATTACACCACTCAAAGTCCCGAGAAGCTGACTTTTGGCACCTGTGTCCAGGACTTCCCCAAATTACTCATACCTGGTTTTTTGTTCTGATCACCCAGGCTTTTTGGTATTTGCTTCATATTTGAACATTTAATTTCTGCTTCTGATTATATTTACTGCAGGGGCTGCTGGTAACAAATTAACTGCCTCTCCTCACTATCCTTTCAGTTCAATAAGTTGATTTATTCTAACAGCTTCAGGTTAGAGAAACTTTATCAGGTCTCAGTACCTAAACAGATTAGGCACACCCCAGACTACTTTGCCAAAAGAAGTTATGTCAGTCCCTGAACATCTTAAATGGTTGCTTTTTTAATTTTTATTTTTTTCTCTATTGGGAAGGAAAGCTATTTGCACATGACTCTCCCATTCTACCCACCAACATCTCTCTGCCTCTTTCCCATTAACTCCTGAAGTCTTGACTTGATATTCTAATTTTATTTCATAGCCCTAGAACTTTCTATTTTTATGGTTTATGAATGTTTTTTACAATCTTCTTTAAATAATTTCTAAATTGAGAAAATGATTGTATCTTGCACAAGTTATTTAACCTCTGTGCAATAGGAAGTTAATTGCCTTTTATTTTTATTTTTTGTCTTTTTAGGGCCACACCCATGGCATATGGAGGTTCCCAGGCTAGGGGCCAAATCAGAGCTGTAGCCGCCAGCCTACGCCACAGCCACAGCCATGCCAAATCCAAGCTGAGTCTGTGACTTACACTATAGCTCAGCGCAACACCGGATCCTTAAGCCACTGAGCGAGGCCAGGGATCAAATCCACATCCTCATGGATGCTAGTCAGATTTGTTTCCGATGAAGACACGATGGGAACTTCTACAATTCTTCTTTTATAGGGCAGCTTTTAAGATTAGACATTAATACCTTTAAAGTGGTTCAAGTGGTGTCTGATACATTACAAGCATTAAAGCTGCTACTTGTACTTTATTATTACTGGTTCTATTAAATACTTCAAGAGATAAATCAAGATAGTGAAACTGTGAAACTGGAAACAAAAAATTAATAAAAATTTATACAATTAACAATAAATGATCTTCATTAATATTACATTAATTTTTCTATTTTTATTTTATGCCTAATAAAATAAAAAGGATTCTCTCAAGGATTTTTGGATTCTTTCTTCAAATATTTATTCAAGAATTATTATATATTTGGCACTATTCTAAATTCTGATAAAATAATAAATACAGCCAGCTAAAATCACTGGCTTCATGGAGTTTATCTTCTTGATGATAAAAGATACAACCATCTCTTTTTTTTAATATAAAAAGAACTATTTTGGAATTCCCATTGTGGCTCAGTGGTTAACAAACCTGACTAGGATCCATGAGGACTTGGGTTCAATCCCTACCTTGCTCAGTGGGTTAAGGATCCAGCATTGCCGTGAGCTGTGGTGTAGGCGGCAAACACGGCTTGGATCTGGTGTTGCTGTTGTGTAGGCTGGCAGCTATAGCTCTAATTTGACCCCTAGCCTGGGAACCTCCATATGCCATGGGTGTGGCTCTAAAAAGACAAAAAAAAAAAAACTATCTCACTTGTTCAAATTTGATGCTTTACCAAGACTAAAATAAATAACCAAAAACATAAAAGAAATACATCTTAGGAGCCAACATCTCACCTACTGCTTGGGCATAGATTCATGCAAACATGGTCAGAAGGCATCCCCACTCTGCCCACTCTGCTTATCACCTCATTAGGAAAAAAAATCTAGGGGAAACGATGGAGGAAGGGATATATTGGGAGTTTGGGACTGACATATACCCACTACTATATATAGAATAGATAACCAACATGGACCTACTGTGTAGTGCAGGGAACTCTGCTCAATATTCTGTAACGACCTAGATGGGAAAAGAATCTGAAAAGGGGGGGATATGTGTATATGTATGGCTGATTCATTTAATGTTGTACACCAACTATACTCCAATATAATTTTTAAAAAGGAAACAAATACGATTTCCTTCATCTGTTAGGTCAGTGGCTCTCAAATTACTGTCCTCAGCATCATCAGCACCAGCATCACCTGGCAACTTGTTGGACCTGCCATTTCTAGGGTCCCATCATGGACCTTCTGAATTAGAAACAATGGTGATGGAGCCCAGGAATCTGTGCTTAAAGAGTTCTCCTGATGATTTGGACAAAATTGTTCAGGGTACAGTTGGGAGTTTCAAGCAAAGTGGAGAATGCTGGCATACCAAAACGAGACAGAATTAGCTGGTATGACTCATGTTAGTAATTACCATTTCTATATAGAGATGCAATTTGCAAAGCTATTTTCATAAGCTTTATACCAGTCAATCTTTAATGCAGTGTACTATGTTAAGACATACATTCTTTGTGATGATTAATTGTGTATGTCAACTTGACTGGACCAAAGGATGCCCAGAAACCTGGTGAAGCACTATATCTGGGTATGTCTGGGAGTGTGTTTCTGGAATAGATTAGTATTGGAATTGGTAAACTGAGGAAATAAGATGGCCTTTCCATATAGAAGTTCCCAGGCTAAGGGGTCAAATTAAAGCTACAGCTGCCAGCCTACGCAACAGTAACAGCACACTTATCCATCACGCTGAGCGCCTGAATAGAAAAGGAAGAGGAAGGTTGAGTTTGCCTTCTCTCTACCTGATTGCTGAGACAGGACTTTTACCTTCTGCCCTCAGCACTCCTGGTTCTCAGGTCTCCAGACCCAGATGAGAATCTATACTATTGGCTCTGGGGTCCTCAGGCCCTTGAACCACACAAATGGTTTTCCTGGGTCTCTAGCTTACAGGTGTGTCAGATCATGGGACCTCTCAGCTTCTATACCTGCCTGAACTAATACTTTATAATAAATCTTTTTAGAGAGGTTCTGTTTCTCTGGACAACCCTAATACCATCTTCATGTAGAATGGCAGAATCATTAAATTTCTCATAGAATTATAGATGGCTTTTAACTTCTGCTTGAATTCAGAATCCTAAAATACATCAACCCTTTAATTGGTCACCTGGCTAAGAATTACCTCACAGTGACTCTGGAATTTATCGCACATATATGTACCACTGCATGAGTAGTTTGGATCTAATCACTGAACAGGCAGTTCTTGGTCTTCCAGTTTATTTTTAACTGTAATTTGTTGGGTTTAGCCAGCTTTTCAGCTTTTTTAAAAATTTCCCTTTTTAAAAATTTTATTATAGTTGATTCACAATGTTCTGTCAATTTCTGCTATACAGCAAAGTGATGCAGTCACAAAAATACATACACTCTTCTTTTCACATTACCTTCCATCATGTTCCATCACAAGTGATTGGCTGAGTTCCCTGTGCTATACAGTAGGGCCTCACTGCCTTTCCATTCTAAATGTAATAGTTTGCTCCAGCTTTTTAATTCATGCTAGAATTCTATAAAAATATCCCCACCTCCCTAATTTCTTCAGTTTTTTTTGTTGTTGTTGTTTGTTTGTTTGTTTGGTTTTGGTCTTTTTGCCTTTTCTAGGGCCGCACCCGTGGCATATGGAGGTTCCCAGGCTAGGGGTCTAATTGGAGCCGTAACCCCCGGCCTACACCAGAGCCACAGCAATGCAGGATCCAAGCCAGGTCTGTGATCTACGCCATAGCTCACAGTAATGCCAGATCCTCAACCCACTGAGCGAGGCCAGGGACTGAACCCTCAACCTTATGGTTCCTAGTCGGATCTGTTAACCACTGAGCCACAACGGGAACTCCTCTTCTGTATTTTAACCAATATAAACATCTTTACAATATTCTTCTAATTAACCTCATGTTACTTCGTTCAGTTGCTGGCTTCATTCTAATTCTATTTTTGAACAAAAAGTATTTGACTCTGTCTTTAGCTACCCTTTGCATTTTATTTTGGGAGCATTTATACAATGAATTAGTTTAGCTACTTTGCACAGACAACTTGTTGAAACTGGAGTAGGTACGAAATCTGTTTTACAATTAAAACACTGATGAGTATTTGAGAGACTTGTGGACTTCAAAAAAGGTGATTAAATATTAAACTAATGATGTGGATTCAGAGAAGTAAAGGAAAAAAGACTGCCTTATTTAACTGAATAAGCCCCAAATAAAAAACACTACAAAGGTCTAACTGTCCAACCTATACTAGCAAAATCACTTCTACCTAACAATGACCTGACACACTGGCTATAGGATATTTTTAAAGCAGATATTGTGTGTTAAAAAAAAGAAAGATAATTAATAGGATACTTTCTTAGAACACAATTTAGTTAATAACTCTATATGAAAATTTAATATGTGCCATCTTCTCCATTTCAACTTTGCATCAACAAGATACAACTGGTAATAATAATCCATGTAGGTTTTTCTAATGTCCTCACACAACTCTGACAAGAAGGCGTCAGAGTTAAGAGGAAATAGTAGAAACTTTGAGTTGGGTGTTCTGATTGTGATGTATGCCAAACAAAGTATTTTGGCATGGGGTTTAGTTTCCATAGAGAAGAAAAATATACTCATTTGGGAAGATATTTTTCCTACTTTCCCTCAGCTTCCACTTCCAAGCAAGTAACGTCACTCATCACTATTTTTTTCAGCATTTAATAATGGTGACTGACTAATACAATGAGTACTTTTTGAAATTAGGATGTTATTTGAAAAGGAATATTTTTTATTGCAATATGAATAGTCTGTCAAGTCTTTTTCATCCTGTTATAGCATCTGAACAGATGATGTTATCAACAATGAAAACAGAAATTAGAGTATCTAGTGAGATACTGTGATAACTAACTGAATAATCTAGAAATACAAATGTGGTTTTAGCACATTTTTGGTCAAATGAGAGATAATATTTCAATATCAATTTAAGAAATATAGTTTATAAGTTTCTAATTTGCATGAGAGGCAACTTAGAAGAGTTACAAAAGAAAGCACCATAAGGGAACAATTCCAAAAAAGAAATAATCATGAACAAAAAAAGAATGTTATATTGATATATAACATACACATAGGGAACCTTGATCATACACTGTTCCATTATGCCTATGAACAATAATTCCAAATTCTGTCCAATACAGACAGAACATAATTATGCAGAATATTTTATATATATCCTAAAAAATAATCTTCATGTTCAAATAAATAAGCATGGATTGTATTTAAAAAACTAAACACATTTCAGATTACTACATTCACAATTACTGTAATGAGCTTTTAAACTGCCAATAGGAACTGTAAATTTTCTAGAAAAAGACAAAGTAGCATTTCCCAGACATACAGTGCAAACAGTTGAGGATGCTAGTGTTCCACAAGCACATTTTTTTTAAGTTTCCTTAAAATGTCCATTTCTGAAAACAAGATAGTTCTCATTCGATGGAAGCACAACTAAAGTACAAAGGATAACTATTCTATACATAAATGAGTAAATGATGAAAAAATAAATCTGAACCCTGAAATTTAAAGTTTTAGAAATGCAAAATACTTATTTGGGTTAAGATACGTATTTCTTAAATATTGTGGAATTTTAACTTTCCTTTCCATGTGAACACTCAGAAGTTAGACACAAAAACCACCAATGCACATGAAATACTTCAATATAAAGGGGAAGCTTTATATTAGCCATCAAAAAAGAAATATTATTAAGCAAAGCTTAACTACTTCAGGTGTCATTTGAAGTTCTTTAGGAGTTAAATATGTTGGATAATTTTAATGTCTTAGGATTTCTCTGAATTTACCAAGGACTTAAATACTTGGTCATTCCTTTCTTTTTTTTTTTTTTTTTTTTTTCATTTGTTAACACAGAACAAAATTTTTAAAATTGCTGCATACTGCAAGGCAACTATGTATCATGCAGACTTGAAGGGATGAAAGGAAGATACAGTACAGTGACACCCTACAAACAACTTGGAATGGATTACCAGACACATTTATTTTGTCAGGTTCTTAGGCCATACCTAACACGACAAATACCCAATTGCCATATCTCGGAGAACATATCCCAACACTTGCTTCATATGACTCCCCTCTATTTTTCTGTTGAACTATTAACTTCCAATTCACAGTTGGGTCCTTGAAAGCCAACAGCAAAGGGAGGCCTCACTGTAAAATGACTTTTTTCTTTTTTTTTTAAGCATTTTTAAGTTCACAGAAAGATGGAGTGGACAGTCGAGATTTCCTACATACCTATCACTACACATGTATGACCTCCTTCATTATTTACATTTCCCACCAGAGAAGTACATTTGTTGTAATTGCTAAACCTACACTGAAACATTACCTTCCAAATCCAAACTTCATACAAGGTTTCACTCCTGCTGTTGTATATTTCATAAGTTTGCACAAATGTATAATGACACACATGCACCATTACAGAATCGTATAGACTAGTTTCACTGCCCTAATTTCCTATGCATCCCATCTATTCATCCCTCCACCCACCTCATCCCAAGGGCCTCATTTACTATGAGCAAATACATTCATTCTATATGTCCCTAAATAAAGATACCTTACTCCTCACACAAATGCACTGCTCATATTATTAGAGTAAATCCTAACACATCAAATATAACTAACAGATAAAATATAAGAAACAAGACATATCCCCTACCACTCCAAATACGTACGATTACATAAAAATATAATTTAAATAATTTTCAGATTTCTACTTCCAGATAAGATGGATTACCAAGGACTTAATATAAGCCTACCACAAGATAAGGAAAAAGATATGTCAGCTGCTCTCTGACATTGGGCAACAGATAGAGAAGGACTGCAGTTTCTGAGAGAGAGGAAACAAATGAGGTAAGCCTTATAATCACACAATCACAGTGACTTTCTCACTAAGGCATTTTCTTTTCTTTCTTTCTTAGCTGCAGAGGCAAGGCGGAAAAGGTGGAAAACCCTACACAGCCGAGCTGAGCAGATGATTTCTGAGAAGCTGAGAAGCAAGACACTGGAGTTCTTGGAGGCAGACACAGCTAGAATTCTAGAATTTGCACACAGAATTACCAGAGAAGAGGAAACTACTCAAAGAGAAAGCTCCAAACTCCTAGTAGACATCCTCTTGAGTTCTTGATGAATCCTAGACCATATGTACTAAATTGAAATTATATAAACAAGGCAAAAATCAAACTGAGAGCTATAAAATAATTCTCAGAACTTGAATAAGTTGGAAAGAGATATTCAAGTTCTGGAGAGTAAATGTAGAGAATACTTAGTGGACACCCCAGAGAATCAAACTTTAACAAGCTGATATGGAGCAAAGGTTCCTTCTAGACGTACCCTGGCAAGTATTAAAACAGGGTTCCAACTGATCTACAAGCCAATCAACTACCTGTAAATTAGCAAAGCCCAACCCTTAAAGAAAGTCACCAAAATTCACTATGCAATATAATGCAACTGTCCAGTATGAAACAATTAGTTATTAGAAATGTCAAAGGTAAGACAATGTGACCAATAAAAAAAAAAGCCAATTTAACTAAAGAGCCAAAACGACAAAAATTAGTAAAGTTAGAATGAAAAAGCTACTATATACAAATTTGAAAGCAAAAAATGAACGTAAAGAGAAAAGAAATAACAGATATAAAAGAAAGCTAAACGGAACTCTAAGAGTTGAAAAAAAGTACTTTAGATGAACAATTAGCTAAATGAGACAAAACACTGAAGAAAAAAACAACAGTGAACTTGAAAAATTATAGACTTAAAAATTAAGCAGAAAGACAAAACAATAGGGACAAACTTCAGTGTGATCTCAGGACCTCTAATGTAGGTGGAAAAGGAGTCGCAGAAAAAAGGGGGGGGGGGCAGGAAAGAAAATGTTTTGAAAGAAAAGTGTCCAGAAATCTCCCAGTTTTGATAAAAATAATGGAATCGTACCAAGACTAATAAACACCAACATATTACATACAATGCATATAGGTACATACACAGAGAACACACACCAGAGCTCACCATAAATAAATGCTTTAGAAAGTAACTAAATGAAAGTCTTAAAAGTAGTGAGAATAAAATGTCAAATTATGCAGAGGGAAAATTATAAGCATAGTTGAAGACTTCTCATCCAAATTTATGCAAACCAGAAGACAATGAATTCCTAACTTTAAAGTACTAAAAGGAAAATATATCTATCAAGCTAGAATTCTTTTTTTTTTGTGTGTGTGTGTGTGTGTGTCTTTTTAGGGCCACATCCGTGGCAAATGAAAATTCCCAGGCTAGAGGTCAAATCAGAGCTATAGCTGCTGGACTATGCCACAGCCACAGTGACTATGGATCTGACCCATGTCTGCAACCTACACCACAGCTCACATCAATGCCGGATCCTTAACCCACTGAGCAAAACCAGGGATTGATCCTGCGTCCTCATGGATACTAGCCAGATTCCTTTCTGCTGAGCCATGATGGGAACTCCCAAGCTAGAATTCTATATTCAGTAATAATCTCTTTTAAAACTGAGAGTAAAATTAAAAATTAAAAAATAAATAAACAAAACAAAAAACCCAAGAAAAATTTTTTGTCAAATTAGAATGATATGATACTTTTAACAGAATTTCTTTAGGTAAAGGGGAAATAAAATCAGATGAAACTATATTTACACAAAGAAATGACAAACACTGGAAAAGATAAAAAAAATGTGTAAATGTAAAATATATATTTATCATTTAAAACTGCTTAGATGATAACTGACATTTAAAAGAAAATTACATAAAACATTTTCTGGAGTATAACATAAAGAACTAAATATATGATAAAAACAGTATGAAGGCAGAAATGGACAAAGAGAAGTGTTTTTTATAGGTATTTTCCATTATACATGAAGTAAAATCATATTATTTGGAGATAGACATGGTAAGTTCAAGTCTTCTAGCTACTAAAACAATATTATTATTTTTTAAACATTCCTTTTTTTTTTTTTTTGGTCTTTTTAGGGCCGCACCCACAGCATATAGAGGTTCCCAAGCTAGGGGTCGAAATGGAGCTGTAGCTGCAACCTACACCACGGCTCACAGGAACGCCAGATCCTTAACCCACTAAGCAAGGCCAGGGATCAAACCTGCTTCCTTACGGATGCTAGTCAGATTCATTTCCACTGACCCATGACAGGAACTCCCTAAACCAATATTGGAATATTATGGGACCATAAAACTACTCTCTTAATACAAAAGAAGGCAGTAAAACAACAGAAAAGAAACAAAAAATAGAGAAAAACAGAAAACAAATAGAAAATTTGTAAATTTAAATCTAATGCTATTAATTATAAATTGCTAAGACACTTTCAGTAAAATGTAAAAATTGAGTAGGTAAAATGTTCAAAACCCTATCAAGTACTTCCAACTAAAAATTCATTTTAACTAAAAAATTAAATAAGTTAAAAGGAAAAGGGTGGGAAAAGATACACATAACAATAAGCAAGAAAATCTCAACAATTAAAACATCGGAAAAGTAGACTGAAGAAAGGAATAGTAGGATAAAAAGAGACATTTTATAAAGGGTTAACTCGGCAAGAACTTATGACAATCATAAATGTATATGAAACCCTAAGACATTTTCAAAATAAACAGAAACTGACAAAATTGAAAGGAAAAATAAACAAATACAAAATTGTATTTAGAAATTTAACACTCTTAGTAACAGATAAAGTGGTTGATAATGAATAAATAAATAAGATTATAGAAGAGGTGAACAACATAAATTGGAATTGATATTTATAGAAAAAAATGTTTCACAGCTTAACGATTATTAAAATATTTTGAAATTATAGGCTTTCAAGAGTATCTATTAATGGCACTAAGAACCATTTTTAAATTTAAACTTGCAAAAAAATATAACTAAATTTTACATAAATTGGTCACAAATCAATGTGAAATACTGGTGTGTTAAGATAATAAGTAAAACAATGGACGACTACCTACTGGCCATTTATTTACTTATTTCTAAACTATCAAAATATATGTGCTTCATACGAAAGTTATGCTAGCTGGAAACAATGAGAACATTTTGCAAATATTTAAGAAGAGTTTAAAAACATACCATCAAGACAGCCAAAGTCAGCCAACGATCATTTTAATCATTCATCCTTTAAAAATTTTTAACTTATCCATGCAGTTAACTTTCCCAAGCAAGAAGAACTTTTTTTTAAACAGGAAATGGCTTACACTATTCTAAGGAAAATTTAATCAAGCTATCTTAGGAAGTAGGTTGAACCAATGTGAATTTGTATCATTCAGTACTCAAAATGGTAGGGTAAAATGCCTTCCTAGTGTCATAACTTATTTCATTTCTATCCCTATATAGACACAGGTCCTCATCTTTCTTTTATGACAGATACATAAGATTCATAGCATGACAATTTTGAGTCATTCTAATGAGGTGTTTGATATTGAGAAAAACTGCAAACTAAGAAGAAAATATAAAGAAAAATTATTCTGAGATCCTCATGGGTAGATGGAATATTGCCCCATCTCAATAGAAGGGACACATCCCCTAGAAGGTTATTTGAATACATCCTCAAATTTTGGAGAATTCTTAAATAAATAATATAAATATCCTATTTTTAACAACCTGCTATGCAGGAAAAGTAAAAACAAAAAAAAGGAAAATAATAGTTTTGCATTGTTTAGAAGACTTAATACATTTTAACATTTTATCATCTGTCTCCCATAATAATGTTATTCTTAACAATCAAAACTAAAGAAATGAAAAACATCAGGTTCAGCAGGAACATTTAATTGCCTTTCATCCTTGCAAATGTATTTTCAACAGTCTTGTGATGCAGAGATACAATTAAAATGCTTATCTTTCATTCTTTCAAAGAGAAGGTCATATTTCTGGCAGAGAGAAACTGTAATGATCTTGCTTTTTTTTTGCATCTGTAGTATGTTTCACCTCCTACTGACATCTAATTGAAAATAAAACTCTCTTCGGAATGCATTATGAGCCAGAAAATTGGTTGGAATATGGATCCTCATTGGTAATTGCTTCATTCAAGAACGGACCAAACTTTTTATCTATATTAAAACATCTTTGATTTAAAAAAAAAAATCATTGCAGAATACCACTTAGAAAATTAGTACATTTTGTGGAAGAAATTTAAACAAGATGATTAAGATGATAAACTTATTTTGTTAATTCTTTATCTATGGCTTCCTGTAAGATTTTAGTCAAAGTTAAAAACTAACATATTAAAATTTAATCATTTCCTCTGTTTAAAGATTTGAGTTTCAGAAAACAAATAATCTTCATACCACATAAAATGCAATTTCTACACATTCTACATAAAATGCTTATAAATTGAAGAGAGCCAAAGACAATTCTTTCTAGTAGCTATTAAACTGCATTTCAGACTTACAGATGTTAAAAAAAATTGACTTTAAAGAGAGCTGTAAAGTTTTTTGAAGACTGATCATTATAACATCAGATTTTCACAAAAGCATCAAATCCAGAGAGAATCTAAAGATACACTAAATTAAAGAAGTGTGTGAGATTATAAATATATATATATATTTGCTTTTTTATATATATATATAGTACTAAGGAAAATATTTATCTCTAACAGAATCCTTTAATGAAAAAAGGTGAGAAATTCAAGACAGAAAAGTGAACTAGAACATGTTATGTCAGATGAGGGAATGCAGTAAAGTACCAGAATGTCAGAAATCTCCAAAAGATAGGTTTTTAGAAGATAAAATAGAGAAAATATGTATATCATGTATGCTGGAACATTCTAGGTGAAACTAACCTTATGACCAGGTGTTAGACTGTCCCATTTCAACAAATGGGTTGGATTCCTCTAGTGGGCATTTGACTAAATCTAGGGATAAGGAAAAGGGCTTATCACCAGTCTGCTGGATTGTGCACTAAATCTGAAGGAACTGAATACAAAGTAAAGACTCTAAAGGAAGAAACAAAATTGTCAATCACCTATGATATTTTCGCATATATGAAAATATAAAAGAATTGGTTACATTTTTGAATTAATAAAATAATTAAACATGCTAGAAATATGGGCAATGTAAATATCAACTACATTTCCATACAATGCAAAAAATATTAGAAAATGCTAATTTAGAAGTTTTTTTAAGTTTTCCAAAGTATAAATGTTTGTGTGTAATTTATAGTTTGAATACACATTTAAGATATATACTGTTTCAAAATATACATGTTTATATACTTATACATATGCTACATATAATGTGCTATGTATTATGAATTACACATTTCTATATACCTTATATATATTTAAAAAATATGGGAAATATTTATGGTAAAATTTTAATATGGTATTTAATATTACCATATTATCATATATCAAGCTAAATAATGAAATATACCACAGTCATAGGCATATTTTAATTATATCAACCATCTCCAAATTGACTAAAAGAGTTGATACAATGCTCACTCTTCTTCCAATTTTGGGCAAAAGTGTGTAAATTGAGAAACTGATTTTAAAATTGATATGGAAGAACAACCGTGAATGACCAAGATACCATTTGAAGGAGAGAAGATATCAAGAACTATTTTAGCACAGCAATAGAACAAAATGACTAATGAGACAGAATTGAAAACTCAAAAATAGACCAATATACATAAAAAAGCAAAGAAAAAATACGTGACAGTTTTGTAAATAAGACTTCAGCAATTGATTTCTATTAAGGGAAGAAAATAGAATTATAGTCTTACAATTTTTCCAAATGAATAAAAAATTGAATTATCAAAAGCAAAATTTTAAAACATTTGAAAAAATATATATGAATATATTTATAATGTCTGAGTAGAAAATATTTTTTAGACAGGTTCAAGGAAGCCCACAGCTTAAAAGGAATTATTGATAAATTTGACATTAAAATTGAAAACCCTCTTTAAGCAAATAAATAACAAAGGAACTATTTAAAAGAGCCACATTAAAAGTATTTGCTTAATATGTAAGTGACAAATGACTTGTATCTATAGTATATAATCTTTCTCTCTATATATGCAAATAATACAACACATGCATATATTACTTACACCTAGTAAAACACAAGTAAATATTCTGTAGATAAAAATATTAGCAGGTGATGTTGATTTTGACGCTAGGTGAGATAAAAGAGGGAGGACAGGTTACCTAATGGATTCAGACTTGCCAAAAAAACGCTGAAGCCCTGCTATAATTTCAGTTTGTTTAGACATCATTTCCTAAAGAAAAGGCTTGTCTGAGTGTATCTTTAAGCCAAGAAAAACTATATAATTAAAGAAACTACTGAGATGATTCTTCTGATCACTATGGTTGTTTTTTTGTTGTTGTTGCTCTTGCTGTTGCTCTTGTTTTTCTTGTGTTTCTTTTAAATCAAGGATTTACTTTGATTAACAGAAAATTAAGTATGTAACCAAAGTACTACGCGATAAGATCCCAAACTGGATACAGGAATGTCCAATAGAGTAAATAACATGAAACATTAGTAATTAGACCATCTGGATTAAAATTTTCTACTGGTTATTTGTAATACTGCAAGGCCATATATGGCCAGTTTTTAAGTAGTATATGGATGTTAGTTCCTCTTTCAAAAGCATCCTGAGGTTTATTTTAATTGAACCTCAATAATGTTTTGAGAATAGATTGCAGCAAAGTAAGGGTCATAGGTGGAGATAAAAACACAAGGTTATTGCGAAAAATCCAGTCCAGAATACAGGCAGAGCAAAGGCAGAAGAGATGGCAAGAAATGGTCAGAATCTGGAGGTAGTGGAGACAATGGATTTTTGTTGCACTAAATGTGGATGTGAGAAAAAAAAAGACAGACATGTTAAAGATGGCTCCAAAAGTTTTGGCCTTGAGCCATTGGAAGGATGGTGTTATTATCAACAGAATGGCAGCTAGAGTGAGATTGTCTAACCTAAGTGTATCTTCTAATTTAGAATCTTGGCTCTGCTGTGCACCATGTAATCTTAGACAATACTTAACCTTTAATAAAAATTATGTAGGAGTTCCTGTCTTGGCACAGTGGTTAACGAATCCAACTAGGAACCATGAGGTTGCGGGTTCGGTCCCTGCCCTTGCTCAGTGGGTTAATGATCCGGCGTTGCTGTGAGCTGTGGTGTAGGTTGCAGACACGGCTCGGATCCCGAGTTGCTGTAGCTCTGGTGCAGGCCGGTGGCTACAGCTCTGATTAGACCCCTAGCCTGGGAACCTCCATATGCCGCGGGAGCAGCCCAAGAAATAGCAAAAAAAAAAAAAGGACAAAAAATAAATAAGTAAATAAATAATAAAAAAATCACGTATCTTTTATTATTTATTTTTGTCTTTTTGTCCTTTTATGGCTGCACCCGTGGCATATGGAAGTTCCCATGCTAGGGGTCTAATCAGAGCTGTAGCCGCTGGCCTACACCAGGGCCACAGCAATGCCATATCCAAGCCGGGTCTGTGACCTACTCCACAGCTCACGGCAACACCAGATCCTTAACCCATTGGGCAAAGCCAGGGATGGAACCCGCAACCTCATGGTTCCTAGTCAGATTCGTTTCCGCTGTGCCATGATGGGAACTCCTATATCTTTTATTGTTTTTAACAAATTTTATTGGAGAACAGTCGACTTAGAGTTGAATTAGTTTCAGGTATACAGCAAAGTAAATCAGTTATACATCTATCCATTCCTTTTCAGATTCTTTTTTCATACAGGTTATCAACAGTATTATGAGTAGAGTTCCCTGTACTACACAGTGGGTCCTTGATACCTATCTATTTTATATATAGTAGTGTGTATATGTCAATCCCAGACCCCTGATTTATCTCTCCCACCCAAAATACCCCCTTTGCTAACCATAAATTTGGTTTCAAAACCTTTGAGTCTTTTTCTGCTTTGTAAGTTCTTTTGTACCATTTTTTGTTAGATTCAACATATTAGTGATCTCATATTTTTGTCTTTCTCTTTCTGACTTCATTTAGCACAATAATTTGTAGGTCCATCCATGTTGCTGCAAATGGTGTTATTTAACTTTTGCCTCTCCTTTCCCTTTTATGTCAAAAGGATTTGGTAATATTATTACAACATAAAGATCAATCAGTGAGAGAATTTATGTGAGGTATTTAGAAGAGTAGATGGTAAAAAAAAAATTATTTTCTATTATTCTTCTAAATCCAGCCCAAGAAGAAAGACTGGCTATGCAGACAGAGAGGTGGTGCTAGCGTCAGAGAGGAACTTCTGAAGTCACAGTCCACAGGCTGAAGATCATTACATTTGAGTAAAACCAAGCCATTGAATGTACTTCCGGCTTAATCAAATCCTGTTTGCTCAACCAAATGAGTAATTGGCTGCCATGAAATCTGCCTCCAAATGGACCATGACTAATGGATACCAAAATGGATGATTTAGTGGCAAAGTTTAGTCTCGATCAATGTTATCTTACAAGGTAACTTCTCAGTTTTCCACCCTCCTGTTTGAAAACAAAATAGGTTAAATTGTTGCATGATGGTGGACTCCAGCTGGACAACCTGGTCCATTTATATCTTTGCTATGTGACATTCACCTCACTCATTTATGAATGGCTGTAACAGTATTAATAATCCCACAGGATTTTTCAGTGGACTAAATGAAACTGAGAAGGTAAATCACAGTGCAATGCTAAGGGTATAGTAATTGTTCAATAAGTGTTAACTATTATGATAATGATAAAAATACTGATGATAAATGGAATTATGGTATACGGTCATTCATGAATTGGTAATCAAAAAATGACAAAAATTATTTGTAATAACATTCACTACTTATGTTTTAGTAACTTTTAAAAGTTCAATAAATAAAGAAAATTATTCATGGGTGTTTAATAATGGAATCAGGTGCCATAACCCTCACACAGATAAAATATTTTAGGTTTTCATATGGCTCCCAAACCACATACCTCCAGTTACTTTTTCCCCATTCTTTTTCTAAGAAAAATAACATATTCAGTTTTATGTATATGTTAGCATCCTTTAGGACTCTTTAATCTCTTTTTGAAGCACTGTAGAAAGTAATGAGATCCCCAAAGAAAGCATGAAGGGCCTCTAAATAACCAGAAAGGAACAGCTAATCTCTTACAACCAAGCCTTGTAAAATAGCAATTTGTTCATTAATGATAGAAATAAAGCATCTTCACTTGAGGATTAATCCTCATCTTCCATAAAACAAATTCATCCTCTGTATACATGTGAAAAGAAACATAGACAGGGCTATAGTTAGTGGAGTAAATCTTGCATAATACACCTGCATTAATAGCGCTGTTTAAAAAAAAGAAAGAAGGAAAGAAAATCTCATTAGCACCTTATCTCATGAAACACTTAGAGGTAATCAGCAAAGGAAGGGGGTCTTTCAATGCAATTAGTGACGTTAAATTTAGAGAAAATTAGAGGGGCTATTCTCCTTCCAATTCCTAGTCAACTTTGAGTCACTGGGCTAAATTCTTTAAGGGCTGGTTCATTAAGAAACAATCACAGCAGGTGTAGTTTTCCATGTTAAGATAAGAACTAACATGTTTTATGCCTCTAGGCTACCCAGTGGGACACTAAGGGGATATTTCCCAGCACAGCATATTTATTTGATTTTTTTTTTCACCCCTGAAAGCATGCAGGACTAGGTTCCGGAAATAGTAAATATTTATATCACACTTTGTATTTGAATCATGCTTTCTTTATATTTGTCTTGCTTTATTCATTTTACATTTGGGCAAGACTTCATATTTTACAAAAAGGTCTACAATCATTTCCTTGGGCTACTTAATCAAATGTGTGTATTAAGTCCAGCATTACCTATTTTAAAGATAGAAATGCCTGTATCTATCAATTTACCTATAACCTATCTATATTCATTATTTATCTTCTACCTTTTATCTATCTATCCAACCAGCCATATGTCCATCCATTTTTACATCTATTTATCTACCTACCTATCCTTCATATATTAAGTTACTTCTGAAATTACATAGAGGCAGGATTTGATTTTTAAGACCTATTTGTTAAAACTACCATACAAAAGTTCCTTTTTTAATTGAAATGCTGTCTTTAGGACTGAAATTGTATTACATTAAAAGTGTCTGTCAATTTCTATATTCTTGTGACTTTTTTTCAGGAATAAGCATTATATTTGTAAAGTCATTTTCAGCATCTATGTACATAGTTATGATTTTTTCCCTTAAATAAAACTAAAACCATGCATTATAATATTGAATTCCCTAATAGTGTATCAAATTTACTTTTAGAATAAATCTATCATTAGCTTAATATAGCAGTGGATTTTTTAAAAATATTTTACTTAGTACTTCTGCATCTATATTCAGAAATGATATGTCTATTGTTTTCTTTTTTGTATTGGCTTTTTCAAATGTAGGCAATAATGTTATACTTGCTTCATAAAATAAATTAGGAAAGTTTCCTTTATTTTGAAACTCTGAAACAATTTATAGCATAGTGGCACAAAGTAGGTTTGGTGGACTTTGTGGGAATTTAACCATCAGGAACATGAGAAATTTCCCATCTGCTTCTCCCTCTCTCATCTTCCTGAAAGGTATTTATCTAAATCAGACCTATAAAATTTCATACCTGATACATAAGCATGAACAGGAAATGTTTTCCATGAGTCTAATGTATAATCCAAGAAGGTATATCTTCGTATCTTTTACACACTCCATGGGCTTCCTACCTAAGCTATAGTAGAACCAAATGTGGCCTGATCCTCTGCTTCCATGTCCAACTTTCACCAGACCCTAAACCTCGTAAACTTCACATATAAGTTTCAAATACACTTCCTATTTTCTGAGAAAAATTTCTAAGCAGGGTCAATATTTTCATAATTATATACCCCACATCCTGTTGGTTCTGCTTCTCTAGAAAATCCTACCCAATACAACCTTCTTCTCAATATATATCCCCACATCCTGTTGGTTCCACTTCTCAAGAAAATCCTACCCAATACCCCCTTCTTTTCTTATGCAGAGGTTATAGACTAATGATGAATGAGCAACCATACCTCCAGGCCTATCCTGAAAAATAAGTGCTACAGCCAGAAAGGTAAGGCCTGACCAGCATTAGGCCTTTATAACTGGGCTGTGGATTAAACTGAACCACATAGACTGATAATGTACAGTCATCTAAAAGGCAACACATATGGAGTTCCCGTCGTGGCACAGCGGAAACAAATCCAACTAGGAACCATGAGGTTGAGGGTTTGATCCCTGGCCTCAGCTGAGTGGGTTAAAGATCTGGTGTTGCTGTGGCTGTGGTGTAGGTCACAGATGCAGCTCAGATCTGGTGCTGGTGTCGTGTAGGCCGGCAGCAACAGCTCCGATAAGACCCCTAGCCTGGGAACCTCCATATGCCACGTATACAGCCCTAAAAAGACAAAAAGACAAAAATGAATAAATAAATAAATAAATGGCAACACATATGAACGGAAACTGAGCATATAAAACCCACAAATACCTACTCTCCTAAAATTGTATTTTGTAATTCTGCATCCTCGATATTCTCCCTGTATTACAAAATACATCACTTTTCACAATTAGAAATTTCAGCAAAATCTGGTATCTAAAAATGCACATACTTGAAAAACAGAAATTCAACAATATATTAGGATACATATGAACATAGTTATCTAACTGCATACCATAGAGCTCAAGAATTAATACATTTTAGGAAGTATCTCAGTGTGTATACAATGAAGGTAGAGATTGAATCAAGCACATGAGAAATAACATAATTCTATTTTTTTAAATTACATCAAGCTTTGGAAAAACTGAGTACACAGTTTTCCTAGTTTATATATATATAATATATATATATATATACACACACACACACATACATTTTTACATATGCTATAATACTTTACGAAAGTCACTAATATTATTCTCAGTGTGTTAATTTGTAAATGGTGAAATATGATACCAGTAGAGTTGTTGAGATTCAATATATGTTAAATCACTTTGAAAACCATAAGATCTTATGCAAATGTTAGGCTGTGTATGCTTTGGAAGAAAGATACTTAATGCCCGTGTTATTATTAATCTAAGAAGCCTCTACTGAGAATGGAAGTGAAGTTTTTTAGCAAATGCAAATCATGATTTGACCCCTGGAGCCCAAATTATATAGCATATCAATGACACTGTATAGAAGCACAGTTTTTATGACTATAATACTTGGAAATATCAACTAGCTGTCATGAAAGTTTACTCAAAGGGAGTGAAGTTCATCTACAAAAAAAGTTGGTAATTATTCTCCAACCACATTTTGTTTTTACCTACAAACAACTGTTCATGATAAAAATAATCATACATTTTTCCATTTAAAGATATGCACATTTAGATACACTTCATTTGAAAATTGCAAATATTTAATAGACAAAGAATTCCTAGAATTTGAAAAAAGACTCATTCATAGGCACATTAAGAAAAAGACAGGGCAGAAATCATTGAATTCAGGAAGTAAACTTGCAGAAAACTGTCCAGGAGTAAGTTATTCCTTTACATAATGATTTCTCATTTACTAGTTTCTCTATTCTGGATTACGGAAGTTTTTCCTAGATGGTACTCACCACAATACAATCTCCTACATTTAGACCACTATAAACAAACATGCAATGTGCCTTATTTAACTTAAAATGTAACATACTAACATACCAGCTAAAACATTTAACTAAATCACATGGGGTTATGTACTTTACATCTGAGAATGAAAAATATCAATATTGTTTTGAGAAAGGAAAAAAAAGTTAGCTCAAAAAGAAAAACAAGGGAGTTCCTGTTGTGGCACAGAGGAAACAAATCTGACCAGTATCCATGAGGATGTGGGTTTGATCAGGGCCTTGCTCAGTGGGTCAGGGATCAGGCAATCTGGCTTTGCTGTGAGCTGTTGTGTAGGTTGCAGACATGGCTTGGATCCTGCATTGCTGTGGCGTAGGCCGGAAGCTGTAGCTCCGATTTGACCCCTAGCCTGGGAACTTGCATATGCCACGAGAACAGCCCTAAAAAGAAAGAAAGAAAAAAAGAAAGAAAGAGAAAAAGAAAGGAGAGAGAAAAGAAAAATAAGTGCTATTAAAAAATCAGAGGTAAAAAGAGACAAAAGACACACATAGTAAAGGCATTTAAAAATACATCTTCATGTTGTTTATAAAGCATACAATTTCTGAATCTATAGGCTTTTACATTTTTTATTTTACTTTGGCTTGGTTTTGAGCACCAATATAAAATATTAAAATAATTTCCTTATCGCATCCTGAAGTAGCTTGGAAATTATCCATCTTTGTCTTGTGAGATGAATGAAGATCGGTGAATGAAAGAAACCAACACTATTTTCAAATTTGATCTCAGCAAGGGTGAGTAAGCTGCAGCTGCATTTCCTTGTTATAATTAATTCCTGTTGGACAACTTCATTACCAGGAGTTGGAAGGCTAATGTAGAGGGCTGGGTTTCCTGAGGCCAGCTTCAGTCTGGAGCATGTACAGCTGTGGAATTTCAGGAAGGAGGGAAGTTGTTCAGAAAACGATGGAACAAGCATACATAATACCAGAGAGAGCTGTCTGGCAGTTCAACATAGGGGTCTGTAGCCTCCAATCTGAGTTATAATCAAAACAAGAGGAGAAAGAAGTCTTTTGCCTTTGGCATCAACATTTTCTTGGCTGTTCACTAAATATCCTGTTTACATAGTTGCATGGAGATGAGAACTGTAGTAGCTTATTGTCAATGTTAACCTGTGGACATTTCCTGTATTTTTCTTCATCCTAGCCATATTTTTTCTTTAGTCAAACACCAGTTTTATTATAAGATGTTAATTCACTATGCAGATGTTCCCTGCATATGTGGTCTCAGAGGAAACATCTCAAAATACCTAATTCTCAAATATTGATTTTATCTCATCAGAAACCAATATAGTTCATAAAATAATCAAAGAAACAAGAAATAAAATAGAACTATACCTATGGACAATTGGGACAACTATAATTTTTCTTTTGGATAATCCTTTCTGTGTTAAGAATCTGGGTTTGAAAGAAGGTGGTTAGGAGTATCCTCAGCTTCAGGTGAACAGAGCAAAGACAATTCTTCATGCTTCTTCTGCATTCTGGTTTCCTCTAGTGATATGCCTGGTTATTTACTTCAATTGGCCCTCCAGCTCAAAACAATGAAAGCATTTGTTAAAGTATGTCTGAAAATTAACTTAGTATCTATAAAAATAAATCCCTTGGTCTTTTTTTCCCCCTGTATGAAAGCTTGTATCCAGAAACATACAAGAATTATCAGAGCACTGGGTATGCTTGTGTCCTGAGAGTATTCCCAATCCTTGACATTTATACTTAAGAGAGAAGGAAAGGATTAACAGCAAGTCTGTGACTCAGCCCCCCTAGACTCTAGTTATTCCTTAACGAATGACTAATCTCAACAACTCTCCATCATGCATTCACCAGAAGAAAGATTTAAGAAGTCCATTACCTTTAAAATATGCATTTTAGAAGAAAACGGACAGTCTCTCTGAATTGTACTTTACTAATTAATTTTAAATCATGGGGCACTGCTGAGTATAGGATGAGTGGTAATCACATAAATGTTTTCATCTTTGTAACTAAAGAGTTATAAACTGAGGAGTTCCCATCGTGACTCAGTGGAGAACGAATCCGACTAGGAACCATGAGGTTGCAGGTTCAATCGCTGGCCTTGCTCAGTGGGTTAAGTATCTGGCATTGCCATGAGCTATGGTGTAGGTCGCAGACACAGCTCGGATCTGGAGTTGCTGTGGCTGTGGTGTATGCTGTCGGCTACAGCTCTGATATGACCCCTAGCCTTGGAACCTCCATATGCTGTGACTGCAGCCCTAAAAAGCAAAAAAAAAAAAAAAAAAAAAAGAGAGAGAGAGAAACTGAGAAGACCCAAAACTAAAGGAGCTTCCTTTGTGGAAAGTTTTCACACACATCATTGAGAACTCGTCTGTCAATCCGAAACCAAAATAGGTTCTAAGAAATGCAGGGAAAGGAACAGCTGGAAATGTCAATAAACATAGGACATAGAATTTAGGCTAATAGGCATAGTCAATAAAAATATGAAACTGTTCTATCTTATTGATAAAACATGGAAATATAAATTGAAAATATCACTTTAAAAAGAGAAAAATATTATAAAAATAATATTGCTTGACATGTAGGTAAGTGCACATGAGAAAGTTGATGCTTAGACAAACTGGATAAAACTACTTTGGAAAAACATTTAGTAGTATCTAGCACATTTGAAGATGCAAATAAGCTATGACACAGGATTTCCATGCATAGGTGTGCTGCATAAAACAATGAATTCACTTATCACTACAGCATATAAATTAACAGGGACTTATCCACACTGGCCCACTGGAACTTAGCTGAATGTCCTTCACAGCACCTAGATAAATACATGTTGAATGACTGAACATCATACAAAAGTAAAAATGCAAAATTACACCAAAGATAAATCTTCTATAAAAAAAATTAAAGAAAGAAACCTAAACACAATATAATATATATATGATTCCAACTACAGTAAGGTCAAAAACAGCCAAAACTAATCTATAATATTTAAGGAAGTATACATGGTTGTTAAAGTAGAAATAAAAGAAAGGAGAAGAGGAAGTGGCAGTGGGCAAAAATGCATTGGAATTCTCTATGTTTTTTATTTTTCTATGTGGAAATCAGTTATTTATTCACATTTATTAATTTGTTCTTATAGGTGCTATGCATATAAATATATATGTGATAATTCATTGAGAAGTCTCTTCAGAGACTTCAAAAATCTACCCTAGTATCAGTTAATTCTCAATATTTAATTTTCTGAGAATAGTGGTAAATATTTGTTTCTCAATTCTACAGTTAATAGAATATAAACTAGAAATCAGACAGAAGTTCTCAAGCAAAACTGAAATGTTGATCAAATTTATCAAAGAAACATTTATTACAGCATTCCTCTAATTATACTAGGACAGAAAATGAGAAAAAAAAGAGTCAAAGATAAATAGAGAATTAAAAGTGGATATCTTAAGTGATTTCTGAGTTAATATATACATAAAATTAAGGGGAGGTAGATAATATACTCTGAAAGAAAAAAAAAAAAAAACTATTGGTTTACAGAGTTGAAAAGTCCAAAACATACTGCATAATGCACAAGATAAACTGATGATATGCAATAAATAAATTCCTTTGAAAATATTAATACTTTGCTACCTTGTTACTTTCTTAACAGTATTTCCTCTTAATCTCAAAAGAATACAAATACAGTAGAACATAACTATAAAATAAGGCATTCAACCATATGCAATAATGCAAAATTAAAATTATTTTAATTTACCTTATTTTCCTTTCCAAAGTTTTATCAGATACACACTCCAAAATAAGCAAGGCTACTTTGATTATTCTGTACTTTCTATTCCTCATAAAATTGTTTTATTGTTATTACCACAGCAATAGGACTATGGCCTTTTGCCATGGAGTGCAAATATTTTACCTATATTCAATTATGCCTTGAATAACTTTAATGTTATGAAAAATTGGGCCTATGAAAATGTTTTGAGATTTCTCTGACTTTCGTAAAGGAACTATAAATATTCTTGGAAGCTCAGGAAAATTATTTCATTTTTGAACAAAAATAGTGCCTATTGTATTGAGGTTATAAAAAAAAAAGTGTGTTTTAGAGTTAAGTTTCTTTACAAATGCTAGGCAAAAATATACCTAATTGTCTTCTCCAAAAAATATATAAATCAGTAACAAGAGCAAATAAATCCACACTTTATCTATGCTTTTAGCACAAGTAGGAAACAGAGAATACTACAATGGTTGAATTACTGTCAGTGAGGAGTTCATATTTTATCATGTGGTTGTCATGTTATTTGTTGAAGAAATATTCTGAATTTTTTTTGAATAGTATAATGTAATTTATTATTTAATTGTTTTATGTAAAATAGTATTATAACATGACACATCATTGTTGCCATTTTACTTCTTTTTGCTATGACTTTACTTCGATCATTATCAGAATGGTAAACCCTGCTTTTTTTTTCTTAAAGTGAGGTATATAACTGACACATGCCATTCCATTAGTTACGGGTATACAACGTAATAATTAGGTATGTGTATGCATTGCAAAATGATGACCATAATAATAAGTCTAGTTCACATCTGTCACCATACATAGCTAAAGAATTTTCTTCCTCGTGATTGAAAGGAAGAACTTTGAAAATCTACTCTCCTAGCAACTTGCCTAAATGCACTATAGTATTATTAACTATAGCCACCATTCTATTTATTGCATCCTCATGACATTTACTTTATAGCTATTTTATATCTTAACCCATTTTCCCCAACCCCTCACCTGCCACCTCTAGCAACATCCAGTCTGTGTCCTTGAGCTTGTAAATCCTGCTTCCCGTGTTGTCTCTTCTCTAGCATGTCTTTTTCCTTCTCTCCCTTTTTAACCTTTCTGAAACAGTTTTGATTTGTTTGGTTTGTTTCTTATATATCACAGAGTGGATGTTGTTTTCTAAACCAAGGTGAAAATAATACCCCCTCCATTCTATCGCATTTCTATAAATGTCTAATATTTTTCAATCTTATTTTATCATTTAATAATTACTATGTTCATTAAATTTTTTGTTTTACTCTATTTGGTCAATAGGCTTATCTCATTATATAATCTATCTTAATTTTAGGAATATTTTGAATTGTGTTCTAATGGATACCTTTATATCAATATTCCTTTATACTGGAAGTTTTTGTCATGTCCTTAATCCCCTATTATAACACTTATTATTCTTTTTAACCAATTATTATAAGTTTCACCTGTTTGAATTAATATCCTCTAATGCTATTACTCTGTTTCAAAATGAAGCATGTATCCACAAAAAAAGGAAAAAAAATGTTTTAAAATTTTAACCTGGACGATGTATTCTTATTTGAAAACAACAATAACAACAAAACTACAATGTATTCTTTTATTTTACTTTGTAGGATACTGTTGGTAATTATTTGTAATGATACAGCAATCCTGAGACTATTTTGTGATTATTGTGGAATTGATAAAATGCATAAAATTATGACTATCGGGGTGGTTCTCACATAGAAGAAAATACATGTGGGGTGGATGATAGCATAAGGAACACTTTGAGATAGGATAGTTTGGAACTGGAATTACCACTACCAATTCATGATAAGTAACGTGTGTGTGTGTCTCTAAGTACATGTGGTTAAATACAACATTGAAAACATAATGTACAATATACATTTATAGTATATAATTCTTAATTCTAACAGAAGAAGCCTTAAAACAGTGACAGAGGAGCTATGAAAATTCGCGATAAGGTTCGTATTTTTAAAACCATTTCCTACTGAAAGGAATCAGGATTACCTGGTGAGACATATCCAGTTCTAGTGCTGATGCAAAGAGATTACATGGTGAGCCTGGACTATCTACGTGTGCCAGAAAGTAAGGATATGCTTAAAAGTAATAGACACATGTAAAAGGATACTGGGAGAACCTGAAAGGAGTACCACAGGGATGACTGCAGAGCATCTGAACACCGGTACTTTAATGGTTGGTGGCACATGTTTTAAACATACCATCCATACAGTAAAACTCGCTCTACAGCTCTAGGGACGGTGGCTTTTCAGGGCTATGCAGTGGTGGCCACTATCCATGTCAGCACAGATACTCAACGGCACTGTGGTGGACTGGCCAGTGCTCAGAATGGGTCAATCAGAGAGGCCCAACCTTATGCACTGACATCCAGGCTTCAGGTCCATCTCTGCCTGGTTGACTTGCAAATGCGTATTTATAAGGCAAATGGTCTGGAATTTGTTTAAAGTCAGTTCCTGTGGGCTACCTGCTATGGTTTTGGTCAAGTCCATAATATCCACATAGAATACCCATATGGGCTCTTCCGTGATCATTTACAAAGATGAGCTATATCTACATGTGTTACATATTACATGTGCATGTAAAGTGAAATTCCTTCTACCTGATGCTGGTGAAAACCAACACAAAATTTATACGCAGCGTTTTATTCTTTTCATCTATAAAAGAAATGTCTCTTCATAGGTTAACACACACTATTATAAACAACCTTTCCTGTATTATCTTAGCAACTAAAAATGGAAAAGAACAAATGTGAACAAGGCATAGGCTCAGACGGAAATTTCACACAGCACGAATGGAAAAGGTGGACAATAAAAAGTCCTTCCAAATCGCTCACAAAAACAACAGTGTTTTCCCCTTTCTCTCGGACCACATATCTGTGCAGCCCGGCACATATTAGCTATTCACTACATTATTTTGTACTGTCTCCAGTACAAAGGAAATAATATAAAACTCAAAGTCTGTCATAAAGCTACCGGTTCTGTCACTGGCAAAGTTCATTAACAATTCCCAGGAAATAAAAGTAGAATCTAGGTAAGAAAATCTAACCTTTCCTTCTTCCTTTCCGCTCCGTCTGGCTTGACTGCCTCACGGGACACGATGCCTGCGGAGGCCTCCGGGCGGGAATTCCAACAACGGCGTCAGCCCCGCGCCTCAGCCCCGCAGGGCCGCCTTTTGAAGACGCTCCGCAGAAGCCGCTGAAATCAAGATGGCGGTGGTGAGTCGAGCGCAGAGCGGCTGCGCCCACTTGGATCTTGACATGCGCTGTGTGCAGAAGCGCTGCGCGCGCAACTGCAATTCAAGATGGCGCGGGAGTGCAGGTATGCTGTCCCCGTGCGTTTCGTGTGGCGTGAATACCTTGAGCAGCACGGCTGCCCTCAACTGGCAAGAACACCGGTTCCCTCTCCTCTCTGAGAAAATCCGATACCGCAGCCCCAGCGTCAGACTGGGAGGGCGAGCATGAGGCTCCAGCAACACACTCCTGCGAGGGAGGGCCGAGCGGAGCTTGTGCTCCATCAGGAGAACTCGCTCCTCTCTCCTTCTCCCTTCTTTTATCAGAGAAGAGGGCTTCCCTTTGCTGCTGAACCTAACTAGATCTATTGCTTTTGGTTCCAAGGACACCACACACCAGGCCGCGGGACCCTTGCTGGGGTCCAACTTGGGAGGGCCAGTAATAGTTCTGAGAGTGAAGGAATTTTGGTTGTGGTACCCATGTACTTTGCTGTCCCTTCACCCTGCCTTCCTTTTAACGGGGCTTGGTAGAAAAACAAATGCAAAGAAACACCAGCATTCACTTTGGATTCCTTCTTCTGCTTAAATATGGCTGTCTCTTCTTCCTATTTTTTTAGATCCAGGACACAGAAGGAAAAGGGAAAGGTAAGAAAATTAAGAATCTTTTGATACGTTCATACTTCGCTTCACTCCTTGATTGTAAGCAAAGGAAGGAGATTGCTACTGTGCAATTGGTTTTCTCATACGCCAAACGTGAAATTAGGTTATTATAAGGATTTTTTTCCATTTTGCAAAGTCTTGGCAAAGCTGTTGAGGAATCAGTTGTAGATAACTCGGGGGTAAGTGACTGAGAGAATTTAATTTTTTTTTTCTTTCTTCTGTCTGTTTATTTTTCCGCTGTACAGCATGGGGACCGAGTTACATGTATACATTTTTTTTCCACCCTTTGTTCTGTTGCAGTTGTAAGTATCTAGACATAGTTCTCAATGCTCCTCAGCAGTATCTCATTGTAAATCCATTCCAAGTTGTAAAGAGAATTTAAATTTTTGATCTCAACCATGGAATCCCTCAGCCTATGATTATAATAATCCTATATTTCTCAGTTGTCTTATTGCATTATTTTCCACACCTCTCCAAATTCTGGGCACTTTGATGGATGATTCTTACCTAGAAGTACAGAAAAATTTCCCCTGGATACTTCTTCAAGTTTAAAATTAGTTTTACTTTGGAATAGTTTTTCCAGCACCCTTTTAAACCATTTTGAGTGTTTTCAAGATCAACTTATAGCCTTTCCTGTATGTTCTTAATAAACATACAACTGCCATTTTCAACTGTCACAAACATTGACATGTTCTCATAGAAATATTTTTTCAGTATTACTGGACCAAAACCAGTTTATTACAACTGTCATTCATCCGTGATTAAGGCTGGAGCTGGAATGTGTGGATTTTACTACAAAGCTACTCCATACAATTCTTATCAAAGGTTTGTATCATTAAAAGTAAAGGGGACTTTTTTTTTTCTTTACAGGGCTGCATGTGCGGCATATGGAGGTTCCCAGGTCAGGAGTCAAACCAGAGTTACAGCTGCCAGCCTAGCCACAGCCACAGCAAGGTGGGATCTGAGTTGCGTCTGCAAGTCACACCACAGCCCACAGCAAGGCTGGATCCCCAACCTGCTGAGCAAGGCCTGGGGTCAAAGCTGCATCCTCATGGACACCAGTTGGGCTTGTTACCACTGAGCCACAACAGGAACTTCCAAAAGGGCTTTTTGAGCACTACGAGGTTTATATAATCTACATACTGTTACATAACATCCTTTTTAAACCAACAGCAACACAACTGGGTATATATCCTTAACTTAAACCCTTTCATCTCTGATGACTCAGGAATGTTCAAAGCTATATTGGTATTTAGTAATATCCCCTCTGGCATCAGTAAGCAAATTGGGAGGTATTTAAGTGAGAGATATCGACACTTTATATCTCTAAATTCACAATATTTTCAACTAAGAGTATGTCATGTCTTTGGACAAACAATGTTGACTACTTCATTTACATGTGAATTTATATAATCAGAAATCATTGTTTTTATGAGAAATTGACAAGGGTGAGAATTTGAAAAATGTAAATTCTGGTGACACTATTCCACCAGAATGGGAGTGTGTATAATAAATTAGCTCTATGCTATTTTATTTAAGTTTGGCTAGTATCAAATTGCTACTAATTATTCAAACCAATAAGAATGCTCTTCTACTCTTCTCAATAAAAGTTTTAATATTTTCATTTATATACATTTTATATAATCTTTATATTACATAAAGATAATAATATATAGTATTTATGTTTTCATCTGAAAAACATGGAACTGCTACTAAATTTATATACA
The DNA here is from genome assembly GCF_016906955.1 of Phacochoerus africanus. Classification (NCBI taxonomy): domain Eukaryota; kingdom Metazoa; phylum Chordata; class Mammalia; order Artiodactyla; family Suidae; genus Phacochoerus; species Phacochoerus africanus. The sequence goes on along the minus strand of NC_062555.1, from coordinate 67,411,822 downwards.
GAATTTCACTTCTGAAGTAACGGTTACCAGTTCTTACAGTCTTTTAGGGTCATGGTTAAGCTTTAATAGAAACTGGGAAATACTGTTTTTTGATTTGGCATTATATTTCATATTTAGTAAAACTAATTCTGTGACTTTAACAACTTAAGATACACTATGTAATTAGATATGTATTTTTTGGTGATTATGTACTATTTTTTTCTCATGTTTCTTTAATGTCTCTTTGTAAAACAAAGCAAATGGATGTCATGTAGTTTTTCATACAAAGCTAAGAACTGGGCTCTGGGCGAAGCTTTTCCATTGTTACTTGAAAACCCTTAAAATATTGAAATGTCTACAAAAGCAATAAAATGATCACAGGATTATATGGTGATATTTAATTTTTGTAAAAGTTAAATATCACTGATAATTAACTGTTAGAAGTTTATTTTGAAGTGACATTTTTCTGGAATACTAGACCTTTACAACATAATTAAAGGCTTTTTCATTGTAATAGTGCCCTATGGCTGATATGAAACCTCTTCAAAATTCTACTTTATCAAGTATTGTACATATATTATAATATGTAAGGTGTTTACTCTGGTTATCTCTTAAAATAATTTTCCCAAAAGTTTAAGTAGTGATGTTTTCTTTTCCTGAATAGTGTACAGACTAGTGGGGGAAAATGAGTGTTGGAAAATTTCTGAGCAGCCAAACTGTAAACTTAAAAAAAAATTAAGTATCATTCATTCTTAAATAGGCCAAATAATCAATAACCAAGGTAGTATTTAGAAAGCAACAGTATTTACCTCTGCTGTAATAAATTGGCCCCATGAAGAAACTGTGATAATGTCTCCTTTGTGAGGAGGTTGCCTTTCACCATGCCTTCTCATTCCCTAACTGGCTGCTCCCACGTATTCCTGTTACCAGAAACTTCTCTATCAAGGCATTCACTTTGTATTAGTTGCAAGGCTTAAGATATGAAAAACTACCATAGAAGCTGTGGCATTTATGTTCTTACAGCAATGGATGGAAATGGATCAAGATTTGGATAAGAGGAGAAACCTCTGATAGGACAGTAGTTAAAATACATGTTGCTTGGAAATGAGGCAGAGGAGGCAGGGCAAAAGACAAGACCCACGTTTATTATTTCACCATTTTGAATGATTTCTATGAATGTTTTATCTGTTTGTTCCCTCAGAAGGCATAATCAGAGATGAGAAAACTGTGAAGGGGGTTTATTTCCCTCCCCATTACTTTTGTTCACTGACTCTTAAGATACACTTTTTTTTTTCCATTTTAAATCTGTGAAATTGGGGTATATTTTATATTTTATTATGAAATTCATACTAGTGTCTCACATTTGATAAATAGGATAAAATTATATATACAATTTATTTTACAGCATCAGGTTTATAAAGTATAATTATTAAAACTGAAATAACTTTTAACCCAAGAGGATCTGCTAGTACTAAATACTTGAGATTCACATTTAGTAAAGTGGGAAATAAGACTTTATATAAATCATAGAACAAAGAATAGAAAAGATAAAAAATACTAAAAAAGGATTATGAGACATTCCAAGTAGAGAGAGGAGTTCTAACATATGTTTAAAAGAAATCCTAGCAGAAGAGAGAGAATGGGATTTATAACATTTGAGAAGAAAATGGGAAATGATGAAAGACCCCATAGACTCACAGAATCTAGAAAACTCCAAAAAGGATGAGTTTTTTTTTTTAATTACCTAAAAAGATCTTAGTAAAAATACAAAAACTACAAGACAAAAAGAAAATCTTAAGAGTATCTGGAGAAAATTATACATTACCTTTGAAGTTACAGAGTTACACTATACTTCAGCAATGGAAAGAGAAGAAAGCAGGATGGTGGTCAGAATGTGATGAAAGAAAATGACTACCAATTCAGGCTGGACAGCACAGAATCATCCTTCCCTTCTCCTCCCTCTAAATACAGCTAAGTAATGTAGCAATCATAAAAGGACTCTGAGGGAGTTACCATCATGGCTCAGTGGTAACAAAACCAGCTAGTGTCCATGAGGATGCAGGTTTGACCCCTGGCCCGGCTCATTGGTTTGGGGATCCAGCATTGCCTTGAGCTGTGGGGTAGTTACAGACACAGCTTGGATCCCATGTTGCTATGGCTGTGGCATACGCCAGCAGCTGAGGCTCAGATTGGACCCCTAGCTTGGGAACTGCCACATGCCACAGGTGCAGCCCTAAAAAGCAATAAAGAAATAAAGAAAGAAAAGAACTCTGAAAATGGGGGGCGGGAGCAGGTTCACTATGACACTTAGCTTTTAGAAACCACACAGCAACTTTCTTTCTATTGCCTGAGTTTTTTGTTTTTATCTCATGTAACCACAGTTTGATTTCGTCCTTACCATGTTTTTGCCTTTATTTTCCTGGTCTCGTCCTTACCATGTTTTTGCCTTTATTTTCCTATGTTAGTAGTATCAATTCAATTCAAGAAGTACAGTTTATAGTTAACTATCTTTTTAATGTTACTTACTATAAACAAAATGCTTTCAAAATATCTTCCCTGTAATATCTACGATGGGTAAATTAATGACCTGTCGCTGTGTGAAGACTCTTAAATAAGAGCAAATTGGGTACGACTTTTGGCCTGTTCCTGGTGGGTACAGGGCAGGGTGTGGTGTGGCTCTACATCAGAATTTTGTATTATCTATATCAGGTTCCTCATTGACTTTCCTTCTAGTTCCAGTCCTCTGAAAATTTAATACAAAACTATTATTACATATTAAAACATTGTTTTTATATCTATTGAGATAATCTAAGAATTTCACTCTTAATTTTTAGTATTATGTATCAAAGTCAAGAGGAGAGAAAAAATAAGGATAATAGAGGAAACAGAAGTCTCTGGAACCTATAGCTACAACAAACATTAAACACAGCCTAACTCCCAGAAAGTAGCACAAAACCTCACCTTAAAGGCCTATTACTTCAGTTCCTGATACATGATACATCATATCTGGTTTTTAACCAGAAATTTTATAAGACATGCTAAAGGCAAGAAAAAAAAATGCTTCATGATCTGAAGTGTTAAAACAAGCATCTGAACCAAATTCTGACATGAAACACATATTTGGAATTATAAGTTAGGTAACTTTAAAGTAGCTACAATTAACATATTGAAGGTTAATGGAAAGTGTAGGCAACATGCAAGAACAGACAGGTGGTGCAAGTAGAAATTGAGAAACTGTAAAAATGAAAAGAAATGCTAGTGCTGTGAGCTGGATATTTGCCTCCTCACAATATTCTTTTGTTTAAAACTTAATTTTTTAAAAAAATTGTGCTAAAATTTTTTTTATTTTATGTTATTATTATTATTATCATTTGCTTTTTAGTGCCACACCCACAACATATGGAGGTTCTAAGGATAGGGGTCAGATTGGAGCTAGAGCTGCCAGCCTACGCCATACCCTCAGCAACACAGGATCCAAGCCGCATCTTGACCTACACCACAGCTCATGGCAACACCAGATCCTTAATCCACTGAGCAAGGCCAGGGATTGAACCCACAACCTCATGGTTCCTAGTCAGATTCATTTCTGCTGTGCCATGACAGAAACTCCTGTTTTATGTTGTTTAGTTTGTTATGAAGTATAAATGATGTACAATGTTGTGTAAGTGATCTAGTTTATATAAATGCATATATATATTATTTTTCATATTCTTTTTTCTATTGTGATTTATTATAAGATATTGAATATAATTCCCTGTAGTATATAGTAGGTCCTTCTTGTTCCCACAACATTCTTATGTTGAAGCCCTAATTAATGATATTTGGAAATGGCAACTTTGGGAGTAATCAGGTCATGGGAACGAAGTCCTTATAAGAAGTGGAAGAGGGAGTTCCTGTCGTGGCGCAGCGGAAGCAAATCT